>NC_080384.1:1874085-2488235 GCF_014773155.1 Arachis stenosperma | reverse complement strand
ATTTATTGCATATTCTCTTCTCTTTATCTTATTTGATTTTCAGTTGCTTGGGGACAAGCAACAATTTAAGTTTGGTGTTGTGATGAGCGGATAATTTATACGCTTTTTGGCATTGTTTTTAGTATGTTTTAGTTAGTTTTTATTATATTTTTATTAGTTTTTAGTTAAAATTCACTTTTCTGGACTTTACTATGAGTTTGTGTGTATTTCTATGATTTCAGGTATTTTCTGGCTGAAATTGATGGACTTGAGCAAAAATCTGATTCAGAGACTGAAAAGGACTGCAGATGCTGTTGGATTCTGACCTCCCTGCACTCGAAGTGGATTTTCTGGAGCTACAGAAGCCCAAATGACGCGCTCTCAACGGCGTTGGAAAGTAGACATCCTGGGCTTTTGGTGCACGAATTTGTGATTCGCACAACTAACCAGCAAGTGCACTGGGTCGTCCAAGTAATACCTTACGTGAGTAAGGGTCGATCCCACGGAGATTATTGGCTTGAAGCAATCAATGTTTATTTTATTAATCTTAGTCAGGAAGCCAATAGGATTAAAAGTGAAATTACCAGATTTGATTATAAAAATAAAAGAGAATAACAGTGTTACTTGTTGTGCAGTAATGAGAAATATGTTGGAGTTTTGGAGATGCTTTGTCCTTTGACTTCAACTCTTCCTTGAAATCCTTCAACACGCAAGGCTCCTTCCATGCAAGCTCTATGTAGGTGTCACCGTTGTCAATGGCTACTTCCCATCCTCTCAGTGAAAACGTTCTTATGCTCTGTCACAGCACGGCTATCATCTGTCGGTTCTCAATCAGGCTGGAATAGAATCCATGATTCTTTTGCGTCTGTCACTAACGCCCAGCCCTCAGGAGTTTGAAGCACGTCACAGTCATTCAATCCCGGAATCCTACTCGGAATACCACAGACAAGGTTTAGACCTTCCGGATTCTCATGAATGCCGCCATCAAATCATCGAGACGCTGCAGAGCTCCTCACCCCCAACAATGGAGTTTAGAGACTCATGCCATCAAAAAGTATGTAATTCAGATCTGAAAATGTCATGAGTACAAGAAATGTCTGTAAAAGTTGTTTAAATAGTAACTAGTAACCCAGGTTTACAGAAAATGAATAACTAAGATAATTGGTGCAGAAATCCCCTTCTGGGCCCACTTGGTGTGTGCTGGGGCTGAGATCAAAGCTATCCACGAGTAGAGGCCTTTCTTGGCGTTAAACTCCAGGTTATGACGTGTTTTGGGCGTTCAACTCCGATCATGACGTTTTCTGGCGTTTAACTCCAGACAGCAGCATGACTTGGCGTTCAACGCCAAGTTACGTCATCTATCCTTGCGTAAAGTATGGACTATTATATATTGCTGGAAAGCCCTGGATGTCTACTTTCCAACGCCGTTGAGAGCGCGTCAATTGGACTCCTGTAGCTCCAGAAAATCCTTTCGAGTGCAGGAGGTCAGGATCCAACAGCATCAGCAGTCCTTTTTCAGCCTAAGTCAGATTTTTGCTCAGCTCCCTCAATTTCAGCCAGAAATCCTGAAATTACAGAAAAATACACATACTCATAGTAAAGTCCCGAAATATGATTTTTGCTTAAAACTAATAGAATTCTATTAAAACTAATTAAAACATACTAAAATCTACATGAAATTACCCCCAAAAAGCGTATAAAATATCCGCTCATCACAACACCAAACTTAAACTGTTGCTTGTCCTCAAGCAACTAGATAAATAAATAGGCTTTAGCAGAAATTAAGAAGTAATATATTTTAGAGTTTTAAATGAAGCTCATATTCTTATTAGATGAGCGGGGCTTGTAGCTTTTTGTTTCTGAACAGTTTTGGCATCCCCCTGTATCTTTAAATTTTCAGAATAATTGGCATCCTTAGGAACTCAGAATTCAGATAGTATTATTGACTCTCCTAGTGTAGTATGTTGATTCTTGAACACAGTTATTTATGAGTCTTGGCCGTGGCCCTAAGCACTTTGTTTTCCAGTATTACCACCAGATACATAAATGCCACAGACACATAACTGGGTGAACCTTTTCAGATTGTGACTTAGCTTTGCTAAAGTCCCCAGTTAGTGGTGTCCAGAGCTCTTAAGCACACTCTTTGCTTTGGATCACGACTTTAACCACTCAGTCTCAAGCTTGTAACTTGGACCTGCATGCCACAAGCATATGGTTAGGGACAGCTTGGTTTAGCCGCTTAGGCCTGGATTTATTTCCTTGGGCCCTCCTATCCATTGATGCTCAAAGCCTTGGATCCCTTTTTACTCTTGGCTAGTGCTCATGGCTTGTTTTTTTTTTTTTTTTTTTTAACTGCTTTTTCTTGCTTCAAGAATCAATTTCATGATTTTTCAGATCATCAATAATATTTTTCGTGTTCCTCATCCTTTCAGGAGCCAATATTCATCAAATTCAAAGTACAATTTATGCACTGTTCAAGCATTCATTCAGAAAACAAAAAGTATTGCCACCACATGTAATTAATTATAATTTTTATTATTAAGAACTCGAAAATATAGATTACTTCTTTATTCTAAAAAAAATCTACTACTTTATTCATGCCTGATGATGATGAGAAAAATAATTATAGCTTAATTGGAAATAAAATCAAAATAGACAAACTAAATATCTCCTAAGGTAAATTTCTATAATTATCCTATCACTAAGTTAAAAGCAGGAAAAGGAAAGGAAAAAAAATTGGAACTCAGCAACCTGTTGTTTCGGGGAGTAGGTGTTCCTCTAATATGTGTGGTGCTTTTTCATGGATTAATTTTTGGCGCTTCAGCTCCCTTAAATCACGCCTTTGCTCCTCCTGTTCCTTGAGCAGTTTGCAAATCATGCTACTTTGATTATTCTGTTCTTCCTTTATTTGATCCATAGCTTCTTGCAATCTGGAAATAGAAGCCTCAAGATGTTCCCAGTATTCGAATTGGGGCAGTTCTGGGAGGGCTTCTGGTGCTCTTCTCTTGGTTGCATCATCTTGTTGCTGTTGTCTGACCATTGATATTCCAGTAATGGGCTTTTCAATTAGGATATTCAGTTATTCCCATCTTTACTCCAGCATCTTTGCAAAGCATAGAAATTAAGCTTGGATAAGCCAATCTGGCGTCTTTAGAATTCCTGTTTGCTATTTATATAGCTCACATGAGATCAGCTGATGGACTTCTACTTCCTTTCCCAGCATGATGCAGTGAATCATGACAGCTCTTTTGATGGTAACTTCAGAACGGTTGCTGGTGGGCAATATGGAACGCCCAATGAAATCCAGCCAGCCTCTGGCTACTGGTTTCAGATCTTCCCTTTTGAGTTGAACTGGGATGCCAGTCGTGCTGGTAGTCCACTTGGCTCCAGGGATGCATATATCTTCCAAGATCTTGTCCAATCCTTTATTGACCCTCATCATTCTCCTATTAAAGGAGTCTGGGTCATCTTTCAGTTGAGGAATCTTGAATATCTCCCTGATCTTGTCAGAATTGGTATGAATGATCTTTCCTCTGACTAAGGTCTTATGGTCGAAGAGAGCAGCTCCAATGATTCTTTGCCTTTCTGTCTGCCATAGATTAGCATAAAATTCTTGAACCATGTTCTTTCCCACTTTCGTTTCAGGATTGGCCAGAATTTTCCAATTCCTGTTTCGAATTTGCTCTTGGATTTCCGGATATTCATCTTCTTTCAGATCAAATCTGACTTCCGGGATCACTGATCTGTGACTCATTATCTTGTAGTAATGGTCTGAATGTTCTTTAGTTAAGAACTTCCCTTGATTCCAAAGTGGCTTTGGAGTGCTTTCTTTCTTGCCTCTTGGGTTGGGTTGTTTCCCTTTAGGAGCCATGATCAAGAGACACAATAGTTTTTGTGATCACGGGTAAAACACACCAAACTTAGAGCTTTGCTTGTCCTCAAGCAAAAGAGAAGAAAGAAGAGGGATAGAAGGAGAACAGTTGTGGAATGGTGGTGATGAGGATGGCGCCGAATATAATATATAGGGAGGGGGTGGGAGTTTTTCGAAAAATAAGAAAGAATTAAGATAGAAGATATGATTTTAAAAGATATTATAAGAAAAAGATATAATTTTAAAAGAGAAAGATATGAATAATAATTTGAAAAGATAAATCTGAAATTTTTAATTTTGAAAAAGATTTTAAAAAGAAAATTGAGTTTTGAAAACAAATTTTTTAAAAGAGTTTGATTGGATTGGAAAACCATTTGGTTTTATAAATTAAGATACATTTGATATTTTTGAAAAAAGGGATTTTAAAGATTAGGATTTTTAGAACACTAATTTGGATTGAGGGGTGATAATTTAAAATATGTTTATGCAAGAAATCATGAATTGAAACATAAAAAATTAGAAAAATTGTAAAGAAAAACGGATTTTACCTCCTCCCCACCATACTGGCGTTAAACGCCCAAACGATGCATGTTTTGGGCGTTTAACGCCCAAATGCTGCTTCTCCTGGGCGTTCAACGCCCAGCTGATGCTTCTTTCTGGCGTTGAACGCCAGGAAGTCCTTTGTCACTGGGCGTTTTTCTGAACGCCCAGGATGCTAACAATCTGGCGTTAAACGCCAGAAGGTGCTTCTTTCTGGCGTTCAACGCCCAGAAGATGCTCCTTTCTGGCGTTTAATGCCCAGATGGCTACCCTTACTGGCGTTGAACGCCCAGTGGGTGCTTCTTTTGGGCGTTCAACGCCCAAAATGTTTCTTACTGGCTTTTTCACGCCAGTGAGCTTCCAAATTTCCCTGTAACTCTGTGAATTCAATCAATTGCTATTTTTACCCTTTGAAGATACTTGGACACATACCTGTAAAAAAAGGAAATTTATTTAATTAGTAAATAAACTTTGTAAATGGCTGGGTTGCCTCCCAGCAAGCGCTTCTTTATTGTCTTTAGCTGGACTACCACTGAGCTCTAATCAAGTCTCAGTTTTGAGCATTCTTGCTCGAAGTTACTTTCAAGATAATGTTTAATTCTCTGTCCATTAACAATGAACTTTTTGTTAGAGTCATTATCCTGAAGCTCTACGTATCCATATGGTGATACACTTGTAATGACATATAGACCTCTCCACCGGGATTTTAATTTCCCGGGGAATAATTTGAGCCTAGAATTAAATAGCAGAACTTTCTGTCCCGGCTCGAAGACTCTGGATGACAATTTCTTATCATGCCATCTTTTCGCTTTCTCTTTATAAATCTTTGCATTCTCGAAAGCATTGAGTCTAAATTCCTCTAGCTCATTTAACTGAAGCAATCGTTTTTCTCCAGCTAATTTGGCATCAAGGTTTAGGAATCTGGTTGCCCAGTAGGCCTTATGTTCCAGTTCCACTGGCAAGTGACATGCCTTTCCATACACAAGCTGGTATGGAGAGGTCCCTATAGGGGTCTTGAATGCTGTTCTGTATGCCCACAGAGCATCATCCAAGCTCCTTGCCCAATCCTTTCTACAGTTAATTACAGTCCGTTCCAGGATTCTTTTGAGTTCTCTATTTGAGACTTCAGCTTGCCCATTAGTCTGTGGGTGATATGGAGTAGCTACCCTGTGGCTAACTCCATAACGCACCAGAGCAGAGTAAAGCTGTTTATTGTAGAAATGAGTGCCCCCATCACTGATTAACACTCTAGGGATACCAAATCTGCTGAAGATATGTTTCTGGAGGAACTTTAACACTGTTTTAGTGTCATTAGTGGGTGTTGCAATAGCCTCCACCCACTTGGATACATAATCCACTGCCACCAGAATATAGGTGTTTGAGTATGATGGTGGGAAAGGTCCCATGAAGTCAATACCCCATACATCAAACAACTCAATCTCCAAGATTCCCTGTTGAGGCATTGCATAACTGTGAGGTAGGTTGCCTGATCTTTGGCAACTATCACAATTAAGCACAAATGCTCGGGAATCTTTATAGAGAGTGGGCCAGTAGAAGCCACTTTGGAGGACTCTTGTGGCTGTTCGCTCACTTCCAGAATGTCCTCCATACTGTGATCCATGGCAGTGCCATAGGATCTTCTGTGCTTCTTCCTGAGGCACACATCTACGGATTACTCCGTCTGCACATCTCTTGAAGAGATATGGTTCATCCCAAAGATAGTACTTTGCATCTGTGATTAATTTCTTTGATTGCACCCTACTGTACTCTTTGGGTATGAATCTCACTGCCTTGTAGTTTGCGATGTCTGCAAACCATGGCACTTCCTGGACGGCAAACAGTTGCTCATCCGGAAAGGTTTCAGAGATCTCAGTGAGAGGGAGGGACGCCCCTTCCACTGGTTCTATTCGGGACAGGTGATCTGCTACTTGATTCTCTGTCCCTTTTCTGTCTCTTATTTCTATATCAAACTCTTGCAGAAGCAACACCCATCTGATGAGTCTGGGTTTTGAATCTTGCTTTGTGAGTAGATATTTAAGAGCAGCATGGTCAGTGTACACGATTACTTTAGATCCTACTAAATAGGATCTGAATTTGTCAATGGCGTAAACCACTGCAAGTAGCTCTTTTTCTGTGGTTGTGTAGTTCTTCTGTGCGTCATTTAGAACACGGCTAGCATAATAAATGACGTGCAGAAGCTTGTCATGCCTTTGTCCCAACACTGCACCAATGGCATGGTCACTGGCATCACACATCAACTCAAATGGTAAAGTCCAGTCTGGTGCAGATATGATTGGTGCTGTAACCAATTTAGCTTTCAGAGTCTCAAATGCCTGCAGACACTCTTTATCAAAGATAAATGGCGTGTCAGCAGCTAGCAGGTTGCTCAGAGGTTTGGCGATTTTTGAAAAATCCTTTATAAACCTCCTATAGAATCCTGCATGCCCCAGAAAACTTCTGATTGCCTTTTGGTAGGTGGTGGTAATTTTCAATTACTTCTACCTTAGCTTGATCCACCTCTATTCCCTTGTTCGAAATTTTGTGCCCAAGGACAATCCCTTCAGTCACCATAAAGTGACATTTTTCCCAGTTTAAAACCAGGTTAGTCTCTTGGCATCTTTTCAGAACAAGTGCTAAATGGTTAAGGCAGGAGCTGAATGAGTCTCCAAATACTGAAAAGTCATCCATGAAGACTTCCAGGAATTTTTCCACCATATCAGAGAAAATTGAGAGCATGCACCTCTGAAAGGTTGCAGGTGCATTGCACAGGCCAAATGGCATCCTTCTGTATGCAAATACTCCGGATGGGCATGTGAATGCCGTTTTCTCCTGATCTTGGGGATCTACTGCAATTTGATTATAACCTGAATATCCATCCAGGAAGCAGTAGTATTCATGACATGCTAGTCTTTCTAGCATCTGGTCTATGAATGGTAAAGGAAAATGATCCTTTCTGGTAGCTGTATTGAGCCTTCTGTAATCAATACACATGCGCCACCCAGTAACTGTTCTTGTAGGAACCAGTTCATTTTTTTCATTATGAACCACTGTCATGCCACCTTTCTTAGGGACGACTTGGACAGGGCTCACCCAGGGGCTGTCAGAAATAGGATAAATAATCCCAGCCTCTAGTAATTTAGTGACCTCTTTCTGCACTACTTCCTTCATTGCTGGGTTCAGCCGCCTTTGTGGTTGAACCACTGGCTTGGCGTCACCCTCCAGTAAGATCTTGTGCATGCATCTAGCTGGGCTAATGCCCTTAAGATCACTAATGGACCACCCAAGAGCTGTCTTGTGTGTCCTTAGCACTTGAATTAGTGCTTCCTCTTCCTGTGGCTCTAAGGTAGAGCTTATGATTACAGGAAAAGTATCACCTTCTCCCAAGAATGCATATTTCAGGGATGGTGGTAATGGTTTGAGCTCGGGTTTAGGAGGTTTCTCCTCTTCCTGAGGGATTTTCAGAGGTTCTACTATTCTCTCTGATTCCTCTAGGTCAGGCTGAACATCTTTAAATATGTCCTCTAGTTCTGATTCGAGACTCTCAGCCATATTGACCTCTCTTACCAGAGAGTCAATAATATCAACACTCATGCAGTCATTTGGTGTGTCTGGATGTTGCATGGCTTTGACAACATTCAATTTGAACTCCTCCTCATTGACTCTCAAGGTTACCTCCCCTTTTTGGACATCAATGAGGGTTCGGCCAGTTGCTAGGAAAGGTCTTCCTAGAATGAGAGTTGCACTTTTGTGCTCCTCCATTTCCATCACCACAAAGTCAGTAGGAAAGGCAAATGGCCCAACCTTGACAATCATGTCTTCAATCACGCCTGATGGGTATTTAATGGAGCCATCAGCAAGTTGCAGACATATCCTGGTTGGTTTAATTTCTTCAGTTAAACCAAGCTTTCTGATAGTAGATGCAGGTATTAAGTTGATACTTGCCCCAAGATCACATAAAGCTTGCTTGGTACAAGTACCCTCTAATGTGCATAGTATCATAAAGCTCCCAGGATCTTTAAGCTTCTCAGGTAAGCTTTTCAGAATGACTGCACTGCATTCTTCAGTAAGGTAAACTTTTTCAGTTTCCCTCCAATCTTTCTTATGACTTAAGATCTCTTTCATGAACTTAGCATAAGAAGGTATTTGCTCAAGTGCTTCTGCAAACGGAATCTTTATTTCAAGAGTCCTGAGATAGTCTGCAAAGCGGGCAAATTGCTTATCCTGTTCCGCTTGGCGGAGTTTTTGAGGATAAGGCATTTTGGCTTTGTATTCCTCAACCTTAGTTGCTGCAGGTTTATCACCTACAGGAGTAGGTTGGGAAGCCTTTTTAGAAAGGTCAGCACTTGTATGTGACTGATTCCCCATTGGCATTTGAATGCCAGTGGTGGGAGCTGGAGTGGCGTTAGACGCCACTTCCTTGTTTGTTACTGGCGTTTGAACGCCAGAACCATGCCCCTTTTGGGCGTTCAACGCCGGATTCATGCTTGTTTCTGGTGTTGAACGCCAGGAATGAGCATGGTCTGGGCGTTCAGCGCCAGCTTTGTTCCTCTCTGGGCTCTGATTGTCCTCAGAGGGATTTTGAGTATCCTCTTGTTCATTTCTTGGTTCCCTGCTGCTTTGAAGTGAGGTATTTAATGTTTTCCCACTTCTTAATTGAACTGCTTGGCATTCTTCTGTTATTTGTTTTTACAGTTGCTTTTCTGTCTGCTTTAATTGTACTTCCATGTTCCTGTTAGCCATTCTTGTTTCCTGTAATATTTCCTTGAATTCGGCTAGCTGCTGAGTTAGAAAATCTAATTGCTGATTGAATTCATTAGCCTGATCCACCGGACTGAGTTCAGCAGTTACTGTTTTAGCTTCTTCTTTCACAGAAGATTCACTGCTTAGGTACAGATGCTGATTTCTGGCAACTGTATCAATAAGCTCTTGAGCTTCTTCAATTGTTTTTCTCATATGTATAGATCCACCAGCTGAGTGGTCTAGAAAAATCTGAGCTTTTTCTGTAAGCCCATAGTAGAAGATGTCTAATTGCACCCATTCCGAAAACATTTCAGAGGGGCATTTTCTTAGCATCTCTCTGTATCTCTCCCAGGCATCATAAAGAGATTCATTATCTCCTTGTTTGAAGCCTTGGATGCTTAGCCTTAGCTGTGTCATCCGTTTTGGAGGGAAATAGTGATTCAGGAATTTTTCTGACAGCTGCTTCCATGTTTTTATGCTGTTCTTAGGCTGGTTATTTAACCACCTCTTAGCTTGATCTTTTACAGCAAATGGAAACAGTAATAATCTGTAGACATCCTGGTCCACTTCCTTATCATGTACTGTGTCAGCAATTTGTAAAAATTGTGCCAGAAACTCTGTAGGTTCTTCATGTGGAAGACCAGAATACTGGCAGTTTTGCTGCACCATGATAATGAGCTGAGGATTCAGCTCAAAGCTACTAACTCCAATGGAGGGTATACAGATACTACTCCCATATGAAGCAGTAGTGGGGTTAGCATATGACCCCAGAGTCCTCTTGTCTTGTCCATTCATACTTATTGTTGTAATGGGATACAAGAGTGATGATATGTATGTTGATATTATTTATTTTATAGTAGTGGAATAAATAAAATGGAATATATAAAAAAAAATATTTTGACAATACTTTGTGAAAATTTTCCGAAAAATTGAAATTGAAATTTGGATTTTATATTAAAAATTTCGAAAAAGTAGTTTTAAAATTGGTTAGAAAATAAATTTTTTTTTTTTTGAATTTTGAATTTTATGATGAAAGAGAAAAAACACACAAAAGACACAAGATTTAAAATTTTTAGATTTAGTGCTCCTTATTTTCGAAAATTTTTGGAGGGAAAACACCAAGGAACACCAAACTTAAAAATTTTAAGATCAAGACACAAGAAAAACTCAAGAACACTTTGAAGATTCCCAAGATCACCAAGAACAAAAGGAAGAACACCAAACTTAAAATTTTTAGAAACTTTAATAAAATTTTCGAAAATTATGAAAGGATTAACAAGAAAACACCAAACTTAAAGTTTGGCACAAGATTAAATCAAGAAAAATTATTTTTTGAAAAAGGTTCCAAAGCGTATACCCAATTATCAAGAATGTAAGCCAATACTCTAGCCAATTGGGAATAAATATAACACTTGTTCTAGATATTCCAATTAATGCTTTAAAAAGAACACAAGTGAAACAAGAAAAGACACAAAGCAAGAAAAACTCAAGATCAAACAAGAAAAATAAGCAAGAACAACTTGAAGATCAATGAAGAACAAAGAACACAAGTCGAAAATTTTAAAGAAAAATATGAGATATGCAATTGACACCAAACTTAGAACAAGACACTAAACTCACGAAAATTTAACAATTAATTAAGAAAAATAATATTTTTGAAAAGAAATTTTTGAAAAGAAACTATCCTATCAAAATTTAATGACTCTGTAACAACAAAAATAAATTATTCCTAATCTAAGAAATAAAATAAGCCTTCAATTGTCCAAACTCAATAATCCCCGGCAACGGCGCCAAAAACTTGGTGCACGAATTTGTGATTCGCACAACTAACCAGCAAGTGCACTGGGTCGTCCAAGTAATACCTTACGTGAGTAAGGGTCGATCCCACGGAGATTATTGGCTTGAAGCAATCAATGTTTATTTTATTAATCTTAGTCAGGAGGCCAATAGGATTAAAAGTGAAATTACCAGATTTGATTATAAAAATAAAAGAGAATAACAGTGTTACTTGTTGTGCAGTAATGAGAAATATGTTGGAGTTTTGGAGATGCTTTGTCCTTTGACTTCAACTCTTCCTTGAAATCCTTCAACACACGCAAGGCTCCTTCCATGGCAAGCTCTATGTAGGGTGTCACCGTTGTCAATGGCTACTTTCCATCCTCTCAGTGAAAACGTTCCTATGCTCTGTCACAGCACGGCTAATCATCTGTCGGTTCTCAATCAGGCTGGAATAGAATCCATTGATTCTTTTGCGTCTGTCACTAACGCCCAGCCCTCAGGAGTTTGAAGCACGTCACAGTCATTCAATCCCGGAATCCTACTCGGAATACCACAGACAAGGTTTAGACCTTCCGGATTCTCATGAATGCCGCCATCAATCCGGCTTATACCACGAAGATTCTGATTAAGGAATCTAAGAGATATTCATTCAATCTGATGTAGAACGGAGGTGGTTGTCAGGCACACGTTCATGGATTGAGGAAGGTGATGAGTGTCACGGATCATCACCTTCTTCACAATTAAGCGCGAATAAACATCTTAGATAAGAACAAGCGTGTTTGAATGGAAAACAGAGGAATTGTATTAAATCATTGAGACGCTGCAGAGCTCCTCACCCCCAACAATGGAGTTTAGAGACTCATGCCGTCAAAAAGTATGTAATTCAGATCTGAAAATGTCATGAGGTACAAGAAATGTCTGTAAAAGTTGTTTAAATAGTAAACTAGTAACCCAGGTTTACAGAAAATGAATAAACTAAGATAATTGGTGCAGAAATCCACTTCTGGGCCCACTTGGTGTGTGCTGGGGCTGAGATCAAAGCTATCCACGAGTAGAGGCCTTTCTTGGCGTTAAACTCCAGGTTATGACGTGTTTTGGGCGTTCAACTCCGGATCATGACGTTTTTCTGGCGTTTAACTCCAGACAGCAGCATGAACTTGGCGTTCAATGCCAAGTTACGTCGTCTATCCTTGCGCAAAGTATGGCTATTATATATTGCTGGAAAGCCCTGGATGTCTACTTTCCAACGCCGTTGAGAGCGCGTCAATTGGACTCCTGTAGCTCCAGAAAATTCATTTCGAGTGCAGGGAGGTCAGGATCCAACAGCATCAGCAGTCCTTTTTCAGCCTAAGTCAGATTTTTGCTCAGCTCCCTCAATTTCAGCCAGAAAATACCTGAAATTACAGAAAAATACACATACTCATAGTAAAGTCCCGAAATATGATTTTTGCTTAAAACTAATAGAATTCTATTAAAAACTAATTAAAACATACTAAAATCTACATGAAATTACCCCCAAAAAGCGTATAAAATATCCGCTCATCACAACACCAAACTTAAACTGTTGCTTGTCCTCAAGCAACTAGATAAATAAAATAGGCTTTAGCAGAAATTAAGAAGTAATAATATTTTAGAGTTTTAAATGAAGCTCATATTCTTATTAGATGAGCGGGGCTTGTAGCTTTTTGTTTCTGAACAGTTTTGGCATCCCCCTGTATCTTTAAATTTTCAGAATAATTGGCATCCTTAGGAACTCAGAATTCAGATAGTATTATTGACTCTCCTAGTGTAGTATGTTGATTCTTGAACACAGTTATTTTATGAGTCTTGGCTGTGGCCCTAAGCACTTTGTTTTCCAGTATTACCACCAGATACATAAATGCCACAGACACATAACTGGGTGAACCTTTTCAGATTGTGACTTAGCTTTGCTAAAGTCCCCAGTTAGTGGTGTCCAGAGCTCTTAAGCACACTCTTTTGCTTTGGATCACGACTTTAACCACTCAGTCTCAAGCTTGTAACTTGGACCTGCATGCCACAAGCATATGGTTAGGGACAGCTTGGTTTAGCCGCTTAGGCCTGGATTTTATTTCCTTGGGCCTCCTATCCATTGATGCTCAAAGCCTTGGATCCCTTTTTTACTCTTGGCTAGTGCTCATGGCTTTTTTTTTTTTTTTTTGAACTGCTTTTTCTTGCTTCAAGAATCAATTTCATGATTTTTCAGATCATCAATAATATTTTTCGTGTTCCTCATCCTTTCAGGAGCCAATATTCATCAAATTCAAAGTACAATTTATGCACTGTTCAAGTATTCATTCAGAAAACAAAAAGTATTGCCACCACATGTAATTAATTATAATTTTTATTATTAAGAACTCAAAAAATATAGATTACTTCTTTATTCTAAAAAAAATCTACTACTTTATTCATGCCTGATGATGATGAGAAAAATAAATTATAGCTTAATTGGAAATAAAATCAAAATAGACAAACTAAATATCTCCTAAGGTAAATTTCTATAATTATCCTATCACTAAGTTAAAAGCAGGAAAAGGAAAGGAAAAAAAAATTGGAACTCAGCAACCTGTTGTTTCGGGGAGTAGGTGTTCCTCTAATATGTGTGGTGCTTTTTCATGGATTAATTTTTGGCGCTTCAGCTCCCTTAGATCACGCCTTTGCTCCTCCTGTTCCTTGAGCAGTTTGCAAATCATGCTACTTTGATTATTCTGTTCTTCCTTTATTTGATCCATAGCTTCTTGCAATCTGGAAATAGAAGCCTCAAGATGTTCCCAGTATTCGAATTGGGGCAGTTCTGGGAGGGCTTCTGGTGCTCTTCTCTTGGTTGCATCATCTTGTTGCTGTTGTCTGACCATTGATATTCCAGTAATGGGCTTTTCAATTAGGATATATTCAGTTATTCCCATCTTTACTCCAGCATCTTTGCAAAGCATAGAAATTAAGCTTGGATAAGCCAATCTGGCGTCTTTAGAATTCCTGTTTGCTATTTTGTATAGCTCACATGAGATCAGCTGATGGACTTCTACTTCCTTTCCCAGCATGATGCAGTGAATCATGACAGCTCTTTTGATGGTAACTTCAGAACGGTTGCTGGTGGGCAATATGGAACGCCCAATGAAATCCAGCCAGCCTCTGGCTACTGGTTTCAGATCTTCCCTTTTGAGTTGAACTGGGATGCCAGTCGTGCTGGTAGTCCACTTGGCTCCAGGGATGCATATATCTTCCAAGATCTTGTCCAATCCTTTATTGACCCTCATCATTCTCCTATTAAAGGAGTCTGGGTCATCTTTCAGTTGAGGAATCTTGAATATCTCCCTGATCTTGTCAGAATTGGTATGAATGATCTTTCCTCTGACTAAGGTCTTATGGTCGAAGAGAGCAGCTCCAATGATTCTTTGCCTTTCTGTCTGCCATAGATTAGCATAAAATTCTTGAACCATGTTCTTTCCCACTTTCGTTTCAGGATTGGCCAGAATTTCCCAATTCCTGTTTCGAATTTGCTCTTGGATTTCCGGATATTCATCTTCTTTCAGATCAAATCTGACTTCCGGGATCACTGATCTGTGACTCATTATCTTGTAGTAATGGTCTGAATGTTCTTTAGTTAAGAACTTCCCTGATTCCAAAGTGGCTTTGGAGTGCTTTCTTTCTTGCCTCTTGGGTTGGGTTGTTTCCCTTTAGGAGCCATGATCAAGAGACACAATAGTTTTTGTGATCACGGGTAAAACACACCAAACTTAGAGCTTTGCTTGTCCTCAAGCAAAAGAGAAGAAAGAAGAGGGATAGAAGGAGAACAGTTGTGGAATGGTGGTGATGAGGAGGGCGCCGAATATAATATATAGGGAGGGGGGTGGGAGTTTTTCGAAAAATAAGAAAGAATTAAGATAGAAGATATGATTTTAAAAGATATTATAAGAAAAAGATATAATTTTAAAAGAGAAAGATATGAATAATAATTTGAAAAGATAAATCTGAAATTTTTAATTTTGAAAAAGATTTTAAAAAGAAAATTGAGTTTTGAAAACAAATTTTTTAAAAGAGTTGGATTGGATTGGAAAACCATTTGGTTTTATAAATTAAGATACATTTGATATTTTTGAAAAAAGGGATTTTAAAGATTAGGATTTTTAGAACACTAATTTGGATTGAGGGGTGATAATTTAAAATATGTTTATGCAAGAAATCATGAATTGAAACATAAAAAATTAGAAAAATTGTAAAGAAAAACGGATTTTACCTCCTCCCCACCATCCTGGCGTTAAACGCCCAAACGATGCATGTTTTGGGCGTTTAACGCCCAAATGCTGCTTCTCCTGGGCGTTCAACGCCCAGCTGATGCTTCTTTCTGGCGTTGAACGCCAGGAAGTCCTTTGTCACTGGGCGTTTTTCTGAACGCCCAGGATGCTAACAATCTGGCGTTAAACGCCCAGAAGGTGCTTCTTTCTGGCGTTCAACGCCCAGAAGATGCTCCTTTCTGGCGTTTAATGCCCAGATGGCTACCCTTACTGGCGTTGAACGCCCAGTGGGTGCTTCTTTTGGGCGTTCAACGCCCAAAATGTTTCTTACTGGCTTTTTCACGCCAGTGAGCTTCCAAATTTCCCTGTAACTCTGTGAATTCAATCAATTGCTATTTTTACCCTTTGAAGATACTTGGACACATACCTGTAAAAAAAGGAAATTTATTTAATTAGTAAATAAACTTTGTAAATGGCTGGGTTGCCTCCCAGCAAGCGCTTCTTTATTGTCTTTAGCTGGACTACCACTGAGCTCTAATCAAGTCTCAGTTTTGAGCATTCTTGCTCGAAGTTACTTTCAAGATAATGTTTAATTCTCTGTCCATTAACAATGAACTTTTTGTTAGAGTCATTATCCTGAAGCTCTACGTATCCATATGGTGATACACTTGTAATGACATATAGACCTCTCCACCGGGATTTTAATTTTCCGGGGAATAATTTGAGCCTAGAATTAAATAGCAGAACTTTCTGCCCCGGCTCGAAGACTCTGGATGACAATTTCTTATCATGCCATCTTTTCGCTTTCTCTTTATAAATCTTTGCATTCTCGAAAGCATTGAGTCTAAATTCCTCTAGCTCATTTAACTGAAGCAATCGTTTTTCTCCAGCTAATTTGGCATCAAGGTTTAGGAATCTGGTTGCCCAGTAGGCCTTATGTTCTAGTTCCACTGGCAAGTGACATGCCTTTCCATACACAAGCTGGTATGGAGAGGTCCCTATAGGGGTCTTGAATGCTGTTCTGTATGCCCACAGAGCATCATCCAAGCTCCTTGCCCAATCCTTTCTACGGTTAATTACAGTCCGTTCCAGGATTCTTTTGAGTTCTCTATTTGAGACTTCAGCTTGCCCATTAGTCTGTGGGTGATATGGAGTAGCTACCCTATGGCTAACTCCATAACGCACCAGAGCAGAGTAAAGCTGTTTATTGCAGAAATGAGTGCCCCCATCACTGATTAACACTCTAGGGATACCAAATCTGCTGAAGATATGTTTCTAGAGGAACTTTAACACTGTTTTAGTGTCATTAGTGGGTGTTGCAATAGCCTCCACCCACTTGGATACATAATCCACTGCCACCAGAATATAGGTGTTTGAGTATGATGGTGGGAAAGGTCCCATGAAGTCAATACCCCATACATCAAACAACTCAATCTCCAAGATTCCCTGTTGAGGCATTGCATAACTGTGAGGTAGGTTGCCTGATCTTTGGCAACTGTCACAATTAAGCACAAATGCTCGGAAATCTTTATAGAGAGTGGGCCAGTAGAAGCCACTTTGGAGGACTCTTGTGGCTGTTCGCTCACTTCCAAAATGTCCTCCATACTGTGATCCATGGCAGTGCCATAGGATCTTCTGTGCTTCTTCCTGAGGCACACATCTACGGATTACTCTGTCTGCACATCTCTTGAAGAGATATGGTTCATCCCAAAGATAGTACTTTGCATCTGTGATTAATTTCTTTGATTGCACCCTACTGTACTCTTTGGGTATGAATCTCACTGCCTTGTAGTTTACGATGTCTGCAAACCATGGCACTTCCTGGACGGCAAACAGTTGCTCATCCGGAAAGGTTTCAGAGATCTCAGTGAGAGGGAGGGACGCCCCTTCCACTGGTTCTATTCGGGACAGGTGATCTGCTACTTGATTCTCTGTCCCTTTTCTGTCTCTTATTTCTATATCAAACTCTTGCAGAAGCAACACCCATCTGATGAGTCTGGGTTTTGAATCTTGCTTTGTGAGTAGATATTTAAGAGCAGCATGGTCAGTGTACACGATTACTTTAGATCCTATTAAATAGGATCTGAATTTGTCAATGGCGTAAACCACTGCAAGTAGCTCTTTTTCTGTGGTTGTGTAGTTCTTTTGTGCGTCATTTAGAACACGGCTAGCATAATAAATGACGTGCAGAAGCTTGTCATGCCTTTGTCCCAACACTGCACCAATGGCATGGTCACTGGCATCACACATCAACTCAAATGGTAAAGTCCAGTCTGGTGCAGATATGATTGGTGCTGTAACCAATTTAGCTTTCAGAGTCTCAAATGCCTGCAGACACTCTTTATCAAAGATAAATGGCGTGTCAGCAGCTAGCAGGTTGCTCAGAGGTTTGGCGATTTTTGAAAAATCCTTTATAAACCTCCTATAGAATCCTGCATGCCCCAGAAAACTTCTGATTGCCTTAACATTGGTAGGTGGTGGTAATTTTTCAATTACTTCTACCTTAGCTTGATCCACCTCTATTCCCTTGTTCGAAATTTTGTGCCCAAGGACAATCCCTTCAGTCACCATAAAGTGACATTTTTCCCAGTTTAAAACCAGGTTAGTCTCTTGGCATCTTTTCAGAACAAGTGCTAAATGGTTAAGGCAGGAGCTGAATGAGTCTCCAAATACTGAAAAGTCATCCATGAAGACTTCCAGGAATTTTTCCACCATATCAGAGAAAATTGAGAGCATGCACCTCTGAAAGGTTGCAGGTGCATTGCACAGGCCAAATCCTAGCTAATCCTGAAACGAAGGTGGGAAGGAACATGGTTCAGGAGTTCTATGCTAATCTATGGCAGACAGACAGGCAAAGAATAATTGGAGCTGCCCTCTATGACCATCGGACCTTAGTCAGAGGAAAGATTGTTCATACTCATCCTGAAAAAACCAGGGAGATCTTTAAGCTTCCTCAACTGAAAGATGACCCAGACTTCTTTAATAGGAGAATGATGAGGGTAAATAAAGGCTTGGACAAGATTCTAGAGAATATATGCATCCCTGAAGCCAGGTGGACCACCAGCACAACTAGCATCCCAAATCAACTTAAAAGAGAAGATCTCAAACCAGCAGCCAGAGGCTGGCTGGATTTCATTGGGCATTCTATATTGCCCACCAGCAACCGTTCTGAAGTTACTATTAAAAGAGCAGTGATGATTCACTGCATCATGTTGGGAAAAGAAGTAGAAGTCCATCAACTGATCTCGTGTGAACTATACAAAATAGCAAACAGGAATTCCAAGGATGCCAGATTGGCCTATCCAAGCTTAATTTCTATGCTTTACAGAGATGCCGGAGTGAAGATGGGAATAACAGAGTATATCTCAGTTGAGAGGCCAATCACTAGAATATCAATGGACAGACAACAGCTGCAGGATGATCCAATCAAGAGGAGAGCACAGGAAGTCCTCCCAGAACTTTCTCAATTCGAATATTGGGAACACCTTGAGGCATCTATTTCCAAATTGCAAGAAGCTATGAACCAAATAAAGGAAGAACAGAACAATCAAAGTAGCATGCTTTGCAAACTGCTTAAGGAACAACAAGAGCAAGGGCGTGATTTAAGGGAGCTGAAGTGCCAGAAATTAATCCTTGAAGGACCAAGCACCCTATAGATCAGAGGAACATCTACTTCTCAAGACACAGGTTGTTGAGTTCTAATTTTAGCTTTAACTCTGTGATAGTGTTATTATAGAAATTTACCTTAGGAGATATATAGAGTAGTAGTAGTAGTAGTTAGCATATCTATTCTGGTTTTATTCCCAATTAAAGTTATAATTTATTTTTCTCATCATCATCAGACATGAATAAAATAGTAGATTTTTAGAATAAAGAAGTAATTTATATTTTTCGAGTTCTTAATAATAAAAATTACAATTAATTATATGTGGTGGCAATACTTTTTGTTCTCTGAATGAATGCTTGAACAGTGCATATTTTATCCTGAATTTTACGAATATTGGCTCCTGAAAGAATGAGGAACACGAAAAATATTATTGATGATCTGAAAAATCATGAATTTGATTCTTGAAGCAAGAAAAAGCAATGAAAAAAAATTTACAAGGAATCATTGGATTAAGAAAAGGATCCAAGGCTTTGAGCATCAGTGGATAGGAGGGCCCAAGGAAATAGTTCCAGGCCTAAGCGGCTAAATCAAGCTGTCCCTAACCATGTGCTTGTGGCATGCAGGTCCAAGTGAAAAACTTGAGACTGAGTGGTTAAAGTCGTGATCCAAAGCAAAAAGAGTGTGCTTAAGAGCTCTGGACACCTCTAACTGGGGACTCTAGCAAAGCTGAGTCACAATCTGAAAAGGGTTCACTCAGTCATGTGTCTGTGGCATTTGTGTATCCGTGGTAATACTGGAAAACAAAGTGCTTAGGGCCACGACCAAGACTCATAAAAGTAGCTGTGTTCAAGAATCAACATACTTAACTAGGAAAATCAATAATACTATCTGAATTCTGAGTTCCTATGGATGCCAATCATTCTGAATTTCAAAGGATAAAGTGAGATGCCAAAACTGTTTGGAAGCAAAAAGCTACTAGCCCCGCTCATCTAATTAGAATCTGAGCTTCACTTAAAACTCTGAGATATTATTGCTTCTTGATTTCTTTTTATCCTCTTTTATTCATCTAGTTGCTTGGGGACAAGCAACAGTTTAAGTTTGGTGTTGTGATGAGCGGATATTTTATACACTTTTTGGGGATAATTTCATGTAGATTTTAGTATGTTTTAATTAGTTTTTAGTAAAATATTATTAGTTTTTAGGCAAAAATCATATTTCTGGACTTTACTATGAGTTTGTGTATTTTTCTGTGATTTCAGGTATTTTCTGGCTGAAATTGAGGGACCTAAGCAAAAATCTGAGTTAGGCTGAAAAAGGACTACTGATGTTGTTGGATTCTGACCTCCCTGCACTCGAAATGGATTTTCTGGAGCTACAGGAGTCCAATTGGCGCGCTCTCAACGGCGTTGGAAAGTAGACATCCAGGGCTTTCCAGCAATATATAATAGTTTATACTTTGCGCGAAGATAGATGACGTAAACTGGCGTTCAACGCCAGTATCATGCTGCTGTCTGGCGTCCAGCGCCAGAAACAGGTTACAAGCTGGAGTTCAACGCCAGAAACAGGTTACAACCTGGCGTTGAATGCCCAAAACAGCCCCATGCACGTGAGAAGCTTAAGTCCCAGCCCCAGCACACACCTAGTGGGCCCCAGAAGTGGATTTCTGCACTATCTATCATAGTTTACTCATTTTCTGTAAACCTAGGTTATTAGTTTACTATTTAAACAACTTTTAGAGATTTACTTTGCATCTCATGATATTTTTAGATCTAAAATTTGTACCTTTTGGCAGTACAAGTCTCTAAACTCCATTGTTGCGGGTGAGGAGCTCTGCAGCGTCTCGATGAATTAATACAATCACCTTTGTTTTCCATTTAAACACGCATGTTCCTATCTAAGATGTTCATTCACGCTTAAACATGAAGAAGGTGATGATCTGTGACACTCATCACCTTCCTCAGATCCATGAATGTGTGCCTGACAACCACCTCCGTTCTACATCAGACTGAATGAGCTTCTCTTAGATTCCTTAATTAGAATCTTCGTGGTATAAGCTAGAATTGATGGCGGCCACTCTTGAGGATCCGGAAGGTCTAAACCTTGTCTGTGGTATTCCGAGTAGGATTCAAGGATTGAATGGCTGTGACGAGCTTCAAACTCGCGATTGCTGGGCGTGATGACAAACGCAAAAGGATCAATGGATCCTATTCCAACATGATCGAGAACCAACAGCTGATTAGCCGTGCTGTGACAGAGCATCTGGACCATTTTCACTGAGAGGATGGGAGGTAGCCACTGACAATGGTGACACCCTACATATAGCTTGCCATGGAAGGAGCCTTGCGTGTGGAAAAGGATTTCAAGGAAGAGTTGAAGTTCAGAGGACAAAGCATCTCCAAAACCCCAACATGTTCTTCATTAATAAAGTAACTATTATTTATTCCAAACACTTTTAAATCTTACAATTAAATCCAAATAACCTTATTGACATCCTGATTAAGATTAATAAAATAAACATAGATTGTTTCAAACTAATAATCTCCGTGGGATCGACCCTTACTCACGTAAGGTATTACTTGGACGACCCAGTGCACTTGTTGGTTAGTTGTACGGATTGCAAATTCGTGCACCAACTCCTATAGGGACCTCTCCATACCAGCTTGTGTATGGAAAAGCCTGTCACTTACCAGTGGAACTGGAACACAAGGCCTACTGGGCAACCAAATTCCTAAACCTTGATGCCAAGTTAGTTGGAGAAAAATGATTGCTCCAATTAAATGAACTAGAGGAATTCAGACTCAATGCTTTCAAAAATGCAAAAATTTACAAAGAGAAAGTAAAAAGATGGCATGATAAGAAGCTGTCATCCAGAGTCTTTGAGCCAGGGTAGAAAGTTCTGCTGTTTAACTCTAGGCTCAGATTATTTCCCGGAAAGTTGAAATCCCGTGGAGAAGACCATATGTGATTACAGGTGTGTCACCATATGGATATGTAGAGCTTCATGATATTGACTCTGACAAAAAGTTCATTGTTAATGGGCAAAGAGTCAAGCATTATCTTGAAGGCAATGTTGAGCAAGAATGCTCAAGACTGAGATTGGATTAAAACTCAGTAATAGTCCAGCTAAAGACGATAATGAAGCGCTTATTGGGAGGCAACCCAATTTTATCTATCTATGTTAAAATTCCATTGTTATTTTGTGTTTTCTTTAGGTTCGTTGATGATCATGTGAAGTCACAGAAATAACTACAAAAATTAAAACAAAATCAAAAACAGCATTAAAAATAGCACACCCTGGAGGAAGAGCTGTATGCCGTTTAAACGCCAGAAACAAGCATCTGTCTGGCGTTTAACGCCAGAAATAAGCACCAAGCTGGCGTTTAACGCCAGAAACAAGCATCAGGCTGGTATTAAACGCCAGAAACAGGCTACATTTGGGCGTTTAACGCCAGAAACAAGCTGCAGTCTGGCATTAAACGCCAGGATTGCATACAGAGGGCATTTTAAAGGCCTAAAAGGTGCAGGAATGAGAAATCCTTGACACCTCAAGATCTGTAGACCCCACAAGATCACCTCAGGATCTCCACCTATCCCACTTCTCTCTTCTTCATTCTCACACAACACTACCCTCTCTTCTCCCCCTTGGCCGAAACCCACACCTCTCTCCATCTTCTCCATATCTTCTTCTTCTATTCTTTCTTCTTTTGCTCGAGGGTGAGCAACATTCTAAGTTTGGTATGGTAAAAGCATAGCTTTTTTGTTTTTCCATAACTATTTATGGCACCTAAGGCCGGAGAAAGCTCTAGAAAGAGGAAAGGGAAGACAAAAACTTCCACCTCTGAGTCATGGGAGATGGAGAGATTCATCTCGAGGGTCCATAGCTTAGTAGTAGAACATTTGACTGCACATCAAGAGAGCCCACTCATGGACCTCAATAAGAGCATAAGGAATTCCCTCATCAATAAATCCCTGAGATACCTCAAGGGATACATTTTTCTCCACACAATTATTGGAAGCAACTAAGGATAGGAGCACCAAAATCACTAGGGATCAAGCAACAGAGGAAAGGAAGAGACATAGAGGAGCTCAAGAGCACCTTTGGTTCTTCAAGAGGAAGACGCTACCCTCACTAAGGTGGACTCATTCCTTAATCTCCTTGATCTTATTTTTCTGTTTTTCGATTTTTTGAGCTTCATGTTTGTCTATGTTTGTGTCTTTATTACATGATCATTAGTGTCTAGCGTCTATGTCTTAAGGCTATGAATAATTTCATGAATCCTTCACCTTTCTTAAATGAAAAATATTTTTAATACAAAAGAACAAGAAGCGCATGAGTTTCGAATTCATCCTTGAAATTAGTTTAATTATATTGATGTGGTAACAATAATTTTTGTTTTCTAAATGAATGCTTAAACAGTACATATTTTTTATCTTGTTGTTTATGAATGTTAAAATTGTTGGCTCTTGAAAGAATGATGAACAAGAGAAATGTTATTGATAATCTGAAAAATCATAAAATTGATTCTTGAAGCAAGAAAAAGCAGTGAATAACAAAAGCTTGCGAAAAAAATGGCGAAAAAAATATAAAAGAAAAAGAAAAAGCAAGCAGAAAAAGCCAATAGCCCTTAAAACCAAAAGGCAAGGGTAAAAAAAAAGGATCCAAGGCTTTGAGCATCAATGGATAGGAGGGCCCAAGGAAATAAATCCAGGCCTAAGCGGCTAAATCAAGCTGTCCCTAACCATGTGCTTGTGGCATGCAGGTCCAAGTGAAAAGCTTGAGACTAAGTGGTTAAAGTCGTGATCCAAAGCAAGAGAGTGTGCTTAAAAGCTCTGAACACCTCTAATTGGGGACTTTAGCAAAGCTAAGTAACAATCTGAAAAGGTTCACCCAGTTATGTGTCTGTGGCATTTATGTATCCGGTGGTAATACTGGAAAACAAAGTGCTTAGGGTCACGGCCAAGACTCATAAAGTAGCTGTGTTCAAGAATCAACATACTAAACTAGGAGAATCAATAACACTATCTGAATTCTGAGTTCTTATAGATGCCAATCATTCTAAACTTCAAAGGATAAAGTGAGATGCCAAAACTGTTCAGAAGCAAAAAGCTACTAGTCTCGCTCATCTAATTAGAACTAAGCTTCATTGGTATTTTGGAATTTATAGTATATTCTCTTCTTTTTATCCTATTTGATTTTTAGTTGCTTGGGGACAAGCAACAATTTAAGTTTGGTGTTGTGATGAGCGGATAATTTATACGCTTTTTGGCATTGTTTTTAGGTAGTTTTTAGTAGGTTCTAGCTACTTTTCAGTATGTTTTTATTAGTTTTTAGGCAAAATTCATATTTCTGGACTTTACTATGAGTTTGTGTATTTTTCTATGATTTCAGGTATTTTCTGGCTGAAATTGAGGGAGTTGAGCAAAAATCTGATTCAGGCTGAAAAAAAGGACTGCTGATGTTGTTGGATTCTGACCTCCCTGCACTGGAAATGGATTTTTTGGAGATACAAGAGTCCAATTGGCGTGCTCTCAATTGGGTTGGAAAGTAGACATCCAGGGCTTTCCATCAATATATAATAATCCATACTTTTCTCGAAGATAAATGACGTAAACTGGCGTTTAACGCCAGTTCTATGTTCCATTCTGGCGTTAAACGCTAGAAACAGATTACCAGTTGGAGTTAAACACCCAAAACAGGATACAACCTGTTGTTTAACTCCAGAAACAGCCCAAGCACATGAAAAGCTCAAGTCTCAGCCCCAGCACACACCAAGTGGGTCTCAGAAGTGGATTTCTGAACTATCTATCTTAGTTTACTCATTTTCTGTAAACCTAGGTTACTAGTTTAGTATTTAAACAACTTTTAGAGACTTATTTTGGACCTCATGACATTTTTAGATCTGAAACTTTATACTCTTTGATGGCATGAGTCTCTAAACTCCATTGTTGGGGGATGAGGAGTTCTGCTGTGTCTCAATGAATTAATGCAATTACTTCTGTTTTCCATTCAAACACGCTTGTTTCTATCTAAGATATTCATTCGTATTTCAATATGACGAATGTGATGATCCATGACACTCATCACCATTCTCAACCTATGAATGCGTGTCTGACAACCACCTCTGTTCTACATTAGATTGAATGAGTATCTCTTGGATTCCTTAATCAGAGTCTTCGTGGTATAAGCTAGAATCCATTGGCAGCATTCTTAAGAATCCGGAAAGTCTAAACCTTGTCTGTGGTATTCCGAGTAGGATTTAGGGATTGAATGACTGTGACGAGCTTCAAACTCACAAGGGTTGGGCGTAGTGACAGACGCAAAAGGATCAATGGATCCTATTCCAGCATGAGTGAGAACCGACAGATGATTAGCCGTGCGGTGACAGCGCACATGGACCATTTTCACTGAGAAGACGGATGGTAGCCATTGACAATGGTGATCCACTAACACACAACTTGCCATAGGAGGAACCTTACGTGCGTCAAAAAGAAGATAGGGAGAAAGCAGAAATTTAGAAGACAAAGCATCTCCAAAACTCCAACACATTCTCCGTTACTGCGTAACAAATACTCATTTTATGCTCTTTCACTTTTTACAACTGAAACTAAAGAATCCTATTGGTTTCCTGACTAAGAATAATAAGATAACCATAGTTTGCTTCAAGCCGGCAATCTCCGTGGGATCGACCCTTACTCACGTAAGGTATTACTTGGACGACCCAGTGCACTTGCTGGTTAGTTGTGCGAAATTACATAGTGTGAGTGTAATTTTCGTGCACCAGAAATAACCTTTCCATCCACTACCTTCTTGAAGGCATCGACTTCGGAGACGTCCAAGTTGGGAACCCTCAGTTTAATCTGATAAAGTATGTTGCATTCAACAACAAAAATTTCATCCATAGCTGCTTGCTTCACCTTTTTTACCGAAATCTCGAGCTTCTCAATCCTTCTTATCAACTCAAAAACCTGCTTATTCAACTTTTCTTCCCTTAAATCGGAAGTAACCTTCACCTCTTTAAGGACTTTGACCTCATTTTCAAGGGAGGTTTCCTTTTCTTGAAAAATGGTAACCAAGGTATTCAACTTCTGGATCTGGACGTTGGCATTAGCTATTACCTTATCCTTTAATAGGAAGTCTGAGCGGAGGCTTGAGATTTCTACCTCAGCATCACGAACATAAGTAGCCGAGCGGAGGAGCATTCTCTGAACTCAAGGAAAGGTGTCTTCCAAAGGCATCTTGGCAAGCACCACCTTCGTGTCTTCATCCATGAAATGATGATCCACGAAGTTGGGAGCTCGAAAACCTTTATCTAGCACATGCTTAACAGAGATAGGGACTCAAAAAACATCATCACTTTGTCCAACACGTTTTAATTTTTTTTCTAGTTGGAGAGTTGGCAGGGGAATCTTCTTCCAGGATCTGGACCTTAGGATCTTGCCCTTTTCCGCTTTTCTCAATCCCCAAGATTGTGGCGGGCGACTGATAGTGACGGAGGAGGAGACTCTGTCACCACTTACATTGATAGAAGGTTGGGCAGACAACCTTCTCTTCATCTCGGCAATGGCAACAAGTCCCCTAGCCATATTAACTAAAACATGAGCAATATAAACTCATGAGATCAAGAAACTAAAAAATGTACAAAATCATGAGTACAAAAAAAACAAAGCTTACTGATAATAGTCCAAACAACTTGCTCATTTATTAATATATGCCTTAAAACAAGGGGACGTTCATTCCACAATATCATTAGTAAATTAATGCTCAGAAGTTCAGAATCATTAACGTCACCGACTCGGATTTTTGGGGAGGAAACATTATAATTCCAATAAAAATTAAAATTTCCCACCTTCCAGGGTCATGAAAAAGGGGTTGTACCCTCTATCCCTTCAATCTTGAAGAATTTTTTCTTATACCCATGGTATGACTCTTTAATCAAAGTAAAAATTTTTCTATTTGGGACACTAATGCGTGAGCATCTTTCCTATCTTTTCCTAGTGAATTTGCATCTAATTTGTTGAGTTTAATAAAAAATTAATTATCTTTTAGCCAATATGGATACTACTTTGAGTCTTTTGTAATTTTGTTTATTTTAGGTAGCATTCGACTGGATTTGATGGAGTTTTTGCAGCACAAGAATCAAAGGAGATGGCAGCGAGGAGTGACGCGCACGCGTGCCTGACGCGTGCGCATGATTTAGAGGTATCCATGGCGACGCGTGCACATGACTGACGCGTACGCGTGAATTGATGATTTGCTCAGCGACGCATTCGTATGACCGACGCGTCCGCGTGACTCACGAAAAAGACCATCAACGTGAACGCGTGACATGCGCCACGTGCAGAAAATGCAGAAACCGCTGGGGGTGATTTCTAGGCCCCATTTTAGCACCCAAGTTAAGCGCGGATCCAGTGAAGCCAAGTGGTCCCCACGTTACAAGACACGGAGTAGTTAGTTAATTCTGATTTAAATTCAAATTTGATTTTAAAATAGGAAAAGATATTATCTTAATTTTAGATATTAGATTTTAAATTAATTAGGATTAGTTATAAAAAGGGGAGACTTCTCTTCTATTGGAGAGGTTCCATTAAGGGGGGTTCTGTTGGGACATTCCATTAGGGGGATTCCATTAGGAAATTCTATACAATTTTACATTCCGTATTCCATGAGCAACTAAACCTCCATTGTTAAGGTTAGGAGCTCTGTCTATTTGTATGGATTGATTTTATTGCTTTTTCTATTTTAACTCATGTATGGATTTATACTTTAAGAATTGTTTTTCGCTCTTTATTTTATGAATTTGGGTAGAACGGAAGTATGACCCTCTTTCTATTTGAATTCTTGTAAAACTTGGAAAAGCTCTTTACTTGAACAACAGCTTGAAAACATATTCTCCTAAATTTTAATTATTTGGATTTAACAGGATACGTGACATATAATCCTTTTAATTTTGGGTAATTAGAATTTTTGTGGCATATAAAATGGAATTTGATCAATCACCCTCTAATTGGAATTAATTGACCAAGGAATTGGCAGTTAATGAATTTTAGAGGAGACTAGAAAGGTCTAAGGAATTAGGGTCTAGTCACATATAGTTTGCCATAAATTAAATCCTACATAATTAAAATAGTTAGTAAGAAAAGTTAAATCTGGAAAAATAGATAACTCTGAAGCCTTAATTGCCTTCTCAATATTTTATTCCCAACTTATTTATTTGTCTATCCTTTTGATATTCTGAATTTGAACTTGAACCTTTTGAACATCCAAACACTCTTTTCTGCTTGCCTAACTAAGCCAATCAATCAATTATTGTTGCTTGATCCATCAATCCTCGTGGGATCGACCCTTACTCACGTAAGGTATTACTTGGTACGATCCGGTGCACTTGCCGGTTAGTTTGTGGGTTATAAAATACCGCACCAAACACCTCGGAAGGAGATGAACCCACGACCTTGCAATTTGAGGGGAATAGTCAAAGTAAAAAAATAAAAAATAAAAGAAGACTCTAAGATAGGGCTCGATATCTAAAAACAAATACAAAAGCTCGAAAACTATGAATAATGGCCCAACTATTTGGATGGAGTTGGGAAGGAGCATACCTAGAGTGAGTTAGCACGCTCACTTGGAAGTCGGAAAAAGACAACCAAACCCTAATTCGCAAGAACAAGGTCTCGTACATCCATAACCAGTTCGGGACAGTATCGGCATGCTCGTTGATATGGCATAACCTGTCCCTAGACCTAGGGACGGAAAAATGTATAAGTTGCTCAAGTAGGAGTTAAATATAATCCTAATCTTCCTCAAATTGTCAAGCTCCTCTTGGGTTATGTTGGAAGGGGTAGCCTTAACCTCCTCGAAAATCCAAGAATAGATATCCACCTCAAGTTTGCTATTCATTCGCGAAAGAAAGGCAGGTCGGGGTCTCGGCTAGCTGGCAACACCACTGCGTCCACAGTTCACGATGACATTTTTACTTGCCATCACAGAGAAACCTACAGAGACACCACCACTACGTTACCACCATTATGTTACTAAGGGCCAGAAAATTCTAATGCTTACTTAGATAATGCAAATTCATCACAATTTTGAAAAATGCAGAAGAATGTGCAAAATGAGGGCAAAACAAAAATTGTCACACTGTTTAGGAAAACTTAAATTAGTAGTGCCCCTACTACATCGATCCTAATCAAAGATAGCGAATGCAGGAAAATGCAAGGAAGTTTTGAATAAACAGTACCAGGAATAACAAAATACACAAAGTAATAAAAGACTTGAGGAAAATTCACTAACAAAATAATAGAGAACAAAAACTTCATTAACCTTATCAAATTAATGCGACGGATAGTGCAATGAAAGAAGGAGACCAAACAACGCCGGAAAGAACAAATAGTTCCCTCTGGTGTGACGGAGAGTGCGACGAAGAAGAACAGAACAGGAGGAAGCTTACAAAGAAAAAGGAAAAATGCTCTCGTTTGAAAGATGATTAGGAAGGTGAAATATTTTTTGTTGAAAAGGAAAGTGAAAGATTATTTAATCTTAAGTTAATGTTGTATTTATTGCTGGAGAGAGAAATTGAAAGCGGGCTGATAGTTCGTAAAACGAAAAAAACTATAACCGCGCCAAAGAAGACTAAAAGAAAATTTAGTTTCCTTAATAAACCCCTTAGAGTGCGTTTGTTTCATGTGCATGTCCATAAAAGACATAGACATGGGTACACATGTACAATATTTGGTTGTTAAGATACTAATTTTTTAAAAATATGAGAATACACAAACATACATAAAATACATGTATTTGACATCCTTTAAAAAAGATGAGACACTGAGACACATTATACGAGACACAAACTTTTACTCTTTTACCCCTAATTATTTTTTAAAATACCATTCTTATCCCTTAATCTTAACCCCTTTTTTCATATTCTCCTTCCTCATTCTTCTTCTCAAAAGCTCCCCCCTCTTCCTCTTCTCTCCTTCTTTCTCCCTATTTCCTTTGTCACTTTCTTTTCTCTCTGTCATCGCCACTGCCGTTGTCACTGCACCCTTCTCTTTTCATCTTTCTTTCTCCACTATTTGTTTAGATACAGATCCGTCGTTGCCGTTGTGCTCCACCCCGGTAAACTCATGTGGTTCCAACGTGTCCAAAGACCAGAGAAGAATCCGTTTACACAGAGAAGATTCCCTTGCTCCCTTGGTCCAGATCTGTCACACCTCCTCCTTATTTTGTTCAGATCCCCTGCTGCCTTCGCTTTCTTCTCGCCGCTACCTCTCTTTCTTTTCCTCTTCACGGCTCACACCACCGTTTCTCTCCCTCTTCCTCTTCAGTCTGCTACTACTGCTCTCTCTGATTTTACTTTCTGTCCATTTTTCTTTCTTTCTACCTCTTTCTTCATTTTTCTATTTTTTTCCAAAAAAAAAGGTTCATTTTTTTATTATTCATCTCTGTATATTTTAATATTATTGAATTTGTTGGTGAAAGTATTAAAATTTTCTGATATCTAAATAATTTATTTTTGATTATACGAATGATAATGGATAAGAAAAATAGATGGTGATAGAATAAAATTCACTGTGGTAATTATGACAAAGGTAGAAGATAGAGGTATTATAGACATTTTAATATTTTGTGTGTCTTGCATATTTGTTTTGCAAAACACAAAATATATATACATGTATTTTGTGTTGTATCTTCTTAATATGTATCTCAGTGTCTATGTCTATGTCTAAGATATAACCAAACGCAGCCTTAAGGCTCTAATTCAAGGAAAAACCTGACTTCATAAACTCGAATATCCTCGACGAAAGCACCAAGGTCCAGGGACCCGAGTTAGGTATACTATTCGAACAAATAGTCACGTGAGGAAATAGCCATCAAACGAGAATCTGATGTTAAAGAATGGCGTTCGATTCTAACACAAACGAAAATGCCATTAAGTCGAGAAATCACCATATCGTGACATTAAGACTACAACATAAAGGCAATAAATCTCATGTAATGGCAGCTCTAAAGGGAAGGAATAAAAGGGAAGGGCACTCAACAGGTAAATCTCGAATCACATATACTACTCAAATACTTAACTAATTTTAGTATCGGAGCGTCTTGCAGGTTGCCCTCCCAGCCTAGTTCTGCACGTGCTGAAGCTAGGTTTTTTTATATCTAACTCCCCTAGTTCGTGAACTTGCTCCTGGTACAAACATCTAGATTATTAAAAACATATTTGTTTGATTTATGAGTATAATTAAATCTAGACAAAAAATGTGAAGTAAATTGATTTGTCCATTTTCCAAAAAAATAAAATAAATGTTTCAGTTATAAAGGCATGGGCCTTGCATGTCTAGGTTTGACAAGTTGTCTAAACATGGTGAAGTTGAATAAGTTATATATATATATATATATATATATATATATATATATACCTAAGAACACAAGCGTAGCTGTATTATTTAAATTGCACAAGAAAATTAGGTCTCACCTTAAACCAACTTTGAATTAACGTATTAAGATCTATGTATTGTATATTGAATGAACACATTTACGCTTCCATACTAAACCGTAGCGTATAAACACATTCTCTTGAAGCATGAAGGATTCCTAAAGGCTTCACTAATATGTTAAAAGACTCGATGGGAGCGGAAAGAGTTTCTTAGAGATGTAACAGCAAAGGTTTTATTTGAATTAATGGAATAAATTAAACAATCACTATGATCTTAAAATTCTCTCCAATGTACAACCAGAACCTAGAAGTCGAGTAAAATATGAAGATGACCAGAATACAAATTGAATCAACCACATGAATTAAATGTCAATATAAAAAAATGCTGGCTTATGTTTCTATCCAACGGTAGTCATATTCTCCTTCCAGTTATCGGGTTTAACAGTGCTGCTCTTGCGTCGGGCCAAGAAGCCGAAGCCGAAGCCAAATCCAAAACTCTTCTTTGAATCATCACCCGAGTCTATCAATCCAACAAGCCTAGCAACAAGTGTTGCACTTTCCCTTGCGTGGTTCAACTCTGTGTTGGTCCATAGCAGATATGCCAATTGTATGCTTCTGTGCTTAGTATTCAAATCAATACCCCACCTCTGGTATAGTTGCAGTCTTTCCTTATAGGAAAATTTCTTGTGCACTTGCTTGCTTAGCATCTTCCTCTCACGATTTAGAGCCTTCAGGCTATCAAACAAAAACATATGATCACATGTCTTACACTATATGGGCAATCACAGTTAAAATTGTTTATTAATATGAATTGGTCATCCTTGCAGATGGAAGGGTGAATTGCATGTTAAAAATATACTTAATAAACACAGATTTTACCTTGAATTAGGTGTGACATCTAGACCTTGTCCTGTAATGTCAGCTCCAGTAGAAAATGTGTGCTGAAGAAAGGACAAACGTCGGAGCTCAACATCCAAGTACACAGTATCCGCAAGTTCACCCTTGATGAGAAGGAAAAAATAGGATCTGTGTACAAGTGGTACATTACATGCATGCCAAAGTTCCACTATATCTTTCTGCTGTCTCTCAAATCTGGAAGGTGTCATAGCTCCCGCGCATTCATAGAAACCCATACCTTTTATTTTGCTTAGACGTTTATTGACTACATATGACTTTCCATGAACCTATAACACATTTAAAATAAAATATACAAGTATAAAATCTTCATGCAGAATGCTTGTTGTTAGAGGATAAAACTTGAGGGAGTTTTTGTTGAAAGAATACTGAATAAGATTTTCTACTCTCCATGTGCAGATGTCTTGGACATGAAAACAGAACTACATCCAAGTAATAAAATTGTTATTTTTAACAAAATATTTTTTGGTAAAAATTTTATATATATAATTTTCATTCTTAAATATGCAATATACAAGTTGTTTATAATCATATTCTAACTTATTAAAAAGCCATGTATGTTGTTTATAGTCCTGTCTAAAACATGAATACATTTTGAACACATGGAATAATCTCTATATGCTTGTCAATTGGATCTAAAAATCTATTTCTATGCTTACCAATTGATCGTTAGAGTTCTTCTTCGATAGCTTTGACCTAGACTTCTCATTCATTCTTACAGCGAAATTGAGAACACTTGCAGTATCCTCCCCGTCAGAATCAACATCGGATTCTACTGGAACTAGAGCATTGGTCTCACCAATTTGAGAATATTTTCTAGATGATTTTCGTGTAGTAACTTGCATTGGCGATTTATATGGCTCCTCAGGGAGGTAATCCAAGCAATCAGAATATTCCTGTTCAACCCTAGTTGGTGTCTGTTGCAGTCCGGCAAATCGAGAAGGTGATGCAAATTCCTGGTCAAACTTACCTAACCAAGAAGGTGATGAGTATGACATAACCTTTTGCTGCAACCTTTTGGCATGATGAAGTGATGCAGGTTCCCAATCCACCTTGATTATTTGAGCAGCTGGAGACATTGGAGTAGCATGAGCAGCCAACATGGGCTTGCAAGAAATATATGGGGACTCATTTGGGTACTCTGAAAGGTCCTCAACATGGCAAGGTTCGTTGGTATTTTCAGTGTCCTGAACTGTTGGCTTCAGAAAATCTTGACTATTAAGTTCAGCAACATGATCCAATCCTTTATGCTCATTCCTCGATGATGATTTAGTAACTACATGTGTGACCTGTATCATGGGGGTATTTCCTCCACTTTGTTTCAAAGCATGAAGGGATGTATCAACACATTGAACTTCTCTGATACTATCTTCAGAACCGGCTTCCCTAGATATCTCCTCCCAACCATGACATGGATCAGGCCCAGCAAATGTGGGAGGACTGCCATCCAAAAGAAAGTCATCTTCCATATTCTCTTGATGCTGTAAAAGTTTTGCAGTTAAATTAGACACACTGGATGTTCTTCTGCGATGACGAGGAGTCTCAACTTGAGTATTTGTCTGGAGCAAATTTTCAACACGAGATTGAAAGAGATCACGTTGTTCAGTCAACTCCTTGATCTTCTGTTCCATCTGCATATTTTCAAATCAAGAAGAACAAAGTGAATAAAAATTAATGAGATCAAATTATGTACTCTATGATATTTATCTTTTATAGTTTGTATGTTTCTTAAAAGGATACAAAGAGTTTGAAATATCATAGTGAGGATACACATTATTGAATCTTCCCTTACCTGTTCAATCAGAAGCTCTCTCTCCTTTAGTATAGCAGAATTTGAACTGAAGCCCTTCAACTCATTCTCCATTCTAGCCAACTCTTTCTGTAGTTGCTGTACCAAGACCTTATCGGACATGACCACATTGACCTTAGCATTAGTAGTCACCTGCTTGGCAGTAGCAGCAAAGAGTAGGGTATTTTTCGATTGCTCAACCTGGCTTCGCGCCGGACTAATGGTGCAAATGATTGCTGTTCTTGCATTGCCGCCTAAAGAATTTTGTAGAATACGAGTAAGCTTAGAGTCTCTGTAAGGTATGTGTCCATTTCTTTCCTTGCTGCAATGAACAATAGTGGATTAGAATTTAGACAATCTATTTGAAAATGAAGGTAGAGAAATAATGTTTAATCACCCCTTTCTTTTTCTTCTGATTTTTTTTGAAAAAAAATGGAACTTTTACTTCAGATTAGGTTGGCAAGTGGGTAGGAAGAAGCAATAAAGATCTATTAAGTCAACGAATATACATGCTAAACAACAAGAGAGAATAGATTATCAATTAGGATACAGTACATCAACATCAAACACTTTGGTTTTTTAGAATACTTTAACGTACCAATTACACTCTTCAGATAGTAGAACACGCACTCAACATTTTCAATAGATTATCATAATATTCTTCTACTACTTCAGAGCAATCAAACTTAAAGCATAATACAGAGCAACTGGATGTAAAAATTTTGAATTTTAGAATACCTTAGTTTCCGAATTACAGTTCCAAGGGTCAGCAAACTTCGATTTATGTGGCTACCTTCTCTCAATCTTGTGCCTGCTGATAATGCTTGAGAAGCACGCTCGCTCCCGGCCAGATCAACGAAATTCTGTAGAAAGAAACTAATTTTTATTTTCTATTAACACGCGTGCACGCACACACATGTATAGGACAAAACGAGTAAAAATCGTACCACACTGGCTATAAGTGTACCAGAACGTGTAGTGCCTACATAATCAGTAGGGTTACTTTCAACTGTCTGTAATTTCATCATTTTGGGTAAGGTTAGGAATAAAATAAGAGTATTTTGGTAAAAAATATTAACTAGTTTTATAATAAAGTGGATACCAATCGAAGAATTTGATGAGATCTGGAGCTAGTCTCATTCATGGCTGTTTCTTCCGTTGTCCTATGAGCTGCAAGATATTTGCAGATGTGCGTTAAAATCTTTGAAAAGCATCAAAAGCGGTAAGAGTATAAAACTAAATAGATACCAAGTCACCAATACCTGCGCATGTTGAAAGGAGTTCCTGCAAGTGGCTCCTCTCTGTGAGAGTCTCCTCTGTAAGTCTTTCAACAATAGTCCCTTTCTGTTTGAGGCACATAGATTCTCAACTAGTCAAAAGAACTAAAGCCAAGAACGCTTGCACGTCCAAAAAATAAATAGTAAATTTACCTCTGGATCATCAAGCAATCTAAGTGGAGGAGAATTTGCAGTAAGAAGGTCTTTAACTGCTTCATTATATATTTCCATCGCAGAGAACTTCATAATGTAGTCTCTCCCATGTTGCTGGGACACAACAATAAAATGTCATGTTTTGGTAGCATCATCATAAAATCATCAATTTGAGACCGAAATAACTAGAATTTCTTTATACCTTCTCTATGTAGTCATATATATCATCTATTGCATATTCAGTAATTCCTTTCATGGTGTAAGTCTTCCCACTGCTTGTTTGTCCGTATGCAAAAACGCTACCTAAAATTACATTCAAACTAGATTTAGACAATGGATATATACTTTTCTTTTTTGGTGACTCAATGGATATATAATTTATAAAACATATAAATTAATTTAAAAGTTAATAATTTTAAAATTAACAAATTTATACATAAATTAAACTATAAATAAAACTAAGAAAATATTTGATTGAAATTTATTCATTTGATTTCATATAATAAAAATAGAATAAAATCCACCATCCAAGACATTAAATCAAGAAGGGTTGCTACTCACAATTGATGCCACTAACAACTGAAAGGACAATTTCCTTGATCCCCTGCTCATAAACTTGCTGCGTGGAGCTCTTCTCCCCATATACCCTGTCTGTTTCAAATAAATGATTCAATCTTTACATGTCATAATCAGAATTTAAGAGAAAATTCTTAAAATTATGACTTGTATTTCGTACCAAAAGTGTAGCCATCTGTTGGACCATTCTTGTATCTGATGGTGTTTCCAGAAATGCACTCCCATTCAGACGCATCGCGCCTCCACCTTTCTCTATCATTCAAAGGCCTTACTCGAATCGAAACAAAAATCTTCTCCTCCTCGCAGTTTGAGGTAGGTGTCTCGGATCCCGGCTCTCTCATCTTTGCCATTTAAAAGACGCCAACACCAACGCCACCACGCGTTGTGTCGAATCGCACTCAACACACTAACACAACACCCAGAACGATAACCTTGCACATGCACTTGCAACTGTAGCAGCAACAACAACCTGATTCATTACGTTTTTTCAGCGTTACGTTATCTGCTTCACTGCTCATATTTCATTCTTCTTTGCAGCTGAAATTTGCGTCTCACCCCTATGTAAAACAAACACATGAAAAATCAAATCAACTATGCTGAAGCATGAATTGAAAAGGAAGGATTATGATATTTATATCTGTATCTATGGTCATTAATTATTCAAAAATGGATGATTGGAGGGAAAAAAGTATTAGGTGATACGTACCGTTTCTCCAACCTCTCACGGCGGTGAGTGGCCGGAGATAGAGACAACGGAGTGAAGATTTTGGTGTTTATGGCAAAACGGTTTGTATTCCTGTTCCCTTTTTTCTTCCTCAACTCTCGGATCCCGCTTCAGCGCGCCAAATAAAACCTTTTGTCCGTTAACAACAGAATATTTGATTTGATTCACAATTTTGTCCCTCCTTCACCCTGTTATTGACCTTATTACCCTGGTTTTCCTTGACCTTTTGTTGCGTTGCAAATTAAAATTTGTGGGGCTCTGCTGCGATAAGTGCGCTCAAGTCAAGAACTATTTTTCCTTATTTTCCTCGCTCTTGTTTTTTGGTTTCACAAAAGCACTATTTCCTCTATTTTCTTCGATGCAGCGCAACTTGAAATTTTTACTTTTGGATGCTTTACATGCATATCAATGTCTAAATAAGGATAAAAGAAAGTAAACCCAATTGATAACTAAAATTCAAACATATTCTGGCTGACAGTCTGACACATCGTTGATCGTACGACAAGCTATTAATTACGCCCTCGCCAATTTAAAATTAAAAATAGTAGTAATTTGCATAAATACCAATGGCATTATTACCTTCCATAATTTTGTAGTACATACTTGTTATAATATAATATCTTATGATTTGCTACGTTTATTAAATATACGATTTTAGTATATTCCAATAATCATATAATAAATTTTCCATCAACGTATACGATACCGATACAAATATCTACATCTATAATAATCTACAATCTTAAATAGTAACAAGTGTAATATACTAATATTAAATTACATTGAGATATATTTTCGAAATTCAAATGTGTAACTTATGGAGATTTAAAATATTAATATGCTAAATTATTAACTATTCTTAAACGGTAATCAATAATGCCACCAACTTTGAAAAAAAAAATTCACTAATGCCACCAAAATAGTAATTGTTTATAAGTATTTTTTTTCTGAATTTAAGAGTTATCTAAATAAAATTATAGAAAATAAGTTAGAAACATGATATTGTCATTATCTTCCTATTCCAAATTTTTAATATTTCAAATTCGTCATCTCCAATGATGGGAAAGTAACTGCAAGAATTTCGACGTTCAAGTTGACGTGGGTTATAATAATTATAGATCGCAAGAAGAACTAAAATAGAGATCATACTGGAGAGTGTACGTATTTAGATCGAATAGTGCATATATTATGAGATTATGATATTACAAACTTCTCTTACATGGGTTGTTCTTTTTATGAACTACTTTTATTATAAGATGTTTGATGTCTTATTGTGATTTCCCTTCGTATGGTGTTTTTAGACTTATATACAATTAATGTTGTAACAGTCTCTTTTAATAGTAGAATAATGGTTATAATGTAACAATTAACCTCATAAAATTGAGTTATTAGGTATTAGAATGAGTTATGAGAAGTTAAAGTTCTCTTTGTAACATATTATTTGAAATTCGAAAGAATACTTAATCATCAAATTGATTTTTTAGAACTTCTTATACTCTTGAACTCAGATTTTAGTATTGGGCTTATAGGAATTTTCCTGAACAGGCTCCCAAACTTCTTATGTCTTTCAAATCTCAATCCAAGAGTCTCATTCTTTAAGGTGGAACTTTTTTATTTTGCTTATTTTTTTATAAAGTTCGAACCCTGACCGTAACTTCTATTAATAGTAAGTTACCACCTCAATTTATGAGTTTAAAAGTTAGATTTTTTTAATCAAAAAATATTTTTTAATCAAAGTTTGTATATTGTGATTCTAGAATCTAAGAGTTGATATTTTCATTTATTGAATGTCAGATTTTTTTATTTTTTAATTTTTTAATTTCATGGATTCCTGTTGTGAGTTCTTTCAATTTGTAGCTTGTAAGCTCAAGCATTAAAATTTTTAAAATTCCAATGAAGGCATATCAAAATAAATTTAAGTGGTTAGAATCAATAATTATTAAATTTATTATGCTTAAAATAGTAACTCAATCATAAAAATGTTGAGTTTAAAATGAGAAAATTATTTATCTTAAAATAATTGCATAATAATTTTTTTCATTTAAGTACAATCTACCTAAATAAAACTTTTTTTCGATTTAAAATGATTATTAGGACAATTGAATGATGAAATTTTCTAATTTAGATTAGTTGACTCATATTTTTTTAATAAACAATCGTTGAAAGATTATTCTTTTATTTCTACTACAAACTTTCTTGTTATTTGTTTAAATAATAATATGCTCTAAAATATTCTATAAAATTTTAAATAAATAAATCATAATTTTACGTGTCTAAGTATAAATGTGTTTGCCTTCAATGAGTTTAATTAATTAGGATTTTAAACATTTTTCTTCTTTAGTAGAGAACAAATTTCCATCTTCCAGCTTTATCAACTTTAATTTCTGAATGTCAAGTAGTGTTTCTTGTGGTAAATTTAAAAAAATCTTTTCTTTTCCTAATTTTTTACTTCACAACTTTTAATTTATTACTAAGCCTCTAAATCATTGACTATTTAATTGGTCAAGTAATTATAAGCCTTTAAAACATATAATGATATGATCACAAATTGAAATTTGTAAACATTTTTAACTTTTTTTGTGAATTTTTTGTATTATGTACTTTAATATTTATCTTTTATATCCATATATTTTTTGCTTTTTTTATATATTTAAGTATATTATTCATCTTGTAAGCATGTGTTGTTCTAGATTCATTTACAAAGAGATATGATAATATGATATAAATTTTCATATAATTGAAATTATTTTAAAAAATTCATCCATTTTCTTGTTTTTGAAATTTTTATTTTTTAATAAAAGATAAAAAAAAACTCAGCAATTTGGAGGTTTGGAATTTATGATTTTCAAATTTTAGAGTAGAACTCAAAATGAAGAGGATGTGACAAGCAACGTGTCTCCACAGATGGCGCCATTGTTCAAAAATATTTTTGTTCTTCCAATTTTAAGAGTTACCTGAACCAAATTTAAAAAGTAGGTTCTAGACACGATGTCACAACCATCCTCCTATACTCAAGTTATTAGATCATACATGAGTGCACATATTTAAAATAGTGCATATATTATGAGGTTATGATGTTACAAGCTTCTCTTATGCGAGTTGCTCTTTTCATGAGCTACTTTCGTCATAAGATGCATGTTTGATGCCTTATTGTAGTCTCCTTTCATATGATACTCTTAGGTCTATATATAGTCAATATTGTAACATTTTCCTTTAATAGTAGAATAATAGTTATAATATAATGTAATAATTAACCTCATAAATTTAAGTTATTAGATATTAGGATGAGTTATGAAAAATAAATATCCTTTTTGTAACATATTTTTGAAATATAAAAAAATACTTAATCATCAAATTGGTTTCTTAAAACTTTTTATACTCTTGAATCTGGTTCTTAGTATTGAATTTATAAAAATATTTTAGAATAATAATAAATCTCACAGTATAAATAGTATAGATTGTAAAGAGATGTACTTATTTTATATTTTGAAAAATTTAAAATTCAAACATAAAAAACTTAAAATATTTAAATAAATAATTTTAAAAAATGAGATATTATTAAATTATTAATTTATTTTAGTAATTAAATTTAACCAAATTGATTCAATAATTTAAAAATTGTTAATAAAAAAATTTAATCAGAAAAAGAAGAAAAGGAAAAAGACATAATAAAAACAAAAATGTAGTTAAACTTGGTTATAAAAATCACTTGTTCATTTGGTATTTAAAAAAAAACATAAACATTCCAGCTATAAAATTTGAAAAGTATAACATACTTTATAGTTAAACTCATGACACATATATACTTATAAGTTATAATGCATTGTAAATGACTAAATGAAATAAATCGATAAGTTAAATAAAAGTTCATAATTAAAATAAAAATATAAAAAATATTCAGTCTCATTACATATCTAAGTTTTTTAGTAATTAAATTGGCTTAAATTCAATAAAAATTATCTAATTTTATTAGTGATAGTGTGTTAGATATGCTTTAACTTCCTACTAACGTGAATATTCCGTATTCTGTGCTCTTTAATATAAATAGTTAAATATGTTTTAATCTTCGTGTTCTTCTATTTTTTTGCGTGTTTTTTTTATTACCATTCTTTTATTGCTACTAATGTTACTATATTTTTTTTCTTTTTTTTCTCTTTTTTTAGGTAGTTTTGCAGCATTGTATATTTTTTTATTCTTTATTTAATTTTTTTTATTTTTATTTTTATTAAGAGGATAAAATAAGAAAAATTATAAGAAGGTGAAACAAGAAGTGAAATATGAATAAGAAAAGAAGATGATGATAATGATAAAGAGGAAAAGCTTTGAGTTATGCAAAATTTATTAGAAAATAACAGCGAAACTTTTTAATCGTGACATAAGAAGTTTTTAAATTTTGATACCGAAATTTCATAATCGTGACATAGGTTCTTGTTAAGAGGGTGAAAAAAGAATTATGAGAAGAAGAAGAAGAACAGTAAGTGACACATGGATATGAAATGCGTTATAACAATTTGGTTGAATTTAGTTAGAAATTTTGTTTGGTTGTAGAGATTTTTCGAAAGATATCATCATCACGCGTTTTTTAAATACAAATATTTATATTTATAAAAAGATAAAAATTTGATTTTTATCATCATCATCATTGTCATTAGTCGTCCACCTTAAAAAAATACGATGATATTATTGTTGTTATTGCTGTGGTTGTTGTTGAAGAGTTTAGAAAATAATAATTTTGATTAATGCTAACAAACATTTTCTTGGGTTGAAAAATTCATATTTACTTTAATCTGTGTATTAGTTATGCAAGTCTAATATCAGTTTATTTTGAACAACAAATATAGTATATCAAAATGCATATCAGAAAAATATTATAGTTCAAGCCAAGCTTAGAAAGTTGAAAAAATTAAGTATCAGACCATCAACCCAAAAAAAAAAGATTATCAAAATTTGGTGTAAAAAATACAGCTAAATTTTTTGACAATTTTTTTTATTTTTTATTGTTTTTCTAGGTTGTCTTTCCTTGCGCTTCGTCTCAGCTACCTTTCAATGAGAAGGGGAGCCTTTCGACCCCATGATCCCAATAGAGAAATTGAAAGAAAAAGAGGATAGTAGGTTTGGAAAGAAGATTAAGAAAATCGGAAAAAACATGAAAGTTCTCATAAGATGTAGGCCTTCAACTAAGGCATGAAGAATGGATGGTGCATAATGAAATTATCATGGATACGGATATTAATGAAGTGATTGTGAGAAAAGGCTGAGAATTAGGAGTAGGGTGGCATGGAATGTGGGAAGAAGTCATTTACAAGGATAGTAAAGACAAACAAGAATGATCAAGCAGCCATGGAGGTGGAGCGACCTAGAGAGAAAAATTTCCTTCTTAAATGAAGGAAGAGGAGAGTGAGAATGATGAAGAGATTGTGATAAGAAAACTACTCTTTGTGCTCTACAACTTTGTCATAGAAAAAAGTATTAAAAGAGATTATAAAAGAGTGGTGGAGTCTCTTATTGTAAAGCTCATGGGAAGAAAAAATTTTCTAATGCCAATGAAAAAAAGACTGACGAATTTATGGGGTAAAATGAAAAGAATTAAAGTTATTGATTTGGGTTGTGAGTTCTTTCTCGTAAGGTTCTTTAGCTCGAAAGATTTGGGCTTTTCTCTTACAGAAAATTCTTGAAAAATCCTAGAATATTATCTCTCGGTGAGACTTTAAAAATCTAATTTTGACCTAACTATTGCAACCATTGATAATGTAACTACCTCGGTTAAACTTCCAAGACTTGCTATTGAGTATTAAAATAAGATCATTCCAAAAAAGATTAGTAACATCATTGGAAGAACACTAAAGATAGATTTTAGCATAGTAGAGGTCTTAAGAGATAAATTTACAAGATTTTGTATAAAAATAAATTTGACTAAATTTCTGGTATCTCAATATGAGATTAATAGAGTAAACCACTCCATAGTGTATGAAGGGCTACAACAGGTCTGTTTCTCTTGTGAAAGAGTGGGACCTGAGAAAGAGAGCTGCCTTGAAAATGAGAGGACTCAAATTTAGAATTATAAAAAAAATAGTGCTACTACAGGGCCACAACGAGAGATAGAAGAAAAAAAATTTTCTATCCAGCAAAATACTGATAAAGGCAAAAAAGGTCATGAAAGAAAAAAAGGAAAATATGGACTATGGATATTGGTCCAATGGCAAACACTTGGACAAAAAGAGGTGAAAATAGGTTAAGATACAAGTAATTATGCTAATGGAGGAGGCAAAGGACACGTTAGTAGGACGAATTCTAGATTTGTTGTATTACAGAGCAAGAACTTTTATAGAATGAACTAAGGAGAAAATTACAAAATGACAAAAAAGGGAGAGACGTCAATCAAACCTACCCATAAAGATAACAGTTCTCGACCTTTTATCGACAAAAAATGTGTCTTAATTCTCTGTTTCTCGCACAGTCCAAAACAAAGACCAAATTAGTAAACAGCCTAAATCCTTGTCTAAAAGTCCTACCCCATAACTTCACTTCCTATCTCAATACCTTCTAACCTTCTAACGTCTTTAACCCCTCCCAAATTGTTGTGTTTGATCCACCCCAACCTGTAGCCCACTTTGATAAAAATTGGCTAACGGAAATTCTAATAGTCCATCCCTTTCACATGACGTCCAAGAAACTCTCTTTGAATTCTCTGTTCTCAATAAACACCTTGGTTATGGTCCACTATATTTTGACTTGTTAGACTCCAATATCATTTCTGAAGTTATGAAAGATTTTGAAGAAAAAGAAAAAAGTTGTTGAAGTTCAAATGGAAGAGACTCTTATCATGGGAGAGATACAGTGTAACTAGCAATGTCAGCTAGTATTTTGGTAGAATATAATTTTTATTTTGTCTTTGTTTTAATGATTGTTCTAGCTTGAAATATCTACGGGATTGCAAATCAGGCATCAATTCACACCTTAAAAGAGACTTGTAGACAAAAAAATCCTACTACTACTATGTAGTTTGAACCCAAATGTAGAGGTGATAAGGATAATGAAGTGGTTAGATTGCTGAGATTTAGGCATTGCTACAGAGAAGAAGCTACTAGTTACAGTGGAGGTATACAGATTTTACGAAACAATGATTCCTTAAATATAAGAATCAATTTGTCCATATGACTATCTCAATGAATAATGAGAGAACTTGAGAGCTTTTAGCTACCTATTCTTGTCCCAGGAGAGGTCAAGGAGAAATCTTTGGGAGAAGCTTAAACATATAGCTAGTAATATAAGTATCCTGTGAATTTTAGTTGGTGACTTTAATAGAATTGTAAATGAATAAGAAAAAGAAAGGAGGAGTCTCGACAGATTTCTATGTGTGTAAACGATTCTAAAAGATAAATGAATGTAAGTTGATGGACCTTGGATATGTAGGAACTCATTTTACTTAGATGGAAGCTCAAAGGAATGGTTTTGATAGAGTTTTCAAGAGATTAGATCGCGCTCCAGCCAACTCAAATTAGAGAAGAGAATTCAGAGATGCTAGAGTGGAGGTGATGTCGAGGGTAATTATGATCATCACCCTCTGCTAGTCAATCTTAATCTAGAGAGAATGGATATGGGTAAAAAGTTATTTAGATATGAAATCATGTGAAAAACACACCCTAAGTTTTATACTTTTCTCGATTCAACTTGGAGAAGAAACCAACATCTCCCTATACCTTTGAGTTCATTGACAAAAAGTTTGAAATATTAGCATAACAAATAAGTGTTTGAAAATTTGTTCAGGAAGAATAAGAGACTTTTAAACAAAATTTCTGGTATTAAAAATGCTCAAAACTATGGTCAAAACCCATTTTTAGAGTGCGTGAAATTAGAACTCGCACAACTGAAATAGCAAGTGCACCGGGTCGTTCATGTAATATCTCAGGTGAGTGAGGGTCGATCCCACGAGAATTGTCGGATTGAGTAAGCAATGGTTATCTTACAGGACTTAGTCAGGCGAATAGAAAAGATAGTTGTTGTTATAATTGCATAAAATGAAATAATAAATAAAGTGATACCGAACTAGTGTAGAAACAATGATAAAGAATCAGTTAAGGCCTTGGAGATGCTTATCCTTCCGGATTAATACTTCTTACTGACTACTTTAACAATGAGTGATTCATTCAATGGCAATGCTATAAGGGATTAAAGCCGGGACTAGTGGTCATTAATCTCCTCTAATCCAAATCAAATGCAGGTGCTAATGGTCATCCAATCTGAATGAGAGTGAAGCGCACGCAATTCAATCTCTGGTGATCCTACTCAAAATGACACAGACAAGGTCAAATCTTCCGGATCGGAGAATGATGCTCTTAATTCTAGCCTTAACGTCACAGAGACCTCAATTACCCATGACTAACTAGATTTTATCTCACTTATCCCAATTAGCCCAGATACTCTCTTGGAACCTGTAATATATTCTCAAGCTGCAGCTCAGTACGGCCCAGCTAAGGATCCACAAGAGCCCATGTAGAATAAGGAGTCATTGGTGTACGAAATTGTGATTCATTCTTTTCACAACTCAACAGTCCCCGGTAATGGCTCCAAATACTTGGTACTCAATACCAAGGTCTAAACATAATTTCACAACTTCGCACAACTAACTAGCAAGTGCACTGGGTCGTCCAAGTAATAAACCTTACGTGAGTAAGGGTCGATCCCACGGATATTGTTGGTATGAAGCAAGCTATGGTCATCTTGTAAATCTCAGTCAGACAGATTCAAATGGTTATAGATGATATATGAATAAAGCATAAAGATAGAGATACTTATGTAACTCATTGGTGAGAATTTCAGATAAGCGTATGGAGATGCTCAGTCCCTTCCGTCTCTCTGCTTTCCTACTGTCTTCATCCAATCCTTCTTACTCCTTTCCATGGTAAGCTGTATGTTGGGCATCACCGTTGTCAGTGACTACAGTCCCGTCCTCTCAGTGAAAATGTTCAACGCACCCTGTCACGGCACGGCTAATCATCTGTTGGTTCTCAATCAGGTTGGAATAGAATCCATTGATTCTTTTGCGTCTGTCACTAACGCCCAGCCTTCAGGAGTTTGAAGCTCGTCACAATCATTCAATCCTTGAATCCTACTCAGAATACCACAGACAAGGTTTAGACCTTCCGGATTCTCTTGAATGCCGCCATCAATTCTAGCTTATACCACGAAGATTCTGATTAAGGAATCCAAGAGATAAACATTCAAGCCTTGTTTGCTTGTAGAACGGGAGTGGTTGTCAGGCACGCGTTCATAGGTGAGAATGATGATGAGCGTCACATAATCATCACATTCATCATGTTCTTGGGTACGAATGAATATCTTAGAACAAGAACAAGCTGAATTGAATAGAAGAACAATAGTAATTGCATTAATACTCGAGGTACAGCAGAGCTCCACACCTTAATCTATGGTGTGTAGAAACTCCACCGTTGAAAATACATAAGAACAAGGTCTAGGCATGGCCGTGAGGCCAGCCTCCCAATGATCTAAGAACTAGACGTCCAAAGATGATCAAAAGATCTAAAATGATCCAAAGATGAAAATACAATAGTAAAAGGTCTTATTTGTAGAGAACTAGTAGCCTAGGGTTTACATAAATGAGTCAATGACATAAAAATCCACTTCCGGGCCCACTTGGTGTGTGCTTGGGCTGAGCATTGAAGCTTTCATGTGTAGAGACTTTTCTTGGAGTTAAACGCCAGCTTTTGTGCCAGTTTGGGCGTTTAACTCCCATTCTTGTGCCAGTTCCGGCGTTTAACGCCGGGCATTCTTGAGCTGATTTGGAACGCCGGTTGGGCCATCAAATCTCGGGCAAAATATAGACTATTATGCATTGCTGGAAAGCCCAGGATGTCTACTTTCCAACGCCGTTGAGAGCGCACCAATTGGGCTTCTGTAGCCCCAAAAAATCCACTTTGAGTGCAGGGAGGTCAGAATTCAACAGCATCTACAGTCCTTTTCGGTCTCTGAATCAGATATTTGCTCAGGTCCCTCAATTTCAGCCAGAAAATACCTGAAATCACAGAAAAATACACAAACTCATAGTAAAGTCTAGAAAAGTGAATTTTGACTAAAAACTAATAAAAATATACTAAAAACTAACTAAAACATACTAAAAACATACTAAAAACAATGCCAAAAAGCGTACAAATTATCCGCTCATCACAACACCAAACTTAAATTGTTGCTTGTCCTCAAGCAACTAATAATCAAATAAGATAAAAAGAAGAGAATATGCAATGAATTCGAAAAACATCTATGAAGATCAGTATTAATTAGATGAGCGGGGCTTTTAGCTTTTTGCCTCTGAACAGTTTTGGCATCTCACTCTATCCTTTGAAATTCAGAATGATTGGCTTCTATAGGAACTCAGAATCCAGATAGTGTTATTGATTCTCCTAGTCAAGTATGATGATTCTTGGACACAACTACTTTATGAGTCTTGGCTGTGGCCCAAAGCACTCTGTCTTCCAGTATTACCACCGGATACATATATGCCACAGACACATAATTGGGTGAACCTTTTCAGATTGTGACTCAGCTTTGCTAGAGTCCCCAACTAGAGGTGTCCAGGGTTCTTAAGCACACTCTTTTTGCCTTGGATCACAACTTTATTTCTTTCTTTTTCTTTTTCTCTTTCTCTTTTTTTTCCATTTTTCTCTCTTTTTTTTCGTTTTTCTCCTTTTTTTTTCTTTTTTTTTGTATTCACTGCTTTTTCTTGCTTCAAGAATCACTTTTATGATTTTTCAGATCCTCAGTAACATGTCTCCTTCTTCATCATTCTTTCAAGAGCCAACCATTCATGAACAACAAATTCAAAAGACATATGCACTGTTTAAGCATACATTCAGAAAACAAAAGTATTGCCACCACATCAAAATAATTAATCTGTTATAAAATTTAAAATTCATGCAATTCTTCTCTTTTTCAATTAAGAACATTTTTCATTCAAGAAAGGTGATGGATTCATAGGACATTCATAACTTTAAGGCATAGACACTAAGACACTAATGATCATAAGACACAAACATAGGTAAACATAAGCATAATTTTCGAAAAATAAGGAAAATAAGGAATAAGGATATTAAAGAACGGGTCCACCTTAGTGATGGCGGCTTGTTCTTCCTCTTGAAGATCTTATGGAGTGCTTGAGCTCCTCAATGTCTCTTCCTTGCCTTTGTTGCTCCTCTCTCATGATTCTTTGATCTTCTCTAATTTCATGGAGGAGGATGGAATGTTTTTGGTGCTCCACCCTTTTCTTAGTGATGGGCTTGTCCTCATCAATGAGGGTGTCTTTCTTAATGTCAATTCCAACTGAATAACAGAGGTGACAAATGAGATGAGGAAAGGCTAACCTTGCCAAGGTAGAGGACTTGTCCGCCACCTTATAAAGTTCTTGGGCTATATCCTCATGAACTTCTACTTCCTCTCCAATCATGATGCTATGAATCATGATGGTCCGGTCTATAGTAACTTCGGACCGGTTGCTAGTGGGAATGATTGAGCATTGGATAAACTCCAACCATCCCCTAGCCACGGGCTTGAGGTCATGCCTTCTTAGTTGAACCGGCTTCCCTCTTGAATCTCTCTTCCATTGAGCGCCCTCTTCACAAATGTCTATGAGGACTTGGTCCAACCTTTGATCAAAGTTGACCCTTCTAGTGTAAGGGTGTTCATCTCCTTGCATCATGGGCAAGTTGAATGCCAACCTTACATTTTCCGGACTAAAATCTAAGTATTTCCTCCGAACCATTGTAAGCCAATTCTTTGGGTCCGGGTTCACACTTTGATCATGGTTCTTGGTGATCCATGCATTGGCATAGAACTCTTGAACCATTAAGATTCTAACTTGTTGAATGGGGTTGGTAAGAACTTCCCAACCTCTTCTTTGAATCTCATGTCGGATCTCCGGATATTCACTCTTTTTGAGTTTGAAAGGGACCTCGGGGATCACCTTCTTCAAGGCCACAACTTCATAGAAGTGGTCTTGATGCACCCTTGAGATTAATCTCTCCATCTCCCATGACTCGGAGGTGAAAGCTTTTGCCTTCCCTTTCCTCTTTCTAGAGGTTTCTCCGGCCTTGGATGCCATAAATGGTTATGGAAAAATAAAAAGCAATGCTTTTACCACACCAAACTTAAAAGGTTTGCTCGTCCTCGAGCAAAAGAAGAAAGAAGAGAGTAGAAGAAGAAGAAATAGAGGAGATGGAGATGACTTTGTGGTTCGGCCAAAGGGGGAGAAGTAGTGTTTAGGGTGTGTGAAAATGAAAGAGTGAAGATGGGTTTATATAGGGGTGGAGAGAGGGGTAGGGTTCGGCTATGGGAGGGTGGGTTTTGGGAGTTAAAGTGGTTTGAATTTGAATGGTGAGGTAGGTGGGGTTTTATGAAGGATGGATGTGAGTGGTGAAGAGAAAGATGGGATTTGATAAGTGAGGGGTTTTTGGGGAAGGGGTGTTGAGGTGATTGGTGAAGAAGAGAGATAGTGGTGGGGTAGGTGGGGATCCTGTGGGGTCCACAGATCCTGAGGTGTCAAGGAAAAGTCATCCCTGCACCAAGTGGCGAGCAAAAATGCTTTCTGTGCCAATTCTGGCGTTAAACGCCGGGCTGGTGCCCATTTCTGGCGTTTAACGCCAACTTCTTGCCCTTTCCTGGCGTTTAACACCATTCTGGTGCCCCTTTCTGGCGTTAAACGCCCAGAGTGGTGCCAGACTGGGCGTTAAACGCCCATTTGCTGCCCTTACTGGCGTTTAAACGCCAGCAAGGTCTTCCTCCAGGGTGTGCTATTTTTCTTTCTATTTTTCATTCTGTTTTTGCTTTTTCAATTGATTTTGTGACTTCTCATGATCATCAACCTACAGAAAACATAAAATAACAAATAAAAATAGATAATTATAACATTGGGTTGCCTCCTAACAAGCGCTTCTTTAGTGTCAGTAGCTTGACAGAGGGCTCTCATGGAGCCTTACAAATACCCAGAGCAATGTTTGAACCTTCCAACACCAAACTTAGAGTTTGAATGTGGGGGTTCAACACCAAACTTAGAATTTGGTTGTAGCCTCCCAACACCAAACTTAGAGTTTAATTGTGGGGGCTCTGTTTGACTCTGTTTTGAGATAAGCTCTTCATGCTTCCTCTCCATGGTGACAGAGGGATATCCTTGAGCCTTAAACACAAAGGATTCTTCATTCACTTGAATGATCAATTCTCCTCTGTTCACATCAATCACAGCCTTTGCTGTGGCTAGGAAGGGTCTGCCAAGGATGATGGATTCATCCACGCACTTCCCAGTCTCTAGGACTATAAAATCAGCAGGGATGTAATGGTCTTCAATCTTTACCAGAACATCCTCTACAAGTCCATAAGCTTGTTTTCTTGAATTGTCTGCCATCTCTAGTGAGATTCTTGCAGCTTGTACCTCAAAGATTCCTAGCTTCTCCATTACAGAGAGAGGCATGAGGTTTACACTTGACCCTAGGTCACACAAGGCCTTCTTGAAGGTCATGGTGCCTATGGCGCAAGGTATCGAGAACTTTCCAGAATCTTGTCTCTTTTGAGGTAATTTCTGCCTAGACAAGTCATCCAGTTCTTTGGTGAGCAAAGGAGGTTCGTTCTCCCAAGTCTCATTACCAAATAACTTGTCATTTAGCTTCATGATTGCTCCAAGGTATTTAGCAACTTGCTCTTCAGTGACATACTCATCCTCTTCAGAGGAAGAATACTCATCAGAGCTCATGAATGGCAGAAGTAAATCCAATGGAATCTCTATGGTCTCAGTGTGAGCCTCAGATTCCCATGGTTCCTCATTAGGGAACTCATTGGAGGCCAGTGGACGTCCATTGAGGTCTTCCTCAGTGGCGTTCATTTTCTCATCCTCCTCTCCTAGTTTGGCCATGTTGATGACCTTGCACTCTCCTTTTGGATTCTCTTCTGTATTGCTTGGAAGAGTACTATGAGGAAGTTCAGTAACTTTCTTACTCAGCTGTCCCACTTGTGCCTCCAAATTCCTAATGGAGGACCTTGTTTCAGTCATGAAACTTTGAGTGGTTTTGATTAGATAGAGACCATGGTTGCTAAGTCAGAGTGGTTCTGCTTAGAATTCTCTGTCTGTTGCTGAGAAGATGATGGAAAAGGCTTGCCATTGCTAAACCTGTTTCTTCCACCATTATTGTTGTTGAAACCTTGTTGAGGTCTCTGTTGATCCTTCCATGAGAGATTTGGATGATTTCTCCATGAAGAATTATAGGTGTTTCCATAGGGTTCTCCCATGTAATTCACCTCTTCCATTGAAGGGTTCTCAGGATCATAAGCTTCTTCTTCAGATGAAGCATCCTTAGTACTGCCTGGTGCAGCTTGCATTCCAGTCAGACTTTGAGAAATTATATTGACTTGCTGAGTCAATATTTTGTTCTAAGCCAATATGGCATTCAGAGTATCAATCTCAAGAACTCCTTTCTTCTGATTCGTCCCATTGTTCACAGGATTCCTTTTAGAAGTGTACATGAATTGGTTATTTGCAACCATTTCAATGAGCTCTTGAGCTTCTGTAGGCGTCTTCTTCAGATGAAGAGATCCTCCAGCAGAGCTGTCCAATGACATCTTGGACAGTTCAGACAGACCATCATAGAAGATACCTATGATGCTCCATTCAGAAAGCATGTCAGAGGGACACTTTCTGATCAATTGTTTGTATCTTTCCCAAGCTTCATAGAGAGATTCTCCTTCCTTCTGTCTGAAGGTTTGGACTTCCACTCTAAGCTTACTCAATTTTTGAGGTGGAAAGAACTTTGCCAAGAAGGCATTGACTAGCTTTTCCCAAGAGTTCAGGCTTTCTTTAGGTTGTGAGTCCAACCATATCCTAGCTCTGTCTCTTACAGCAAAAGGGAATAGCATAAGTCTGTAGACCTCAGGGTCAATCCCATTAGTCTTGACAGTGTCATAGATTTGCAAGAATTCAGCTAAAAACTGATGAGGATCTTCCAATGGAAGTCCATGGAACTTACAATTCTGTTGCATTAGAGAAACTAATTGAGGCTTAAGCTCAAAGTTATTTGCTCCAATGGCAGGGATAGAGATGCTTCTCCCATAGAAATTGGGAGTAGGTGCAGTAAAGTCACCCAGCACCTTCCTTGCATTGTTGGCATTGTTGTTGTTTTTGGCTGCCATGTCTTCTTCTTTGAAGATTTCTGTTAGATCTTCTATAGAGAGTTATGCCTTAGCTTCTCTTACCTTTCGCTTCAAGGTCCTTTCAGGTTCAGGATCAGCCTCAACAAGAATGCTTTTGTCTTTGCTCCTGCTCATATGAAAGAGAAAAGAACAAGAAAATTTGGAATCCTCTATGTCACAGTATAGAGATTTCTTGAGGTGTCAGAGGAAAAGAAAATTAGAAGGAGGAGGTAGAAAATTCGAACTTACCAATGAAAGATGGAGTTTGAATTGTTCATTGAGGAGTAGTGTTAGTCCATAAATAGAAGGATGTGAGAAGAAGGGAAGAAATTTCCGAAAATAAATTAAAAAGATTTTAAAAACATTTTGAAAAACACTAATTGATTTTCGAAAACCAAGAGTGAAAAAGAAATTAAGTGAGTTTTGAAAAAGATTTTGAAATTAGAAATTAAAAAGATATGATTGAAAACTATTTTGAAAAAGATGTGACTAAAAAGATATGATTTAAAAGTTAATGTTTTTTAAAAAAAGATGTGATTGAGAAGATATGATTTGAAAAACAATTTAAAAAGATTTGATTTTAAAAATTTTGAAAACTTGAAAAAAAATTTGAGTTAAAAAACAGAATCTTCCCTCTTGTGCCATCCTGGCGTTAAACGCCAAAAATGGTGTCCATTCTGGCGTTTAACGCCCAAAGCACTACCCTTTTGGGCGTTAAACGCCCAGCCAGGCACCCTGGTTGGCGTTTAAACGCCAGTTTTCCTTCTTCACTGGGCGTTTTGAACGCCCAGCTTTTTCTGTGTGATTCCTCTGTTGTATGTTCTGAATCTTCAATTCTCTGTATTATTGACTTGAAAAGACACAAATAAAAATTTTTTTTGCATTTTTAATAATGAGGAATAATCAAAATGCAACTAAAATCAAATAACAATGCATGCAAGACACCAAACTTAGTAGTTTGTATACTACTGACACTAACAAAATGAGAATGCACATGAAAAACAACAAAATACTCAAGTCAAGAGAATTTAAAGATCAGAGCAAGGAAATCATCAAGAACATCTTGAAGATCACTTAAGACACATGAATGAATGCATGAAGAACAGAAACATGCAATTGACACCAAACTTAACATGAGACTCTAGACTCAACAAGAAACATACAATATTTTTGGTTTTTATGATTTTGTAAAATTTTTTTGGATTTTTCGAAAATTAAGTGGAAAAGAAAATAAAGATATCAAAATTCTTAATGAGAATTCCAGGAATCATGCAATGTTAGTCTAAAGCTTCAGTCTAAAGAAATTAGACATGGCTAGCCAAGCTTCAGCAGGACATTACATTCAAGAGCTAAATTGATGAGAATCAATCAGCTTTGGTGATGATAAGAACATCACCTTGAAACACTAGAATTCATTCTTAAGAACTCTGAAGAAAAATACCTAATCTAAGCAACAAGATGAACCGTCAGTTGTCCAAACTAACAATCCCCGGCAACGGCGCCAAAAACTTGGTGCACGAAATTGTGATTCCTTCTTTTCACAACTCAACGGTCCCCGGTAATGGCTCCAAATACTTGGTGCTCAATACCAAGGTCTAAACATAATTTCACAACTTTGCACAACTAACCAGCAAGTGCACTGGGTCGTCCAAGTAATAAACCTTACGCGAGTAAGGGTCGATCCCACGGAGATTGTTGGTATGAAGCAAGCTTTGGTCATCTTGTAAATCTCAGTCAGGCAGATTCAAATGGTTATAGATGATATATGAATAAAGCATAAAGATAGAGATACTTATGTAACTCATTGGTGAGAATTTCAGATAAGCGTATGGAGATGCTCAGTCCCTTCCGTCTCTCTGCTTTCCTACTGTCTTCATCCAATCCTTCTTACTCCTTTCCATGGCAAGCTGTATGTTGGGCATCACCATTGTCAGTGGCTACAGTCCCGTCTTCTCAGTAAAAATGTTCAACGCACCCTGTCACGGCATGGCTAATCATCTGTCGGTTCTCAATCAGGTTGGAATAGAATCCATTGATTCTTTTGCGTCTATCACTAACGCCCAGCCTTTAGGAGTTTGAAGCTCGTCACAGTCATTCAATCCTTGAATCCTACTCAGAATACCACAGACAAGGTTTAGACCTTCCGGATTCTCTTGAATGCCGCCATTAATTCTAGCTTATACCACGAAGATTCTGATTAAGGAATCCAAGAGATAAATATTCAAGCCTTGTTTGCTTGTAGAACGGGAGTGGTTGTCAGGCACGCGTTCATAGGTGAGAATGATGATGAGCGTCACATAATCATCACATTCATCATGTTCTTGGGTACGAATGAATATCTTAGAACAAGAACAAGCTGAATTGAATAGAAGAACAATAGTAATTGCATTAATACTCGAGGTACAGCAGAGCTCCACACCTTAATCTATGGTGTGTAGAAACTCCACCGTTGAAAATACATAAGAACAAGGTCTAGGCATGGCCGTGAGGCCAGCCTCCCAATGATCTAAGAACTAGACGTCCAAAGATGATCAAAAGATCTAAAATGATCCAAAGATGAAAATACAATAGTAAAAGGTCCTATTTGTAGAGAACTAGTAGCCTAAGGTTTACATAAATGAGTCAATGACATAAAAATCCACTTTCGGGCCCACTTGGTGTGTGCTTGGGCTGAGCATTGAAGCTTTTATGTGTAGAGACTTTTCTTGGAGTTAAACGCCAGCTTTTGTGCCAGTTTGGGCGTTTAACTCCCATTCTTGTGCCAGTTCCGGCGTTTAACGCCGGGCATTCTTGAGCTGATTTGGAACGCCAGTTTGGGCCATCAAATCTCGGGCAAAGTATGCACTATTATACATTACTGGAAAGTCCAGGATGTCTACTTTTCAACGCCGTTGAGAGCGCGCCAATTGGGCTTCTGTAGCTCCAGAAAATCTACTTCGAGTGCAGGGAGGTCAGAATCCAACAGCATCTGCAGTCCTTTTCTGTCTCTGAATCAGATTTTTGCTCAGGTCCCTCAATTTCAGCCAGAAAATACCTAAAATCATAGAAAAACACACAAACTCATAGTTAAGTCCAGAAAAGTGAATTTTAACTAAAAACTAATAAAAATATACTAAAAACTAACTAAAACATACTAAAAACATACTAAAAACAATGCCAAAAAGCGTACAAATTATCCGCTCATCAGTCATACTCTCGTTCTAGCCCAGATTCATAAAGATGAAGAACGAAAACACATCATAGAATGGAATCAAACATGTATTATAGTAGAAAAGCAATAATATTAATCCATGGGGATGAGCAGAGCTCCTATCCTTAACTCAAGAGATTTAGTTGCTCATAATTTACAGAGAAAATTTGTGATGAGTTCGAATATGGTGGAGAAGATCCTAAACATGGGTGATTTCTTCATATATATAATAATCTAATAATTAAAAAGTACAAAAATGAGATAACTAGGCTAAAGGTGTGAAAATCCACTTCTGGGCCCACTTGGTGAATGTTTGGGCTGAGCTTGGCATCCAACTTGAGGAATGGGCATTGAACGCCCATTAGAGGGCTGTCCATGCTGCCTTGTGCTCCCTTGGTGGCGTTGAACGCCAGAAAGGGGGTAAGTTGGGCGTTCAACGCCCGTTTTGGGCTGTCCTCTTCAAAGAAAAATATGGACCATTATATAATGCTGGAAATCTCTGGAAGTTAGCTTTCCAACACCATTGATAACGCGTCAATTTGACCTTTGTAGCTCAAGACATGCTCATTGGAATGCAAGGAGGTCAGGATTTGATAGCATTTGTTGTCCTTTTTTTTTCCTCTAAATCATACTTTTCCAAAACTTGCCAATTTCACTCAAAAATCACCTAAAATCATAATAAAAATCCAAAAACTCAAAGTAGCATCCAAAAGGTAAATTTTCACTAAAACATACTAAAACATAATAAAACTTAATAAAATATACCTAAGAACACTAAGAAAATAGTACAAAAAATGGTATAAAATATCCAATTATCAAAATACCAAATTTAAACTGTTACTTGTCTTCAAGCAACTAAAAACAAGATAGGACTAATGGAAGAGAAAAATACAATAGGTCTCAGAGTTATCAATGAAGCTCAGTTCTAAATATTGAATGGGAGTATTAGCTCTTTACTTCTGAACAGTTTTGGCATCTCATTTTTCTTTGAAGCTCAGAAATATTGGCATCCCTTGGAACTAGAATCCGGATGATATTATTGATTTTCTTATTTTAGCTTTTCTTGATTCTTGAATACAGCTTTTATATATAAATGTGTTCTAAATTTGCACCGACCATCACATTGTTAAGGATTCTTTTATTTGGTACGTCAATTCTCTATAAGTTTTTTGAGACCCCGCTATAAGTTCTACCCATATACGTTCTGATCGCCAACTCATATTAGATCCAGTTCTGTTTTATTGGAATTGTTAGAATAAATAAACCAAACACAAGTAAATTAATTTGACTTGACTGCAATTTTAGAGAGACGCGAGAGCGAAAGCCTATGGGGTTGCTTCTGTAACTGGATAACCAGCACTGAAAATCGTCTTTACATATGATGCGCACACGCATTGTGTTAACTGTATTCTGAGGCCTTGATACTAATTCAATTATATATCCTTTGGATACAAAAAAAAAAGAAATAAAAAAATCGTCTTATCGTCTTATATCTACTTTTAAATTCGACAAAATTTGGATATCCGATATAGATGAAAGAAAGTAAATAAAATGGGTGGAAACATTTTTCAATAGCGGACTATATTTTTAATAAATTCTACAGTTCCGACATAATTATAAAAAAATACACTGTCTCTTTTTTTGTGGGGATCAATGACAAAAAGATAGGATTAGTTAGTTCTATTTCTCGATAGGGGTAAGAGAAGGGGTATAACTCAGTGGTAGAGTGTCACCTTGACGTGGTGGAAGTCATCAGTTCGAGCCTGATTATCCTTTTGCCCCCATCCCATTCTTCGAGAATCAAAAAGATCTTTTTCAATCAAGTTTGAATGTGTTTGTTTGGAATTGGGATTCTTCTACTGTATTTTACTTTATGTTTATGCAATAAATTAATTATCTTTGTCTTCGGCTCAATCTTTTTTTGAAGATTGAGCCGAGTTTAATTGCAATTATCTAGAACGAGCAATGTTCAGTTTTCGGTTCACACAATTGAGTTTTTTTTTTGTAAATTTATCTGTAACTTTTCTATTCTTCCAGGCTTACCCTCAAGATCAACTAAGCCCTCTCGGGGACTTGCTTAAGAATAAGAAGAATAAGAAAGAGGAATCTTATGTAAATACTATGGAATAAGGTTTGGTCCTCCAATTGAAGTAAAATCTTTCGGATAAATCAATGCAATTTAGGAGGATTCGATGAAAGGACATCAATTCAAATCCTGGATTTTCGAATTGAGAGAGATATTGAGAGAGATCAAGAATTCTCGCTATTTCTTAGATTCATAAACTGGAAGAATAGAAGAGTTACAGATGAATTTACAAAAAAAAAACTCAATTGTGTGAACCGAAAACTGAACATTGCTATTACAAGAATTGCAAACCCTTATGGACATCCTAATATTCTTGCAGAAGTCTTTCTTTGATTATTATATTAAAATTTTTCTGGTTAGAATATAAGAATTTTTATATTCTTAATTATATTATATATTATTATATATTATATGCCAATATAAATTTTCTCGAAAGATGTTTCGAGTTATTAATTTATCAGTTAGAATTGATTTCAGTAAAAAAAGATTTGATTTTGGAAATTCTATAAAAGATAATTTTGGAACAATGAAGATCATCAAATAATGCAAAAAAAATTCTTTGTTCTTTTTGTTTAGGTATATAGTAATGCAAATTACAATGTTGAAGTATTTGATTATCATATCTTGAAGGTTTATATTATTTTTGTAAAAATTTTAATGAACATGGAGCAGTTTATTTTTTATCTGAAACTTAATTATGTGATACTTTAATGAGATGGTTTAAAACAAACTAAACCATGGAGTAATTTCCTAAACTATTAGGAGTCCAAGAACAATAGCAGAAAGTTGGAGATGCTACTGCTCTTGAAGTCAGAGTTGTTTCTCTTAGAAATGGTCCCGCTCTTGAAGTTGGTTTTTTTTTATAATTTAAAGAAATTTAGTAGAAACTATATATTTATAACAATAATGGTTTTTTTCAAAGGCTATAGCCTTTTTCTTTTTTTTTTCTTTTCTAAACATAAAATGTTGTTCAGAGGTGTAAAACAACATCACACTTAAAATAAACATAATCATTGTTGTCTATTAACATCTTATATAATTTAGTATCTTTGACTTTTATAGATTTTTTTTGTTACTTCAAATTTGGATTTGCTTTTGGTTTTGCTAAGTAATTTGAAAACTTTCCTTTTCTAAGGAACAACTTTCCAGACAAAGCTCAAAGTGTGAAATTTGCTGCAAGGTACTTTGGCTGAAGTTGCTCCTGTCAAAACGGTATGAATGATTCATCTGCTTAATCGCTATTTTTTACTTTTTTTTTTGTTTATATTAGATCATTTTTGTCTCTTCTTTGAATGTTCAGTTTAATTCTTGGATGACACTCTTTAAAATTTAACTAAGTTTATATGTATTTAACTATTTTTGTTCTTCCTTTTCCTTCCATAACTAACTTTTATATATTTGTTTTTGAGTTTTCTTTAAAAATGAGTTTCCTACTATATATAAATATTGAAAACTCAAGGGCACATAGATAATGCTAATGGTTAAAGTTATGTATTACATGCATTATTTTGTGAATATGCAGCAATAATAATAATAATAGTTCATAAATTATCAGCTTTAATTTTCTTTTTCTTCTGCTATATATGCTTGATAAATGTAGCTTTTCAATTTTTATTTTATATTGTGATTTCTATTAACTCAGCATATACCACTGTTGCAGTTTTATGTTATGTTCGTTAGCAGTTTTTTAATTATTGAACCATGCTCTTTACTATTTTCTGTAAGTCATAACTTGAAAATTATATAGATTTTCTTTTCGTTATTTTGTAAAATAAACATTTTTTAGTTAACTAATTTAAAAATAGGTCACTACATGTAAAACAAACATTTTTTACATTTTTAGTTAACTAATTGATTGTTAGTATTTTATTAGAGAAGAGATCATGAACTTGAATTCTATGGTGATTTCATTAGGGACAAGATTTATGTGCCCTTGATGTCATGACTCATTTCATATAGGGATAAGATTTAGGACATATTTATTTGAAATTTAAAAAGTGATATTGGATAGTTTTTAACTCAAGTTATTATGTATTTATATTCAATTTTAGGCTGTAGGATTTACAATGTAAATATCAGAAGTAAATCCCTCTCTTGTTAAGGAGGCACTACAGGAACTCACAAGCACGATAACCAATCTAAAAATCAAACAAGAAGATTTGAAGATGAAAGTAAAACGCAGTATAAAATAATAGAACATGATGTTTTTCGAGCAAATCATTCATTCTAAGAGAGAGTTTATGCAAACCTGAGTGTTAAAGTTGAAAACAAGAGAACTTAAATGATAAAGTGTGAATTGTGCAAAAATCTAAACGTGATCAAGTTAGTATTACACAAAATATTTTAACATTTAAAAATATTTTATTTTTACTATGTGTTTCTTTTTCTTATAGTACTTGCTTGAGGTTGTGAGAAATGTAGTATCCCTATTTTTAGCATAAATTCAGTACCTCAGCGGATGAAAATTTCAAAAAAATTTTTAGTTTTAGTTTATAATTAGCATTTCAAAAAGTTGTGAAAGGAGTTGCAATAACTTTTAAGTTGATCGAATACTAAGTTTCATTTAGAAATAGAGTTGAAGCAACTAAATAAAATATTTTAGTATGATTAGCTTAGCAAATCTTAAACATAATTTAATATTTCTAAAGCATATGTATTTATTATTTTTTGTAGTCATACCATAGTAGAAAATTGTCATAAAAGCGGTGTGCATATGAGAACATAATTACAACTTTTATTAGCATATATGTGAAAAAAAAAATTTGTTGGTCTATATAGGATGAAGAAACAATTTTTACCATAGGAAAAAAAAGTTTGTATCCTAAGAACTTGAGAACATAAATTGATAAATATAATTTTTCTGCGTTTTGTCTGTTTCAAAATGCAGTTCGGATTAAAAAACAATGACTATTAGATCAATACGGTAATTATAAGATAAAGAAAAAGATTAATACATATATAAACTTCCATATTCATGCATTATGTATTTAAATTTGCCATGAGGTTAGTTGTTTTTTTTGAAAGGAAAAACCTTTTCTGTGTCTATGTAAGAGGATGTGGCTGTTTTTAGAAGCGGAGATGGTTGAAGAAGTAAAATTTTTTTTATTTCGTTTTTATGGTTATCAGTGGCTAAGAGAAGAGGGGTTGAATCTTAGCCCTTTTTTTCTTTTAGTAACACTTGCTGGCCTTTGAAACAACTTCAGGAGACTTTTTGCTTTTTGTCTCGTACCTAGCCACGAGACGTTTACTTTTTATCTTGTAACCAGGCAAGAGATATTTTTCAGTTTTATCTCCTATGCAGTAGAAACAGAAATGGAGTAGAAGAGAAAGAGAGAATCACACCACGAAGTATCCTGGTTCAACTGCCAAGTGCAATGCAGCCTACATCCAGTCTCCATCACAACAGTGATGGAATTTCACTATAATCATCTTGATTACAAACACCAATTCTCCCTAGGAACTACCCTTCCTATCCGGGACAAGTCCAGAGTCTAACCACAATCTTGGACTTGACTTGGTCACCTACCAAGCTTTCAACTGCTAAGTGCTAACCCAACTTGCAAGGGGATTCCCACAGAATCATGAAACACAACACAGATGTACAAAGGACTTCTAAGGACATCTATGGCTTTTTCTTTTAATTTTGTATACTCTGTCTTTTTCCGCTCTATGGCTTTTTCTTACAAACCTCACTGTTTGCCTTTTTTCCATGAGACTCAAGACAGACAAAACTAAACAGAAAAATACAAAATGAAGAACATTGAAGGAGAAGAACTTCTATTAGCTTGGGTAGCTATAAGAACTCTGTGCTTTCACTCTTTTCTCCTTGCTTCAAGCCCTGGCTGTTCTCCCTTATTTATAGAAGGGGAAGCCTCCAAGTTGAAACTCTTGAACCGAGCTAATCTTCTTCTTCTTCAAGCAAAGACCGGTTCGGCCAGAGAGAGAGGAGAGGAAACCGAATGTAAAACCCAACATGCAATTACCTCTGTGTCTTCCCTTCTCACAAATCCTCATCAATCCAGGCCTTCCATCTTGACTTGCACTTCAAGAAGGATTCCTAGCCCTTGATGAGTCCTTGATGCTTGACAGCTCCTCCTGCTCTAATCTTCTACCTCTTCATCCACGTAGCTACAGTAGCTACCTCCTGTGGTGGTTGATCAAAAGTATAAATGAGTCATGCTTCCAAGAGATTTTCTTTCTCTGACTGAGTTGGATCTTCTCCATTTTCGGTTATGGAGAGCTTGAGACTTTCTCACCACTTCTTACCAAAAGTGGCAAAGATCTCAACCACACCCTACTGTGGATCTCCTTTTTTTTAATGCCATCATTACAATGACTTCATGCTTGCAACAAGCTTCTTCTTCTTTCTTCGGATAACTTGTTTTTGCTTCCATTTTTCCTGTGAAGTGACAACCGAACAGAGAAGAGAGAGATTGCAGAAAAGATTTCAAAGGAAATTAAGAAAGGAAATAAAATGAATTAAGTTTCCAAAACCCATACCTAGTAGCGTGTAATACATTTAAGGCTATCAAATCAATTTTCATTTTCTCTTTCCTATTTCCAATGTCTGCATTAAGTGTATTTAATCAAAATTTGAAATCCATCAATTGATAAAAGTGGATATCCATTGCAAGCATGCATTCTTTGCTTTCTCTTTTTTTTTCAAAATCGGACCAAGCTAGTTGGTCTTGCACCAAGATTTTATTTTTGGGCTTGCTTACCAAAATTCTGACCCAATAGACAAAATATTGCTTCAGCCATTATAACTAAGATTTTTGTACCAAGGTTGAATTTTATTTGCCAACCATTTTGGGCTTTTCTTTTTCTTCATGGCCAAACTAAAAACTACACAAACAAAATTATTAATTAGCAAGTGTAATTTGAAGAACAAATTAATAATTTGTAATTAATTATTTTAATAATGTTTGATTATCATCAAATTAATTTAGAATTTTTCAATCTCATCACTTTTGTTAAAAATTAAATACACAATCCAATGGTATATTCCTTAACTTGCAAACTGATATTTGAATATGTATATAAAAATTTATTTATATTTTTGATATAAAAAAAAATGATCCAGCACATATAAACAAGATAACATAGTTGATATATATACATTAAATCATAAATTATTAATCTTTTTATAAATAAATTATATATAAATACAATAAAATAGATTATATATACGACCCAAACGTGCGTAGTCCAAACTTTACACTAATAATAATAATAATAATAATAATAATAATAATAATGAGTTTGTGTTATTATTTAATGAGTTTTTAAAATAAATATACCATACTATCGAAAATGTTTAATAACAAAAAAATAATTAATTAAAATTTTTTTTATTTAACATTCATTAATTCATTAATTCTTATAAATTATAATTATTAATAAATGCTAAATAAAAAAATTTATTTTTTTTATTTTCCTAGTATTACCGCCATACTATATATATACACGACGTGAGAACTATACGGTGTTTGTCATTAAGCCCTTTTTTAATGGCTTAACAATTTTCTTCTGCACCAATGAAATGTTTGATTTGGAGCAAATGCAAGAAACATGATACATCGTCATTAGTTTGGTGTGAACAAGAGGGAAACCTCAACTTAAACACTGACGTTGAAATCAACTGGTATTTCACAATTATAAGATAATGATAAATTGGATATTGATAATGTACTAATAATATTGAACTTTATAAGGGTCACGCAAAAGCTACATATATATATATATATATATATATCTTTATTTATAAATGACTCAGACTATGTAACACACAAAATTAACATTCAAACCAAAATCATGAACTCATCACTTTTGATAATGTTAAGAAAGATAGTGGTGGTTGTGATGGTAGCAACATCTGCAATGTCTTCTACACCATGGATGCCATGCCCATCGTCGTCACTACCTTGTAATGCTCGGCCAGTAAAGGACAACATGAACCAAGGTGAAGATGAATTTTATGTGGAACAAGACTATAACATTTGGGACCCTGCTCCAGTTTACAGTGGAGGAGGTAAATCCGCTCCGGTTCCTCATCCAGGAGAGAAACCATGATCATGATGAGAGTCATGCTTTTTTAAGTTTCTACCTTAATTGGTAATGTATGTTTTTATTAGTTTCCAAGCACGCTGCTGTTTTAGCATTTGATGTACATGAACTAGCACGCACTTTTATCATCTTTAGTTTGACTTTGATAATAATATTAGTAATTTTAAAGAAGTCTACTTTGTTTGTTCATTTCATGAACAAAATTGAGAATATCATTATCAATTTATCATTATTCTGATGAATCAATATAATTAGTGGGTATATATGAGATCAGAAGTTCTTAATGTTTACTTGTTACAAATATTCACGTTTGTGTACAAATGTGGTTGACTATCAAAAATGGTATTTGTACGTTAAAATTAGTTACTAAAATTGGTCATTAAAATTAGTCACTATATATTTATATATAGATACATGTATGGTTTAGTTTATTTTCAATGTGTATTTTGTATTTTATATGTATTTTATATTAATGACTAATTTTAATGGCTGATTTTAACGTACACCTTATATAGTTGATTAATTATATATGTACAATTCCCAATTATTCTATCTGCTGTCTACAATTATTTATTTATTCATACATAGCTTTATTTAGTGAATTTCTTAACGATTTAATTTGTAAAAGAATAAAATTATAAAACGCAGTCTCAACTAGCCAGCGAAACACCAGTGATCTCTCTTGCTAATAAAACCACCCAGTTTAGCATGTGCACATACAATAAAATTATAAAAAATGTTTCATGGCATGAACTTACTAGTATGAATAATGATGTGAATAGCTAAAAAAATGTGTTGTCTAATTCGTAAACACTATAAGACAATTAGGAATTTTCGGCCAATTCCATATTTGATAGATCATTTCTGGCTCCATCTCTTTTATTCGCACTGAAATTTTCATCTCAACAAGTTTAACAATAGCGGTACTGTGCAAAAGAAATTTTTTTATTTTTAATTTGTTAACTTAAAATTATTATGTTAATTATATAAATTATAACTTTTTAAGTGTAATAAATAATATATAAAAGACCTGTATAAGTATTTGATTAAAAAAAAGTAACAACATCATATATATTTCTGATCTTCTAGAATATAGATAAAAATACTCCACTTTTAATAACATTAAATATATTCTCAAAAATTAATTTAAAAATTAAGTTCTTCACGTGATTTTTTTTAAGTAAGGATAGAGATTGAATTTTAATCCGATTTTTCATGTGTATTTTTAAAATAATTATCCAAAATTTTCTACAAAATTTTGGGTCAAATATATAAATATTTTGCTAAATACAAAAGTAGAAAAACTTTTGTTAGCATTTTCAAACATCGAACACGATTTTGATAATGTATTTTTTTCTCAAACCATACAATCAAATAGTATTATAGTAGCAAATTATCGTCTATTTTCCTTTTTGTTAATCTATTTCATAAACTATTAGTTATAATTATGTTTTTTTAATGATTATAAATTTATTGAGTTACAATAGAAAATAAATTTGTTGGGTTAAAAGAAGTAATTAAATATTAGAAAATTAGGAATATGAATAAGATAATAATTAGTAATAATAAAATTTATTTTTAGATGAAAATAAAAATTATAAGAATATAACACTTTATACTAAAAATTTGAATGAAATTCATTTTTAGTATATTAAAGAGATTAGATCTATTTAGAAAAAGGTTTATGCTGTCATTGACTCATGCCTTATTGATTTATCATTGTTTTTTAAGGAAAACATATAACAAAAGGATTAATCTCGGCATACAAGTGAAATTGAGTTACAAGTTTAATTTTACAAGTCTTTAAATTGACTTTTTCTCAAATGTGCTCTTATGGCATGTATGTTTTACGCGCCTCCTTAACAAATATTTAAATCAATCAACGCGCGAATATATAACTTCCTTTTTTGAAAGAATTTTGTTTCTTTTTTTGAATTTTTTACCTTCTTTCTTTGATCTCGTTCATACGTTTCTGTTTGCCTTTTCCTTCGTCGTTTATGTGCATTTCTCTCTGCCTTCTCCTTCGTCATTATTTACATGTGTCTCTCTTTGTTTTCTTTTTTTGTTTTTCTCGATTTTCATTGTTTCTGAAATCAAGCTCTGAAATCGTTTTAAAGATAATGGATGATTCAACTTCAGATTGTCAGCTGAACCAGAGCGAAGTGGATTTTGAATTTGAATTTAATGAAGTTTCTGAGGTGTGATTTAGTTTCAGTTAATTATTGAATCTGAATTTGATCCAGTTAGTAGCTTATGATTGTGTAGCTGAATAATGCGTGAACATTACTTGTGAAATTTGCTGTTAATTGTTCTTTGTTTGTATTGAATCTAATGTACTAGTTCTGATGTATTTTGTGCATTTTATAGCAGAAGTTAGGAATATTGGGGTGTATTTTAAGAAAGTTTGGGTGTATTTTACAGTTTATGATTTTTTCTTATTCTTTAGTTAAATTGTTGACGTTCGGGTGTAGATCAGGAATATTTGGGTGTATTTTAGGAAATTTTGGGTGCATTTACAATTTATGACTTTTCTGCAGGTTTTTCTACAAGAGTTCGGAACACCAATAAGAAGGGAAATGAAATTAAGAATCAATTGATTACATGTAGTAGAGAAGAAAAATGGAAATAAAAAATATCTCCAACCGAGAAGATAAATCCTACTGCTGTTGCACATTGAGGGTGCACACTGGATTATACTCATTAGTGCTTCCATCCCCGTATGTCTTTACACGTGTCGTCCACAGGTAGTACTTTTCTTTCATGTCACCTGAGATTTTCTTGCTCCTTGCCGGAGTTTCAAACTTTTCAAAAATTTGTCCGACAAGCTACTTTTCGATCGGGGGACTTTTACCCTCTGCAAAAACCATTGCTGCCTTTACCCCACTATTTACAATTTTCTCCACCAGCTCCTCTAATTGTTTAATTAATTTTGGTGTTTCATAACTTTTCCCCTTTTGAGATCTTGGTTCCCCTTCTTGAGTCAGTGTTTCTCCTTGACTTGAATCAGTGAAGCCAAGGCTGAATGACGGCATCGGAACTTCTTTAGGTACGTAGGATGCTGTGCGGGCTATCATCATCAGTGCAGCAGTGGCTTCAGGGGGTGAATTACTGCATGTTGACATATAAGATACTATAAGAATAAGAATAGACGAATGAACTTACATCAACTTATATTGTGCTGAACTTACACTTTAGATGGAGCTGGTGGCACCGTGGGTGTGCTTTCATCAAGTTTTTAGGATTGTGGAGTACTGCAGGATTAGAGAAAATGAATACACCCAAATAAGGAAACTATACACCCAAATAATAACCGAATACACCCGAATATTATTCCTTACCTTTTAGTTCTTTCTTCACTAATTTTCTCGCTCAGAGACTTTGGGGGGGTAGTTCAATTGCTGGCACAGGACTTGGTGCTATTGTCTAGGACAGAAGCACATAAACTTGAATTAGAACTCTAAACAAGACAAAAAGAAAAAGTTAAGAAATCCCCTTAAAATTGATGATTAGAAGGTTGAAATTTAGTTGTAAAACTCACATTGAAAGCGGTTCAGATTGCAAATGTGTATCCATTCAAACAACCATCATCTTCTGTTGAGATGGGTCACTGGCTGATTCTTCTACCAAACTCAACTTGAAATCCACTCAAATAAAATAAAAATACACCTGAAGCATTGAAAAGAAACACAAGCTTTGTTTTTTGAGATCTTACGTAGTTGCAGATTTTTCTTTTTTTTCTTTCCTTTCTTTTCTTGAATAAAACATTAAAGGGTTTTTTTTCTAAAAAAATATATGCAAAATTAGAAGCAGATGGTAAAAAAAGAATTAAACAACCAGTATTAGAAACAGAAATTACATGCTATCCACAGGTTTATTTATGCTGCTTTGATCCGTTTGTCCTTGAAACAAAGGATCATTCTTGCTTCCTAAGTTCACCTCCGGCAATCTAAGCATAGAATAAACATCATTCAGTAAAAATACTATACAGTTAACAAATCAGGATATCAAGATTTTATCAAATAAAGATTCTTACATTTCGGATGAGTCATAGTGACCTTCTGTCGATCGCAGCCGAGCTCCCTTCTTCCTGAAAAACCAAAAACAATTATCAGCAACCAAAACACCTTAAAATTGGTAATATACACCCAAATATAATAAACTTCTGTGCAGTAGCTTTTTCATTGGTTTTCTTCTTTTTTGAATCTCTTAAGAATTCCTGTAATAATTCAGTTCCAAGTTCAGATCTAACAATACATGCAAAAAAACATGTTAACAAATTTAATTTTGATGATAAACGGTAAGATTGCTTTACAAAGTATCTTACCCATCATAGGATTGAATTTGTTCTTCAGAAAATGAATCCTCAACAATATGCTTTCTCTTTTTAGATTGCGTCCTGGAAATAAAAAAGTATGAATCAGAAAAACACAATAAAATTGATGATAAAATACTATCGAAAGCAGTGCATACTTTTTGTGTGTGGTCTGAATTTATTTCTTTGTTTTTTGTTTTTTTATTGGTGATGATTCTTCACTTCTGAAAGTTAATGAGAAACACTCTGTTAATAAAATTGAACTATTCAAATAATAAACAGAAAAGAAAGCGATGCAATGATAATTTCAGAATTTTACTCATCATCGGATTCACTTTCACTTTCTATAATGGAATCCCGCAAAATTTGCTTCCTTTTTTTGGATACAATTCTAGAGGGCAAACAATTGTTAGAAAAAAACATCCTAAAAATGAGAAAATATATCCAAAAATAGTACTTACTTTTTAGATATCCTGCTGGGTTGTTTTCTTCTTTTTGTTGTTTTCTCTAAGTCATGTTCAGACTCAGACTCAGAGGAAAAATTAGGTTCACTCTCCGAGAAATCACTCTTGGATGAACTTGGCTTTTTCTTTTTTATTTTTTTTGTTTTTTTCTTTCTTTTCTTTTTCTTTCATTTCCTGCAACTTCTTTTTCACTTTTGTCTTTTTGACAATGCCCTGAAACATTTAAAACCAATTACATATCAATTCAGATGAGATACACCCAAATAATCTTCATATGCACCCAAATATTAGATAAATATACCCAAATTAGAGAGGAGTATTCTGTTTATTTGCCATATGACCATCAATCTCTGCTCCGATTCTTGCAACCAGTAGCTCTCTATTCTAGTGGCTAACCCAGGGAGATCCAGGGATTGCTTCTACCTTTTTGTTTGTGTGTTTTGTTAGATGAAAATAGATTATCATCAAGGCATAGAGGCATCCGTCAATCAATTTTTTCTTTTTCAAATGGTAATTGCTTATGCCTTTCATGATGAAATTGAGCACATGGGTGCCCCAATTGCCCTCAGTTATGCTGTTCATCCAAAAAATTAGAGTTAGGTGGACAAGAGATACTTTATTTATCGCTGTTGGCAACAAGAACGCCATCTGGATATAGAGTATGAAAACCCTCTTGAACATCAGGCGATCTTGGTCGTTCTCAACACTGATTTTATCATCTCATCAGTCAAATTCTTTAATGTCTTCCCTTGGAATCTTCTAAAAATGACCTTGTTCTCCTCAGAAAGATCCTTAAAACTCACTTTATCAGAAAATAGATCTCCTATCAAAAAGAAAATAATTTACATTCTAAATCACTTGAAATATACCCAAATATCACTAATATACACCTAAATTTATTACTTCATTGCATGAGATTAGAATAAGATATTAAAGAAAATACAAGTATAGAGGTTTTTTGTAATCAGTTACCTGATGCATTGAGGCCAAGGGCATGCCCTATTGTTTTGGGTTTAACTTTAAACGAACCCTAGCTTGTGTCCAGTTTGTTTTTTCCCCAAAGTAAAGGAGTTAGCCAACTCCTTTAACAGTTTGTGTGGCACATTCATTGGCGGGATGTGCATGAGACCACCAAATCCTAATTCGCGAACGATTTCTTTCTTTGGTTCACTCATCTTTTCAAACTTTTCACTCAATAGTCTTGTGTCACATTTCAAGTATTTGGTTTGCTGTAAACAAAACAAAGAGTTATTTAAATAAGCCATATTTACATTAGGAATAATTGATTTGTTCTAAGATATATATATATCAGTTTGATGCACCTCTATTTTCTTTGGATTACATGACATTATATGAGTTCAGAATGATATTTAAGTTCAAAATGCCACTAGAAGCACGAGTCACATTCAAATTTGGACATATACACCAAAAAATCAGCCATATACACCCAAAATGATTTCACTAGAAATTTAATACAGAGTTTATATGTATACAACTCACTTCTAAAACATGCAAACATGCACAAAAATAGATGAAAACACACGTTAAACTATTCACTGGAAGTATGTAAAACAGCGTAAACGACTTGAACTGTTTCATTAGAACATTAATATCAAACCTAAACCAAGATCAATGAAACAAAGAGAGAAATATATAATGCTTCGTCTTCAAAATGAGAAATAGAAATATGAAAAACCTAGAAGAATAGTGAAACAGTACCTTCAATAATGTTTCTTCGTTCTTTTTGGTATTTTTTATGGAGATTTGGATGTTTTCTTCTTGATTTCGTCTAGTTTTCGCGAGGAGTTTGACAGTTTCTTCAGAATTGCAGTTGGTTTCGAACGTGGCTTGAATCTCGAGGGTTGGGATTTTGATTGAGGATGAAGAGGAAGAGTCGTTCATAATGGTGAGTAGTGCGCTTTGAAAACATGAAACGGTTGAGTAACACGCGTGTATGTACTCTTGAGTGTGGAAAGTGTAATGCGTGTGTGTTTTGTTGGGTTTGGGCCACCTTGTAGGACTTGTAAGTCAAAAAGATTTGTATGTGTAGCATACCTAATAACATAAATAATGAGTTCAATACTTCAGTTAATAAGGATCGATTTAAATTGGCTTTTAAAAAATACTTATTTTTTATAAAAAATATTTTTTAATAAAAAAATATTTCATATTTATTTAGATAAAATTTTTAAAAATATTTTCAAATATTAAACTTTTTTAGTTTTATTAAAACAAAGAAAACAAAAATCTTTTCGGTCATTGTTTTCTTTATATTTTCTTTCTTTTATCCTTGCTTTCTTGAACTCATAAATACTGCTAACTACATTTTTTGTGCTGAGAAACGGAATCAATATGTGAAAAAAATGTACAACATTCATCATTCCACACCAAAAAAAAAAAAAATTGTAAACATAGATGTAAAAACTCTAAAATTGAAGTATAGTTCATAATAATTGACTATAAATAATAAAAAAAATAAAGCTTTATAATTTAGTCTAAAAAGGAGAAGAAATACTACTAGTGGAGCCCAGTTTCGAAAAGTATTTTTGCCATAAATTAAAATGATGACGAGTGTAAAAGACTTTGAGGGAAATTATGAATATAAATATAGAGCGAAATTAGGATTTGGAAGAAAAAATAGGAATAAGCGTATAAATTATAATTATTAATTATAGAAAAGGAAAATTTTCTTTTTCTTCTATAACTATTAATTATAGTAAAACACCTTTTTTGTTTTTATTGTTTTCAAAAGTAAAATATTATTGGTTTTTAGAAATTAAAAATAAATATTTTATTTTTAATAAAAATAATTTTTTAAAAGATGTATTTAAACATAATTAAAATTGAATAAAACTATATCTTTTTAAAAATGTTTTTTGTAAAAAAAATTAATCCTGAAATATGTTGAATATATTTTTTCATAAATTAATTTATAAATAGATTAAAGAATGGTGTAATTTAAATATATTGTATCATAGTGTGTTGTACACAAATATGGATATGAACTTGCAAACCTGTAACATGTCTTGCATTTGTCAAAAAGAAAAGAAAAAAAAAAGTTAAAGCCTTTGCAAAACGCAACCTGCGTTTCAGCAAGGCGTGAAAGCATGTGTTGAAACGTATCTCCTACATGTAGACAAGTTCTGCTCCATTGATCACTTTTTTCTTGGACTAAACAAAACGCAACGTTTTGCAGAGAGCACAGAGTAAATTAGAAGTCATCTTTGACAAGAGAAATATACTACATATTCGAAACGTATACAAGTTCTTTTATATGGTTGAAGCTCAACCTGTATTTTGTTAAAGTTAGCGAAAAAGTGTTTTTAGTTCTTTAGTGAGGAAAATAAATAAAATAAATGAGAATTGTGTTTGAGGAGAGAAATTTACTGAGGGTTATGAGAAACTTTTTTTTACAGTATAAATTTAATTGTGTTAAAATGATTTATGATTTTACATTAGCTATAGATATATTATTAAACATATGAATAATTTCCAATGTATAGGTATTTTTCAATCTTAGTTATAGATAACTTTATTTATTGTTGTTATTATAGTTATTGATAGATTTTTGCTATATAATGTTCCTGTTAGTTATTATTAGATTATTTTGAATATTTTTGTGATTACTATTATTATTATTATTATTATTATTATGTTGTTGTTGTTGTTGTTGTTGTTGTTGTTGTATTAATATATTATTATTTTTTCTACTACAACCTACCAGGAGTTTATTGTCCAAAAAACTTGATCCGTAAAAAATGTACAACGAGATTATAGCAGTCGTCCTAGCATCAACCGAGTTCCAGCATATTTTGCGATTAGGTGAAGTGAAAGAACATTCTGTACTGTTGAGTGCTTTAGTAGAGCGATGGAGACTGGAAACTCATACATTCCACCTTTCTGTTGGTGAAATGAGCGTCACTTTAGAAGACATAACACATATTCTTGGCCTACCAATTAATGGGGACCTCGTGATAGGCAGAACGGAAAGCAGTCTCTCGTTCTTGGTGGAGAACTATATAAAAATTTTCGGTAGGCAACCCGATCCGCACGATCATACGTTAGGTAAGGTAAACCTAATATGGGCTCGGCAACGTAGAGACACTGAACCATAGATATCCAAGAGTCTATCGAGCGGTATGTCTAGGCTAATATTTTTCTTGCTTGGAACTATTGTGTTTCCAGACAAATCGACCAATTCTGCTAACTCGAAGGTCTATAACGCAATTTAGGCAACAATTAGATCACATGGGTGTGAACAACGTACGTGCTAACAATTTTTGTTAAGAAATTTTTATGTTTAATAATTTAACTGATTGTCATTGTATTTATTGTTGTGTAGTTTATATGGCGGCCATATATAGGAGTTAATGTTCCTCAGGACCTATCCTTACAACTGTGGGTGTGCTTCACAAAGTACCTGTTGGTGTCAATTTGGACATGTATAACTTCCATCAGAGAAAGCATTCTAGATTAGGAAAGCTCACTCCAGGCGGTTGATTGGAGCACAGTTCCATGACTGGAGGGAAAGGAACAAAGTTTGGGTTGATATGTCGAATAATCAACGCTATGCTACGCTGCAAATAGGAGACGAAATTGTCGACTTTCACCTCTTCCGGTGTACTATGATTGATACACACAACAGTATGACAATCACTTAAGGCTGTCAAAGAGAGTTTCGCATGCAGACCACGAGCGATTCAACCACAACCACCCCTGCCACCACCTGGACCGCACTAGTTTTCCCGTTATGAGCAACAACATCAATTTTGCCATTATGAGAAACAATATCAGTTTCTAGTTTATAAGTAGCAACATCATGATACGTGTTCAGAGTCCCTTAATTTATTATCGCATCAGTTTCTGGATTATGAGAAACAACCACAGTTTCTAGAGTATGAGCAACAACCATAGTTTCCGGAGCATGAGCAATAACATTAGTTTTCAGCTTATGGGCAACAACATCAGTTTTTAATTTATCAGCAACATCAATTTCCTTTTTATCCACCACAACCACCACTTCAACAAGCAGAACCAGAACCAGAGCCGAAGCCAGAACCGGAGCCACAACCATAACTGCAAGTAGAACCGTACACACCATAATAGGTAATTACAACAAAAGAATCTTTCAGTCTGTTGAACCAATTTGGTGACATCAGCTTGTCTCAGGTACTAAGGAAGACCGAGACACTGTTTCATTTTTCTTAAGAAAGATCTGTTGCTTCTGAACCATCTGTTGGTCGTAGATTCATCTTACCTTGTGCTAGTGACTTTAATATAGACCATCGAAATAGAGCCAACATTCACAAAGGGTTAAGCCACCGTGTACTTTCAAAACACCGCATATGATATTGTCTGATTTGAACAAGTGTGCACAGGAAGAAGAGGGGTTCAGAGAAAGTGATATCCAGCACGATTACATCCATGGTGGAGCGAGTTTTACGGATGTGAGTGCTTTTGGGATTCATGAGGGTAGTGGGGATAGTGGTCAAGATGTGAGTACTTAGGAGATTTGTGGGGATGGTGGAGCGAATGGCTAGGATGTGGGTGCTTCTAAAGGGCATTCATATTTTCTACAGACAGCGATTGTTCCACCAAAAAAATATACTCTATCTTATTTCGCCAAGAAAGGAAAGATGTTTCTCGAGGACAAGCTCAGAAAGAAATAGATTGTTTGTTTTCTTTTTAGTTTCTTTTATGTCTTGTATTTTTTTTTGTTTTTTGTACGTTTATTTTTATATCGTATATTTTCTTCTTATATTTTGTAAGACTCATGTTTGACTACCTTTTTGCTAAATATTTTTAGCACAAAGAAAAATGCATACATAAAAGAATTGACATTCATAAATACATAAAAAAGTTACATAAAAAGGTGAAACATACACTATTGACCCTATTGACCTCCACCAGAAACTCGGACCAGCACGCTAAGGACATCGACTAAGGCTATGACCATCTCTTCCATAGAGAGTACACCGGTGAGGAGAGCGCATATCCCGTGAATCCATCTCATTCAAGATGCAAGTTGACTTTGGTCGTCCTTTAGCCGCACACCTCAATGTCCAATTGGCGATGTCCTTTGGACCATCATATTTAGGCCATGTATCTGGGTCGCCCATCGGTACAAACTTGCCTTTATAGATCTTCCAAATTTATGATATCTTGTACACATCATGTACATATACATGTTAATTAAGACGCTGGTTGGCACAACATGCAAGAACAATGTGTATCGATTAGTGTGTATCGAACAGTCAAGACGCTGGAAGTCACTCGATCTGGAAATGACCAGAATCGCAAAGTTGTTGTGCAAGATTAATAGTGTGTATCGAACCGTCACGCATTTCACGAACCTCAAACACCTCATTGCGTCTGTCAAACTGGTTGACAACTATGTTTCCTACACGTCAAAAACTTTCTTCAACTCATCAAGTGGCAAACTCTGAATATGTAAATCCATTGCGAACGCACTCACGAGCCTCAGCACTCTTGCGAGTGAACAATTCGTTTAGCCAGCAGAAAGTAGATCTAACTATGACCATCACAAGAAGGTTGCACGCACCCTTAAGGACCAAATTTTTATGCACTTTATCAGATTCACGATCATGTGACCCCAAAGATGACCCTCATCAAATGATAATACCCATTTCTCAACACCGATCTCATCGCACCATTGAGTACGTGCCTCACCCCGCTGCTTAAGTCTTTGGTAATTTCTATTGTACTATTGCTTCGTCCTAGAATAACCTGCAAAACAAGCCATATTATCATAAGCAGGCTCCACAAATTATTTAGAATAGAAACTGAAACAACAACTTCAAATACCTATGTTCACCATGAGCTTATGCAAGTATGGAGTCTTGAATCTCCTTAAAAAGTTAGAACCAATTTGCCTGATGAGCGGATATTTTATACGCTTTTTGGCATCATTTTCATGTAGTTTTTAGAATGTTTTGTTTAGTTTTTTTTATTTTTTATAGGTTTTAGTATTAAATTCACATTTTTAGATTATACTTTGAGTTTTTGTGTTTTTGTAGAATTTCAGGTGATTTCTGGCTAAAATTGAGGAGCTGGAGCAAAAGTCTGATTCAGAGACAGAGAAAGCACTGCAGATGCTGTCCGGATTTGACCTCCTTGCACTCAGAAGAGTTTTTCTGAAGCTACAGAGGTCTAAATGGAGCATCCTCAATGACTATAGAAAGCTGAATTTTAGAGCTTTCCAGCAATGTATAATAGTTCATACTTTGCTTCCAATTAGACGGTCCAAAACTGGAATCCAACACCAGCCTCCTGCCCCCTTCCAAGCGTCCAGCGCCTAAAGAGCAGAGACCAACGTCCAAACGACCAGAGAGGACCCCCTAGTCAGCGTTCAATGCTCTAGAGGTCTCCTAGCACATGGATCTTATCAAAGCTCAGCCCAAACACTCACCAAGTACGCCCCAGAAGTGGATTCTAGCACTAGATAGACTATTTTACCCTTACAAGTCATTTGTTTAGTATTTAAGACTTATTTTACATCTCTCACAAGGAGACACGCCCATCATTCAGCTTGTTTTCGTTTTTCACTTTGTATTTCCTATCAGTATGAGTTTCAAAACCTCCTAGGTTGAGGGGAGGAGCCCTGCTGAGTCCTATGAATTAATAAAAGTATTACTATTTCTTCTTCGATCCGTGTTTGATTTATTTCCAAGATGTATACTCGCTCTTCAACATGGTGAATAGGATGATCAGTGATAATCAGCTCTGTTCATCATACTAAGACGAACGTGCCTGACAAACACCCGCGTCTACTTAGATTCGTGTGAATACGTGACTGGAAAGCGGGAACCAACAGCTATGTTTATACATCTCTCAGACGGCTAATCCACGACTTCGTTGGGGACTTCTCGAGACACCAGTTCAGCCAAATTCCGGGGACATTAGGGTCTCTGTGGTATAGGCTAGAATCCAAAGAAGTAGCATTCTCTGATCCAGAAAATTCGACCCTGTCTGTGACGTTTTGAGTAGGATCGCCAGAAGAATGAACTGCTAGAACTTCACCCTTCGTTAGATTGGATGACCACGGCCAATAGCGTTCAATCTGTAGTAGAGGAGATCAATGACCACGGCCCTTGGCGTTGATCACATACAACCTGCCATTGAAGAAATCACTCACAAGCAAAGAAGACAGTAATACTAGAGTTAATCCAGAAAGGCAAAGCAACTCCAATCCTAACCTATATTCCTATTAGTGATTCCATTTAACTTACAAAATATTAGCACCCTGTTATATTAGACCTTTTTCACTCTATCAATACAACAACCTTCTGATTTTGCCTGACTAAGACCTGCAAGAAAACCATAGCTTGCTTCAAACCACAATCCTCGTGGGATTGATCCTGACTCGCTCAGGTATTACTTGGACGACCCAGTGCACTTGCTGGTACAGTTGTATGGAGTATGAGGATTCGTGCACCAAATTTTTGGTGCCGTTGTCGGAGATTGTTCGAGTTTGAACAACTGATGGATTATCTTGTTCTCTAGATCAGGTATTGTCTCTGATTTTTGCAAGAGTATTTTATTTTTTATTTTTCTTTTATTTTTTGAAAAAAATTTTAAACCTTTTTAAAAAAAAAAATTTCTTGATCTTTTTTAATTAAGTCTTTTGATTTTGGTTGAGTCTTTTCTTTTTATTTTTATTTTTCTCTTCTTTATTTTTGAAAAAATTAAAACCTTTTTCAAGAAATATTTGTCTTTTCTTTGTTTCATCTTTGTTCATGGTTTGAGTATTTTTGTTTATGTTCTTGGTAATTTTTGAAATTTTGAGTCTTTTTTCCTAAAAATTTTTCAAAAATAGTTTCTTTGTTTAAATCTTGTGTCAAATCTTTAAGTTTGGTGTTTTCTTGTGTTTTTCTTTCAATTTTTTGAAAATTTGATGCTTGATGTTCAAAAGTTTTAAGTTTGGTGTTCTTTACATGTTCTTGTGTTTTTTAAATTTCTTGAGTCTTATTCTTAGTGTTCTTTTTAATCTTCAAAGTGTTCTTGTGTTTTTTTTTGTTTTGATCTTAAAATTTTTAAGTTTGGTGCCCCTTTTGTGTTTTTCTTTAAATTTTTGAAAATTAGTCCCTTTTGATCTAAAAATTTTAAGTTTTGTATCTTTTACTTGTTTTTCTCTCTCCTCATTAAATTCAAAAATAAAAAATAGCTTTTCTATCTTTATTTTTTATTAATTTTCAAAAATTAGCATTAAAAATTCAGATTTCAATTTTAAATTTTTTATCTTATCTTATCTTAGTTGTCAATTTTCAAAAATCAAATATTTTCAAAATTAAATTTTTTTTTATCTTTTTCAAAATCTTATCTTATCTTTTTTCAAAATTAAAAAATCTCATCTTATCTTTTTTAAAATTTAAAATCTAAGAATTCAAAATTCAAATTTCAAATTTCAAAAAATCAAATCTTTTTCAAAAATCAAATTTCAAATCTTATCTTTTTCAAATCTTTTTAATTTCTTATCTTACCTTTTCTTATCTTTTTAATTTCAAGCTTTTAATTTCAAATCTTTTCTTATCTTATCTCTTATCTTATTTTAAATTCAAATCTTTTCTTAATTAATTATTCATCTTCTCTCCCATCTTTTTCAAAACTTCCTAACTAACTCTTCTCTCTCTTAATTTTCCAAAACTCCCTCATATTTCTCTCTTCTCTTTTTCGAAAATACACAAACTAATTTTCAATTCCTTTTAATTAATTAACTTTAATTTTCGAAATTAATTAATAAATAAAACATAAACAAAAATATTTTAATAATTTATCTTTTCTACTTCTATTTCTTCTTATACTCCTTGTATCTTCATCCTTCTTTCTCTTTTTCTACCTTTCTGCATCATGAACCCAAATAGGAATGAAGAGTTCAGAAGAAATATGGGATCTTATACAAATTCCACTACTAATTTCTATAGAAGAAGTATTAGCATACCTTACATCAGAGCAAGTAGCTTTGAACTAAACCCTCAACTCATTACTCTAGTGCAGCAAAACTGCCAGTATTCTAGGCTTCTACAGGAAAAACCTACAGAATTTCTGGTAGCTTTTTTAAAGATTGCTGACATAGTACACAATGAGGGAGTAGACCAAGATGTCTACAGACTATTGATCTTTTCTTTTGCTGTAAAGGACCAAGCAAAGAGGTGGTTGGATAACCAGCTTAAATCTAGTTTGAAAACTTGAAAACAGTTAGTAGACAAGTTTTGCAATCAATACTTTCCTCCAAGAAAGATTACCCAGCTGAGGCTGGACATCCAAGGCTTCAGATAAGGAGATAATGAATCTCTTTATGATATCTGGGAGAGATATAGAAGGATGCTAAGAAAATGTCCAACTAAAATGTTTTCAGAATGGGTACAGTTAGACATCTTCTACTATGAGTTTTCAGACATGGCTAGAATATCTTTAGAACACTCTGCTGGTGGTTCCATACTCATGGAAAAGACCATAGGAGAGGCTCAAGAGCTTATTGAGACAGTTACCACTGATCAGCATCTGTACTCATCTGCTGAGACCTCTATAAAAGGAGAGATTAAGGCAGTATCTGCTGAGCCTAACCCTCTTGAACAGGATGACCCATTGACTCAGCAACTGCATGCCCTTGACCAGCAACTACTGGAACTGCAAGAGATTTTGCGAGAAACCCAGGCTTCTAACAGGAATGTAGAAGCTCAGCTGAGTCAAACAAGGTAGCAGTTATCTAAGCAGATAACAGAAGAATGCCAGGCTATTCAACTAAGGAGTGGAAAATCCTTAAATACCCAACCTCAGTACAATGAGAAGGGAAAAGAACAACTGACAGAGGATAACCAGGTCTCTGCACAGGATAACTCTGGGCGTTCAAATGCCTAGGGAGGTATCACGCTTGGCGTTGAATGCCAGGAAAGGGCAGAGTTTGGGCGTTCAAACGCCCAAGAAGGCAGTGCCCCTGGCGTTGAACGCCAGGAAGGGGACAGCAATATGGGCATTGAATGCCCAAGCAAGGGAGGCAAGTCACATAATGATAACAGTCCTCCTAAGCAAGCTAGTAACCCCCATTCCAATACACAAGGTTCTCGGCCTTCATCAACCAAGATTGATGAGTATAAGGCCAAGTTACCATACCCTCAACGACTCTAGAAAGCAGAAAAGGATAGACAATTTGCCAAATTCTCATAAGCTTTTAAGAAGTTGGAGATCAAAATTCCCTTTGCAGAAGCTCTTGAACGAATGCCTTCATATACTAAGTTCATGAAGGAAATACTGAACAACAAGAGGGATTGGAGGGAAGTAGAGACAGTAGCTCTTACTAAAGAGTGCAATACAGTCATTCAGAGGAACCTTCCTCAGAAACTGTAGAGATACCCTAACATTCGTCTCAGAGACACAGAAATGAATCTTAGAGAAGAGTGTCTGGCCCTCATTAGGACCAAGGAGGCTGAGCCTCAGGAGCATGCTACTGAGGGACTGAAGGCAATCACGAACCAGAAGGATTCTGAGATTGCCATTGAGCATGCCTCTACAGAAGAGAAGGAACCTCAAGTTGATTCTTCTCTAGGTGTGCAAGAAGAGCCTATGATGATTACAGAGCTCGCAATTGCAGAGGTGAAAGAAATTCAAGAGCCACATTTTCTAGGCATGCAGAAAGAACCGGCAGATGAGAAGTTGGCTCATTTTCCAGCAACCCTTAAGGAGCTGCAAGTCAATGTCTCTATTGCAAAGGTATTGAGAAAAAGGACCCCTTATACGGCCTGTCTAAAAGACATTCTTTTTGAAAAAAAAGGACCTAAGGGGAGATGAAATAGAGATACTTACTAAGAAGTACAATATCCTAATTCAGCATGAGCTGCCAAGGAAGATGCCAGATCAAGGGAACTTTCAAATCCTATGGACTACTGGAAAGATCATTTTTGACAAAGTCCTGTATGATATTGGCTTAAGTTTAAATTTGATACCTTCCACTGAGGCAGAGGCCGAATCTAGAGAGACTGGGAAGGAATTGAACACCAGTGAGGAAGCCCTTACTAGGCGTTCAACGCCCATAATGGCAGCAAGCCTGGCGCTAAACGCCAGTGAGGAAGCCCTTACTGGGCGTTCAACGCCCATCTTGGCAGCAGAGCTAGCGTTGAATGCCAGCCAAGGAGCACTGGCTGGGCGTTCAACACCTAAACAAACAGGAATTCAAGCGCTGAATGCTAGTGAGGAACCCTCACTGGGCATTCAACTACTACACAGCTAGGGAAGCTAGCGTTGAACGCCAGCAAGGATACCCCTACTAGGTGTTCAACGCCTAAAAGGATAGAGGAACTGGCGTTTAACGCCAGTAAGGGTGCACAACATAGGCGTTCAATGCTCAAAGAGCTATCAGAGCTGGCGTTGAACGCCAGTAAAAGCACACCCCTTGAGTGCTCAAAACTCACTCAAGAAATTCCTATCCAAGAACTAAAGGAAGCCAAGGCTCATATAGAGACCATAGAGATTCCTTTGCATGCACTTCTACAGTGCATGAGTTCTAATTAACACTCATCCTCGGATGAGAAAGAAGATGCTAGGGAAGAGCAAGTTGCTTAATACCTAGGAGCTCTTATAAAGCTAAATGCCAAACTGTTTGGTACAAAGCCTTTGGAGGAAGAACCTCCATTGCTTTCCAAAGAACTCAATGCTTTGGTTCAGCAGAAGCTACCTCAGAAGCTTCCAGATCCTGGACGCTTTTTGATTCCTTGCACCATAGGCACCATGACCTTTGAGAAGGCTTTGTGTGACCTATGGTCAAGTATAAACCTCATGCCACTCTCTGTAATGGAGAAGCTAGAAATCTAAGAGGCACAAGAAATAAGGATCACCTTGCATAAGGACTGGATGGTGTTCAAGGTTCTTGACCCTCTATTACCCCCTGACAAAGAAGGCACTTGCATAAAGGATTTAACATCCAAGCCTCTTCCCTTGGATGGAACTAATTCAATCCCCCCTAAGACCAAACGTAAGTTTGGTGTTGGATGTACACTATCCACCAAGGAGGAAGGCCCCCAAAGAAAGATGCCTAAGGGCTGGAAAAACAAAAATATCCGTACTAAAGGCTTTTAACCATGGAAGATGGTGGTATTCACTTATCTCATCATGGTATTCACCATGGAAGAGGGAAGTGGCAAACAGGGACACCAGCATATTGCTACAAGCCCAACCCTGCCTCAAACAGTGAACAAGATCTTGTCTCTTGAGCGTCTTACGCTAATCTAAGAGAGCACAGGAAGGAAGCTCCCTGTAAGGAGTAAGGATTTATTCCTCTTTGACTATTTTTCTCTTTGAAATGAGTTGTCCGTCAAGCTAATGACATTAAAGAAGTGCTTGTTGGGAGGCAAGCCAACCTTAATTAATTATTTCTAATTCTTAATTTTATTTTTTCTTTAAAGTTTTATTTTTAGGTTCATAATCATGTGCAGCAGTCAGAATAGAGACAGAATTCTTCAACAGTGAAAACAAAACACTCTGGATGGAGTGTTGTTGAAGTTGAACGCCAGCCAGGGAGCTCTGGCTGGGCGTCCAACGCCCCCAAATGGCAGCATTGCTGGCGTTGAACGCCAGCCAGGGAGCAGCCCCTGACCGTTCAAACGCCAGTGGAGAGGGAAAGGAATTCGAATTTCCTAGCCTCTTAGGACCAGTAGGTCCCACAGAAGCTCCACTTACCCGACCTTCTTCTACCCTATTCTTTCCCATTGTTCATATTTTCTCGAGGACGAGCAAAACTCTTAAATTTGGTGTTGCAAAAGCTTTACTTTTTTACTTCTACCACTCCTAAGTATGGCACCAAAGACTTGTAAAACCTCAAGGAAGAAGAAGGGAAAGGCATTTGCCCTTACAAGAAAATGATGGAGCAAACTAGAAAGCATGCACATGAGCCTGTGCAGCCACCTCAACAGAGACAAAGGAGTGACATTGAAGAGATCAAGCACCACATTGGATCCTCAAGGAGGAGTACTAGCCGCCACCATTAAAGGTGGATTCGTTCTCTTTATCTCCCTTCTTATGTATTTTTCTGTTTTCTGTTATGTTGAGTTATCTATTCTCTTGTTCTTGTTGCATGATCATTTGCATTGATATCTTAAAGTTGTAAAATATTCCATATATCTCTCACCTTGTTTAAAAGAAAATTTTATTTAAAAAGCATTGAGAGATACATGAATTTCAAGTTTAAAATAAGAAAAGTTTAATTATGTTGATGTGGTGGTATTACTTTTGTTTTCTGAATGTATGATTAAACAGTGCATATTTGAAGTTGAAATTTTAGAATGTTGGCTCTTGAAAGAATAAGGAAAAAGAAAAAGTATTACTAGTGATCTGAAAAATCCAAAAATTGATTTTTGAAGGAAGAAAAAGCAGCAAAAAGAAAAAGAAAGAACATGTTGCAAAAGGAAAAAAATATATGCATGCGAAAAAGAAAGAAAAAATGGCGAAAAAAATAATAAATATATAAATAAGAAAAATCCATTATTGCCAAAAAATGCAGGAAAAGGAGGGCAGATTGAAAAAGCCAATAACCCTTTAAACCAAAAGGTAAGGGTAAAAGGATCCAAGACTTTGTGAATTAATGGATAGAAGGGCCTAAAGGAATAAAATTTTGGCCTAAGCGACTCAATCAAGTTGTCCCTAACCATGTGCTTGTGGCGTGAAGGTGTCAAGTGAAAAGCTTGAGACTGAGCGGTTAAAGTCATAGTCCAAAGCAAAAAGAGTGTGTTTAAGAACTCTAGATACCTCTATCTGGGGATTCTAGCAAAGGTGAATCACAATCTAGAAAGGTTCACTCAGGTAAAGTGTTTGTGGCATGAATGTATCCGGTGGTAATACTGGAATACAAAGTGCTTAGGGTCACAGCCAAGACTCTGAAAGCTGTGTTCAAGAATAAAAAAGAACTTAACTAAGCGAGACAATAATATCATCTGGATTCTAAGTTACTAAGGATGCCAACATCTCTGAGTTTTAATGGATAGTGAGATGCCAAGACTATTCAGAAGCAAAAAGCTACTAAGTCCCGCTCATTTAATTGTAACTAAGCTTCATTGGAAACTTAAAGATTTATTGTATCTTAATTTCCTTTTCTATCCTACTTTGTTTTTAGTTGCTTGGGGACAAGCAACATTTTATGTTTGGTGTTGTGATGAGTGGATATTTTATACGCTTTTTGGCATCATTTTCATGTAGTTTTTAGTATGTTTTGTTTAGTTTTTATAGGTTTTAGTATCAAATTCACATTTTTGGATTCTACTTTGAGTTTTTGTGTTTTTGTACAATTTCAGGTGATTTTTGGCTGAAATTGAGGAGTTGGAGCAAAAGTCTGATTCAGAGACAGAGAAAGTACTGCAGATGCTGTCCGGATCTGACCTCCTTGTACTCTGAAGAGCTTTTCTAGAGATACCGAAGTCCAAATGGATTGTTCTCAATAGGTATGGAAAGCTGACTTCTAGAGCTTTCCAGCAATGTATAATAGTTCATACTTTGCTTCAAATTAAAAGGCCTAAAACTGGCGTCCAACGCCAGTCTTCTGCCCCCTTCCAAGCGTCTAGCGCTCAAAGAGCAGAGACCAGCGTCCAAACGCCCAGAGAGGACCCCTTAGCCAGCGTTTAATGCTCTAGAGGTCTCCTAGCACGTGGATCTCATCAAAGCTCAGCCCAAACACTCACCAAGTGGGCCTCAGAAGTGGATTCTAGCACTAGATAGACTGTTTTACCCTTACTAGTTATCTGTTTAGTATTTAAGAGTTATTTTACATCTCTCATAAGGAGAGATGCCCATCATTCAGATTGTTTTTGTTTTTCACTTTGTATTTCCTATCAGTATGAGTTTTTAAACCTCCTAAGTTGAGGGGAGGAGCCCTGCTGAGTCCTATGAATTAATAAAAGTATTACTGTTTCTTCTTCGATCCGTGTTTGATTTATTTCTAGGATGTATACTCGCTCTTCAACATGGTGAATAGGATGATCAGTGACAATCATCTCTGTTCATCATAGTAAGACGAACGTTCCTGAAAAATACCCGCGTCTACTTGGGTTCGTGTGAATATGTAACTGGAAAGCGCGAACCAACAGCTATGTTTATACATCTCTCAGACGGCTAATCCACGATTTCATTGGGGACTTCTTGAGACACCAGTTCAACCGATTTTCGGGGAGATTAGGGTCTCCATGGTATAGGCTAGAATCCAAACAAGCAGCATTCTCTGATCCGGAAGATTCGACCTTGTCTGTGGCGTTTTGAGTAGGATCGCCAGAAGAATGAACTGCTAGAGCTTCACCCTTCATCAGATTGGATGACCACGACCAATGGCGTTCAATCTGTAGCAGATGAGATCAATGACCACAACCGATGGCATTGATCAGATACAGCCTACTATTGAAGAAATCACTCACAAGCAAAGAAGACAGTAATACCAGAGTTAATCCAGAAAGGCAAAGCAACTCCAATCCTCAACTATATTCCTATTACTGATTTCATTTAATTTACAAAGTATTAGCACCCTATTATATTAGACCTTTTTCACTCTATCAATCCAATAACCTTCTGATTTCACCTGACTAAGACCTGCAAGATAACCATAGCTTGCTTCAAACCATAATCCTCTTGGGATCGACCCTGACTCGCTCAAGTATTACTTGGACGACCCAGTGAACTTGCTGGTACAGCTGTACGGAGTGTGGGGATTCGTGCACCAATGCCTAATACAGAACATGTGTCATGCTCTTGGCAGTGCTCATGCACCGTTTTTACGAGCTACTACTGCCTCGATGGAATTATGGCAGTCAAAAATAATATCCACGCCATCTCAAGTAACAATATATTTTCACAAATTATTAAGAAAAGAGTCCGAGGCATTTCCCATCTCACCCTCCACGATGGCAAAAGCAAACGGCACAATGCTTTGGTTCCCATCTTGTGCAACTACAACCAAAAGTGCACTTTTATATTTTCCGTAAAGGTGTGTACTATCAACTTGCACCAATAGTTTGTAGTGTCTAAATGTTGTAATACACAGATAGAAAGTCCAGAATACTCGTTGGAGAACTCTCACACCATTTACCTCCTCCTTCTCAGATAAACATGCTGAGTTTTTATTTGAATGCATGACCTTGACATCTTGGTACATATTGCTTTGGACCAAATTGGTAGAGTCTGGTAAGAAACTTTCCAATCATCGAAAATTTTTGTGACGGATTTTTGCTTTGCTAACCAAGTCTTGCGATAACTTATAATATAGTTGAACATTGATTGAACTTCTGTAATAATAGATTTTACTTTTAGTGACGAGTCTGCTTCAACCAACGACCTGATAGATTCTGCAATCATGTCTAAGTTCAATTAGCATGATCTTTTAAAATCGTCCCCATGGTACACATGTGCTTGCCTTTGTATCTTTTGAGCTCCCAATAATCTTTCTTTCAAATCAAGCAAGCTCGGATAAGCCAATCACATCCTTTGTTGTACCCCTTGCATTTTGCATAGAATGTATGTGGCTCCGACTCATACATAGTGTAATCGACTCCTCTAAAAATAGTGTAGCTTTTGATTGCAAAGATCATTGATTCTCTAGAACCAAATTCTATTCCGATACTAAACTCGCAATTTGCATTTTGTTCTAACGCCAGTGTAATTACTTCATACACATCTATTCCAACATGTAACTCCAAATTTCTTTCCATGTTGAAAGAAATCAACCATACTTTTCACTATCCAATATCCATAGTGTTTTTATTTATTTATTTATTTAAGAAATTGATTGAAGAATATAAGTCATAAATTGAGCAGAGTACTTCACGTGTTGGTCGCGTTTCCCGCTGGCGCGAGAGGAAATAACCCCTCCGATTTTGAAGTTTGAAAAAGTAAAGGAGCTCGCAGCTCTTTTATTTTTCGTTCTAATGATCCAACATCCAAACAAAAATCCAATAAGCATAGCTATTCATTCATTCTCCTTCGCCATGAAAATTCTAATTACGAGTTAATGCGATGGATGAAACCTCTTCTATCTTGTTGCCTACTCAGAGATACGCAGCTGCTGCTCTGTTTGCTCTCGCACTTCACCACTCTCAGATCCATCAATCTCAAACTCCCGACACTCCTCACGCCGATGCCGACGGTGATGCTACTAGCCCCGCCTCCGCCAAGGCTTCTGTTTCCGACGATTCTGACCTTTGGATCCACGATAAGCGTGGTTTGCTCTTCCCAGTGTTTAGGTACGCAATTCAATTCAACTCATCTCATCAAAGTTAACGCATTGAGAATCTTTGAAATTTGAATGATAGGTTGATAAATTCACAGGTTTCTCGGAGTGGATGACCAAGCGTGGTGTGGCCTAAAGGAAACTGCAGGTTCTTCTCCTCAAGTCAGGGATCACGTTGGAGCTGTAAGTCGCTCATTCATTCTTTTCTCTTTCACAGTTTCACTATCCGTTGTTATCTCTTTGCTTGTAGAACGAATTCGATTTGTCGCTATGTAGAAAGAAAATGCCAAAATGGATATACAGGTAAACATTCATAAAGAGAGAGAAACCACAAATCATGTTATAGTGATAGGTAGGGCGAAGGCCTGTGTTGATTTTGTTTTATTTTTCTCAATCTGCATTTTCATTCCTTGTTCATATAATAATAATAATATTACTGAAAATGAAATGTTAAAAAGGATAGTTATATGACTTTGTTTCAGTTCTTGAAACTACTGTCCGAGGAAGGTGATGCAGCTTCTTCAGAAAGACTGGCTAAAGAAGCTGCATTGGCCAAGGTTCTTGATATCACAGTTGAAAGCAAGGAAACTGATGCTGATTCTTCAGGCGCAGAACGTGGAAGCCATGAGTTGAAAAATGGAAACCAAGGAGATTCAAGCAATGCTACGACAGAATCATCTGCTGTGATTGCTCAGCCACGTCATGAAACAATCGAGAGCTCAGTTCTGGTGCCTCAGAAGAAAGAAGCTTCCCTTGCACTTGAAAATGATGTTTTTGAAGAACCTTTGGAGGAGGCAACCCTTATCAGTTACCAGAGGAAAGTGACAGTTCTTTATGCACTTCTTTCAGCTTGTGTAGCAGATATTGCTAAGGATGACAAGAACTGCTGTCGTGCAAGGCAGGGGTATGATGCTCGTCACCGTGTTGCTTTGCGGTTGCTTGCTTTATGGCTCGGTGTCAAGTGGAATGAAATGGTCTGTGTGCTTTGATACCTGTATGTCTATGGTTTGGTGGTTTTAACAAAGCGGTTGTTGGAGAGAACTCTATTGTCTAATCACAAACTTAATCATAATGTTTTGTAGGAAGCAATGGAGTCAATGGTTGTTTATTCAGTAATGAATTCAGCGATTAAAGGAGGAGACAAGGAGGAAGAAACTGTAGAAGCAGAAACCAACTGGGATAAATGGAAGCGTGGAGGTATTATTGGAGCAGCTGCTTTAACAGGAGGAACCTTAATGGCTATAACCGGTGGTATGTCTGCATCTCTATCTCATAAGTATCTTTATCTAACCCAAGAATGAGATAGTATCGGCTTCTTAAGTGTTGTGAATAATGTGATAGGCTTGGCTGCCCCAGCAATTGCCCATGGATTAACTGCTTTAGCTCCTACACTGGGCACTATTGTTCCTGCCATTGGAACTGGTGGTTTTGCTGCAGCAGCAACTGCTACAGGATCTGCTGCTGGATCAGTAGCCGTTGCTGCATCATTTGGAGGTGAGGAAGAAATACGGTCAAAATGCTCAAGTTTATATCCAATCTTTACTTAACTTCATAAAACATCTGCCTCTTATTGTGCTGTAGAGGCTTTGGCAGGTTTTTCACTGCAAGATAAATGCTAATTGATATGCTTTTAAGATTATTTTGTATCTCAGCTGCTGGAGCTGGCCTTACTGGTAGTAAGATGGCAACAAGAATTGGAAGTCTTGAGGAATTTGAGTTGAAAGAAATTGGAGACATTCATCAGGGTGTAAGTTCCAAAAGTCTTTATAATTTACATCACCTTTAACCAAGCAGGATATTCAACTTTATATCACTACAGGACTATGATTGTTAAAATTTTCAATTTCAGCGTCTAGCAGTAGGAATCTTCATTTCAGGGCTTGCGTTTCAGGAAAAAGATTTTGTAGAACCTTGGGAAGGTTACTGCAATAACATGGAGAGGTGAGGAAAAATTATTCCACAAGAACTAGATGTTTATAGACATGCAAAAGTATATGATGACCTTCTATATCCAATAACCTTAATCTAATTAACTATTAATTTTACTAAATGTTATTTCAGAGGAATTTAAAATCCCGTGTGCTTTAAGTTAAAAGTTTCATTTTCAAATATTTCAGTTGCTGTATTTAATATCCTGTCTGTGTAGGTATGTGCTTCAATATGAGTCACAAATTTTGATTGCACTAAGCACTGCCATCCAGGACTGGATCAGATCAAGTAGCTCTGTTGAACCCTGTTTTTTATTTTATTTTTTACTTAAGAGTCAAATATATTTGATATATTCTAATTGAAAGTATTTACTGGTCAATATTGTAGAAATTATGCTCGAGTTGATGAAAGATGGTGCCATGCTGACAGTATTAAGTACCCTTGTGTCAGCATTAGCGTGGCCTGCAACTTTAGTTACTGCATTTGATTTTATAGACAGCAGATGGGCAATTGCAGTGGATAGGTTGGTTATGTTTCTTGGTTGTACCACTTCTGTCAATAGATAAAATATATTCATGCCTATAGAAATGCCGCGATGGCTGTTCAAAAACAGCAGACACAGTTAGCCTAGAAATTTCTTACAAGGACAGAGGCTCAGTTGCTTTGAATTTTCAGTTATAAGCTTCTAGCGGTACTCATGATCTTAACGATTCAATATTATGGTTTCATCATATCTGTATCTACTGATCTATTCTGGTCCATTCATTTTCTTTGATAAATTTGTCTTCGCCTGAGGAAATTGTCTATTTTATTTAGGTTAAAAAAATCTCCTTAATATCTTGGTGTAATTACTTTCCGCTAGTGATCTGATCTTGTGAATTGTGAATCAACTTTTGTTGATTCTTTAAAATTTTTACATCATATGTAGCCTGGTAATCCTCTTTGTTGGAACAGATCAGACAAGGCGGGTAAAGTGCTTGCTGATGTCTTGCTGAAAGGCTTGCAGGGAAACAGGTAACACCAGCTAATGTTACAGCAAAAAGATTGATTATGCTATTGCCTCGTTGTATAATCCGATATATTTTGTAGCTTTCTATTTATGGTCCAGGCCTGTGACACTAGTAGGTTTTTCATTGGGAGCCCGCGTTATTTTCAAGTGTCTCCAATGTCTGGCTGAGGCCGAAGGAGACAATGGTAGTCTGGAATATCATCATCTCTTGATTTTCATATGTATTGAAAAATTAGATTATTTTTTGGTTTATGAAACCTTCATACTGTGCTAACTTATACAGCCGGACTGGTGGAAAGGGTTGTTATCCTTGGAGCACCCATCTCGATTAAAGATGAAAATTGGGAGGCAGCTAGAAAGGTACCCAGCTATAACATCCCTACAAACTATTTTTAAATCTCCATCTATTAACTTTTTATTAAGTATTCAGTAATCCAACCCACATGCAGATGGTAGCTGGAAGGTTTGTGAACGCTTACTCTAAGAATGACTGGACACTAGGTGTAACTTTTCGTGCCAGGTACAGGTTCTCTACATGATTTACGCCAAGTCATGCTAATTAACATTCATTATGCTGCATACTATATATTGCAAAATGTTAGTTCCTACTTGTCCTTTTATATAGATTTGACTAGACCTATATTTGAAATAAATTTTGTGTGCATAGTTTGCTTTCTCAAGGACTAGCTGGAATCCAACCTGTTGATGTTCCAGGGATGGAGAATGTAAGATTTTTCAATCCTATTCCTATATTTAGTTGAACTGTTTTACATTGTATTGCTTAAAGTTGCCATCTTCTTTTGTTACTTTGCAGATTGATGTGACACAATTGATAGAAGGCCACGCTAGCTACCTGCAGGAGACACGGAATATACTTAAGTACCTTGAATTGGACAATTATAACTCTATTTTCAGAAATGAACCTGAAAGCCCCCAGGGGCAGAAGAGTACAGCGAGCTAGCTTGCATTTTCTTTCCTTTTTCTCTTCCACTCTTCTGCTGCTTTGTTAACAGACTAATATCAATATAATTTTCTCTCTTGGATACTCCCTATATACGGATAAACACTAAAGAGTGGTGTGGCTAGCAATGTTTGTTGGTGGATCGGAGCAGGTTGTGTTAGTACGATTAGAAGGAATAATAATGTTGTGTCATTAAGTGTGTGGAGATAGCTGATAAGATTGGAAGCTAAAAGATCCCGAACTTCCTATTGAAAGGGGGTTAGGAGACAATTGAAAAATGGTCATAATGTATTATTCTTTTTGAAGTTTTGTCTTACCATAGTTACCTTCATTTCTCTGTTTTATAGCATTTGTCGTCTATTTGCCAGCCTTAATTTGATCATGATGAGATTATTACGATTTGTATTCACAAATCCCCTATGTTAATTCTGGATCGGCATATTATATCAATTAGCTGACCTATAGGAATACAATACAACTAAAGGTGCTAATTAGAGAGATATACTTAAGATTTTTATTTAGTTAGTTTATTTGTTGTGGTTCTTTAGCTTGATACTGGGTTTCACGTGGATGGTGGTGGGAAGCATGTGCGTTGCAAGTGATTCGGGTACCAATATGGTATGGATGGTATATGCAGCAACACATCTTCGATGTTCCCACAACCATCCCCACTAAGCCACATTAGGAGGACTAGGTCTTGTATTATACGTTGTTCTATAGATTCGTAGGCGTAAAGGTCAAGCAATAGTAACTTACGACGCTGGGTTGGACATAAATACGAAGGAGATGCTAGTCAATTATCAAATACCAACCAGCACATTGGTGATGCATGATAGCGTTAAGTGAATTGCCTGGAGTGTTAAGTATGTTATTTAATTTGTTTTAAATATGTTAAATATGTAAGTACAGGTAGTTGATTCAAGAGGTTAATCATTCACTAATTTAATTTCGCCACTATCGTATATACAGTTATTGTAATCTTATTGACCAGATCAACATGGTGAAATGTGAATGATTAGACGACTAATGAGTATCAGTGTGTATCACAGCTTACTAAAGTCTTCTGAAATATCCAATAAATAACTTAAACGAATTTAACAATATTAAGTTATTAACACATTATTTTTAGTTTGGCATTCCCATATTCATATCATCATACTACTCTTCTTTTTGAAAAAATTCTTTGTCGAATCACATGTTTTTTGAATTGAGTCAAACATTGTTTGCATCTATTTAAAGGGTGTTTCATTTTCAAATTTTTTAATATGACATTTCCATACTCTTATATCAAGAACCTGTGTCTGTGACACAATAATAAATATTGCAGCGGTCCAAAAATCTTCTAGAATGTCCAATAAACAACCTATAACAATTTAACAATAATAATTTGTTGGCTTAATATTCAAAAGCTGTTTGAATTCATAATTCTTAACGTGAATATTGTATTGTGAAAAAAAAAAAGGAATATTTTGTACCACAAAAGAAAATTAAGGAATATATATGTAGTTATAGTAAATGTTTCTCAAACAGTCAAACTCATGAGAAAATTAATTAAGGAGAGACCTTGAGAGAAGACAAAATTCCAGGCATTGAAGCCTAGTGTCCCACTATGGCATAACTAACATTAGGCATAAGATAGAAAGAGCACTTTTGGTCGAGAACTTCTGTGCTGTGTTCCAACTTCCTGTTGAATAAGACTTAAAACTAACCATTTGGTCCTCACAGTGATTACCTTCGCGGTGAGTATCTGTGACGACTGAACTCATGCTTTTATATAAAGTATAGAGTCATGCTTGAATATAGCTAGATTGTGGCAAAAGTTTCATAAATCATAATGCTTGATACAAAGAGTAATCTGGTCCTGCGTCTTGTGTTTGGTATTCTACCTTTCTTCTTTTAATTTATAATAAATTACAGTGCTTTTAGTAATTCATCAATGTTCACTGCATGCTGCCAAAAGCATTTTTTAATTTGAAATGTAGACGACGGCTTAGTTTTATTTGATCGGATCAATCAAATTTTTTATAATAAAATTAAAATACCAATAATTTAAGCAGAAAAAAAGTATGATTTAGAGTCCACCTTGTAAGATATATAAAAAATTTATTAGTGAGAATGAATTCACTAAAAAATGAGGTAATAGACAAAGCCAAGACAGGTCCCTACAGGGTTTGTTGAGAGAACTATGGGGACAACCGATGTTAGTGTCACACTACTTACTTACTAACTTACTACTATACACTTAGCATTTATGTCATTATCAGTAAGTGGTGGGGACAAAGTGTGGATAAAGGCATGTTCTTTAATTTCCTGCTTATACTATATGTTAATTCTAAGTGGCTACTCCAATGAAGATTTAATGATTGTTATCAAGTGAAGATATATCATTTTGACTATTGGATGATAAATTGTAGGGCTTGATTTTATTTAAAGTAAAAGTGTTATTTTTATTTAAAGTATTACAAAATAAATAAGTTGCTCTTTTTAAACAAGGATCATCATGAGAAGATGTTTTTGACATCTTCATATGGTAGTAGTTGCCTTAATCTTAATTGTTATAGATCTGGTTAAGTAGGGACGCACATTGCGACAACATGCACCATCCACAACTACGACTACTACTATATATACACGCACATGAGCTTGAAGGAGACGGCACCCGTTATATGCAAAAACATTCTTGTTCTTATGGCGTTCACTTTCAGAAATTCTCCTCTGCTTCTCTTTCTGTTATTTGTATTTGTGGGTCTTAAAGGTGTCGAGCTAAAAAATGACACTGCTCCCAGGCAAAGCAATAATGCCGCTTTCGTAACTAATAACTCTACTCAGGGAAAGCACAACACTAGTTCCGAGAACAAAGTTGTCAAAGGTAGTAGTTGGTATTATAGAGGAAGAGGGGGAGGCAGCGGTGGTGGAGGTGGTGGTGGAGGAGGAGGAGGAGGAGGAAGAGGAGGAGGAGGAGGAGGAGGTGGAGGTGGAGGTGGAGGTGGTTGGGGTGAAGGCGGTGGTGGGAGCTATACATGGGGATGGGGTGGAGGAGGAGGAGGAGGAGGAGGAGGAGGAGGGGGTGGGAGTGGATGGGGATGGGAGGAGGAGGAGGTGGTGGTGGATGGTGGAAATGGGGTTGTGGAGGGGGACGAACAAGGCATGGTAGCAATAAGCTGAAGAGGAAGGACATATCTGAAAATAAGAAAGATTATAGGATTGGAGAGTATGCAGAATGCATGGCAAGAACACGATGCCAGGGGATGAGATTGGAGTGCCCTCTTCATTGCGGAGGACCTTGTCTTTATGACTGTCACCATATGTGCAAACCTCACTGTTACCGACCCTAAAATCATCGTCGTCCCTCCTACTTTCTTTTAGTTATTCATTTTCCTTCCTTTTCTGTTAATTTCATGCATGCAACTTTTATATGATCGAATCAATATAATAATCATTCTTCTATATTGAGTTTGTTTAGGTAACTAGTAGAAAGCCTTGTGTTATTTTCAGCATCCTTATTAGATTGTACTACTAATCATTACCAAAATCATTAATAATCTTTTATACTGCTTGATTCTTTTCCTTCCATTTCATTTCTTCAAAATAGTTGCGAGATGATGATTGAATCTTAGATATACTAGCTATAAATATTCATGAACGTTTGTTGATGGGCTATGTTTGCTGAATTAATCATGGTATAAATAAAGGCGGATGCTTCCATAAAGTGGTTCTAAAACACTTTTTGTAAAGATGCTATAGGTGTTATAATATGATTGGATATATTTATTAAACCGGTTTAATAATTTAAATTTAAAAAAATTAGAAAAAATCGGTTTATTTTAATAAAACCGATAAAGTGTAAACCCATTTTTTATGATCCACACTGAGTCACTCCGCCGCTGCAATGAAAACCCATACCCAACCCTAAGACGGCCACCTTCCTCCCTCTTCTTCTTGGTTGAACGCCGGCGTCGCTATCGCCGGCCTTATTGGTGTCGACATCACTGCTTCGTTCTTACTTCTCCTCATGCGTTGTTGCTGCTACTCCTTTCTTCTCTTGCGCCGCCAACGAAATCTCTCTAAGGTGCCTCTCCGCCGTCTGTGCTTACATTCTCTCTTTCGTCCGCTTCTCTTGTTCTGGTAAATCCGCTTCTCTACTCTGTAAAATCCTCTTCTCATATTTTGCTTTATTTCAATCAATCACATTAAATTAATTTTTTTTTGCTACAATAGTTACCAGTATCTTATCTTTTATCGTTTAATTTAGTAAAGTGAATGCCTCTGTCTTTCATATTGTAAAAAATGTTTATTTTGTGGGAGAAGGTTTATGTAAATAAAAATTTTGATTCTGCTAAAGATTACCGTCTTGCACTTTAATTTTATGAGTAATCTAAAACTTGTGAGTAGCCTTATTTATTTTTAAATAGGTTGTTTATATCGAAGTCGAAATGTCTGGATGCTTTGACCTTTTTATATTCTTAATTTGCTTGGTCTCTTGATTGTTGTAATGGGGTGTTTAGTTTTTATTTTACTTGTAGCTGGATTTAATTTGATATAGTATATGGAGTTGTTGGAGTTGATGGTTTGTTTGGAGTCTTTCTCAACTTATATTTATTATTGTTCTTATACAATGCAGTCAGCTCCACCTCTCATCATTTTTTGTTTCATTTGTTTACCACTTTACCATGAATTTGTATTTTTCTTTAGTTTGCACAGTAGAGTTAAGGTTTCTTTGGTTAGTTTTTTTTTTTTTTTTGTTGTTGTTGAAAATCATTACTAATTTATTACTGATTATTATCACTAAACATTGAATTTGTTGCTATTTGCTGAAAACGATGGCGCTGAGGAGGGAGAACAACGCGGGTGCACCATGGCGTCGGCAAAGAGAACAATGCACAAAGAGGAGAGAAGGACGGTGTTGAGAGACTGAGCAGTGAACACGACGCGGAGAGAAAGACTGAGAACAATGCCGGTTGCTGGGCTGGACGGCGACGACAGAAACTAGAGAAGAGTAGAGATGGTGATTTTGTTAGAAGAGAGGGAGAGGAAATGATGGTGGCGGATAGCAACCAGAGGAGAGGCAGAGAGAATATGAGAATTTTTAAAATTAATAAATTTACAACGAGGGCATTATAGTAATTTTTTATTTAAAAGAACAATTCACTTGGTCTAATATCATTAATTGGTTCAAATAAAAAAAGTCAGTTTATAATAAAAAAACCATTAAAATAAACCGAATTTAATTGATACCACATGTCAAGTATTAATTGGTAGAAATTTTGTCTTAAAAAAAAACGTTTCTTGTATCTTTATAGTAGTAGCTCCCATAAATAAAACAGTTCCAACAAAAGTTATCAACGCTTTGGAGATGTAGAGAAGACCAAAATTTCAACTTCAACAAGACCATTAATGTATCATGCTTTTTAATTGCAATGGTAAAAGGAAAATATAAATGGTTTTTGTACAGTAATAAATTAGTCATCATATAATACAACTGCAAAGCCTAAACCCCAATAATATACACATGCAAAGCCTTTGCCTTTGCTACTTGTCTGCAAAGCCTAAACCCCAATAATATACCTATATACTTACAATGCAATCACATAAATAATGACTCAACAAACTAGACTAACTAAAGTGATGATCCTAATTTTGTCTCTTAGTTCAAGGAGATGAATAGATCAACAATAACTAAGACATACAATCTATCTAACTATATATATATGTATAGCGGCACTCTAATATGTATGTATATTATAGAAGAGCATTCAAAGTGGTCATATTTATCTACCATAAAAGTACATGAATCAACTTTTAGATTGTTAATTTAACTAGTTTTAATATTTAAGTTTCTAATTTAGGATTTAGTTAAGATTAAAATTTTATAATTTAGAATTTAAAGTTTAAAATAAATAAAATATTTTTTAAAAAATTAGTTAATATTAACTGAAAATAATTCATTATCTAATATTAGCCTTTTTAATAATTATGGTGGCTATAACAACTTGGCAAATATAATGTTGACACAGTCTTTATTTAAATTTTGTTTATAACTTTGATCAGATTAAACTTTAATTGAAAAAATTTAAGAATGTTAATTAGAGTAGCGGTAAAAATAAAAAATTTAAAGAATATAGTAGATAGAAGAAAGAAAAAAAATATATGTTTATGAATAGTTGAGAAAATAATTTATTTCTTTGAGAATTCTATTATATTATTTTGTTTAGTATTAAATTACTAAATACAAATTATTAAGAATAATTTAGGGTGTATTTGGTTAGCGTTGAAGAAGAGAGAAATTCGTTTGAATGTCTTGAATGCTTTCTTTTTATGTTTAGTAATATTTTTATACTTTGAACACAAAAGTGATTTCACCTCGGAGGTTCATGTTAGTTTGTTACTGTTGGGAAATTAGATAAAAATTTATTTTTTTCTTATCAACTCTATCCTTTGTTTTCTTATATAAAATGAATACAAATAACAATCTATGTTTATTATTAAAATTTTGTATAATATGAATTATGACCCCAATAAAAAGGACAAAATAAATAACAAACTAACCATAAATAACAATAAAGTAGTTATAAATAATAAAAATTTATAGTTTAAAATAATGCTAAATTAAAGAATATATTGAGAATACTAAAAAAATTATAGAATATTTTTTTTTGTTTTGACATTACAAAATTTGTAGTACTCTCTTTTATGTTTTTATTTTTATTGTATTTATTTTATTTATATAATAAATATTTTTTATATTTTTTAATATTCTAATTTCTCATATATGTTATTGTTTATTGAAATTCTTATTATTTCTTAGTTCATATGAACTTTTTTTATCATTTATTATATTACTCTTTATGTTTAATTTTTTAGGAAGTCTTTTTTTTAATTTGGTTTTGTTCATTTAATGTTTTACTTATTTTTATTTAATTATGTTATTTTTTATGTAGTTTATTGGTATTTTATCTTTTAATTTAATATTTATTTATGTTAACATATTAAAATATTAGTTTATTCATATTTTTTATTTTTAATATAAAGTATATTTTGTCAATTTTTATATATTATTTTTAATTTAATAAGTAAATATTAATTTATTATAAAATTAATTAATAATATTTATTTAAATATCTAAAATTGAAATGATAGGATAAAATAAAAAGTTATTTAAATTGATATTTTTTTTAGTAATTCTTCATTTAAAAGTAATGTTGAGTAGTGTAATCTAAACAATATTTATTTTACTATAATCCATTTTGATATAAAAATTGCCAAATAAAATTACGTTAACACAAACTTACTTTTCATCAAATCAAGTATATAAACTCAATTTTATGCAAACTTCTATCTGTAAACTTTAATCTAATACATACTTAATAATAAAAAATTTTGAATTCAAAAAATATATGAGATTAATGTATAGAATTACGACTCAGTTTGGATAAATAGTTTAATTAATTTACTTTTGAAAAAATAGATTAAACAATAAATGACTATATCAAAAGTAGTTTATAAATAAGTTATTTTGTGTTTGGTTTTTAGTTCTAAAAGTGTTTATTTTATAGAAATATGATAAAAAAAAGTAGTAGTATTAGAGAAGTCATTTTTTTAATTTCTCTATAAATTTCTAAATAATTTTTTAGAAAGATGCAATTTGATTTTAAAAATTAAACTAAACATTAATACTACTACTTTTTATAAGTCAAAAACTCAAAAAAATTACTTTTGAAGCTTTTCAAAAAAGTCCTAAGTCTTGAATAATAATAACTTTAAAAAATACTAAGACTTTAGGAGCTCGTTGGCCAAAACGACAAATAAGCTTTCTTTTAATGATTTTTTTGTTATTTGACCAAAAAAAAGGAGAAAATTTTTTTCTCTATATAATGAGCATTTTCTCTCCGTACATCATTGCATTTTTTGCTGCTGACCATCATCATGAGAGACGATTTTGTTTGTGAAGGACATTCCAAAGCTCGTGAACCTAGAGGGGGTGTGTGGTTGGAGGAATATTAGAGCATTTCTAGAAATGTTTAAATGGAAATATCTTATTCCCATGTTTGTTTCAAAGTTTTAAAATATATTTTCAAGCAAGTTTTATTCCTTGGAATCAAAATCCCACTGATTTAATTCCCATCTCCTCCCTGGTTATCTTTGATTCCAATGCGAAGGGAATGTGTATAACAAAACAAAAAGACCAAAATACCCTTGTTAATTTCATTCCAACCCTTCTTTTCAGATTTTTTCCAATTCATTTCAAACAAAATGAAACCCTAGCAGAGAGCCCTCCTCCATGAAAACCAATCCCTAACGAGGCTTTTCTTCAAATTCACGGAGGTTTCACCAACGTCGGCGCCGCCTCGCCGCCGATTTGGATTTGCATGGCCACCACGCTTCTTATTTTAGAAGGAAATCATTCTCGTTCATGTTCGTCATCACAGCTCATCTCGGTTCACCGCCACTGCGTTTTCGCCGCCATCATCGTGACTCTGTTCAGATCCTCTGCGTTGTGTGGTTGTGCGTGGCCTCTCTCCTCCGTCTGAGCTCGGTTGCTCGCGCGTCTCTCGCCTCTGCGTCTGCTCGAGTTGTGCTTCGTGTTCGTGTTGTCTCCCTCGCCTCTCTCCCTCCTCGCATCTTCCTATTCCTGTTCATCTTTTTCAAGAACAGGTTTGTTCTAGGTTTGAAATATTATTAACTTAATTTGTTTGGAATTGGAATGTGATTTCAGTTTCAGTTCTGAGCTCATTGATTATAGTATTTAATAGTGATTAATATCTTGCTTTGATTAGGGCTAATACTTCTTTCTGTCTACTCATTCCTGTTTTTATGATAATGATTCATGTTTGAAAGGATTTTTAGGAAAAAAAACATCAATTCAATTTGTGAATAAGTTATATGATTCTGCTGGCTGTGATATTTTGTTATGTGAAACAAGTTTTTTTTTATAAATATTAGTTATGTTTTTGTCAGGAGTATGTGCATTGAGTTGCATGATGGAGATTTTCTCCAATGTTGTGTTTGAGAGTTTGCTACTATGGTTGTTATTTTTTGGACCATGCTTGATTGAGGGATTTCTTTGGACTTGTGTTGTATGCATTTGATTCCCAGTTGTGAAGCAAAAGAAGATTTTTTATCAGGCAAAAGAATTATTAATCCTGCTCTTGATATCATGCGAGCTTCAACAAGTAAACATAATTATGAGTGAAATGAAATGATGAATCATCAATGTAATATAACTATCTCATTAAATTTTGACTTGACTGTCCAATTTGCAATTTGTATCTCTAATAAGTACTCTTCCTTAATTTGAGTCAGAGTTTGCATTTTAGTTTAGTTGGTTCCAAGTCATTGTTATTGCATCATCATATAAATGACTCACTACTCAAGTCAAGCCATAGATTTAATATAAACCATAATTCACACCAATACCATCTTTCACTTCTTTTATTTCGTATTAACATTTCTTTCCTATGAACAGAAGTTTTTTTGTTTTCACAATTCGCACCAATACCATCTTTCAACAAGAAATTATAGCTGTTGCTGCTTCTAATTGAGCATTTTTTCTTTTTGGTATGTTGATGTTTCCTTCTCTTTCTCTCTTTTCAATTTTGCTTTGATGATTTGATATGTGAGAATTTTAGATTGGTTGGAGTTTTATATCAAGCTTTCTCTTTCTCTTTTTTAAAGTGAACTAAAGAACAAACAGATTCATAGTTTAAATCTGAGGTTCCACTTAAAAGGAAAAGTTCCATTTTAACGGAGAGATTGGTTGTGGTATTCTTTAGTTTTTTTCATGAAACAAGAAGCTGAATCTGCATCTTATAAGCCAAGTAGCTGTCCGATCTATGTTTTTGCTTCACATTTGAAAAGATTCAGATACTGTGCTTATGGTTTTATATCACAGTGTATTACATTGGTAGATCCACTGTCTACTCATAATGCTTTTGCTGATATCACTCTGTGGAAATGTGAGAAGGACACACAAACAGGACTTCATGCTTTTCTACTTCTCAAACAATTAAATCAAGTGAAGTATATCAAATTTGAGGGTTCTGAGGTAGGCTTCTTCTCAAAAACCTCTTTTAACTTAGTGTTGACAACTTGACATGAAGGCCATATTGCATGTTATATAGTATATCTTTGTAGTTTCTTTTGTAAAATATTGTTTTGTTTGGAATTGATTTTGTGAACATGAGCTGGAGCAAAAGCTTATTTTGTATTAGATTTTATGTTAAGAAACTTGCAATTGATTTTGGTTAATAAGTATCATGCATTTGAAACTTACCATGAAACTAGTTTTCCAAAATAGAGCTACATTTTATGGCCTCTTTACACTTCTCAAGCAGGGGTTTAGATGAAAATGTTTGATTGAAATTAATCAAAACAAAATTAGTTTAAGAATCATGTCACCTACTCTAAATGGGAGTTTATGATTGATACCATAAAACCAAACAAGCAATAAAATATGCTTCAATTGAGAACTTCCTGATATCAAATTGTAGTTTCCTATACCAATTGTATTAGATACTAGATAGTAACACTTTACTGTATTAGCTGAACAGCATTCTCATTGATGTTGAGTGCCACTGTCCTGTTGTCGATAGAAAATAGAAAAAGTAATTATAAAATTCACACTACAAATATAAAAATGGATTGAGAGAAACTTATCTGTCTATCTTAAATTCTCGATCTGGTTTTTAATCCACTAAAAAATATTTCTGTGAAAATTTGGATAAAACTCATTACTAATTTTATGACTAGTTTTTACTATTTACGATGGGAACGAACAAATGCCATTTAAGTGAGGGTTGGTTTGTTGCAATATATCTCATAGTTGTGTGATTCCTTGCTTCAAGATGATGAAAATGGGATTGCAGTGATTCTGTGATTGGCCTTTACTTACTGTTCTTTTCATACTTGTGTGATTCCTTGCTTCAAGTTTATAAAAATTGATAAAACAGCTTTACTTTTTCTGAATACCATGGCATTTAGCACATGGATTGTTATTATTGCAATTGTTTCCCTATAGCTTAGCTTATAGCTATATGGCATAATGTGTATGCTTTTTGATGTGTAGGAGTCACTAATCGTTAAGAAAGTAGGGTTCTATTTTTTACTTCATTACTCAGGTTTCAATATTGAATTGTTAAAAAATTGTTAACATTATCTTTCTTGATATATATTATGAATTTTAATCAAAATTCATTTCCTTTATTTTTAAATTACCTCATACTCGTATACTAAATTTTAAATTCAATAGACCTCAACTTAAGCTTTTAACTTACAATTCTTTTTGGGTATTACTGGAAATTCAATATAAAAGTTTTTCCTTTTTTATTGGATTAAACATGCTAAATTTAAAATATTCAAAAATGCATTGTTCTGATGTTTCAGTTTATTCTCAATATCTTCATTGCACAAATTCAAATAGTTACTGTTGTAGTTACTTCTTAGGCAGAACATATTTTCTTGTGTGAACTTTATTAATATGTATGTGAACTTTATATGAGTATACACAAATGCTAGGCCTATGATGACATGGGAGTTCAATGAGGTTATGGTTATTATTTGAGTGGGTTCATTAGACTAGTATTAGTAGTATACCAGTGCCTCTGGCTGCTTGTGTTTTGGATTAGAATTGAAGTTCTCTAATTTGTATAAAGCATGGTTAAGACCGGGTTCTCTTTTTTGTATCAATGTAAAAAGTAAAATATTTATCTTTTTGTGTCTTACTACAAGAGTTGCTGGTACTTCTTCATCACTCACATAGATTGAGCATGGTTTTCTTATGTAGCTTGTGTGCACCATCTGTTTGGACAAAATTAAACTTTGAAATAAAAAATATTTATATATATCATATTCTTATATTATATATATATATATATATATATATATATATATATATATATATATATATATATATATATTCCTAAACTTGTCTTTTCTGGTTGTTTCCTATTGCATTGACATTGCTACCAGAAAGAAAAGAAAAGAAAAGTTATTTATATTCCTAAACTGGTCCTGCTTGATTTTTTTTGCAGAATGGATTTCAAAAAGAAGATGAAAGTTATTGCCTGCTTGATTTTACATTTCGAATTAATGAATGACCTTATGATTAAGTTGTTGATGATTTGCTATGTTTTGATTATATTGCAATTGAAAAAAAAGAAAAGAAAATGGAATGATAGTTATAGTAGGCAAGTAATAAGAGATGTTAGTGTTGATAGGATTATTTATTTTAGTGATCTAGCATGTATAGAAAACACAAGAATGGATAGATGTGCCTTTCATGCATTGTGTAACATGCTTAAAAGGGTTGGAAGGTTAGAACCAAGTAGGAATATGGGTGTGGAAGAAATGGTTGCCATGTTTTTACATATTATAGCACATGACGTCAAAATTAGAGTAATAAAGAGACAATTTGTAAGATCTGAAGAAATAATTAGTAGGCGGTTTAATGATGTATTGCTTGCTATTTTGAGATGTCATAATCTCTTACTGAAGAAACCTCAACCATTTAGCCAGGATAAAATGGATGAACGATGGAAATGGTTTAAGGTAATTTATTTTGCTAATGTTGTTAAATCTCATATGGTTGGTGTTCTTTAGGATTGAGTTAATTGATCTTTGTTTTGGATTTTAAGATTGCCTAGGAGCCTTAGATGGTACTCATATCAAAGTCAATGTCCTTGAGGCTGATAAGCCTAGATATCGAAACAGAAAAGGTGACATAACAACCAATGTGCTTGGAGTGGTTGCTCCCGATATGCAATTTATCTACGTACTGGCGGGTTGGGAGGGTTCAGCTGCGGATTCTAGGGTATTGCGAGATGCACTATTTCGCAATAGGTTTAGTGTTCCCCAAGGTATTTTATTGAGACTTTAATATGTTATCAAAGTAACTATTTGATCTTTCATTAATTTTGTTCAATTGTGTATGTCACACTAGGTCATTATTACTTATGTGATGCTGGATACATGAATTGTGAAGGATTTTTGACACCTTATAGAGGACAAAAATATCATTTGAGTGAGTTTAATCCACATAATCAACCCAGTACAGCTCAAGAGTTTTTTAATATGAAACACTCACAAGCTAGGAATGTCATTGAAAGGGCATTTGGAGTATTGAAAGCAAGATGGAGAATTTTAAGGGGAAGATCATTTTATCCTATTAAGACTCAAGGAAGAATTATAACTGCTTGTTGCCTTTTGCATAATCATATTAGAAGAGTGATGGTTGTGGATCTTATTGATGAGATAGAAGATTAAAATATACTTGGAGTAGATGGTGAGACGATCCACCATATTGAGACAAGTGATGCTTGGGGTAGATGGAGAGATCAACTTGCACAAGAAATGTGGAACCAATGGAGGAGAAGACATCACACTCGATAATTGTAATAATTTTTCTATGTGTGAGGTTGTCTGTCATAACATTGATTTTATTTTGTTTGTGTTTGTGTTCTTGTATAAGAGTTGTGCATGTATGCTTATTAGTGCAAGTAATTTTTTACTTTTGAGACTTCTTTGTAACTTTCATTTGGATAATAGTAATGTTTTTTTAGTAAATTTAATTGTGATAATGTTAATTTTAACTAAAGATATTTGATATTGGGGGTATTTTAGTAAATTTAAAAAAAATTAGAATAAAAAATAATTTTATTTAAATATATTTGATATTGGGAGTATTTAAGTAAATTTTTAAGAAAAATTAGAATCAATAATAATAGGAATATTAGGAATATGTTAGTAATAATTATTTTAATAATAACTATTTGATATTAAGAATATTTTAATAATTTAAAAAAATTTAGAATCAATAATAATTTTAGTTAAACATATTTGATATTGGGGTATTTAAGTAAATTCAAAAAAATCAAGAATAATTTTATTTGAACATATTTAATATTAAGGGTATTTTAGTAAATTTAAAAAAATTAGAATCAATAAACAATTCAGCTAAAATATTTGATATTAGGGGTATTTTAGTAAATTCTAAAAAAATTAGAATTAATAATAATTTTAGCTAAACATATTTATTATTAGAGGTATTTTAGTAAATTTATTATTAGAGATATTTTGTAAATTAAAAAAAATCAATGTAAAAAAAATATTTAATTAGCTTTATATTTATTTTTTAGTCATTAATATTTTAATTTGAATGAGTAAGGGTAATTTTGACATATTACATAATATGACCAAGAAATTTAAACTCAACCAAACAAAAATTTATTCATTCCTAGGATTATTACATAACATTCCAAGATATTAAATTTTATAAACAAACATAGGTATCTTATATTCCAAGTAATCTTATTCCTAGGCATTATATTCCTAGGAATGACATTCCTAGTAATAAAATTTAATTTTTGAACCACACGCACCCAGAAGGTTTACGAAAAAGGAGAATGATTAGATGCAGCGAAATGGAAAGAAAGTCAAAATAGATAGTAGTGATCAAGAGATCACAAGGAAGGAGTCATTTTTTCTTTCCCTTCCCCTTCCCTCCCTTCCTCCCTCCTTTCCAAGAGAGGAGGACTGGATGATGAGTGGATAAAGAAAAATCTTTGGTATTGGTAAACTAGCAATGTTCTTTTAGTGAGGCTGTAAGAGAAAGAAAGAGACTGATGAGGAAGGAAGAGACTGGTGATTATAGAGGAGAAAAAAAGGATTCCAAAATCTGAGGATGAAGTAGAAGATATCTCCGAGGGTAAAATGGGCATGAATGGTGAAAGGCAAAAGGAGAAACCCAGGGATGTAAAGAACAACAAAGGCTTAGAGACCAGGATAAAAAAACAGAAATATTTGATAACTTAAGAAAATTAGCCAAAAACAATTATAAGACAAGTTATGACAATTTTTTTTTCTCTAGGATTACCAAAAAAAAATGTGGAATATATAACTTTGTTATTAATGATGAAGCCACGAAGAACTTGAGTCGATCATTGTCATGACTCCAAGAGAGTCATTATTGACTTTCAGAGAAATAGACTCCTAACAAATTTAATAGATTCAAATATAAGTTAAATAAAAAAGTTATAAATTTATAATTTTTAGAATGAACAGTTAGACATTTTTAACAAAAAAATAAAATAAATAAATATGGTTGGATTTTATCTGTGATATATGAATATATAACGTCTAAAAATTCAATAAAGAATAACTACTCATGAAGATCATTACTGTTAAATAGAAAGGTTCACATATTTGAGTATTTATTTTTGAAAAATATTTTAAAAAAAACAAAGTGATTTTTGCAACTCCGTGATTAAACAATATATCTATAATCCACATGAAACCATATAAATATTATTATCAAAGTAATTTTAATTAAAAAATAGTAGTTGATAGTAATAAGTGAATCAATAAAGGAGTTTTCAGTACAAAAATTAAATCAAATAATCCATATTTGGGCGACTTCACCTCCTAAGGATAGCCCTTTTTTTCTCTCGTGTATCCATATAGAATAAAAGATGCTACATGTGGCCTACACGTTAGGCTAGCAACGCCCATACTAGTTGAGGCTTGAGTCAGATGCATTTAAGTTAATATCATGACCGCTGTTAACTACAATTTTCCAATACAAGTCTCCCCAACCAATTCAAAACATATAATTCAAAATATAGCAAACTATTTAATCTTTTAAATACACAATCTCAAATAAGATCAATCAATACTTTCTCATACAAATCATTTTCAATCGTATTTTTTAAATCACAAAGGATTCCAACGATAGCAAGTATCAATAATTAGTTTTAAAAGTATATAGTCTCATAAAAATATATAGTCTCATGTGCAGATTAAAATAAGCTTAACAAGAATAAATATTTAGTTCTAATAAATCAATTATTCAAGTCAAATTAAAATTCTTTAATAGTAATTTTTGTAAGTATAATTATAAGTTTAAAGCAATGTATATCAAAATAATTATAGATGCAAAGTTAAACAATTATAAATGTAAAATCTACTCACAAATTAATCCTAAGGGACCGAAGAGACCAAACCCAGAGTGCCGAGTTAAAGGATGAAGAGGGTCGATGTATAATGAAATAAAAGAGTACATAATTTAGACCGGGACAATGGTAAGATGGAGCTTGTGATAGTTTTGGAAAACTTTGACAATAATTTTGGACAAGCAGAAGCACAGTGGTTCTAGCAGTAGCAACGATGGCATCAACCAACTCCAGGCCAGTAGCAACCACCATAGCAACATGGGGCTTCGGTGGACAAAAGGTGAGCAAGCGATAGTGGCTCCAGTGGTGGTTTCCGGTGACAACAACGTTGTTTCCCGGTGACTAGAGGCATGACGACGAGGTCTCCCTCTCCTCCGGCGAGTTCTTCCTCCCCCTCTGTTTGTGTTTGGTCATGTTTCTCTCTCTCTACGAACTCTTTCTCTCCCTTTGAAGACCTTCTTCGTGCACTATCACGGCAGATGCCAACAACTCCAGCGACGATGACGGATGTGGCTTCGATAAGGAGCCCTAACAGCAGCATTACCCTTCTCTCTATCCATCTCAACCTTGTTCATCTCTCTCTCATCCTCTTGTGTCACTTTCTCTCCTCCTCTAGCTCCCTTCTATGCAACAGTGGCAGCGATAAAAAATCCTCCCTCTGCTAGTGCTGCCCTCCCCTTTGCTTCTCTTCTTCTTCTCCTCCTCGATCTGTTTCTCTCTTGATCTTTTTCTCGTTTTCTTTTGTTCTCTCTACTGATTGGGGGCGTTGATAATTTAGGAAGTTAGGGTTAGGGTTAGAGTTTGATTTGGAAAAAAGAGAAGTAAGGGCATTGTACAGATTTTATAAAATTAGACAAAAAAATAGTAACTAGAATCAAATCTACAAAATAAAACTATTTTAGGAACACTATTTATTTATCAACTTACTAATTAGTTTCAAATAAGTACTCAAATTTTAAATTAAAGATGATTTAATTAATTTTTTTCAGTTCAAAAAATTAAACTTGGAATCTTAATTATTCTAAATACGCAAAAAGGCCTCATGCTTAAAAAATTTATGTAAGAGTTCTAATTAAACCAAACTTGAATTTTAAATATCTGATTTAATTATTTTTAGTAAAATATTTTTTGAAAAAAATATTAGACAAATAAATAAATCTCAATTAACTTATTATTTAATTTTCAAAACTTCAAGTCTTACAATCATAGTAGGACACCTTGATTGTCAAGCTTCTTGGAAGAAGAATTTTGCTGTCTGTCTTGAGCAGAAGGTTATAAGCGATGTGGAAAAAATAAAGAAACGCAGAAGTTATAAATTTAGGGAATGATTTTTTCATTGTGAAATTCTATTCACATGAAGACCTTGACTTTGCATTCATTGGAAGCCTTGGAGGATCTTTGATCATTATCTCTCAATCAGATTCTAGAAGCCTAATTTTAACTTTATGAAAGCCACTATTGATAGCGTAGCTACTTGAGTGAGGCTTCATAGGTTATCCATTGAATACTATGAAGAAATCATCCTTTAGAGAATTGGGAATGTCGTGAAAAAAATTCTAAAGGTTGAGTCTGACACTACCGACAAATGTAGAAAATTTTTTTCCAAGCTTTCTGTAGAGTTAGACCTCACTCAACCTTTAGTATCTCAATAGGTGAAATATGCGATGGAGTACGAGGAGTTACATTACATTTGCTTTTTCTATGGTATGGCCGGTCACGAAAAAGAAAATTGTTCCTAGGAGTAACAAACTGAAGCAAACACAAGCAGGAGCCAAGAAAAGCACTGCTATAGGAGACAAATAGAGGCAAGAACAAGTGGAGGAGGAAGACAGGGGGTAGAGATGGGATTTCTATTAAAAAAATGAGTAAAAAGGTGAAAGAGAAAAAATATCCCTATGGACCGTTGATAGTCGTACCAAAGACAGTTTGTGGTAAAATTGCAAAAAAGCTAATGAGAATGTGGGTAGTAGAGATAGTGGAACAGAAAGCAAAAAGAATGTGATTACAGGGGAAGGTACGAAGTTTGGGGTGCTGCAAAATATGATTGAAGAGAATCCCAACAATAAGGCAGAGACAAAATGAGACAAAATATGAAAGAAAGGAATGAAGCAAAAACTGAGAAGAAAATCCAGCATAAAAATTTGATACCCAAAAAGAGACACATTCAGGCAAAGTAGTAGCAGTTCATCACATAACAGCAGTTAAGCACTACCAAAGCTACAACAGAACATAACCAAATGTCAAAAAGTTTAGAATAAAATCCCTAAACCAAATATCATATTAGAACAAAAAATAGAAATTTAGAAAGATGTCACATATAAAGACTATCTCATAATTGTGCTTGTCCTTAACTTCGGTGGACCTAGAGGATTTAGTAATGTGCTTTGAAAATTGATAAAGTATCAAAGAGATGGTGAAAGACCTAAAATCAAATTCAGCTACCACAATTTTGATGGTGAAGAAGGTAATAAACCTGAAATTCACAACGGTCCAAAATAGAGGAACAGAGAAATAGAGAATCAAAGGGAAGAAAGACTTACCAGTGTTTATGAGGGTTTAAGAGAGAGAGACCACTGCGCTGAGGGAGTAGGAGGGCCAACGATGGTGCGACAGACAGTGCGCCAACGAGGGTTGCGTTGATGGGCGAGGGTTGAGAAACAGCAATAGGGTTCCACAGAGAGAGGGTCGGCTGCGAGGGTTAGACGAACAGCATGGGTGCGACAGTCATTGGCTTACACAGATGACGATGAAGGCGATGACGGCTAGGTGCGATGAAGATGAACGAGGGTTGAGAAAGGGGACAGAGAGGGTCGGGTGCGAGGGTTAGAGGAAAGGCATGGCTACGAAGGTCATTGGCTTAGACAGACGAGGATGAAGGCGATGAATGGTCATGGGTGCGATGAAGGCGATGAATGATGAAGATGAGGATGATGTTGTTTCGTTAATGGAGATGTTGTCTGAGGATGATGACGGCGCGGGTCAGTTTTTGGGTTTTTTTGGACACTGGGTCACTTTTAATCAGTTAAAACTAGTGTGATGTTGTTTGAGGGTTAAAATTGAAAACTAAGGAAAAAAAAGTTAAGTGTGGAAAAAAATTGGGTGGGAAACTAAATTTTGGGGGAGGGAATTCTATCGGCATATTTTTTTTGTAGGGTGCCAAAATATACAGAATATGGGCACGCTTTAAAAAGGTGACCATAACTAGCCACACTTTTCAAGCGTGCCGGTTTTACTCTATGGCCACGCTTTTTAAGCGTGACAAAAAAACGGGTGGCCAAATTTTTAATCAGAGGCCACCCACTATAAAAGCGTGCCAATTTCCCTCTATAGCCACGCTTTTTAAGCGTGGCAGTAAAAAAGCGTGGCCAAATTTCAAGTAAGTGGGCACCCTCGTAAAAGCGTGCCAATTTCCCTCTATGGCCACGCTTTTAAAGCGTGGCAAAAAAAAGCGTGGCCAAATCACAAATCAATGGCCACCCTCGCAAAAGCTTGGCCATAGACCATTTTTCGGCACGCTTTAAAAGCGTGGCAAGAAAAAAGTGTGCCGACATGCCTTTTTTCTTGTAGTGTATGATTGTAATCTTTCATTTGTTTGATTCTTTATGTCTATTATTTTGTGTATGAATGCATTTATATGATTGAGGCCATTGTGTCAAATAGCTCCCTTACCCAAACAGCCTTACCTTTTATCTACCATTGTTAACCAACTTTGAGCCTATGCTAAACCCATTTTTTTTAATTTTAGCACATTACTAGCTTTAAAGCGAAAAACAATAAATGTCCCTTGTTTGGATCTTTGATTAGTTTAGGCTAGTGAGAGTGTTTATCATTTAATTGTGAGAGAGTTGGGAACATTGGGTAGAGATAAAAGTGTGTTCTTGGTAGTTTTGTTAAAAATTTTTAGAATTGGGTACATACTCATGCATTAATTATATTTAAACCATATGCATTGATACTTTTGTATATATCTTATTAAAAAAAGAGAAAAATAAAAGAAAAAAATGAGAAAAATAAAAAGAAAAAATAGAAAAAGAAAATAAAGGAAAAGAAACGCAATAAGAAGGGGACAAAATTCCCCAAAGTGAAGTTCAATAATAACCAATGCATATAGGTTGTGATAAAAAAGAGAATGCATGAGTGTATGAAAAAGTGAAGAATGGGTAGTTAGGTTAGCATTTAAATTGTATAGGTTGTCATAGGTTAGGTGGGAAGTTTAAGTTAATCAAAGATTCAAATTTCAAGCTCACTTGGCCATATGCATCCTTACCTTGACCCTAGCTCTATTACAACTTTATGAGAAGTCCTCATGATATTTGTATGGATGCATGGAATAATTTTTTATTGTTAGATGAAAAATAAATCTTGAAAAACATGACTAGAGGAGAATTGAGTGAATCAACCCTATAGACTTGAGCGACTAGAGCGGACACACATCCGGTGAGGTTCTTTCGCTCAGTTACATGTTTTCACCTATGATCATCTCTTTTCTTGCAAGTTGTAAATTGTTTTCAACAACTCAATTCAATTGTGGATTTGAATTGGTTGTTAATACCTTTAGCCATCATGTTCATATATGTATTCTTGGAGATTGATTTATTTTGACCAAGTAAATGCATGCATTTAGATAGTTTGTTTGCATTGAATAAATGTTGATACAATACAAAAAAAGGGAGATAAAATGGCATAAATATTACGGCGGTTTTACAAAACCACCGTAATACCCGGGTATTATGACCTTTTTTATTATTGCCATAATTAAATTGCATTTAGTGGCGGTTTATGTTGATTTTGGCGGTTTTAAAACGCCATTATCACTTCTATATAAAACAGCCTAACCCTAATCCAATTCTAATTTTTCGTTGAAACGCAAAATTTGAATCGCTGCCACAGGGATCTTCTCTGTGACGATCTCCTCTGACTGATCTCCTCTGGCGACGACCTCCTCTGACCGATCTCTTCTGGCGACGACCTCCTCCAACAACGACCTCATTCGGCGATGTTTTCCTCAGCGGCGATCTTTTTTGGTGACCTCTATCCTCCAACGACAATCTCCTCCTACGACGGTCTCCTCCTGCGATGGTCTCCTCCAGCGACATCTCCTACTGCAATGATCTCCTCCGGTGGCATTCTCCTACGCCGGCAATCTCATCCATCGAGCTAATGTGCTGTGAGATTCTCCTCCCACAAGCTCGCTAGGTAGGTTCTTCTCCCTCTTTTCCTTTGTTTCTCTTGAAAATATTTTACTCTAATTCCTTCGATTTCTTGAATTATTGATCCAAAATTTTAGAATACATGATAGATTTTGCGAAATGGCAACTACAACTACTAAAACTGTAGAAGCTAGGGTTTCTGAGGAAGGGATCGTTAAAACATTTCATAATGATGATGATGAAGCGCTCGATGCTGCGGAGAATGGAGTTGCGGTAATTTTGTTATTTTATTGGATTATTTGTGCCTGAAACTTAATGCTTTTAGTTAATAGTTTGCTTTAGTTCCTTGAGTTGATTCTTTCATGCTTTATCAGTTCTGAATTTGTTCCACTATGTGCTTATAGTCTCACCGTCCAGTGGGGTAACAATAATCATATTTATTATTATTAATACTTTTATTTCATTTTCTATTTCCTATTTTGTTTATTTAATATCTGTTTAAAAAATTGTGTTCATGAGTTGCAGGGAGCAAGATGACTACGAGGTTGTGAGGAAGGTGGGAAGAGGGAAATATAGCGAGGTCTTTGAGGGTGTTTACTCTACCGATAATGAAAAATGCATCATCAAGATCCTCAAACCCATCAAGAAAAAAAAGGTGAATCCAATCCCTACACCAATTGTAATTTGTATTAACTAATATGACTGCTATTTTTAATTTAAAGCAACACTGCTGTTTTCAGTTTTAGTATACTTTTTCACTTCATTCCATCCTCATATGGAAATGAATGCTATGCTGGGGCTTCAATGGCCAACTTTGGTCCAGTAGTTCATTTAATTTGTTATTAAATTTCTAATTTCAAACTTGTAAGATTTTACCCTTTTCAATACTCTGGTTGTATATATAAGTTTGTACATCTTATAAGTTGTTATTTTAGTTGCAGTTAAAGAGGGAGATCAAAATATTGCATAATCTTTGTGGAGGTCCCAATGTTATAAAGCTGCTTGACATTGTTAGGGACTAGCAATCAAAGACCCCAAGCCTTATATTTGAATATGTCAATAACACTGATTTTAAAGTGCTCTACCCCACCCTGTCAAATTATGATATTCGATATTATATCTATGAACTTCTAAAGGTAAGTTTTATACTCTATTGGTTGTCTAAGATCAGCTGTTATATCTTATTTTTGCAGTCATTATTTGTTTGACATATTTCTAGACACTATCTATGCCGATGCTTCGTGGAAAATTTAGTTATGATTTTTATATTTTTCTTTACGGTGAAATATTAGAAAGTGGTTGAGTAATTGCTGCATAGCTCTTTGACAGCTTCTTCTGCATTAATCCTCCGATAGATGCAATTAAAGAATGAATTGGTTGAGGTTTGAAATAGGTTGTTGGTGCACGAAATTGTGATCACTACTTTTCACAACTCAAATAATCCCCGGTAATGAATCCAAAAACTTGGTGCTCAATACCATGGTATAAACACAACTTCGCACAACTAACCAGCAAGTACACTGGGTCGTCCAAGTAATAAACCTTACGCGAGTAAGGGTCGATCCCACGGAGATTGTTGGTATGAAGCAAGCTATAGTCACCTTGTAAATCTTAGTCAGGCAGATTCAAATGGTTATGGATGATATATGAATAAAACATAAAGATAAAGATAGAGATACTTATGTATTCCATTGGTGAGAATTTCAGATAAGCGAATGGAGATGCTTTGTCCCTTCCGTCTCTCTGCTTTCCTACTGTCTTCATCCAATCCTTCTTACTCCTTTCCATGGCAAGCTGTATGTTGGGCATCACCGTTGTCAGTGGCTACAATCCCGTCCTCTCAGTGAAAATGTTCAACGCACCCTGTCACGGCATGGCTAATCATCTGTCGGTTCTCAATCAGGTTGGAGTAGAATCCATTGATTCTTTTGCGTCTGTCACTAACGCCCAGCCTTCAGGAGTTTGAAGCTCGTCACAGTCATTCAATCATTGAATCCTACTCAGAATACCACAGACAAGGTTTAGACCTTCCGGATTCTCTTGAATGCCGCCATCAATTCTAGCTTATACCACGAAGATTCCGATTAAAGAATCCAAGAGATAAACATTCAAGCCTTGTTTGCTTGTAGAACGGAGGTGGTTGTCAGGCACTCGTTCATAAGTGAGAATGATGATGAGCGTCACATAATCATCACATTCATCATGTTCTTGGGTACGAATGAATATCTTGGAATAAGAACAAGCTGAATTGAATAGAAGAACAATAGTAATTGCATTAATACTCGAGGTACAGCAGAGCTCCACACCTTAATCTATGGTGTGTAGAAACTCCACCGTTGAAAATACATAAGAACAAGGTCTAGGCATGGCCGAAAGGCCAGCCTCCCAATGATCTAAGAACTAGATGTCCAAAGATGATCCTAAGATCGAAAAATGATCCAAAGATGAAAATACAAATAGCAAAAGGTCCTATATATAGAGAACTAGTAGCCTAGGGTTTACAGAAATGAGTAAATGACATAAAAATCCACTTCCGGGCCCACTTGGTGTGTGCTTGGGCTGATCATTGAAGCATTTTCATGTAGAGACTTCTCTTGGAGTTAAATGCCAGCTTTTGTGCCAGTTTGGGCGTTTAACTCCATTCTTGTGCCAGTTCCGGCGTTTAACGCCGGGCAATTTTGAGCTGATTTGGAACGCCAGTTTGGGCCATCAAATCTCGGGCAAAGTATAAACTATTATACATTGCTGGAAAGCCCAGGATGTCTATTTTCCAACGCCGTTGAGAGCGCGCCAATTGGACTTCTGTAGCTCCAAAAAATCCACTTCGAGTGTAGGGAGGTCAGAATCCAACAGCATCTGCAGTCCTTTTCAGTCTCTGAATCAGATTTTTGCTCAGGTCCCTCAATTTCAGCCAGAAAATACCTGAAATCACAGAAAAACACACAAACTCATAGTAAAGTCCAGAAAAGTGAATTTTAACTAAAAACTAATAAAAATATACTAAAAACTAACTAAAACATACTAAAAACATACTAAAAACAATGCCAAAAAGCGTACAAATTATCCGCTCATCACAACACCAAACTTAAATTGTTGCTTGTCCCCAAGCAACTGAAAATCAAATAAGATAAAAAGAAGAGAATATGCAATGAATTCTAAAAATATCTATGAAGATCAGTATTAATTAGATGAGCGGGGCTTTTAGCTTTTTGCCTCTGAATAGTTTTGGCATCTCACTCTATCCTTTGAAATTCAGAATGATTGGCTTCTATAGGAACTCAGAATCCAGATAGTGTTATTGATTCTCCTAGTTAAGTATGATGATTCTTGAACACAGCTACTTTATGAGTCTTGGCCGTGGCCCAAAGCACTCTGTCTTCCAGTATTACCACCAGATACATACATGCCACAGACACATAATTGGGTGAACCTTTTCAGATTGTGACTCAGCTTTGCTAGAGTTCCCAATTAGAGGTGTCCAGGGTTCTTAAGCACACTCTTTTTGCCTTGGATCACAACTTTATTTCTTTCTTTTTCTTTCTTTTTCTCTTTTTTTTTTCGTTTTTCTCTTTTTTTCGCATATACTCCTTTTTTTTGTATTCACTGCTTTTTCTTGCTTCAAGAATCATTTTTATGATTTTTTAGAACCTCAGTAACATGTCTCCTTTTTCATCATTCTTTCAAGAGCCAACCATTCATGAACAACAAATCCAAAATACATATGCACTGTTTAAGCATACATTCAGAAAACAAAAGTATTGCCACCACATCAAAATAATTAATCCTGTTATAAAATTTAAAATTCATGCAATTCTTCTCTTTTTCAATTAAGAACATTTTTCATTTAAGAAAGGTGATGGATTCATAGGACATTCATAACTTTAAGGCATAGACACTAAGACACTAATGATCACAAGACACAAACATAGATAAACATAAGCATGATTTTTCGAAAAACAAAAAATAAAGAACAAGAAAATTAAAGAACGGGTCCACCTTAGTGATAGCGGCTTGTTCTTCCTCTTGAAGGTCTTATAGAATGCTTGAGCTCCTCAATGTCTCTTCCTTGCCTTTGTTGTTCCTCTCTCATGATTCTTTGATCTTCTCTAATTTCATGGAGGAGGATGGAATGTTTTTGGTGCTCCACCCTTAGTTGTCCCATGTTGGAACTCAATTCTCCTAGGGAGGTGTTGATTTGCTCCCAATAGTTTTGTGGAGGTAAGTGCATCCCTTGAGGCATCTCAGGGATTTCATGATGAGTGGGATCTCTTGTTTGCTCCATCCTTTTCTTAGTGATGGGCTTGTCCTCATCAATGGAGATGTCTCCCTCTATGTCAACTCCAACTGAATAACAGAGGTGACAAATGAGATGAGGAAAGGCTAACCTTGCCAAGGTAGAGGACTTGTCCGCCACCTTATAAAGTTCTTGGGCTATAACCTCATGAACTTCTACTTCTTCTCCAATCATGATGCTAAGGATCATGATGGCCCGGTCTATAGTAACTTTGGACCGGTTGCTAGTGGGAATGATTGAGCATTGGATAAACTCCAACCATCCCCTAGCCACGGGCTTGAGGTCATGCCTTCTCAGTTGAACCGGCTTTCCTCTTGAATCTCTCTTCCATTGGGCGCCCTCTTCACAGATGTCTATGAGGACTTGGTCCAACCTTTGATCAAAGTTGACCCTTCTAGTGTAAGGTGTTCATCTCCTTGCATCATGGGCAAGTTGAATGCCAACCTTACATTTTCTGGACTAAAATCTAAGTATTTCCCCCGAACCATTGTAAGCCAATTCTTTGGGTCCGAGTTCACACTTTGATCATGGTTCTTGGTGATCCATGCATTGGCATAGAACTCTTGAACCATTAAGATTCCGACTTGTTGAATAGGATTGGTAAGAACTTCCCAACCTCTTCTTCGGATCTCATGTCGGATCTCTGGTGCACGAAATTGTGATCACTACTTTTCACAACTCAAATAATCCCTAGTAATGGCCCCAAAGACTTGGTGCTCAATACCATGGCATAAACACAATTTTGCACAACTAACCAGCAAGTGCACTGGGTCATCCAAGTAATAAACCTTACGCGAGTAAGGGTCGATCCCACGGAGATTGTTGGTATGAAGCAAGCTATGGTCACCTTGTAAATCTTAGTCAGGCAGACTCAAATAGTTATGGATGATATATGAATAAAACATAAAGATAAAGATAAAGATACTTATGTAATTCATTGGTGAGAACTTCAGATAAGCGTATGAAGATGCTTTGTCCCTTCCGTCTCTCTGCTTTCCTACTGTCTTCATCCAATCCTTCTTACTCCTTTCCATGGCAAGCTGTATGTTGGGTATCACCGTTGTCAATGGCTACAGTCCCGTCCTCTCAGTGGAAATGTTCAACGCACCCTGTCACGGCACGGCTATCCAGCTGTCGGTTCTCGATCATGTCGGAATAGAATCCAGTGATTCTTTTGCGTCTGTCACTAACGCCCCACAATCGCGAGTTTGAAGCTCGTCACAGTTATTCAATCATTGAATCCTACTCAGAATACCACATACAAGGTTTAGACCTTCCGGATTCTCTTGAATGCCGCCATCAATTCTAGCTTATACCACGAAGATTCCGGTTAAAGAACCCAAGAGATAAACATTAGAGCCTTGTTTGCTTGTAGAACAGAAGTGGTTGTCAGTCACTTTGTTCATAAGTGAGAATGATGATGAGCGTCACATAATCATCACATTCATCAAGTTCTTGAGTGCGAATGAATATCTTGGAATAAGAACAAGCTGAATTGAATAGAAGAACAATAGTAATTGCATTAATACTCGAGGTACAGCAGAGCTCCACACCTTAATCTATGGTGTGTAGAAACTCCACCGTTGAAAATACATAAGAACAAGGTCTAGGCATGGCCGTGAGGCCAGCCCCATGATCTAAGATAGCATAAGACTAAAGATAGCTACCAAGATGTCAAATACAATAGTAAAAGGTCCTATTTATAGAGAACTAGTAGCCTAAGAATTACAAAGATGAGTAAATGACATAAAAATCCACTTCCGGGCCCACTTGGTGTGTGCTTGGGCTGAGCATTGAAGCATTTTCGTGTAGAGACTCTTCTAGGAGTTAAACGCCAGCTTTTGTGCCAGTTTGGGCATTTAACTCCCACTTTGGTGCCAGTTCCGGCGTTTAACGCTGGGAATTCTGAAGGTGACTTTGAACGCCGGTTTGGGCCATCAAATCTTGAGCAAAGTATGGACTATCATATATTGCTGGAAATCCCAGGATGTCTACTTTCCAACGCCGTTGAGATCGCGCCAATTGGGCTTCTATAGCTCCAGAAAATCCACTTCGAGTGCAGGGAGGTCAGAATCCAACAACATCTGCAGTCCTTTTAGTCTCTGAATCAGATTTTTGCTCAGATCCCTCAATTTCAGCCAGAAAATACCTGAAATCACAGAAAAACACACAAACTCATAGTAAAGTCCAGAAAAATGAATTTTAACTAAAAACTAATAAAAATATACTAAAAACTAACTAAATCATACTAAAAACATACTAAAAACAATGCCAAAAAGCGTACAAATTATCCGCTCATCACAACACCAAACTTAAATTGTTGCTTGTCCCCAAGCAACTGAAAATCAAATAAGATAAAGAGAAGAGAATATGCAATGAATTCCAAAAACATCTATGAAGATCAGTATTAATTAGATGAGCGGGGCTTTTAGCTTTTTGCCTCTGAACAGTTTTGGCATCTCACTCTATCCTTTGAAATTCATAATGATTGGCTTCTATAGGAACTCAGAATCCAGATAGTGTTATTGATTCTCCTAGTTAAGTATGATGATTCTTGAACAAAGCTACTTTATGAGTCTTGGCCGTGGCCCAAAGCACTCTGTCTTCCAATATTACCACCGGATACATACATGCCACAGACACATAATTGGGTGAACCTTTTCAGATTGTGACTCAGCTTTGCTAGAGTCCCCAATTAGAGGTGTCCAGGGTTCTTAAGCACACTCTTTTTGCCTTGGATCACAACTTTATTTCTTTCTTTTTCTTTCTTTTTCTCTTTCTCCCTCTTTTTTTTTTGTATTCACTGCTTTTTCTTGCTTCAAGAATCATTTTTATGATTTTTCAGATCCTCAGTAACATGTCTCCTTTTTCATCATTCTTTCAAGAGCCAACAATTTTAACATTCATGAACAACAAATTCAAAAGACATATGCACTGTTTAAGCATACATTCAGAAAACAGAAGTATTGCCACCACATCAAAATAATTAATCTGTTATAAAATCTGAAATTCATGCAATTCTTCTCTTTTTCAATTAAGAACATTTTTCTTAAGAAAGGTGATGGATTCATAGGACATTCATAACTTTAAGGCATAGACACTAAGACACTAGTGATCATAAGACACAAACATGGATAAACATAAGCATGAAAATTTGAAAAACAGAAAAATAAAGAACAAGGAGATTAAAGAACGGGTCCACCTTAGTGATGGCGGCTTGTTCTTCCTCTTGAAGATCTTATGGAGTGCTTGAGCTCCTCAATGTCTCTTCCTTGCCTTTGTTGCTCATCTCTCATGATTCTTTGATCTTCTCTAATTTCATGGAGGAGAATGGAGTGTTCTTGGTGCTCCACCCTTAGTTATCCCATGTTGGAACTCAATTCTCCTAGGGAGGTGTTCAGTTGCTCCCAATAGTTTTGTGGAGGAAAGTGCATCCCTTGAGGCATCTCAGGGATTTCATGATGAGAGGGGTCTCTTGTTTGCTCCATCCTTTTCTTAGTGATGGGCTTGTGGTCATGCCTTCTCAGTTGAACCGGCTTTCCTCTTGAATCTCTCTTCCATTGGGCGCCCTCTTCACAGATGTCTATGAGGACTTGGTCCAACCTTTGATCAAAGTTGACCCTTTTTAAGTTTGAAGGGGACCTCGGGGATCACCTTCTTCTTGGCCACAACTTCATAGAAGTGGTCTTGATGCACCCTTGAGATGAATCTCTCCATCTCCCATGACTCGGAGGTGGAAGCTTTTGCCTTCCCTTTCCTCTTTCTAGAGGTTTTTCCGGCCTTGGATGCCATAAATGGTTATGGAAAAACAAAAAGCAATGCTTTTACCACACCAAACTTAAAAGCTATGCTCGTCCTCGAGCAAAAGAAGAAAGAAGAGAGTAGAAGAAGAATAAATAGAGGAGATGGAGGTGGCTTTGTGGTTCGGCCAAAAGGTAGAAGTAGTGTCTAGGTTGTGTGAAAATGAAGGAGTGAAGATGGGTTTATATAGGGGTAGAGAGAGGGGTAGGGTTCGGTCATGTAAGGGTGGGTTTGGGCGGGAAAGTGGTTTGAATTTGAATGGTGAGGTAGGTGGGGTTTTATGAAGGATGGATGTGAGTGGTGAAGAGAATAGTGGGATTTGATAGGTGAAGGTTTTGTTGGGGAAGAGGTGTTGAGGTGATTGGTGAATGGGTGAAGAAGAAGAGAGAGGGTGGTGGGGTAGGTGGGGATCCTGTGGGTCCACAGACCCTGAGGTGTCAAGGAAAAGTCATCCCTGCACCAAGTAGCGTGCAAAAATGCATTCTGTGCCAATTCTGGCGTTAAACGCCGGGCTGGTGCCCATTTCTGGCGTTTAACACCAACTTCTTGCCCCTTTCTGGCGTTAAATGCCCAGAATGGTGCCAGACTGGGCGTTAAACGCCCAACTGCTACCCTTACTGGCGTTTAAACGCCAGCAGGATCTTCCTCCAGGGTGTGCTATTTTTCTTCCTGTTTTCATTCTGTTTTTGCTTTTTCAATTGATTTTGTGACTTCTCATGATCATCAACCTACAGAAAACATAAAATAACAAAGGAAAATAGATAAAGTGTAACATTGGGTTGCCTCCCAACAAGCGCTTCTTTAATGTCAGTAGCTTGACAGAGGGCTTTCATGGAGCCTCACAGATACTCAGAGCAATGTTGGAACCTCCCAACACCAAACTTAGAGTTTGAATGTGGGGGTTCACACAAACTTAGAGTTTGGTTGTGGCCTCCAACACCAAACTTAGAGTTTGACTGGGGGGCTTTGTTCGGCTCTGTTTGAGAGAAGCTCTTCATGCTTTCTCTCCATGGTGACAGAGGGATACCTTGGAGCCTTAAACACAAAGGATTCTTCATTCACTTGAATGATCAATTCCCTCTGTCACATCAATCACAGCCTTTGCTGTGGCTAGGAAGGGTCTGCCAAGGATGGAGATTCATCCATGCACTTCCCAGTCTCTAGGACTATGAAATCAGCAGGGATGTAATGATCTTCAACCTTAACCAGAACATCCTCTACAAGTCCATAAGCTTGTTTTCTTGAATTGTCTGCCATCTCTAGTGAGATTCTTGCAGCTTGCACCTCAAAGATCCCTAGCTTCTCCATTACAGAGAGAGGCATGAGGTTTACACTTGACCCTAAGTCACACAGAGCCTTCTTAAAGGTCATGGCGCTTATGGTACAAGGTATTGAAAACTTCCCAGGATCTTGTCTCTTTTGAGGTAATCTCTGCCTAGACAAGTCATCCAGTTCTTTGGTGAGCAAAGGAGGTTTGTTCTCCCAAGTCTCATTACCAAATAACTTGTCATTTAGCTTCATGATTGCTCCAAGGTATTTAGCAACTTGCTCTTCAGTGACATCTTCATCCTCTTCAAAGGAAGAATACTTATCAGAGCTCATGAATGGCAGAAGTAAGTCCAATGGAATCTCTATGGTCTCAATGTGAGCCTCAGATTCCCATGGTTCCTCATTAGGGAACTCATTGAAGGTCAGTGGACGTCCATTGAGGTCTTCCTCAGTGGCGTTCACTGCCTCTTCCTCCTCTCCAAATTCGGCCATGTTGATGGCCTTGCACTCTCCTTTTGGATTTTCTTCTGTATTGCTTGGGAAAGTACTAGGAGGGAGTTCAGTAATTTTCTTGCTCAGCTGACCCACTTGTGCCTCCAAATTTCTAATGGAGGACCTTGTTTCAGTCATGAAACTTTGAGTGGTTTTGATTAGATCAGAAACCATGGTTGCTAAGTCAGAGTGGCTCTGCTTAGAACTCTCTGTCTGTTGCTGAGAAGATGATGGAAAAGGCTTGCCATTGCTAAACCTGTTTCTTCCACCATTATTGTTATTGAAACCTTATTGAGGTCTCTCTTTATCCTTCCATGAGAGATTTGGATGATTTCTCCATGAAGAATTATAGGTGTTTCCATAGGGTTCCCCCATGTAATTCACCTCTTCCATTGAAGGGTTCTCAGGATCATAAGCTTCTTCTTCAGATGAAGCATCCTTAGTACTGCCTGGTGCATTTTGCATTCCAGACAGACTTTGAGAAATCAAATTGACTTGCTGAGTCAATATCTTGTTCTGAGCCAATATGGCATTCAGAGTATCAATCTCAAGAACTCCTTTCTTCTGATTAGTCCCATTGTTCACAGGATTTCTTTCAGAAGTGTACATGAATTGGTTATTTGCAACCATTTCAATTAGTTCTTGAGCTTCTGTAGGCGTCTTCTTCAGATGAAGAGATCCTCCAGCAGAGCTATCCAAAGACATCTTGAATAGTTCAGAGAGACCATCATAGAAAATACCTATGATGCTCCATTCAGAAAGCATGTCAGAAGGACATTTTCTGATCAATTGTTTATATCTTTCCCAAGCTTCATAGAGGGATTCTCCTTCCTTCTGTCTGAAGGTTTGGACTTCCACTCTAAGCTTACTCAATTTTTGAGGTGGAAAGAACTTTGCCAAGAAGGCATTGACTAGCTTTTCCCAAGAGTTCAGGCTTTCTTTAGGTTGTGAGTCCAACCATATCCTAGCTCTGTCTCTTACAGCAAAAGGGAATAGCATAAGTCTGTAGACCTCAGGGTCAACCCCATTAGTCTTGACAGTGTCACAGATTTGCAAGAATTCAGCTAAAAACTGATGAGGATCTTCCAATGGAAGTCCATGGAACTTGCAATTCTGTTGCATTAGAGAAACTAATTGAGGCTTAAGCTCAAAGTTGTTTGCTCCAATGGCAGGGATAGAGATGCTTCTCCCATAGAAGTCGGGAGTAGGTGCAGTAAAGTCACCCAGCACTTTCCTTGCATTGTTGGCATTGTTGTTGTTTTCGGCTGCCATGGGTTCTTCTTCTTTGAAGATTTCTGTTAGGTCCTCTACAGAGAGTTGTGCCTTGGCTTCTCTTAGCTTTCGCTTCAAGGTCCTTTCAGGTTCAGGGTCAGCCTCAACAAGAATGCTTTTGTCTTTGCTCCTGCTCATATGAAAGAGAAGAGAACAAGAAAATGTGGAATCCTCTATATCACAGTATAGAGATTCCTTGAGGTGTCAGAGGAACAGAAAAATAGAAGAAAGAGATAGAAGAATTCGAACTTAGTAAGATAAAGTTCGAATTGTGCATTGAGGAGGAGTGTTACTCCATAAATAGAAGGATGTGAGAAGAGAGGAAGAGATTTTCGAAAATTAAGTGTGGAAAAGAAATCAAGTGATTTTTGAAAAAGATTTTGAAATTAGAAATCAAAAAGATATGATTGAAAACTATTTTTGAAAAAGATGTGATTAAGAAGATATGATTGAAAAGATATGATTTGAAAACAATTTAAAAAGATTTGATTTTAAAAAAAATGACTTGGCTAACAAGGAAAGATATGATTCAAATATTAAACCTTTCTCAACAGAAAAGGCAACATATTTGAAATGTTGAATCAAATCATTAATTGTTAGCAAGTATCTTTGAAAAAGGAAAGAAATTGATTTGAAAAAGATTTGATTGAAAAGATATGATTTGAAAAAGATTTGATTTTGAAAAATTTTGAAAACTTGAAAAAAATTTGCATTAAAAACAAAATCTTCCCTCTTGTGCCATCCTGGCGTTAAATGCCCAGAATGGTATCCATTCTGGCGTTTAACGCCCAAAATGCTACCCTTTTGGGCGTTGAACGCCCAGCCAGGCACCCTGGCTGGCGTTTAAACGCCAATTTTCCTTCTTCACTGGGCGTTTTGAACGCCCAGCTTTTTCTGTATAATTCCTCTGCTGCATGTACTGAGTCTTCAGTTCCCTGTATTATTGACTTGAAAATAGAACCAAGATCAAATAAACAATGCATGCAAGACACCAAACTTAAAATGAGACACTAGACTCAACAAGAAACATAAAATATTTTTGGTTTTTATGATTTTGTAATTTTTTTTTTGGATTTTTCGAAAATTAAGTGGAAAAAGAAAATAAAGGTATCAAAATTCTTAATGAGAATTCCAGGAATCATGCAATGTTAGTCTAAAGCTTTAGTCTAAAGAAATTAGACATGGATAGCCAAGCTTCAGCAGGACATTGCATTCAAGAGCTAAATTGATGATGATCAATCAGCTTTGGTGATGATAAGAACATCACCTTGAAACACTAGAATTCATTCTTAAGAACTCTGAAAAATACCTAATCTAAGCAACAAGATGAACCGTCAGTTGTCCAAACTCAACAATCCCCGGCAACGGCGCCAAAAACTTGGTGCACGAAATTGTGATCACTACTTTTCACAACTCAAATAATCCCTAGTAATGGCCCCAAAGACTTGGTGCTCAATACCATGGCATAAACACAATTTCACACAACTAACCAGCAAGTGCACTGGGTCATCCAAGTAATAAACCTTACGCGAGTAAGGGTCGATCCCACGGAGATTGTTGGTATGAAGCAAGCTATGGTCACCTTGTAAATCTTAGCCAGGCAGACTCAAATGGTTATGGATGATATATGAATAAAACATAAAGATAAAGATAGAGATACTTATGTAATTCATTGGTGAGAACTTCAGATAAGCGTATGAAGATGCTTTGTCCCTTCCGTCTCTCTGCTTTCCTACTGTCTTCATCCAATCCTTCTTACTCCTTTCCATGGCAAGCTGTATGTTGGGCATCACCGTTGTCAATGGCTACAGTCCCGTTCTCTCAGTGGAAATGTTCAACGTACCCTGTCACGGCACGGCTATCCAGCTGTCGGTTCTCGATCATGTCGGAATAGAATCCAGTGATTCTTTTGCGTCTGTCACTAACGCCCCACAATCGCGAGTTTGAAGCTCGTCACAGTCATTCAATCATTGAATCCTACTCAGAATACCACCGACAAGGTTTAGACCTTCCGGATTCTCTTGAATGCCGCCATCAATTCTAGCTTATACCACAAAGATTCCGGTTAAAGAACCCAAGAGATAAACATTAGAGCCTTGTTTGCTTGTAGAACAGAAGTGGTTGTCAGTCACTTTGTTCATAAGTGAGAATGATGATGAGAGTCACATAATCATCACATTCATCAAGTTCTTGAGTGCGAATGAATATCTTGGAATAAGAACAAGCTGAATTGAATAGAAGAACAATAGTAATTGCATTAATACTCGAGGTACAGCAGAGCTCCACACCTTAATCTATGGTGTGTAGAAACTCCACCGTTGAAAATACATAAGAACAAGATCTAGGCATGGCCGTGAGGCCAGCCCCATGATCTAAGATAGCATAAGACTAAAGATAGCTACCAAGATGTCAAATACAATAGTAAAAGGTCCTATTTATAGAGAACTAGTAGCCTAAGAATTACAAAGATGAGTAAATGACATAAAAATCCACTTCCGGGCCCACTTGGTGTGTGCTTGGGCTGAGCATTGAAGCATTTTCGTGTAGAGACTCTTCTAGGAGTTAAACGTCAGCTTTTGTGCCAGTTTGGGCGTTTAACTCCCACTTTGGTGCCAGTTCCGGCGTTTAACGCTGGGAATTCTGAAGGTGAATTTGAATGCCGGTTTGGGCCATCAAATCTTGGGCAAAGTATGGAATATCATATATTGCTGGAAAGCCCAGGATGTCTACTTTCCAACGCCGTTGAGAGCGCGCCAATTAGGCTTTTGTAGCTCCAGAAAATCCACTTCGAGTGCAGGGAGGTCAGAATCCAACAGCATCTGCAGTCCTTTTAGTCTCTGAATCAGATTTTTGCTCAGATCCCTCAATTTCAGCCAGAAAATACCTGAAATCACAGAAAAACACACAAACTCATAGTAAAGTTCAGAAAAGTGAATTTTAACTAAAAACTAATAAAAATATACTAAAAACTAACTAAATCATACTAAAAACATACTAAAAACAATGCCAAAAAGCGTACAAATTATCCGCTCATCAATCTCCGGATATTCACTCTTTTTGAGTTTGAAAGGGACCTCGGGGATCACCTTCTTCAAGGCCACAACTTCATAGAAGTGGTCTTGATGCACCCTTGAGATGAATCTCTCCATCTCCCATGACTCGGAGGTGGAAGCTTTTGCCTTCCCTTTCCTCTTTCTAGAGGTTTCTCCGGCCTTGGATGCCATAAATGGTTATGGAAAAACAAAAAGCAATGCTTTTACCACACCAAACTTAAAAGGTTTGCTCGTCCTCGAGCAAAAGAAGAAAGAAGAGAGTAGAAGAAGAAGAAATAGAGGAGATGGGGATGGCGTATGGTTCGGCCAAAGGGGGAGAAGTAGTGTTTAGGTGGTGTGAAAATGAAGGAGTGAAGATGGGTTTATATAGGGTGAAGAGAGGGGTAGGTTTCGGCTATGGGAGGGTGGGTTTGGGAAGGAAAGTGGTTTAAATTTGAATGGTGAGGTAGGTGAGGTTTTATGAAGGATGGATGTGAGTGGTGAAGAGAAAGATGGGATTTGATAGGTGAAGGGTTTTTGGGGAAGAGGTATTGAGGTGATTGGTGAATGGGTGAAGAAGAGAGAGAGTAGTGGGGTAGGTGGGGATCCTGTGGGGTCCACAGATCCTGAGGTGTCAAGGAAAAGTCATCCCTGCACCAAGTGGCGAGCAAAATTGCTCTTCATGCCAATTCTGGCGTTAAACGCCGGGCTGGTGCCCATTTCTGGCGTTTAACGCCAGCTTCTTGCCCTTTCCTGGCGTTTAACGCCAGTCTGGTTCCCCTTTCTGGCGTTAAACGCCCAGAATGGTGCCAGACTGGGCGTTAAATGCCCATTTGCTGCCATTACTGGCGTTTAAACGCCAGCAAGGTCTTCCTCCAGGGTGTGCTATTTTTCTTTCTGTTTTTCATTCTGTTTTTGCTTTTTCAATTGATTTTGTGACTTCTCATGATCATCAACCTACAGAAAACATAAAATAACAAAGGAAAATAGATAAAATATAACATTGGGCTCTCATGGAGCCTCACAGATAGTCAGAGCAATGTTGGAACCTCCCAACACCAAACTTAGAGTTTGAATGTGGGGGTTCAACACCAAACTTAAAATTTGGTTGTGGCCTCCCAACACCAAACTTAGAGTTTGACTGTGGGGGCTCTGTTTGACTCTGTTTTGAGAGAAGCTCTTCATGCTTCCTCTCCATGGTGACAGAGGGATATCCTTGAGCCTTAAACACAAAGGATTCTTCATTCACTTGAATGATCAATTCTCCTCTGTCCACATCAATCACAGCCTTTGCTGTGGCTAGGAAGGGTCTGCCAAGGATGATGGATTCATCCATGCACTTCCCAGTCTCTAGGACTATGAAATCAGCAGGGATGTAATGGTCTTCAATCTTCACCAGAACATCCTCTACAAGTCCATAAGCTTGTTTCTTTGAATTGTCTGCCATCTCTAGTGAGATTCTTGCAGCTTGTACCTCAAAGATCCCTAGCTTCTCCATTACAGAGAGAGGCATGAGGTTTACACTTGACCCTAAGTCACACAGAGCCTTCTTAAAGGTCATGGTGCCTATGGTACAAGGTATTGAAAACTTCCCAGGATCCTGTCTCTTTTGAGGTAATCTCTGCCTAGACAAGTCATCTAGTTCTTTGGTGAGCAAAGGGGGTTCGTTCTCCCAAGTCTCATTACCAAATAACTTGTCATTTAGCTTCATGATTGCTCCAAGGTATTTAGCAACTTGCTCTTCAGTGACATATTCATCCTCTTCAGAGGAAGAATACTCATCAGAGCTCATGAATGGCAGAAGTAAATCCATTGGAATCTCTATGGTCTCAGTGTGAGCCTCAGATTCCCATGGTTCCTCATTAGGGAATTCATTGGAGGCCAGTGGACGTCCATTGAGGTCTTCCTCAGTGGCGTTCACTGCCTCTCCCTCCTCTCCAAATTCGGCCATGTTGATGGCCTTGCACTCTCCTTTTGGCTTCTTCTGTATTGCTTGGAAGAGTACTAGGAGGGAGTTCAATAATTTTCTTGCTCAGCTGTCCCACTTGTGCCTCCAAATTCCTAATGGAGGACCTTGTTTCAGTCATGAAACTTTGAGTGGTTTTGATTAGATCAGAGACCATGGTTGCTAAGTCAGAGTGGCTCTGCTTAGAATTCTCTGTCTGTTGCTGAGAAGATGATGGAAAAGGCTTGCCATTGCTAAACCTGTTTCTTCCACCATTATTATTGTTGAAACCTTGTTGAGGTCTCTGTTGATCCTTCCATGAGAGATTTGGATGATTTCTCCATGAAGAATTATAGGTGTTTCCATAGGGTTCTCCCATGTAATTCACCTCTTCCATTGAAGGGTTCTCAGGATCATAAGCTTCTTCTTCAGATGAAGCATCCTTAGTACTGCCTGGTGCATTTTGCATTCCAAACAGACTTTAAGAAATCAAATTGACTTGCTGAGTCAATATTTTGTTCTGAGCCAATATGGCATTCAGAGTATCAATCTCAAGAACTCCTTTCTTCTGATTCGTCCCATTGTTCACAGGATTCCTTTCAGAAGTGTACATGAATTGGTTATTTGCAACCATTTCAATTAGTTCTTGAGCTTCTGTAGGCGTCTTCTTCAGATGAAGAGATCCTCCAGCAGAGCTATCCAATGACATCTTAGATAGTTCAGAGAGACCATCATAGAAAATACCTATGATGCTCCATTCAGAAAGCATGTCGGAGGGACACTTTCTGATCAATTGTTTGTATCTTTTCCAAGCTTCATAGAGGGATTCTCCTTCCTTCTGTCTGAAGGTTTGGACTTCCACTCTAAGCTTACTCAATTTTTGAGGTGGAAAGAACTTTGCCAGGAAGGCATTGACTAGCTTTCCCAAGAGTTCAGGATTTCTTTAGGTTGTGAGTCCAACCATATCCTAGCTTTGTCTCTTACAGCAAAAGGGAATAGCATAAGTATGTAGACCTCAGTGTCAACCCCATTAGTCTTGACAGTGTCACAGATTTGCAAGAATTCAGCTAAAAACTGATGAGGATCTTCCAATGGAAGTCCATGAAACTTGCAATTCTGTTACATTAGAGAAACTAATTGAGGCTTAAGCTCAAAGTTGTTTGCTCCAATGGCAGGGATAGAGATGCTTCTCCCATAAAAGTCGGGAGTAGGTGCAGTAAAGTCACCCAGCACCTTCCTTGCATTGTTGGCATTGTTGTTGTTTTCGGCTGCCATGGGTTCTTCTTCTTTGAAGATTTCTGTTAGGTCCTCTATAGAGAGTTGTGCTTTAGCTTCTCTTAGCTTTCGCTTCAAGGTCCTTTCAGGTTCAGGGTCAGCCTCAACAAGAATGCTTTTGTCTTTGCTCCTGCTCATATGAAAGAGAAGAGAACAAGAAAATATGGAATCCTCTATGTCACAGTATAGAGATTCCTTGAGGTGTCAGAGGAAAAGAAAATTAGAAGGAAGAAGTAGAGAATTCGAACTTATCAAGAAAGATGGAGTTCGAATTGTGCATTAAGGAATAGTGTTAGTCCATAAATAGAAGGATGTGAGAAGAGGGGAAGAAATTTTCGAAAATTGAGTAAAAAATTTTAAAAACATTTTGAAAAAAAGTAATTGATTTTCGAAAACTAAGAGTGGAAAAGAAATCAAGTGATTTTTGAAAAAGATTTTGAAATTAGAAATAAAAAAGATGTGATTGAAAACTATTTTGAAAAAGATATGATTAAAAAGATATGATTGAAAAGTTATGGTTTTAAAAAGATATGATTGAGAAGATATGATTTGAAAAACAATTTAAAAAAAAGATTTGATTTTAAAAATTAATGACTTGGCTAACAAGAAAAGATATGATTCAAACATTAAACCTTTCTCAACAGAAAAGGCAACATACTTGAAATGTTGAATCAAATCATTAATTGATAGCAAGTATTTTTGAAAAAGGAAAGAAATTGATTTTGAAAAAGATTTGATTGAAAATATATGATTTGAAAAATATTTGATTTTGAAAAATTTTGAAAACCTGAAAAAAATTTGAATTAAAAACAAAATCTTCCCTCTTGTGCCATCCTGGTGTTAAACGCCCAGAATGGTGCACATTCTGGCGTTTAACGCCCAAAGCACTACCCTTTTGGGCGTTAAACGCCCAGCCAGGCACCCTGGCTGGCGTTTAAATGCCAGTCTGCCTTCTTCATTGGGCATTTTGAACGCCCAGCCTTTTTCTGTGTAATTCCTCTGCTGTATGTTCTGAATCTTCAATTCTCTGTATTATTGACTTGAAAAGACATAAATTAAAAATATTTTTGGATTTTTAATAATGAGGAATAATCAAAATGCAACAAAAATCAAATAAACAATGCATGCAAGACACCAAACTTAGCAGTTTGTATACTATTGACACTAACAAAATGAGAATGCACATGAGAAATAACAAAACACTCAAGTCAAGAGAATTTAAAGATCAGAGCAATGAAATCATCAAGAACAACTTGAAGATCACTTAAGACCTATGAAAGAATGCAAGAAGAACAGAAACATGCAATTGACACCAAACTTAACATGAGACACTAGACTCAACAAGAAATATTTTTGGTTTTTATGATTTTGTAATTTTTTTGGTTTTTTCGAAAATTAAGTGGAAAAGAAAATAAAGGTATCAAAATTCTTAATGAGAATTCCAGGAATCATGCAATGTTAGTCTAAAGCTTTAGTCTAAAGGAATTAGACATGGCTAGCCAAGCTTCAGCAGGACATTGCATTCAAGAGCTAAATTGATTAGAATTAATCAGCTTTGGTGATGATAAGAACATCACCTTGAAACACTAGAATTCATTCTTAAGAACTCTGAAAAAATACCTAATCTAAGCAACAATATGAACCGTCAGTTGTCCAAACTCAACAATCCCCGGCAACGGCGCCAAAAACTTGGTGCACGAAATTGTGATCACTACTTTTCACAACTCAAATAATCCCCGGTAATGAATCCAAAAACTTGGTGCTCAATACCATGGTATAAACACAACTTCGCACAACTAACCAGCAAGTGCACTGGGTCGTCCAAGTAATAAACCTTACATGAGTAAGGGTCGATCCCACGGAGATTGTTGGTATGAAGCAAGCTATGGTCACCTTGTAAATCTTAGTCAGGCAGATTCAAATGGTTATGGATGATATATGAATAAAACATAAAGATAAAGATAGAGATACTTATGTATTCCATTGGTGAGAATTTCAGATAAGCGAATGGAGATGCTTTGTCCCTTCCGTCTCTCTGCTTTCCTACTGTCTTCATCCAATCCTTCTTACTCCTTTCCATGGCAAGCTGTATGTTGGGCATCACCGTTGTCAGTGGCTACAATCCCGTCCTCTCAGTGAAAATGTTCAACGCACCCTGTCACGGCACGACTAATCATCTGTCGGTTCTCAATCAGGTTGGAGTAGAATCCATTGATTCTTTTGCGTCTGTCACTAATGCCCAGCCTTCAGGAGTTTGAAGCTCGTCACAGTCATTCAATCATTGAATCCTACTCAGAATACAACAGACAAGGTTTAGACCTTCCGGATTCTCTTGAATGCCGCCATCAATTCTAGCTTATACCACGAAGATTCCGATTAAAGAATCCAAGAGATAAACATTCAAGCCTTGTTTGCTTGTAGAACGGAGGTGGTTGTCAGGCACTCGTTCATAAGTGAGAATGATGATGAGCGTCACATAATCATCACATTCATCATGTTCTTGGGTACGAATGAATATCTTGGAATAAGAACAAGCTGAATTGAATAGAAGAACAATAGTAATTGCATTAATACTCGAGGTACAGCAGAGCTCCACACCTTAATCTATGGTGTGTAGAAACTCCACCGTTGAAAATACATAAGAACAAGGTCTAGGCATGGCCGAATGGCCAGCTTTCTAATGATCTAAGAACTAGATGTCCAAAGATGATCCTAAGATCGAAAAATGATCCAAAGATGAAAATACAAATAGCAAAAGGTTCTATATATAGAGAACTAGTAGCCTAGGGTTTACAGAAATGAGTAAATGACATAAAAATCTACTTCCAGGCCCACTTGGTGTGTGCTTAGGCTGAGCATTGAAGCATTTTCGTGTAGAGACTTCTCTTGGAGTTAAACGCCAGCTTTTGTGCCAGTTTGAGCATTTAACTCCCATTCTTGTGCCAGTTCCGGCGTTTAACGCCGGGCAGTTTTGAGCTGATTTGGAACACCAGTTTGGGCCATCAAATCTCGGGCAAAGTATGGACTATTATATATTGCTGGAAAGCCCAGGATGTCTACTTTCCAACGCCATTGAGAGCGCGCCAATTGGGCATCTGTAGCTCCAAAAAATCCACTTCGAGTGCAGGGAGGTTAGAATCCAACAGCATCTGCAGTCCTTTTCAGTCTCTGAATCAGATTTTTGCTCAGGTCCCTCAATTTCAGCCAGAAAATACCTGAAATCACAGAAAAATACACAAAATCATAGTAAAGTCCAGAAAAGTGAATTTTAACTAAAAACTAATAAAAATATACTAAAAACTAACTAAAACATACTAAAAACATACTAAAAACAATGCCAAAAAGCGTACAAATTATCCGCTCATCAGTTGTAGAGTGGCTTGTAAGGAAGTTGATTTTGATTTTTGAAAATCACTTCCATTGCTTATGAATAATGCATAGCAGGAAAATAGACTTTTTTCACTAAATGTATTTGTAATATCAATATCTACTAAGTTGATATTTAGTCTTTGAAGATAATACAATCAAGGCAAGGGGATATTGGGAACTACTATGGTGTTCAGCTTCTTAATGCTTCAGTGACAAAGTACCAAGATTATGGTCACTAACAACTCACTCACCCTCTTGTGTATGTGCAAGAAGACTAGTGCTTTTCTCTTTTCCTGTTTGCCATGAAAACTCAGTTTCCTGTCTACCACCTTATGTTTATTCGAATATGATTTTGTAAATTTTTGTGAAATATTTAACTTATTACATACTCTTGAAATATTTAAAAAAATTGTTAGCATTTGCTAATAAGTGTTGTAAAGAATTAAAGACATTTAAAAAAAAAGAAATGTTTTTAAAAGTTTTCATTTATGTAGTCAAAAGTTCAAAAGTCTTTGTTTTTTACTTTTTTTTTCAATAAAAGTATTTGTTTTCTATTTATATGTATTATCGCTTCTGTTGAGGATTTTGATAAAATATTTCACATACTTTAGAAATAGAAGAAAATGTACTTTCCCCAATAAATTTCTAACCTTCTATTACTTGTCAACTCTTTGTAGCTTTTATTTCATAAGTTCATTCATGTTTATGCTTTGTGCTTTGTGACATAAGAAAAAGGATACAAGCAAAAGTGATCTCTTTTTTTTTAATTTATTAATTTATATTTGGTCTTAAGGAAAAGCAATGAGAGTTATATCCATATCCAAATTTAATTCCAAGTCCACGTACTCATAAGTAATGCCGACAAATTCGCAGAAATTGGAAAATTATGACTGAGATTTTCATTTTGAGAATGCTTTGTTGGATGGATAGGCAATGATATTTTGTTGGTTCATAGCTATCATACGGCAAACGGTGTCCTTATTTATTAAAACTGAAAGTGATGGAAATTGTGGATTGATAATATGTTCTCTTGGAAAAAGATTAGTTCTTGAATCTGTTTTTGACTTATTTATCAAAATCTGGTTGCAAACTTACAAGGTTTCTTCCCCTTTTCATAGCAGAGTTCCCATTTTTACTTATTCTAATCACTCATTAAACTATCTTGTCTTTGACTTTGTAATTTACAATCAACAGAATGGCATATGAGAATCACCTGTAGTTGCTGATGAGCAACCTAATGTTCTTATGTGGAATCTTGTGTTATTCAAGCTTCCATCAGATGAGATACTTCTGTTCTACAAAATAGGCCAAGAAGTTCAAAAGTAAAGCTTCTATATTGAAAGTTGAAATAGTTGGTTTGACCTATCCTCTTAACTGTGTCAGCAAGTTTAGCCATTGACTTCATGTGGTAGCTGTCTTGAAGGTTAGTTTTCTTTGTCTTATGCTTTGTTTGTTTAGAACTAGTCATTTTTTGTCTTATTAATTCCGATTGACGCAACAAATTTAAATTGCAACTTTAGGAAGGTTTCAAATTTCTGCACAACCAAATTAATAAATTAGTATACAATTTTAGGAAGGTTTCAAACTTCACGTATACAATTTTGTTAATAAATTAGTTTTTGGATCATTTTTGTTAATAAATTTTTCAACCATCAAAATGGCTATATTATCCATTTTAAATTACATGATGAGACAATTTAGCTTTCCAAACAAGTAACAACCAAGCTAAACCATTGCATGGGTTATACAATGTTTCATTTTGCAGGTAACTAATTCGGCTATCTATATCATGTTAAGCTTTATTTGCAGAGCTTGGTTCAGTTTGTGAAGAAAAGGTTACTCTTAGTCCACAAAAGGTGATGCTTACCGTGACTCATTACATTCCAAACTTTAAGCTGACAAACCAGTAGGTAGAATTTTGATACTTAAATGCTGTGATGACCGAATGATGCTTTAGGTTTCTTAATGATTTATTCTTAATTATATGTCTTGTAGGATGCCTCTAATATATACACTGTTTTTGTTTTATGACAGAGGCTAATTATCTCTTTGATGCTTGATTTGATTTTCATTTAACCTGTTAATGTTATATTTTGGAAATAGATATTATGAATTTTAGGTTGAATGAAGTAGTTAGTGTTCCATTGACATTTTCTTTTAAATTGATCATCTTGTGTTACTTTTTGCAGGGATCTTGATAACTCTAATCTATCTGGACATTTGGTATCTAAACTTGAGAAGCTTAAGCATTTTATATATATATATATATATATATATATATATATATATATATATATATATATATATATATATACACTATGGTTAAAATTTTTTGTGTTTTGTTGTTCAGGAAAATTGCTTGGAGACTGGTGAAACTGTGGCTATAAAGAACGTTCTTCAGGACAAGAATTTGAAGAGGCTTAAAAGCAGTGGAAAGTCAAAGAAAATTCTTTGGAGACTAGGAATTCTGGTGGGTTAATTTCTCAAGCTCATGCCAATACTACTAGAAATGTTATGATGCTAGAAGTTGACTTTTTAGCTCACAGCTCATGTCCTTCGAGCTCCTTTTTTTGCATGCCTATGCTAATACTTCTCAAAGTAATAATTAATGGATATAATTTGCTTAATTATTTGTATAGAAATTATTACTTCTAATTTCTAGTACTAATAAAAAAAATTATATATTATGTTTGATATTTTATTTGAGTGATGTAATATTTTGTTTATGGGTTCTGATTTTTTGTTATTATAAAATTTTAAACAAAAGATTGTTTGTTTAACGTGGTAAAAATAATAGTTAAAAATGCCTTTTTAAACGATAAAAATGTCATTTTTGTTCAGTAAAAACAGCAATTCATGAATGCCGTTTTAAACAACATAAAATGTCATTTTAACTTGGTAAAAATGTCAGTTTCAAACGTCATTTTAACCAATTAAAAAATATCGTTTTATTCGAAAATAATGGTGGTTTGAACCGCCGTTTTAATCAACAATAAAAATGCCGTTTTATCCGAAAATAACGGCAGTTTGAACGGCCATTTTAACAAATTAAAAACACCATTTTATCCGAAAATAACGGCGGTTCAAACCGCCGTTATAACCAACCAAAAAACCGCCGTTTTATCCAAAAATAACGACGGTTTGAACCACCATTTTAACCAATTTAAAATGCCATTTTATCTGGAAATAACGGCAGTTTGAACCGCCGTTTTAACCAACAAAAAAATCGCCGTTTTATCCGAAAATAACGGCGGTTTAAACCGCCGTTTTAACATGTTAAAAAACCGCTGTTTTAACCATGGGAATTGTGGCGGTTTTTTAAAAACCGCCGTAATAACCAAATGGCGCTTAAAATTCCGGCGGTTTTTCTTGGTCGCCATTCAAGGTAATAATGGCGGTTCAAACCGTCGTAATAACCTTAAAAAACCGCCGTAATTACCAAGTTTTTTTGTAGTGATACCCTTTGTCTCTTTCTTGAGTTTAGCATGAGGACATGCTTAGTTTAAGTGTGGGGAAGTTTGATAAACCTCAATTTTGTGGTTAATCTTGTGTTGAATTTAGGAGATTTTATCAACTTATCCCACATTTATTCAATGAAATAGCATGTTTTTTGAAATTCTCCCTAATTTGTGCTTAAGAGTGACAATATGCTTTTTAGGCCTTTAAATTGCTAATTCTAATCAACTTTAATTCCATTCAATGCCTTGATATGTTTGTTGAGTGATTTCAGATTCATAAGGCAAGTATTGGATGGAAGAAGTGAAGAGAAAAACATTTAAAGTGGAGAATTCATGATGAAATGAGCATTTGGAGAATTCAGAGCCATGCGCACGCCTCGTCCACATGTACGTGTGAGAAGGACATTCATGGCCATGCGCACGACGCCTACGAGTGAGGATGAATTTCAGAAACATACACGCGTCGACCACGCACACGCGTGACGTTAGGCACGTGACCTCATTGAAGGCAATACGCTAGGGGCGATTTCTGAGCCAACCAGGCCCAAATCCAACTCATTTCTGAGGCTATTTGATGCAGAACTCAAGATGGACAAAGGAGGGGAGCAATTAGATTTGCTTAGGACCATGTAGAGTAGTTTTCTAGAGAGAGAAGTTCCCTTTTCTCTCTAGAATTAGTGTTTTAGGTTAATTTCATCTTAGATTTAGGGTTTAATTTCTTGTTTTCATTTAGTTTTCTTTACAATTTCTTGTTTCTACATCTTTATTTTCTTAGTTTGCATTGTTAATTTCCCTTTTATACCTCTTTTTATGTTGATGAACTTTTATTGATTTTAATTTTCTTTAATGCAATTGATGTCTTTTTATGTTTCTTTGATGTTTGCTTGAGTTCTTGTTGTTATTTTCTTGTATTGGGTTGTTGCAGATTTTATTATTCTTGCAATTTACCATGCTTTTATTTCATGCCTTCCAAGTGTTTGAAAAAATGCTTGGTTGGATGTTAGAATAACTTTTTGAGCATTCTTGGCTTGGAAAGAGAAATTAGGTGATCTTGAGTCATTAATACCCAATTTAGATTAGTGATCTAGAGTTATTAGTTAATATTATTTCCATTGACTCTAATCTCTTGCTAATTCAATTAGTAAGTTGATTAGGACTTATGGATTGAGATTCACTAGTCCTATTTGAATTTCTCTCAACATGAAGATAACATTATACCTTCTTCCTATGTTGGAGATGACGAAATAGGATTAGCTCTTGTTAAGTATTGTATCATGATTAATGACTAGGATAGGAAGCCTAAATTCTCAAACCTTGCCATGAATGCCTCTTTTTAGTATTTGCTATCCTTCGTTGTTTGCTTTATTTTATTGTCATTTAAATTCTTGTTTCTTTATCAACCTAACTCGTGAAACTCATAACCAATAATTGAGCACTCGATTGTGATTCCTAGGAAGAACGACCCTGGACTAATACTCGGTTATTTTTATTGGGTTAGACTTCTGACAACCAAAATTAAACTTTGATTGAGTGTTATTTGGTGGTTGGAAACTATACTTCGACGAGATTATTTGTGTGAAATTCCTAACCAACGATAATACTACATCACACATTGTTAAAAATTGTGTACTAAATTGTCTGTTTGAACACATACTTTCTATCTTTGTGAATATTTAATCCAAGCTTTTTATAAATTTTTTTGTAAAAAATAAACTTCTATGAAGCTGTCTATATTGAAATGTTATTAATCTGAATGAATCCAGGTTTAAAAAAATCTAGAAAAACAGGATAAATTGTCATAAACACCAAATTTCTTTACGAATACACCGTAAACTATTCAAAATACACTGAAAAAACATGCATACATATTTTTCTGTAAATTATAACCATGAGATACGAAAACTCTGTAATTTGAATTGTTACCCTCCTTAAGTATTGAATTGTTTATGTATTGTATATTTAAAATAAATAAATTCCTTTAGATAGTTGAAGACACTAATTTCAAAATAAACAACATGTCAAAATGAAACAAATGAAGAAAATGTAAAAAAGAGGAGTATGCAGAATGCACAGAAATTGTTTCACAGTACACCAAAATAGTGTCACACTACACCAGAAAAACTATCCTATGCTACTGAATCTCTGAACTGATAATTCATAACATGTCCATGATAACTTTACGAAATTTGACTGCACCACAAAACCACCATAAAAAAGGTTCAATTGAAAAAAGTAAATCATATATTACCACAACTATTAACATGCACAAACTCAATTTTTTGTATTTAACGAACATCACTTTTACCTTGGTTAGATCTTTCTTTTCTTTTTCTTTGAAACATTTGCAATTTGTTTTTTGAGTGTTTGACCCCAATCTATTTTTCGAACGTCCTCTTGTTCTAATCCATGGAGGGCTTTGAAACTCGTTAATATCTTCCCAACGAAGCATCATGGTGAGATAGCGAACATTTTCATTTACTTTTGGCTTTGTATTTTTTCATCTCAGCCATAACATTATCGTAAGCACGGTGCAGAATCGTAATCAACTCCTCAAATTATGATGCAAATTCACAAATATTTTGTGATTAAAACACCAAATCATCAAATCTCCTACTTTTTGGCTCCAATGGAGGTTCGTCGTGGCTGCTCTTGATATGTGTGTGTCTCCTCTTTACGTTCTTGCTCCATTGTTCCAATATATATCTTGGTGACACTTTATTTACTTGCTCAAAGCATAACGCGCTCAGAGAATGACTGAACAATATCCCTCTTGACTCAAATAATAACCACTGACATTTAAATTGAGCTGATATAATGTCATATGTAACTGTAAACTTGTTGAATGTTAAGTTTGATACCTGTTCCAAAACTTCATATATCGTATAACCTAGAGCGAACTAAGTTGCTCTTGTGATGCAATTCACCTTTCCTCTAAATTGTGCTTAGATTTTCCTAAACTTCGCTTGAGTATACACATGCTGAAATTGAGCTTCATTCTATTGAGGATTTTGTTGCACAAGGTATGACAATATAAAAATATGCAACATCCGATTCTCTCTCTCTGTTATCTACTTCCTTGGAAATTATCATACTATTTGACGAATTATATAAGTAAACTGTTGCGCGTAGTAAACTTGTTAAAAAAAAGAATGCATGCTCTCACTGCTATGTCTGCTTCTCATCCCGGCCTAGAAGTGGTGATCTAGATAAACTAGAATCCATAAATGACGAGCTTCGTAAAGCTCTGAAAAATTCATAAAAATACTAAGTCAGAACTGAAAATACATCAAAAGACATACAGTTTAACACCTCTATTGGGCACCATTACACCGAAACACATAAAAATATCAGTTAATCCTAATAAAGACACTATTACCTGAAAGCCACTTGTTGTCTCCAACACCGAACTTCATCAAAAAATCATTCTAATTCCTATCAAATGCTTCTTTGTAAGAGAGTTCCATACAACATGACTCATCTCGGGTACAATTTTCTCGTGTTGCTTGTAGCCATTTAATTTACTTGGGACCTTCTTCATGATATGTCAAATACACCACCGGTGAATACTTGTAGGTATACAAGCCTCAATAACCCTTTGCATCAATGCGCATTAATCGGTAAGAATTTCTTTTGGAACATTGCCTCCCATGCAATGAAGACAACATTCAAATAACCATTTGAATGATTGAATATCTTCATTTTTCATCAAAGCACATCCCAAAAATGTTGACTAACAGTGATGATTCACCCCAACAAAAGAATCAAAAACCAAATTATACCTAAATACAACGACACATAATTAAAATAGAAAGATGAAATAGGATAAGTAGAGTTTCACATAACATCTTAAGATACCATCTAATTTAAAAGTTGGAATATTTTTACAAATTACCCTCTCAGCCTAGTTTGCATTGGAGAAAGGAAGAAGTTCCCTATAAGTTCGGTAGCTCAGCATGACTTCCGAACAGATGTATATACAAAAATAGTACTTATAACGTTGGTGAATTCTATGATGTAGAAGGAAGATTCTTTCTATATCTATATATTTTTGTTGTCAAGAATAGTGAGTGACAAGTGTTTAGAGAGAGAAGAGTTGAGGACAATGTCTTGTCATATTCAGTAAGTTTTAGTGTGCTTTGTCCCATAAAACACGTGAAAGAATTATTGATTAAGTATGACAAATGTGATTATGATGATAGGCCTCACTTTAAATGATTTTTGTAAAATTCTATTAATTGTGGGTCATGTCATATTTATAAAATAGTTATATTTTTGTTTTACATTAAAATACGTACTAAATATTTATATACTTTAGACCTATTTTAGTTAAATTCATATACGAAACATAAACAAAATGAAAATGCCCCCATTTAATTTTATAAAAAAATACAAAAAATTTATCAACTATCAATTAAGGACTAATGTATAGCTCTTTTTTTCTCATTGAATTTTAAATTGTATTTTTGTGAGTTGCTAGACTTACAAAAAAGCTATATCTACTCATCAAAGTAATCCCTCTAAACTCACATGGAATGTACACTCCCCTTTTTTATGAATTAATTTCTTTTATTTACACTAAAAAATAAAGTTAACTCCCAAATATTTATTAATAACTACTTATTTTAATATGTATATATAATTACATATTCATATATAAATATATTTAATTATTTATATATAAATAAATTAATATATTTTTTAAAGTATATAGTACTAATTAAAATTTTTATTACTAAGTAATTATTATTCTAATCATATTTCTACTTCTACTGTATTTCAATAATTATTTCAAAATATTTATTTAAATTAATACTTTAAATACTAAACGTATATCGCCTAAACCGTAAACACTTATTTATAAATATTCAACGCTAAATTTTACACTGCATATTCTAAATCCTAAATCGTACATTCTAAATCCTAATCCATAAATCTTAAACTCTAAATTTAAATCCTAAATTGTAAACCATAAACTTTAAACCCTAAATTTTTAACCTTTATTTTTAAATTCTAACGGTAAACTAAACATTCATAAAATTTAAAACCTAAACCATTTTAAATCATGGACTTATTCTTAAATATAATATTATTCTATGAACCATAAATTCTAATTCTTAAATCTTAAATATCAATCTTTAATCCAAAAACTCAACATTTATGTTAGCTTTTGTTTAAAATTTTAATTAGAGATTTTTAGAATGACATAAACATTATTATTTTAAAGGTAAAGACCAAATAATTTATTAATATTGTCATTGAACTCTAAATCACTTAACCAAGCAACTTACATAGCAACTATTTTTGTATTGATTAATAAAAAAATTCAAAAAAAAAATTTGACAGAAAATATACATTTATCAAAAAGAGAAAAAATTGATTAGGTAACAACTCATTATTTTTATTTTGTTTTTTAATCAGCAGTAATATCCCCTACAACGTAATCGATAAACCTACTTATATTAGTCCTTAATTAACAATTGATAAATTTTTGTTTTTTTTTCTATAAAATTAAATGGGGACGTTTTTATTTTGCTTACGTTTCGTATATGAATTTAGTTAAAATGAGTCTAAGCATATGAATACTTAGTACGCATTTTAATGCAAACAAAAAATATAACCATTTTGTGAATATGATACGACTCAAAATGGATAGTATTTTATAAAAAAAACCATTTAAACTGAAGCCATCATTATAATCACATTTGTCATATTTAATCAATAAATCCCTTCACGTACTTCAGGAAACAAAATACACTGAAACTTACTTGAACATTATGAAACATTGTCCTCAACTCTTCTCTTTTTAGACACTTATCACTTATTACTCTTGACAACAAAAATATATAGGTATAGAAAGAATCTTCCTTCTACATCATAGAATTTACCTATAACATTAGTCAAAATGAAAAAAGTTACATAAAGGCAGAAACGCATATGCAGTCGACTTCATATGAACTTGTTTTTGGATGGATGACATATGTTATCATTTGGTTTAAAAAAAATGATTTATTTTATATAAATAATTTAATTAAAAAACCAATTGATGTAGCTATGATGTTAGATTTTTTACCATATTTTATTTTAAAAATAAATTGACTAATTTAAATTGAGAAATTGTAGTTAATTATTTACTATATAATTTTTAACCAAAATTACATTTAAAAAAATAAAATTATCTAATATATTGGACCAGCTCAATGTTAATCAGTTTTTTTATTATAAAATATAAGAAAATTAATTCTAAAAAAAATCATGTTATTTTTTAGGATTTAATTTTTTTTATTGTGTTTTCATAAAGTTTGCATAAAATTCACCCATCACATTGATTAAACTTATTTATTTACATAAAGTTTGTTTATGGACTCAGCAAACTTGTTTATGTTTTAATACTATTTGAATTGTATTAGTATATTTTTATTTTTTAATCAATTTAATTTTATTTAAATAATTAGAATTTTAAATTATAAAATTTGTATTAGTTTGTAATTTAAAATTTAAATAGATATAATTTAAATTAATGATTTATAAAATTGTATGTATTTACTCATATAATTAATTATATTTATTCAATTTAAAAAAATAACGGTGGTTAATTTTTTTATTTAAATACATTCATATTATTTTCAAGTTAAAAGAATATACTTATTTAAAATAATATGAGTATGTTTATTTAAATTTAAAAAATTTTAAAATAATAAGAATGTGTTTATTTAAAATTTTAAAATTTCAAATTTTAAATAAACTTACTTATATTAATTTTAAATTTTATTTAAAATAATACAAATATGTTTATTTAAATTAAAAAATTGAAATAATAAGAGTATATTTATTTAAAAATTTTAATTTAAAAATAATATAAGTGTATTTATTTGTTAGTTAAAAATTAACAATTGTTTTTTTTAAATCGAATAAATATAATTAATCATATGAGCATAATAATATGAATACATACAATTTTATAAATCATTAATTTAAATTATATCTATTTAAATTTTAAATTACAAACTAATATAAATTTTATAATTTAAATTCTAATTATTTAAATGAAATTAAATTGATTAAAAAATAAAAATATACTAATACAATTCAAGTCGTATTAAAATGTAAACAAGTTTGTTGAGTCCATAAACAAACTTTACGTAAATAAATAAGTTTAGTGAATGTGATAGGTGAATTTTGTGCAAACTTTATGAAAACACATTAAAAAAAATATTTTCCTAAAAAATAACATAATTTTTGTTTGAGAATTAATTTTTTTTATATTTTATAATAGAAATAAAAAATCTGATTAACATTGAGCTGGTCCAATATACTAGGTAATCTTATTTTTTAATGATTTTAATTATAATTTTAGTTAAAAGAAAATTATATAGTAGATAATTAACTACAATTTTTCAAATTAAATTAATCAATTTGTTTTTAAAATAAAATAAAATAAAAAATTTAACATCATAATTATATGAATTGGTTTCACAAAGAAATCATTTATATAAAATAAACTGATTTTTTTAAAATCAAATGATAACACATGTTATTTATCTAGAAATAACTTCATGTAAAGTTGACTGGAAATGAATTTCTACCTTACATAAAACATTTTTATTCTTAAAAAGTTAAATTTTCTCTAGCATGCCGACACACACCACTCACCTGTCTGTCTTTGTTTCGTTTGTTTTTCCTCTTAAAATCTATTTTTTCACTGCTCATCGATTTACTTTGCATTATAAAACAGTCACTGCATACTTTACGAGAATCTCAACTGCAAGTGGGGCCAGTTGATACAGAGACTAGTTATGTACTTATGTCTCAAGATCCGCTTTAGCATAAACCCCAAAATGTGCATCTAGAATTCAACTAATAAATATCACCACATACTCTAAGTTAATCAGCTGCAAAAAAAAATATCAGACTCTACTTACTAGCTGCATACAAGCAGTAATAGATAACATTTCATGACTAAGCGCATAAATCACACAGAAATCAATAACAACAATAATTAACACAATTATTTGAAGTATCACCCAGTACAACAAGTGACAATAGGCAGATAATAATGCAACCAGAGAACAGAGGAACCAGTGCAGAAATGAACAATCAGATTCATCAAGGGATACTCAGATACTCCCCAAATTGTATCCGGATCCAAAGTTATAAATATACGGCTTCTTCAAAATGACAGATATCTTGAAATGAAGAGTGTAAGCATTATTAAGCTAGGCCATGCCATCTTCAGTGGTGGGAATGGAAGGCGAAAGCGAATTGCGCGACTCATCAAAATCCTCCACAAGAGGCGATTGTTCCACCCTGATATCCTCAATCATCTTCACAACTTCCAACGTAGTTGGCCTCTTCTCAGGCTCCAATTCCGTACAAACCAACCCAACATTCATCATGGCGAGAAGCTCATCCTCAATGTTCTTGTACCTCAGCAGTTCCTGATCAAACACCTCCGCGTTCCACTCCTCACTATCCTTCACAAGGGAACGAACCCATTTGGGAAGATCCAAGTGTGGTTCCTCCAACTCCGTCCGAGGTCGCGGCATGGAAGGATGCTGATGAGACGGTGCTTTGCCAGTTAGAACCTCCAAGATCAAGACGCCGAAGCTGTAGACATCGGCTTGCTGGGAAAGTTTCTTGTGTTCTGATTGCTCCGGTGCTTTGTAACCGCCCAACTTGGCTATGGCGTGGACGGGATTAAGGAGGAGGAAGAGGCCGAAGTCGGAGATGCATGCAGCGCCGTTCTTGTCGAGAAGGACGTTGGAAGATTTGATGTTGCCGTGAGGGATCTTGGCAGCACTGTACTCTGCATGAATGCGAGCTAGTCCTCTGGCTGCTCCTAACACCAGGCTTATTCTTGTCGTCCAATCTAATGGGATTCTTCCTGCTCCACGGTTCCCTGTCCATATACACCATTACCATGTTGAACAAATTTAAAATAAGCTAACATAACTAAAACTAAACCCAACTAACCATGAAGAAGTGTATGCAAGCTTCCATTGGGAAGATAATCATAGACAAGAAGCTTTTCTTCCTTGGCATAGTAAAACGCTATGAGCCTCGCAATGTTTGGGTGCTTCATCTTCCCCACAACATCCATGTACTGCTCAAACTCGCTCCTCTCACAAGGGTTCGCATCCTTCAGCCTCTTCACCGCCACCGTGCACCCGTCATCCAGCACCGCCCTATACACAGTCCCCAAGCTCCCCTTCCCGAGCATCTCTGCCGATGCGCGAAGCAGATCCTCCAGCTCAAACTGGCTTCTCCTGTCGAAGAACACCAGCCTGCTCCGCTCAGTGTCCACCGTTCCATCACTGTCCCTTTCTGCCCCGCTGCCACTAGCGTACACCCCGTAGCTGCTCTCACTCTTCCTCTTGCCGCTTTCACTCCCAACCTATATACATTGCATAAATACGAATACAAGTATTAAATAACATACACAAATATAGCAATTTTAAGAAATTTAAAATCAACAATGTTACTGTATCAGCACAAATTTTTGTTTTAGGCCAAATAACATACACAAATTATTGTTTTCAGTCAATAATCAGTCCACAAATTTATTGATATAGAAAGAAAAGTCTAAATACATCCGTAAAATAGTAGTATAAATAAAAAATGAACGGCCTCCAGCTTTTCTCATTTGAAATCCGATTTTTAAAATCACAGTATGACGCACATGTATGTATAATTGAATATGTATACAATACGCATGCAGTAGTGTATGCGAGTAAAAATGAAGTTTTGTGTAGGACAGCCCCACCATTGAGTTTGAGGTTCTCCCACCGGAGCAGCAATGCGCCACGGTGAAAGAGACAACCACAAGAAACACCACGCAAACCGCCACTACAATTGCCACGATCATCCCCGGACTTAAACCTTTCCGTGATGGTGGGTTCTTCTGAACTGCGACTACGCTACTCGTTTTCGGTATGACGTTTGGGTTTGAAGGAACAGTTTTGTTATCAGAAGAGGACGAAGGAGAAGGAGTCTCGGTGGAGGAACATTTTGGCAGTGGTGAATCACCACAAAGTGCGCCATTCCCAGCGAAGCTTGCAATACCAAACCTGTTGAGCATGGAATTCGGTAAGTGTCCGACGAGTTCGTTATTGGTTATGTTGAGCTCCTTGAGGTTAACGAGGGAAGAAGAGAAATCGGGGACTTCGCCGGAAAGAGCGTTGTTCTGGAGGCGGAGCGTGAGGAGGTGAGTTAAACTTGAAATTTCCTTGGGAACCGGTCCTCGGAGGTTGTTATCGGAGATGTCAAGCCTCACGAGGAGCCTGAGGGAGGAAATCTCCAGAGGAACCTCGCCGGAAAAGTCGTTGCCGGAGAGATAGAGGAGTTCGAGGTCGGTGCAGTTGCAAAGAGTGGAAACGGTGCCGTTTAGGCGATTGTCGTGGAGATCAAGGAATCGGAGGTAGGAGAGTAATGAAAGGGAATGGATGGGGCCTCGGAGATTGAGGGAAGGGAGGGAGAGTGCCACCACTCTGCCGTTTGGGGAGCACTCGACGCCGCGCCAAGTGGAGGCCGCGGCGCAAGCATCGGCGCCTGTCCAGTTTGTTAGGAGAGAGGCGTGTGCGTCGGTTTGGAGGCGGAATTGGGTGAGTGCGTGTGTATCATTTTGTGGTGCACTCTCACATTTGAAGCACATAAACGCCAATGCCAAAGTAAGAATAAGAAGAGGAACCTTGTCCATGATATGGTGTGGGGGAGGAAGTGTGAGAGGGGAGCAAAGGATTAGTGTGTTTTTTGAAATTAAAAGGTGGGGAAGAAGGTTCTTGATTGGTGACTGGTAAGATCATGGAAAAGAGGGAGGGGAGGAGGAAGCCCGTATTAAAAGAGAATTAATTAAGACAAAATAAAAAATATTAATTACCTCAATTTTTTTATAATTTGGAACAGCAATCATATTTGCAAAAAAAAAGGAAAGAAATTATTTTTAAGATAGAAATAAAAATAATATTTTAGTTGAATATTGATATTTGAAGTATATTATTATGGATGTGTAGAAAACGTGTTCAACACACATTTTGCTTATTAGCTAGAATGTTGACATTTTGTAGGATAAGAATGTGTGTTGGACAATTTTTATCATTCTGATAACACACAAGGTATATATTGGACACGCGTTAATATTCTGGCAAACTTAGACATGTTTTTTCACATTCATAATACTGTTATACATTTTAAACATCAATATTTAACCAAAATACTATTTTTATTTTTATATTAAAAATAATTTCTAGAAAAACGTGGTATGATTTTTTTTTTTTAATCGAAAATGTGGCATGATTGGAGAGAATGTGCGTTGATTGAGAGAAAAAGGTACTTCCTGTGCTATCAAAAGTAATTCACGCCTTTTATAAAAGAAAATTTTGAATATTCAATGTGGTAAAAATTCCTTTTTTAATAATAAAAAATGTAAGATATATTAGTTTATACAATGATACAAAAAAAAGACAATATTATAATAGAAGATCGGATTATAGTTTATCTAATTTTTAGTGTTCTAAGTACTTTTATTATTAAAAAAAATTAACAGGTTGAATTTAAGTGTGATATATACTTTAATCTAGTTATAATGCAATTGGTGTCTGAATTGAGACAATTCGTTTTCCGTTTTGTGTGCAAATGAGGTTGTTGTAATGTAATTATATTTTGTGTAAGGTAATTGAGACTGAGGCAATGTGATATGATTAAAGGTGGAATAATATGGAAAGAGGATGGTTGGTTTGTATGATTACTGTTGGCCACTCTCTCCTCAAGAAGAATATTGAGTATGAGTGACGAGATTTTAGTCATTTTACCTTTTCTTTGCTTCTCCTGTTCTGCCAAAGTTGGAAAAAGAAATGTTGTGATTATTGATTCTAGGATTCTAGTTCCCATATGATCTTTCCATCTACCATGTTAGAATATTACAGGAGGAATTTAGATAACACATTGCAGAGGTTACACAGTAAAAAAGAAAGATTAATAGGATCAATTAGGTGGAGTGAAAAACTACACCAAAAATAGATTTAAATAATTGGATTTTAATAAATTATAATGCAGTAGTAATCTTACATTATTGTCTTTTGGTTGTGACAAAGTGTGCTGCATTATTGTGGCGTAATATGTGATCAGATTAGACCTACTAAAAGTTACTTAACAATAACCAACCAACGCCCCCACAATAGGTTGCCACTTGCCACTGGCCACTGCTATGCATTATGTATATTTGAAACTGATTTCGACACCAAGTGTATTATGTGTAATATAGTGTAAACTGTAATGTTAACTTATACTTCATTAGTTTATTTATCATCATAAGTAAATAAAGTGCATTCATAATAAACAAGGTATGAGTGAAAACAGTATTAATATTGCGTATTTACTGCTAACTACTTTCTTTCCATACAGGAAGGGGATTTTACTCTTGTTCTAAGTTCTAACCGACAATTCCATGTCGCTTCTTCATTCCCGCATTTGTTAAGACAGGTCTTGTATAAAAGGATATTCTACTAATCCACTCGGCCTTCTACGAATTTATTTGTCTATAATATAATAGAAAAATATAGGTCACCAACTCTAAGTATAACTAATTTAACTTTTATCAAAATTTAATTTTGAAATATAAAAAGATTAAGATTAAGTTCAGAAATTTAACAATTTTTCTCGAGCGTCCTCAAGGTACATTTCCCTTTGCACGTCACTACATCTGTGAGATATATTTTTAAAACATGTGAAAAGCTATTTTGAAGAGTCACATCTCTTCATAAAGTTGTGACTTATTCAAAAGTTATGACTGTTAAAAGGTTGTAACTATTTGAAAAGTTATGTCTATTGAAAGGTTATAACTATTTAAAAAGTTGTGTCTGTTGAGTACGTAGCTGTTTGTTGCATATACTTTGTATCTATAAATTTTCCTTATTTCATTATTGCTGAACAATCCATCTCAATACTTTCTTTACGTGCAAAATGAAGAATATAGAATATTATTCTGTAAGTTATCATTTAGTGTAAAGTTTGTCTGTGTGAGTGCATAAATAAGTCAAGTGTTCTTCATTGTATCATATAGAAAATTTGCCAGTAACCCATTTTGCACACCATTGTTCATTGGTGGGGGGCAAATTAAGCCTAAAGGAAAGTGTGTATAACACACGCCTTGAAGAATTGCGATATTTGATTCGCTATCCCCTTCTCTCATAACTCACAATCTTTAGGCTTAATTATTCACCAATAAAACAAAAATGGCCTGATAAAGAAATAAAAGATAAACAAGAAGATAAGGATTCAAACTGAATAAAAAAAGAATACATTGAAATTGAAATAAAAATAAAAAGGATAGATTGAAATTGAGTACAAAGAGAATCACTCTACTTTCTACCAAATTTCTTGACGCAACAAGAAAGGGACTCCTCAACCTAACTTGTCAACGCCATAGTTTGGGAATTGAATCGAAGGGACTCCTCAACCTTCTACCAAATTCCCCGATGTAACAAAAGAGTGACTCCTCAACCTCAATTGTCTACACCATGGTTTCTTCACGAAACCAAAAAAAAGGGGGTTTAACCTCTAAATCATTCTATGCTACAACTATAATAGCTAAGGAGGTATTTATAACCTCTTATTAGGTTAAAACAAAGAAAACCCTAAAGCCCATAAACATAAGGTCCAATCTAGTAATTAGATGAATAAAATAATAATACATCAAATAAAATTAAAACATTCTAAAAATATAAACTAATATCTTCTAAATAACACTTGAACTCTTCATATCACGAACATTTGAAGCACGTATCATTCTCCTCCTCTTCAAAAAAGATTCGTCCTCGAATTTTGTAGGTGGAAAAAATAGTATATAAAAAGGACAATAATTACAAGGAAGATAATTTCTATTTTTTTATTTTTTTTCTTTCTTTTTGTATTTTTTTGAACTGTATGCTTTTTTTTTACAATAAAATCAACAATAATGAAACGCAAACAGAAAACAAGAACACAAGAACATAAAGAAAGACACGACAGACACTGGATTCTTTTTTTATGATAAAAGAAAAACAAACATAGATTAATAAGAATTAATCTAATACTTAAGCTCTGATACCAAATCATAAAGAAATAAAAGATAAACAAAAAGATAAAGATTCAAACTGAATAGAAAAGGTACATTGAAATTGAAATAGGAACTAAATAGATAGATTGAAATTGAGTACAAAGAGAATCACTATACTTTCTATCCAATTTCTTGACGCAACAAGAAAGGGACTCATCAACCTAACTTGTCAACGCCATAATTTTGAAATTGAATCGAAGAGACTCCTCAACCTTCTATCCAATTTCCCGATGCAACAAGAGAGGGACTCCTCAACCTCAATTGTCCACACCATGGTTTCATCACGAAACCAAAAAGGGATTTTTAAACATTTAAATCATTCTATGCTACGACTACAATAACTAAGGAGGTATTTATAACCTCTTATTAGGTTAAAACAAAGAAAACCCTAAAGCCCATAAACATAAGGTCCAATCTAGTAATTAAATAAATAAAATCAAAATACATCAAATAAAATTAAAACATTCTAAAAATATAAACTAATATCTTCTAAATAACACTTGAACTCTTCATATCACGAACATTTGAAGCACGTATCATTCTCCTCTGCAAAAAAAATTTGTCCTCGAATCTTGTAGGTAAAAAAAATAGTATATGAAAAGGACAATACTTACAAGGAAGATAATTTCTATTTTTTTATTTTTTTATTTTTTTTGTATTTTTTTCTTTTTTTTTAACTGTATGCTTTTTTTTAACAATAAAATCAACAATAATGAAACGCAAACAGAAAATAAGAACACAAGAATATAAAGAAAGACACGACAGACACTGGATTCTTTTATTATAATAAAAGAAAAACAAATATAGATTAATAAGAATTAATCTAATACCTGAGTTCTGATATCAAATGAAACTAACACTAAGAATTTCTTTAGGTTGGATCCTTCAAATTTTTTCATGCAACAAACAAAGAAAATCACTCACCTCACTTGATCACACATAAAAAAAAGGTACATATTATGAGAAGATGTAACAATTTATGGTAACTTGACGTTCTTCTGATTCTAATTCTATCAGGAGTAAAGTTTGGGGATAAAACAAAATTCAAAGTTGCAGATTTTAAGAAGAATCTTATAAATCAACATAAGAAGATTTCTTCTAATTCTATCTTTAATTCTTTTTCAAAGTTAGTGATGAAAGAATTTATTGAATATATTATAGATGAAGATGTGTACCCGAACCAGTGTTGCAGAATTGTTCAAACGGGTCTTTGTGATGTGAAAAATTTGAAAAACAAGAGAGAAAAGAATTTGAGAGGAAAATAAACTCAAAAAGAGAGTGAGTGTTTAAGTGAAAAAATCAATGTTTGAGTGAAAGCGAGAGTTTTGAGAGAAAAAAGAGAATAGTGAAAGAGAGGAGTCAATAAGAGAAAAAAACTGGGACTAATAAATACACATGTGAGAAAAATCTAAAAATTTCTAACTTAGACAATAGTGTATTAGTATCATTGAATTCCAAAGAGTCTTTAATTTCTTATATCTAATCGTGAATTGCCTAGTATTTTTATGTCAACTTTTAAAGGTTTTGAAAATTCACTAGAAAGGTAACTAATTCAAAACTTTGGTGAGCAGTTACATGAAACATGTCTCAAGTTTTCAACATATGACAAGGTATTGTATGTTTTGTATTTGATAGCTCAAGGGATCTTGAACAAAAGGCATGCAAGGTGGACTAAGTTGCTGGATTATTTTTCATATGTGATAGAACAAGGTAATGAGACTGTGATTGCTAATAATTTGTCCATAATGTATGATTTAATCACAACTCTTACTCCTAAATTCTTAGTGCTTGATTAAATGAAGATTTTTGTACAACTAAATCTAATTTTTCACTACAATAGAAACGGAAGTTAGCGGCGACAAATTTGGGGCAATTTGAAAAAATGCCGCTATCTGATAATTTTGGACAGTTACTGCAGCGGTTTAATTCCCCAGCCACCATATCGTTCAATTTATGGCAGATTTAGAACAAACTGCCGAAATTATCATCTGTTCTATTCTAGGCTAAAAATTTTGGATATGCAAGTAGGAGGAGTGTTATACCTTAACGTGATAATTTTTTGTTTTTTTAAAAACTATGGGAGGTACACAAATCGGACTCTCTGATTTGTGTTTAAAATATTTTAAAAATTTGGGGTACACAAATCGGACCCACTGATTTGTATTTAAAAAATTAAAAAAATTTGGAGTACACAAGTGGACCAGCTGAGTAAAAGAGTCACTGAAACTCCTCCTAGTACTCTCCCAAGCAATACAGAAGAGAATCCAGAAAGAGAGTGCAAGGCCAGAACCTTACTTGGTGTGGCCGAACCTAGAGAGGAGAAGGAGGACGTGAATCCCAGTGAGGAAGACCTCATGGGATGTCCTCTGGACAAAAAGGAGTTCCCATTTGAGGAACCTAAGGAATCTGAGGCTCATCTAGAGACCATAGAGATTCCATTGAACCTACTTCTGTCATTCATGAGCTCTGATGACTATTCCTCCTCTGAAGAGGATGAAGATATTACTGAAGAGCAAGTTGCTAAGTACCTTGGAGCAATCATGAAGCTGAATGCCAAGTAATTTGGTAATGAGACTTGGGAGGATGAACCCCCCTTGCTCACCAATGAATTGAATAACTTGATTAGGCAAACATTACCTCAAAAGAAAGAGGATCCCGGAAGGTTCTTAATACCTTGTACCATAGGCACCATGACCTTTGAGAAGGCTCTATGTGACCTGGAGTCAGGCATAAACCTCATGCCACTCTTTGTCATGGAGAAATTGGGAATCTTTGAGGTTCAAGCTGCAAGAATCTCATTAGAGATGGCAGACAAATCCATGAAAAAAGCTTATAGACTAGTAGAGGACGTGCTAGTGAAGGTTGAAGGCCTTTACGTCCCTGCTGATTTCATAATCCTAGACACTGGAAAGGAGAAGGATGAATCCATCATCTTTGGTAGACCTTTCCTAGCCATAGCAAAAGCTGTGATTGATGTTGACAGAGGAGAGTTGGTCCTTCAATTGAATGAGGACTACCTTGTATTCAAGACTCAAGGATCTCCCTCTGCAACCATGGAGAGGAAGCATGAAAAGCTTCTCTCAATACAGAGTCAAACAAAGCCCCCACATTCAAACTCTAAGTTTGGTGTTGGGAGGCCACAACCAAACTCTAAGTTTGGTGTTGAGAGGCCACAACCAAACTCTAAGTTTGATGTTGGGAGGCCCCAACCAAGCTCTGAATATCTGTGAGGCTCTATGAGAGCCCACTGTCAAGCTATTGACATTAAAGAAGCGCTTATTGGGAGGCAACCCAATTTTTATTTATCTATGTTATTTCATGTTTTCTTTAGGTTGATGATCATGTGGAGTCACAAAAACAACTGCAAAAATTAAAAAAATAAAAAACAGCATTAAAAATAGCACACCCTGGAGGAGGAACTTACTGGCGTTTAAACGCCAGTAAGAGTAGCAGAATGGGCGTTAAACGCCCAGTCTGGCATCATTCTGGGCGTTTAACGCCAGAAATTGGCACCAGACTGGCGTTTAACGCCAGAAATGGGCACCAGACTGGTGTTTAACGCCAGAAACAAGCAACAGCTTAGCGTTAAACGCCAGGAATGGTATAAAATCTGGCGTTTAACGCTAGAAACAAGCAGCAGTCTAGCGTTAAACGCCAGGATTGCACAATAAGGGCGTTTTACACGCCTAAAAGGAGCAGGAATGAGAAATCCTTGACCTCTCAGGATCTGTGGACCTCACAGGATCCCCACCTACCCCACCTCTCTCTCTCTCCCCCTCACTCATCTCTATAACACTCCACCCAAAACACCACTCACCAATCAAATCCTATCCACTTCCCTATATTCTCTTCACCAATCACCTCCATATCTCTTCCCCAAAAACCCCACCTACCTCACTTTCAAATTTAAACACTTTTCCCTCCCAAACCCACCCAATTCCACTCAGCCACTCTCCCTCTCTTTCCCTATAAATACCCCCTCTTCACTCCTTCATTTTCACACATCACAAACACTCTCCTACCCCCTTGGCCGAACCTCTATCTCCCTCCATCTCCTCCATTTTCTTCTTCTCCCTCTTCTTTCTTTCTTCTTTTGCTCGAGGACGAGCAAACCTTTTAAGTTTGGTGTGGTAAAAGTATTACTTTTTATTTTTCCATAACCATTTATGGTACCTAAGGCCGGAGAAACCTCTAGAAAGAGGAAAGGGAAGGCAAAAGCTTCCACCTCCGAGTCATGGGAGATGGAGAGATTCATCTCAAAGGTCCATCAAGACCACTTCTATAAAGTTGTGGCCAAGAAGAAGGTGATCCCTGAGGTCCCTTTCATGCTCAAGAAGAATGAGTATCCGGAGATCCGACATGAAATTCGAAGAAGAGGTTGGGAAGTTCTCACCAACCCCATTCAACAAGTCGGAATCTTAATGGTTCAAGAGTTCTATGCCAATGCATGGATCACTAGGAACTATGTTCAAAGTATGAACCCGAATCCAAAGAATTGGCTTACAATGGTTCGGGGAAAATACTTAGATTTCAGTCCGAAAAATGTAAGGTTGGCGTTCCACTTGCCAATGATGCAAGAAAACGCACGCCCCTACACTAGAAGGGTCAACTTTGATCAAAGATTGGACCAAGTCCTCATGGACATATGTGTGGAAGGAGCTCAATGGAAAAAAGACTTAAGAGGCAATCCGATTCAATTGAGAAGACTGGACCTTAAGCCTGTGGCTAGAGGATGGTTGGAGTTTATCCAACGCTCCATCATTCCTACTAGCAACCGATCTGAAGTGACTGTGGATCGGGCCATCATGATCCATAGTATCATGATTGGGGAGGAAGTGTAAGTTCATGAGATCATACCTCTAGAACTCTACAAGGTGGCTGACAAGTCCTCCACTTTGGCAAGGTTAGCCTTTCCTCATCTCATTTGTCACCTATGCAATTTGGCTGGGATTGACATAGAAGGAGACATCCTCATTGAAGAGGACAAGCCCATCACCAAGAAAAGGATGGAGCAAACAAGAGAGCCCACTCATGGATCTCAACAAGAGCATGAGGAAATTCCTCATCAAGAAAATTCCTGAGATGCCTCAAGAGATGCATTTTCCTCCACACAACTATTGGGAGCAACTCAACACCTCTTTGGAAGGCTTGAGTTACAACATGGACCAACTAAGGGTGGAGCACCAAGAGCACTCCATCATACTCCATGAAATTAGAGAAGATCAAAGAGCTATGAGGGAGGAGCAACAAAGGCAAGGAAGAGACATAGAGGAGCTCAAATACTCCATAGGATCTTCAAAGAAGAAGAACTAACCGCCATCACTAAGGTGGACCCGTTCTTTGATTTCCTTGTTCTTATTTTTCTGTTTTTTGAATTTGATGCTTTATGTTTGTCTATATTTGTGTCTTCATTACATGATCATTAGTGTCTAGTGTCTATGCCTTAAAGCTATGAATAATTCCATGAATCCTACACCTCTCTTAAATGAAAAATGTGCTTAATTACAAAAGAACAAGAAGTACTTGGATTTTAAATTTTATCTTGAAATTAGTTTAATTATTTTGATGTGGTGGTAATATTTTTTATTCTCTGAATGAATGCTTGAACAATGCATGTTCTTGATAGTGAAGTTTATGAATGTTAAAATTGTTGGCTCTTGAAAGAATGATGAACAAAGAGAAATGTTATTGATAATCTGAAAAATCATGAAATTAATTCTTGAAGCAAGAAAAAGCAGTGAATGACAAGGCTTGCGAAAAAAAAGGGGCAAAAATAAAAAAGAAATAAAAAAGAAAAGGCAAGAGCAAAAAGCCAATAGCCCTTTAAACCAAAAGACAAGGGTAAAAAGGATCCAAGGCTTTGAGCATTAATGGAGAGGAAGGCCCAAGGAAATAAAATCCAGGCCTAAGCAGCTAAATCAAGCTGTCCCTAACCATGTGCTTGTGGCATGAAGGTCCAAGTGAAAAGCTTGAGACTGAGTGGTTAAAGTCGTGATCCACAGCAAAAGAGTGTGCTTAAGAACTCTGGACACCTCTAATTGGGGACTTTAGCAAAGCTGAGTCACAATTTGAAAAGGTTTACCCAGTTATGTGTCTGTGGCATTTATGTATCCAGTGGTAATATTGAAAAACAAAGTGCTTAGGGCCATGGCCAAGACTCATAAAGTAGTTGTGTTCAAGAATCAACATACTGAACTAGGAGAATCAATAACACTATCTTAATTCTGAGTTCCTATAGATGCCAATCATTCTGAACTTCAAAGGAAAAAATGAGATGCCAAAACTGTTCAGAAGCAAAAAGCTACTAGCCCTACTCATCAAATTGGGACTAAGTTTCATTGATATTGTGACATTCATTGTATATTCTCTTCTTTTTATCCTATTTTGTTTTTGGTTGCTTGGGGACAAGCAACAATTTAAGTTTGGTGTTGTGATGAGCGGATAATTTATACGCTTTTTGGCATTGTTTTTAGGTAGTTTTTAGTATGATTTAGTCACTTTTAGTATATTTTTATTAGTTTTTATGCAAAAATCATATTTCTGGACTTTACTATGAGTTTGTGTATTTTTCTGTGATTTTAGGTATTTTCTGGCTAAAAATTGAGGGACCTGAGCAAAAATCTGATTCATAGGCTGAAAAGGGACTGCTGATGCTGTTGGATTCTGACCTCCCTGCACTCGAAATGATATTTTTGGATCTACTGAAATCCAAATGGTGCGCCCTTAATTGCGTTGAAAAGTAGACATCCAGGGCTTTCCAGCAATATATAATAGTTCATACTTTGCTCGAGTTTTGACGATGCAAACTGGCATTTAAACGCCAACTTCTTGCTCTATTCTGGCGTTTAACGCCAGAAATAAGTTACAAGCTAGAGTTAAACGCCCAAAACAGGCTGCAAACAAACTGGCGTTTAACTCCAAGAAAAGTCTCTACACATGAAAGCTTCAATGCTCAGCCCAAGCACATACCAAGTGGGCCCGGAAGTGGATTTCTGCATCATTTACTTATTTCTGTAAACCCTAGTAACTAGTCTAGTATAAATAGGACTTTTTACTATTGTATTAGACATGCTGGGATCTTTGATCAGTTTTATGCTATCTTAGACATTGGGGGCTGGCCTCACGGCCATGCCTGGACCATCATCACTTATGTATTTTCAACGGTGGAGTTTCTACACACCATAGATTAAGGTGTGAAGCTCTGCTGTTCCTCAAGTATTAATGCAATTACTACTGTTTTCTATTCAATTCATGCTTATTCCTGTTCTAAGATATACATTCGCACTCAAGAACATGATGAATGTGATGATTATGTGACGCTCATCATCATTCTCAACCTATGAACGCGTGCCTGATAAACACTCCCGTTTTACATGCAAACGAGCTTGAATGCATATCTCTTAGCCTTCTGGTTCACGATCAGAGTCTTCGTGGTATAAGCTAGAATCAATTGGTAGCATTCTTGAGATCCGAAAAGTCTAAATCTTGTCTGTGGTATTCTGAGTAGGATCTGGGATGGGATGACTGTGACAAGCTTCAAACTCGCAAGTGTTGGGCGTGGTGACAGAAAGGAGTAAGAATGCTGCCAGATTGAAAGGAGTATGAAGGATTGGATGAAGGCAGTAAGAAAGCAGAGATTCAGAAGGAACAACGCATCTCCATATGCTTATCTGAAATTCCCACCAATAAATTACACAAGTATCTCTATCTTTATTTTATCTTTATTTATCTTTTAATTATCAAAACTCTATAACCATTTGAATTCGCCTGACTGAGATTTACAAGATGACCATAGCTTGCTTCAAGCCGACAATTTCCGTGGGATCGACCCTTACTCACGTAAGGTTTATTACTTGGACGACCCAGTGCACTTGCTGGTTAGTTTTGTGAAGTTGGGAAAAAAAGTTGAGATTAAAATTGTGCGTACCAAGTTGTTAGCGCTATTGGGATCACAATTTCGTGCACCAGTATGCGAGACTGTGGCATGCGTACGCATGACCCCTCTGTTTTGTTGAAAATTGTTTCTTTTACATATTAATCGTTCCTTAGCTTACTAATCTTTTCTAATCACTATTTAAGTTTCATAACTAATGACTAGGCTTTGAGTACTGGGGATTGGTTATGATTTCCACTTTTCGAAACTCCCCCGTTCCATTTTTTTTTACTTGGAAATTGTTTTAATGTAATATAACTTGGTTTTTCTTTCGACTATATGCCAAGTTTTATGCATGCGTTTGGTTAGTAATGCACCTAAATATTTTTACTCTTACCTTTTTCAAACCTTACATAATCTCCTTCAACCTGAGTTTGTATTAAAGTAATGTCACATCTATGCTTTCGTCATTCTTTTACAAAGTGTTGTTGCATACTTCTCTTTTGGAATGTAAAATAATTTTTCTTAAGTTTCGATTCTTATGGGCAATGCATTCGAAAGAGTTTCATTTATACTCGAATTTTGTGAGTTTTGTCTTTGGCCTTGGATTTTCTTTTTCTATAACCCTCGTACTCCTTGACTCAGCTTGAATTCGTTTCAAACTATTGTATTGTTTTCTAAGCCTCAAAATTGTCAATCAATTTTCTCTCCAGCACCCTTTAATGTTTTTACCTCCTCATCTACTTGTAATTTTAACAATTCTCTCATACTCTTGTAGACGCTATCCCTGTCACTTGTCCTTTTTCTCAGGTATTGTATCCTTCTGAATAAACTCGAGGATTGCTTTAGAGTCACATGTGACCTTCAGGCGTAGCAAACAAAACATTAGCCTCTTTAGAATACTGTTCGTGAACGTGAAAAGGTGGATCGGTAAGTGTGTAACGTCATGAGGAGTTGTGGAAGTTTTGTTCCTTGTAAAAGTTTGTGGGTGTTAGGCTTGTGACCGGTTATGCGGTTGTAAAGCGATGGATGGAGTTGAAATTCTGAAGTGGGTACGATATCTGTGAGCGAACGCTATATATGTTGTTTTAATACCAGCCTGCTATGTATCCTTTTGCCATATTAACTACCGCTTTACTTTCTGAATGTCTATCTTGACTTACACCCTAGTTTGTTCCTCTAAACTTTTGTAAAGTTTTGAAACTATATAATCTTTTTGCATCGAGACTATCTTGTATCTTCTGCCTTACACCATACTTTACCCTTATATTTAAATCTTATGGTTATCCGGTATTCGAACATTTATATATATGTGCCAAGATTTCTTACTTTTCTAAAAAGTATTTAAAAAAGTAGATCACTAAGGCTATGTATTATTTTATGTATTACTTTCATTTTCGAGGACGAAAATTTTTATAAGGTGGGTGGAATGTAAGACCCAGAACTTTTGAAAAGTTATTATGAACTAATTTCAAATTATATATTTATTTATAGTTTTAATTTCATAAATTATTTTATTGAAGATAATTAAAGGTAGTTTTGATTAATTGGATTTGAAATAAATTAAGACTTTTATCCAAATCTATAATTATGAATTATTTTCCTAATTATGATGTAAAGTCTTAGAAATTCAAAAGTAATTATGTTTGGCTATTTAAATTAAAATTTTTTATCTAATTTTATAATTATTGAATTATTTTTTATATTTAAATTATAAAATTAGTAGTTGTAAAATAATAAGATTTTTATATGATAATATTTTTATAAATAAGCACTTTAGGTTTTGTTAATAAAAAAAATTAATTATATTGTATTATATTTTCAATTAGAGTATTTGAGTGAAAACTAAATAGGAATTTGATACAACAAATAATATTTTCAAAGTAATTTTATGGATTTAATTAGTTTTCAAATTAAACCCCAAAATTCCTAATTCCAAATACAAATCCTAACCCTAATTAACACACATTTTTCCCTTTTTCTAAGTGAACCCTAGCCACCCACACTCATCACCAACACACACTACACACACAAGCACGCAGAAAGAAGGAAGAAAGAAAAAGATAAGGGGATCGGGGAAGGGAGCTCAAGGAAGAAGAAAGGGATGAAAGGAAAAGGGAGCCGCGGGAAAGGGAGAAGGGGGAAGAGAGGGAAACTGCACTGGTGGACATCACTGCCACCGTCGCCCCCCTGTGCCGTCAATAGGGAGATCCGAGAGAGTGAGTGCAGAGTTGAGGGAGCAGAGAAGCTGCGCCGCACTGCCGCTGCACCACGCTCGCGCCACTGTCGCATCATCGTCAGATCTTGGAGGGACACTACGCCACCGAGTCGCCGCCGCTGAACCGTCCACGAGCCGCCATTGAGCAACAGAACCGCGAAGAGAGAGTGCTCAAAGAGAAAGAGGGAGCCAGTTCTGCCACCATCGCAGCATCCAGCCACTGTCGCTTGCTCCGTCGCCGCTCTTGGAGATGGGTGGCCGAGCCTCTGCCGCCGGAGAACGCCACTGTCACCGTCGAGATCCATTGCCGGTAAGGATTTTGAGTTTTATTTTTGTTTCTTTTGAGATTCCAGGAGTTTTATTGTTGTTACATGTTGGTTTCAGTCATCGTCGTCAGAGTCTGGTCGCCGCTGCCGCTTGAGGTGGCTGCCGGGGCTACCACCAAACCGGTTCAAAGACCGCCACTGCTTCATTTTCGTATTACAGTGAATACTTACGTTTCAAAAACCCCCGTGTTAGTGTTCTATTTCATGTAATAAAGTCTTGCGATATTGTTGTATTAGGAGTTAGTAACCGAGGTTTTATGTTGTGTTTTAAAGCTGTTTATGTTGTTGCAAAAGCATGCAGGGATGTGATTTGAAGCTACCATTGAATTTGGGTCGAGACGAAAGGAATTCTGTGAGGCATTTGGATTATGGTTTTGACTTATCGAGGTAGGGTTTTTTCAAGAAACAAAACTTTATTATTTTGAATTGTTATATACGGATACTGGTTTGAGAAATGTACCTTTAGTGATTGTATAAGTCTTATGTATTATTTGGTATCTTGGATGGATATGAATGTTTGTTTGACTGGATTATTGTTTAGATTGTTAAACGGACGGTTCTTGAAGTTGTTTCTTTAAAGTTTTAAAAACAAGTTTAATTCGTCGAAAATTGATTTGATTTTGAATCGGTTTTGTTGAAATGTGAAAATGATATGCACTTTTGTAATCAGCCTGGTTTTGAACTGATTTGGTTTTGAATCTGGTGAAGAGGGTTGTGGAATGGTTTGGTTGGGACCCGGAAAATGTGGGTAAGTCCAAGTTTTAGGGGAGGTGCTATCGAAATTCGTATAAAGTCCAAGACTTTATTTGAAATGTTATTTGAAAAATTATGAATTTGCGACTTTTACTATCTTTACTTGAATTATTTAAGAAAGTGATGAATTATGTTTTGAATTGAATTATTGAAAAGAGAATTATGATTTTAGCTTTGTTTCTTCATAAAAGTATCATATTTTTTGGTGCAAGTCATTTTGAAGAAACTTATGTTTTAAGGTTGTTTTAAAGGTAAAAAGGGTTTATGTTTTTGAATTTGACTTGAGGATTTTCAATTGGAAGAGTTTCAGTGACTTTAAAAGAACTTGAATTTCAATTGCAAGTCTCATTTTACAACGTTCTAGGAAATGTTTAAAGTATTCTTTGAATTCTGAATTTTTACAAAACTAAAACTATTTCTGAGCAATTGGAAACGTTTCAGAATCAATCATGAAATTGGGGTTGGTTTTGGTTTAAGTATAAGAGATGATTTTTTGAAAATTTGTTGGAGTAATTAGTTACACAACTTTTTTGGCTCAAATTCTATTATTTATCAATTCAAATCAAGAAGCTAAGGTTTTAAAGATTTTCAATGAATTTGAGGAAATGAGCTAGGTTACTCTCCCTTAAAGTGTTGAGACTCTGCTGATGAATTTTATTACCAAACCTTGTTTTAGGATGGATGATTTTGAATATTTTAGAAGAGATTTTTAATTTGGCATAGGTTTGGAAGTTTTGGAAAGATAATGCCGATGGTGGCTTTGTTTTGAAAAGGGAACTTACTTTGAGGAAACATGGCGTATGAGCTAGAAACTATTGAGAAATGAGGATTTCAAAATTGAGAAAAAGATGAATTTGATTGTTGTTTTTAAAGAAAAGTGATTTGAGAAAAAGTATTATATGGCATGAATGATGATTTAACTTAAAATGGATTGTGAAGGAAGTGTTGTCTATGTTATGAGTCGAATGGCTATATTTGATAATAAATTATGGCTGGTTATGGATTATGTTATGAGCCGGATGGCTGTGATAAATATTGAATTATGGCTGAGTAAGTGTAAAACCCGGTTAATTAACGGCTAATTAACCCATAAATGAGAATTTATTCTAGAAAGCCTAAAATGTGATTTTTATGGCTAAATGTGATAGAGGAGACTGAGACGAGAATTTTGGTACCAATTTTATAGAATTCGGACCAAGATTGGACCGAACGGGCCAAACCGGGCCAACCGGACCCAAAGTGGGCCCTTGGCCCAACATAACTTAACCAAAACCCTAGTTTTCAGCACTCTCTCTCCTCATTTGTTACACTTTCACGCTGAAATGGTGGAGAGGAAGGGAAGAACATTCTCTCAACTTCTCTCTCTCACTTGATCTTCAAACCACCATAACTTTTGATCTAGAGCTCCGATTGCCGCTCCGTTTGCGGCCACGCGTTCACCGCGGAGAGCTCTACAAAACCCATACAATTAATCTTGAGGTAAGCCACGTTTTGCTCTTCGAATTTTCAGCCTTGATTTCGAGTTTCATGAGCAAAAATGTTGAGATTTTGGGTTCTTTGATGTTATAGGACCCAACTCTCTTGAAGGAGAAGGTTAATCTTGTCTCCTTGGACCTTGGGTGTGGTAAGATTTTCAACCCTAGTATGACTTGTGATTTTATGATGCTTGGGTTTTGAGATGTTGTGTATGGATATGATGGTTGTGGCTTAGGTTGTGTATATGTGAATATTGGAGCTTGATTGGTGACTTTGAAAAGCTTGAAAAGGGTTTGGTGGTGAAAAATCTGTTCTTGGAGGTGTTGAGGCCTTGAGAGCTTGTGGATAAGTGGTTTGGAAGTGCTCCGGTGGAGCTTGGGAAAATCGGCTAAGGTATGGTTTCGGTTTCCCGTATCTAATATGTAATGTGGTAGGAAATACTTAGGCTAGAGGCCCTAAGATAGGCATTGAATTGTTGATGTTGTTGAATGATTGAGGTATATGATGTGGTCATATATGTGATGATGATTATTGATGCCTTGGTGGTATGATGTATGAGAAATATGCATGTTGTGAAATATGCTTGATGATTGGTTATGGTTGAATTGTGGATTGAACCATGTTGATGGTGAGTATGATGTTGATTGTGTGCAATAATGATTTATTGGATTTGGTGTTGTTGAGAATTGGCATGAGGGAGAGTATATGATATGTCAATATGTTTGAGTTTGAGCCACTTGGGTGAAGTGGGTTAAAATGATGAAATAGTGATTTTGGTAAATTGTGGTAATGTGTCAATGTGTGAGTTGAGGAGGCTTGATGTTGAATTTGATACATTTGATTGATTTCAAAGAAAAGGGATGAAATTGGCATGTTTTGATTGATTTTGAAAAGAGTTGAAAATGGTTTGTTTTGAAAATGGCATATTGTGGTTTTGTATGAAAATATGGTTTTTGGGCATACTTTGATGGGACATAACTTGGACTACGGATCTCCGTTTTGTACCAAATTTGTTTAGAAATGAAATTGGATCCGGGATGTCCATGCCGTTCGAAGAACGGGTGAAAAACGATTTAAAATGAGAAAGTTATGTCCGTTGGAAGATTGGGGCTTAAATCTGTGAATTCTGCAGCTTTTAACTTAGAAAATTTTTAGCAGAATGACCCCTTGCGCGTGGGCGCACCTGGCGCGTGCGCGCCGATCTTCCGAAAAGTGCCATCCACGCGTACGCGTGATGTGCGCGGGCGCGCCGATTGTGCTGCACCCAATGCCCAGCCATTTTCCAGAGAGTTGTGCCAGTGTTGTGCCTGGGGCATGAGAACACCCACGCGTACGCGTGGTTGACGCGTGCGCGTCGATTGGCAAAATTGTAATCCACGCGTTAGCGTGCATGACGCTTGTGCGTCGATGAGTTTTCGAGGCCATCCACGCGTGCGCGTGGAGTGCGCGTACGCGTGGCCCTGTTTTCATCCCAAAGTTGATTTTGAGTTTTAAAAGCCAAATCTCATACTTCTAAGCCTCCGATCTCACCATTTATGTCTTAAATCATTATGACATGCCTAGCTATTAAAAAGGGGCTAGTGAATGAGGTAACTTGCGAGTGAAGCAAGGGAAAAATGAATGATCAATGAGGATCAATATGATTATGTGAGATGCGGAGGATGGTGGTGGAAGTGCTTGTTATGCCATTGGCCGAAGGGCCATAATTATTTATGCATTGGCTGGTTCTGGATTGAACCGTGAGCCGGAATAGCTGTGTATGCTATGAATATTGGCTGGTTTTGGATTGAACCATGAGCCGGAATAGCTGTGTATGCTATGAATATTGGCTGGTTATGGATTTAACCATGAGCCGGATGGCTGATATGGATGTTGATCCATGGATGAGAATTCATGCATGTTTATGCTGAATTATTGATAATTGAGATTTGCACTTCCACTATCAGAGGCACGAGATCCCTGGGTAGTAGCAGTGGCTAGCCACCACGTGCTCCAGGTGGAGGCTCGAGACTCTGTTGACCCTATGTCGTAAGTGTGGCCGGGCACTATGAAAGACCCGGATGAGCTCGCCCCCGAAATATTCACCAGTGAGGGTGATGGATATGGATCATGTTTATGATCAAGTTTATAACGAGTATAACTCGAGTTGGGGATGCGCGACAGAGGGACAGTCCAATGGTTAGCGACCAGGACTTGTCGGGTTGGCTCTATAACCGACAAGATGATATCATCGGCCACTAGGGACAGGCATTCATCATATGCATATTATGTGAATTGTTTGAGATTGCCTATTTGACTGCATATTACTTGCTAATTGTCTAAATGTCTTAACTGCTCCTATTTGTATATTCTTTGTCTGATATAACTGTGTTTGCTACATTATACTCCTGCTGGTGGTTGGGAGGATTGAAGGAATTGGAAAGGGAAGTATTAGTTAGACTGAAGAATCTTTAGTCATATGCCCTTATATGGTTTAGCTTGTTTATAAGCTTTGATATTATCTGGAGAAGTTCTAGGATTGCCTTTGGCTTTCCTCTATTATTATGTATTATGTATGTGGAAGCTGTTACCATGCTGGGGACCTCTGGTTCTCACCCATGCGGATTTTGTGGTTTTCAGATGTAGGACGTGAGGTTTCCCGCTGAGGCATGCTGGAGACTTCTAGATTTGCGAAGATCCTTTGTTCTCGGGACTATGTTTTGGTTTATACGTTTTGTTTAGATACTTTTATCTCCATTAAATAATACATACTGTGATGACTCCTCTTATGTGAGATCTTGGAGAATAAGTTTTATGTATTTGTGTCCCTTTGGGTTTCCTTTGGGGTTTTCCTTATTTTATCATATGTATATATTGCTATGCTCGGACCGGTTATCTTCGCAGCCGGATCTTGAGTCTTGATATTCCTGTTTTTGACACTCCTTTGTATATATATAATCTCGCGTTGGTTTATCCTTGTTCGTTACGTTATCAATCGGAGTGTTGCGCTTTGAGTTGCGATTTTTGTTTACCCTTTTTCTATAAAGGCTCCTAGTTATAATCAATCATTCATACTACTATACGTACTAAATTTTTATTTTAGAGGTCGTAATACCTTGCCATCTCTGAATTATGACATAAGCATAAGACTCTGTATGGTAGGGTGTTACAGTAAGTATATGTACATGATTATTGATTGACAATGTGATTTGATGCACTTTCAAATATCTGAGATACAAGTTTTCCTAGGTGAAAGCAGTGGCTAGCTATCACGTGCTCCAGGTTGAGACTCGATACTCTGCTGACCCTATATCGTAAGTGTGGCCGGATACTGTGAAAATTCTGGATGAGCTCGTCTCCTTGCATAAACACCAGTGTGGGGATGTACAACAGAGGGATAGTCCAATGGTTAGCTACCAGGACTTGTCGAGTTGGCTTTATAACTGACAGATGAGACTCATCAGTCACTAGGACTGGCATGCATCATATGCATCTATGTGACATTGTTTGGGTGCGCATATTGAACTTGGTTTATCTATGTGAATAATTATGTTTTATTGCTAACTGCTCTACTTGAAGTAACTGCTTGATTGTACTTGAACCTTCTTACTTGTATTTGTGACTGAAAATTGGTTGGATTATGATGGATTGGTTGTGGATTGAGTTGTTTGGGTCTAGTGTCGTGGTTGATTATGAGATGGGCCGAAGGCTGTGTTTGGTTTGTCTTTTTGGTTTAGAAAAGTATGAAAATCTAAACTGGATCAGCATAGACTTAATGAGCCTATACTTGGAACAGCTTGGTTATTCATATTGTCTAGGAAAAACTTTTAAAAGGCTTTTGGATTTTTGAAGAATTAACAGTTTTCTCTTTTAGAAAGGATTTCGAATTTTTGATATTAAGTCTTTGGTTTTAAAAAGATGCATAAGGCGGTTATTAATCACTATAACAGTTTTTTTTTTCACGTATCCTATTATAGTAATTCTCTAACCCCATAGTGAGAACCAACGAGGACGATGTTCTCACTCTTCTACAGGTCTTTTCTTTTTCAAGTTATGGACGACAAAGTTTCGGAGAGCTTATTTCTTTTTTTGTTTAGACAATATTTTTGTATTGTTTTAGTATTTATTTTTTCCTCGCCTTTAACTTTGCAAGTTCTGTAAGAGGGATAGGATTCTGATATGAAATGCTTGTAAATTAATAATATGATATGTGTGTGTGTGTGTTAGTATTTATTTTTTCCTCGCCTTTAACTTTGCAAGTTCTGTAAGAGGGATAGGATTCTGATATGAAATGCTTGTAAATTAATAATATGATATGTGTGTGTGTGTGTGTGTGTGTGTGTGTTAAGTTTTAAACAGACTCATATTTTAGTATTAAATATTTTAAGAGTTGTCGTAATACCTGTCGTAATACCCAAGCTATCAGACTGACGCAGCCGGAAGCGTAATATTTTGATAGTTAGGGTGTTACAAGAAGACCAGATCAATACCACCTTCAAGAGAAGACCTAGGAGAGGATACTGTGCTATGGGACCATACACTAATTGGAGAACTAACAGTAGCCTCGATCAGTCTACAAAAGGTTAACAATAGTAAATTACATGGAAGAAAGTTCGGTGTGGAAAGTGATTTGGAAGTGGAGAGGGCTTAAAAGAGTCAAAGTTTTTATGTGACAAACTTTTCATGGTAAATTGTTAACTGCGGACCGAAGAGCTAGGATGATGGGAGCAAATCCATACTGCCACCACTGTCAAAGAATGTAAGAAACTATCACCCATGCCTTGAGGGATTGCTTAAGGACAGCAAAATTTAGATCCATATGGTACAACCTGCGGATATGACACTCTTTTTTGGAATAAGTTTTTAGGATTGGATCAAGATAACAAACTTGAAAAGTCGGAGACATATGATTAGAGGGATGAATTTTTCGTCACTTGTTAGAGAATATGAAAATGGAGAAATCAGGAACTCTTCTCCTCATTATACATTAGGCCAACAAATGTTGTTGCCATCATCAGAAAGATCATAAAAGAGAACAAAAAAGCTCACAAGAAGAGACTTATGCTGGACAATATCAGTAAGAAAGGAGGCAAAGAAAGCAGAGTGTGGAGAATTATTACGAAATTATAAAAGGAGTGAATAGAAAGATTTAAAGCTAATCTGGGGTCATGTCCGATCACACAAAAGAATTTTAGGGAATAATTCATGGATTGAGAATGGTGTGGGATTTAGGAATGAGAAGAGTAACAATGGAGATAGATTCTGAGAGTCTATGAGAAAATATACAAAAGCATAATAACACAGTACCTAACATCCTTCTTCGAGAGATTGAAGCCTTTACGCATAGATTTTGGGAGTTGAAGTTTTCACACATATAAATAGAGAAACAAATGCTAATGCTGATTGGCTAGCAAATGACAACACTATGTGATTTGTTAGCAACTGATATAAAACAAATGATTGTACTCCTCAACTCTTTGAATTTGTAATTTTCTTTCTTTGGGATTAGGCCTCATCCTATTACCCAAAAAAAATAATGTGTTATTAAGATAAATAGTTAGAAATAGAGCTAAAAAATTATCGGAGAGAGTAAGAGAATTTTGTTATAATTCTTAATATGTGTCACTCAATATAACATAACACATTCACATCAATATTGCATATGTAATATTCTTCTCAAATAAGCTAAAAGACTACTTGAAATAGGTAGTTATGTGTATTCTCTTCTGTGTTATTCTTGGTGTGTAAAATATTCGCTTTAGGATCTATTTATAAATAAAAGTTTTAAATTAAATAATAGTAGGACATTATTTACCTAATCTACTTACTAATTAGTAAAAACACATTATGAAAATCTATGTTCCATTAATTGATAATATTTCATACTTCATTATGATAGGACAACTATAATTAATAATGTTTCATACTCTATTATGTATGATAATACTCCATGATAAAACATTCACAATAATAATCATTTTATTACAGAATGAGAATTTTTAGTTTGTTAACCTCCCAAAATATCATTTTTTTATGTTATTTTGCTATTTTTCTTAAATTTAAAAGTATTAACTATTTGAGGTTTATTTTTATTAGAATTTAACTTTTGGGCAAAATATATTTTCTTTTCTCTAATGTTTGTGATTTTATTCAAATGTATCTCTAACATTTAATTTTATTCAATTTTGTTTTTAATATTTTCGATTTGCATCGAAAATGTTAGAGATAAAATTGAATGAATAAAAAATATTAAAAATAAAATTAAATAAAATTAAACATTAAAGTTATTTTAAAAAAAATTACAAACATTAAAAATAAAAAGCATATTTTATCTTAACATTTTTTTTCAATAATGCATGAAAGAAACCTAATTTCCTTTGAAACTTGTTATGTACAACCTTACCAATTAACATCTTTCACTCCAATCATTTTCATACTAATTTGAAAATAAATTCAACATTAAAAATTAATTACAAAAATATTCATTCCACATTTTTTTATTCAACACTAAACAATGTGTTTATCAGGCTAATATATCTCAACAATCTTTCAATAAATGCTAATTAAAATGAGTGATATTTAAGAAACGCAAAAAAAAGAGGGTTTAATTATTCTGTTGGTCCTTATAGTTTTGCGAAATTTTCAATTAGGTCCCTATACTTTTTTTCTTTTAATTGGGTCCCTATGCGTTAATTTTTTTTCAATTTAGTCCCTATTAATGTTAAACGTCAAAAAAATGTTAGTGAATTATGGAATTACTTTTATACCCTTAGGGACCTAATTGAAAAGAAAAAAATATAGGGACTTAATTAAAAATTTCGGTAAAACTATAAATATTCAATGAAAGATATTCCTATAATCCATATTCAATGATTCTAAGACATGAAAAATATTCTTATAATTCATTTTATTTTGTCACTATCATTTTTTTGCTTATTTATATACAAATTGTACCAAAAATACCTTCTCTTTTTTTTATGACTTTAAAAATACCTTATCTTAAGAACCTAAAAAAAGAATGGATAAAATAAAACAGAAGTAGTAGTAATAAGTATATATAAAATTTAGTTTCCATCATTCAAGTATTCATTATGATCATGTAACATTTTATATTTGTGTGGATTCATAAAATATAGTTTGTGTCATTATCATATCATGATACACTATAGAAAACCAGAAAGCTAGGAAATTTGTGTTATTGAAATTTGAAATCTAAAAATGAAAATAATAGAAAACGTAATTTTAGTGTAATACAAATAATGTAAAAATTAGTTCTTATGTTGTCGTTTCCCACTCTTTGAACCAGCATGGGAATCAATAATAACATTGATAACGGTTGATTTCCAACCGAGAAGAATTCTAAAAGAGCATATTTGAGTTCAGCAGATGTCCCAACAAGATAGTCATCTCCACCAAAAGCTTTAGTAGCCTGCTTTCAGCAATACATGCTACAAAGTCAGCATATATAGTTTGTTAACTTATAGAACACACTCTAGCTTTTTTTTTCTTTCCTTTCCTTCCCAAAAGCAGTAAAAGAATACTCATTCTGATCCAAAAGATCAATGAGAATACATCAACATATAGAGTCATAATGAACTCATTATTTGAACAAAGCTATCAAGAATTATCACATTTTCAATAACAAATATCTCATCTTAAATCGAACTCAAAATTATTCATGGTTTATAGACAGAAAAGTTTCAGGATTTTGTATCAATCAAGATGCCTCTAAATTTAAAGACATATACCAAGAAAGAGACGTAGTTTGTTTTGTTATCATGTTCATGATTACTTTAAATTTAAAGGATCTGTATTATCATGGTAATACAATTGGTCATCCTTTACACCATCAGCCATAGTAGACTTTATGAATCCATAACAAGAGTTTTCAATAAGTTTCTCTTAATCTCTCTTAATCTCTCCCATGTATTAATACTAACATATCATAAACCAAGTCTTTTGCATTGTATGCAACATCAACCTTAAAAAGACTTAACAATTCATTAAACTATGGACCCTCAAAATGAAATGGCCCTATCCTAAAAGACTTAACCATTTACCGAACCTTTGCCATGTCTTTGAATGATAGAATGATACATATAGCAAATAAGCCATCTGGACACCTTCAATATCAAAAGCATCCAGATTTCCAACTATTTACAGTCAGCACAAAGCAGTAACAAGATATCCATAATATATTGAGTCAACACAATTTTTCATAGCAACATTCATGCATGGCCAGAGTCAGTATCAATTATAAGTTACCAGTCAGAAGTCAAAAATCAAAACCTTCCACTCCTAGTTTATATATACACTAAAGTTTCAAGACTATTTACCCATCAAAACTTGCCTAAATGCTAAATGTTAGTAGCATGTAATGTTAATTTCCTTCTAAAGGACACCAATAAGCCCAACTGCTGCAATCAAGGTCAAATTCGGAGGCAGAGCCTTATATATTCATTAATTTTTGCTGTTACTTACAAATATTATGGATATCCTAATCCCCTCATATTTTTTTTTCTAAAATATTATTAACCCCAATTGTAACGAGAAAACAGAGTAGTTCCCTCTCTAAACCCTCTTTTTATGTTTGATTCCTTCTCCTTCCCTCTAAAAACCTAAAGCTACCACAAAAAATTCGTTCCACATGAAAAGAGCATAACTAAACTGAGGCAAAAAGCTAAAAAGGAAAGTGCAATTGAAGGTGAAATTGAGGGAACGCGATGGAAGCGACACAGCATCAGCGCTGAGCAGAGCAGACGGACGATCAGCGCAGAGCAGTGCAGCGTAGACCAAGGACGATGGACAATGACGACGACGGACGCTCACGCCACCAAGGACGACGACGACGACACCAACAAAGGGAGGAAAAACGCCACTTACTTCAGAGAACAATCGCCAGCTAGGATTTTTATTTTTGGGACAAAATGTCAAGGGTGATTTTGGTATTATGTGGGTTCAATTAGCTGTTTTAATTTAATTAAGACAATATTCTATTTTTGAACAGAATATTCTGTTATGTCAAACGATTTTGTCGCGGCAGGGACTAAATTAAAAAAAATTAACGTATAGGGACCCAATTAAAAGGAAAAAAAGTATAGGGACCTAATTAAAAATTTCGCAAAACTATAAAGACCAACAGAGTAATTAAACAAAAAAAAAAACGTATTTGAGGCCAGGATGGGTTTCATTTAGGTGGACAAAAGAATATAGCACAACATCCTTTGACCAGGCTACAAACAACTGTCTGATGCTTTGATAAATAGTGAAAATTTATCTGTAGTCAACTTTACATGAAATTGTTTTTAAATTAATGACGTATGTTATTATTTGGTTTGATAAAAAAAATCGGTTTATTTTATATAAATACTTTTTTTTTGAAAAAATCGATTTGGATCAATCAAATAACCATCTTTCAAAGTTTTTGTTTTCAATTTTTTTCTACATATTATCCCTAAATGATGAATTTGGTATGTTCTTTTTTTTCATCCTTTTTTATTAAATTTATTTTTTACTTTTATTTATTTATTTAATTCTCATGAAATATATATATAGATTATTGAAAAAGTAAAGTTTGGTATTTAAAAAAAAAAACAAAACTCAAGAACATAACAAAAAAAGGGAATAAAAGTAACGCTGAGTCCAACTTAAATTGACTTCTTTTAATTCAACCATTTATATTTTATGTATATACAATAAACTGATTTTTTTTCCAAACCAAATAATAATTAGTATCAACAATTCAAAAATGACTTCATGAAGTTGTGCCTTGATAAATGGGATTTTTTGTAATTTACAAATCATTCGTACTAAATAATTAAATGATCTAATTTTTAATTTTAATTTTACTTTTTTTTTTAATTCGTTGTTTTCAATTATCAATGTTTCTCTATACTAAATATATAATTCAAAAACCTAATTACAAGATGGACCAATGGATTTTGAGATTTTAACCCACAATAATATATTAAGTTAAGAGAGATTTTACCGTGCTGACCCATATTGTCAGCATGGGATGATAATAACGCGTGGCGACTTGAGAGCATGATACTTGGTTAATAGCTCTTCTTTTTGTTGATGTTGTTTATTTTCCGTTTCCATCACTTTGCTTAGTTATGATTAATGAAACTGTTAAGTATTTTTAGTTTGTGGGCTGGCAATGGACCATAATGAATAATACTTCATACCATTTCCAATAAAAAAATATTATCCCAAATAAAAAACATAAATTCTTTTTATTTGTTTAATAATTAAAATTCGCTAAAGAATAGAGCCTTTTTTTTTCTTACTTTAAAATACATAAAATAGATGATTTTATTTTATTTAAGAATTTCAATTCACTTGTCTTTATCTTTTTGAATGTATAAAATATCAAAAATATATTTTTTAATAAATAAGTGTCTAGCAAAAATAATTTTATTAAAGATAGAGTTATTTACAAATCAAATGAGAATTTAACATATTTAACAGTAATTTCAATCTAAAAAATAGAATTCAATTATACTTATATATTAAAATCATTCTAAATTAAGAAATTGAATTTTAAATAAAAATAAATTCTTTTCTTCATAGAATGCAATCCTTATCTCATATTAAAAAAAATTTTCAAATACACTCTTTGAAATTACAAAATTATCAACACACCAAATTAAAGGTATAATCTACAAATATAGGGTGTTTTACTAAATTGAATATTAATTTTAAAAATATAATTAGTTGATTTGGAACTGTCTTTATAAGTACAAGTCTTTTATTGAGATTTTTTTATGTGCACAATAAATTATTTATAAATATGACCATTAAAAATTTAATAATAATTATTATTATTTTATATTTATTCTAAATATTTTTTAAATTCATAAGAAATAACTTTAAAAAATTAAGATTATCCGTTATGAATTTAAAAAATTTGGAGTAAATGTAAAATTATTATTATTATTATTAAATCTCTAATAGGTCATATTTATAAATAATTTATTGTGCACAAAAGTTCAAAAATTTTGAGTTTACTAAAGACAGACCCAAATTAACTAATCATATTTTTATAATTAATATTCAAATTAATAAAACATCCCACATTTGCAGATTATACCTTTAATTTGGTATGTTGATAATTTTGTATTTTCAAAGAGTGTCTTTGAAATTTTTTTTAATATGAGATAAGAATTGCATTCTACGAAGAAAATAATTTATTTTTATTTGAAATTCAATTTTTTTATTTGAAATGATTTAAATATATAAGTAGAATTGAATTCTACCTTTTGGATTGAAATTACTGTTAAATATGTTAAATTTTCATTTAATTTGTAAATAACTCTATCTTTAATAAAATTATTTTTGCTAGACACTTATTTATAAAAATTTTTTTTTGACATTTTATACATTGAAAAAGATAAAGACAAGTGAATTGAAATTCTTAAATAAAATAAAATCATCTATTTTATGTATTTCAAAGTAAAAAAAAAAAGCTCTATTCTTTAGCAAATTTTAATTATAAAACAAATAAAAAGAATTTATGTTTTTTATTTGGGATAATGTTTTCTTTTTTATTGGGAATGGTATGAAGTATTATTCACTATGGTCCATTACCAGCCTACAAACCAAAAATACTTAGCAATTTCATTAATTATAACTAAGCAAAGTGATGGGAACAGGAAATAAACAACATCAAGGGAAAGAAGAGTTATTAACCAAATGTCACGCTCCGAATCCACCACGCGTTATCATCATCTCATGCTGACAATATGGGGCAGAATTTCCCTTTAAGTGGAAGCAACCCGTAAGAAAAGTAGATAAAAAAATATAAAAGATAAACAATTAGATTTTTAACTTATCCTCCTAATTATCTTCTAATTAAAAAAATAATTTAAAAAATAGATTAAGAATGCTGTTTCTAGGAAAGAATGTGTGGTTACCTTGCATTGCGCAAGGTAGTAATGAGATTCAGATTCAGCATTCGCGAGGGAACAAGCATTTTCACTTCAGGTTAGGGGTTAAATTTGACTTAATACAAGTGTGTTGCTAAATTAAATATTTACTTACGTCGGCAGAGAAACAGGGGGGAAGGAGAACACCGAGTTGCAGAAGCCCATTCCCATTCCCATTCCCATTCCCATGGAAACACCATTATAGCATCAAAAGCATTGACATACATCATCAACGCTTCCTTACCAAAATTCAGAAAGTGCAATAAAAATAAGCACTTTCTGACTTTCTGTTCTAGTGGATCTCTTGCTAACATTTACATTTGACACTACAAGGTTTATGAATTGTCTGTAATATGCTGATCCGGATACTGCTTCACACGACTAGGATTTGTCTCAAATATGAATGGCATCCCCCTCAACTGCAAAATAAAACAAATTGTATTTTATTTCACACATATTTCGAGATAACTGTAGCAATTTAACTAAGACTTCATTCCTATTTTATATAACTAATCCAAAGGGCATCTTATAATTCCAACCGCCTCCACCTCCCTCAACTTAGAAAATAGTGGTAGTGAGTTACGTATATTTGATTATTTTGTAAACTGGAAGAAAGCAGGGATGGAATTGAAATAAACAAACAATAACATGCTCATTCTCATAACAAAAACTGTGTTTTTATTTTCCTACTAAGGATATTGGTAGCACAAAGATTCCATGACACTTAATTCCACCAACAACTAGAAACAAAAAAAAAAAAAAAACGGAATTTGCAGAGCATCCAGCACCTATTAACTCCGCAATCAAAATCTGAGACTCATTTTGATTGTGGACAACACATGGTTGAGAACTAGTAAAAAACTTTTATCCATATGCACAAATACTAAGAGCATGTGTACATGCATGCAGGAAAAGTTTTTCAAAGAGGATATGAGGTTATTCAAGTGAATAACCAAATCTGAAATACCTAGGCTATAGAATCATACCTCGATCAAACAATTGGAGTGTAGTCTTTGAGACTGACCAGTGTGCACTTCTTTGTTATTCACCAATATTGAAGTCTTGCCAAAGTTTTTAATGTAGAAAGATCCATCATTGTCCAGCTTTATAATTGCCTGAAAGTTAGCAAGGGAAGAAACATCATTTATATGTCGACAGGTCAACTTTTGTATGGCAGAGACTTTACATTGAAGCCAAAACTTTGGTTTTTTTTTTTTTTTTTTTTGCCGGGGGGAAGGAGAGGCTATAATAGTGCTTAATTGTTCTATGTATTTCATAAAGCATATTGACTTGATTAGTATATCATAACTAATTTGCTAATGCAAACACACATCATACGAATCTGAAATGAGGAGCAGACTATCTATGTCCTTAACAAAATATATGAATGTACCAAAATCGTTCTTGCATCATGAACCAAGTCAAATTTGGTAATATGACTAACCTGGCGTCGAGATATTTTATTTGCATAACCTCCTTTGCCTAAGTCAATATCTACTGGAACACCTTGTGTTGCCCGTCCAAGTAAAACCTGCAGGAGAAATTGAGATATCACTAAAAGCATTATCCAAGTCTTAGATTCAGTTTCCATCATCATTATGGTTTGATAGTAATTCACATGTCAGACCCTTTGAAGTGCCCATAAAAGAGATAAAAATAGAGAGGGATTCTTAGCCTAACACGTAGTTTCAAAGAATGAAATTCATAATCGATCCCCTCCCTGTCTTCTTTCTGGAGGCTTATGGTAATTGTCATTTCATTAGCCCGAAACCAAGTTAGCATCTTTCTGCCCCAAAAAAGAGTACAATGCTCGTCTTTTGATAAGAGTATTCCATATTATCTGTTGGAAAATTTTCGACGTCCACCATATTAATCTACTGGGATTTTTTCTGGTTCGCTACTATCCTATCTGAGCTGGATAAGCTCTCTCTGTCCCCCTTCCATCTTCAAAGTGGACAGCCTTAATGGTACACTAGCTATAACTTCCTTGATTTTGATCCACCCCCCCCCCCCTCCCCCTTTTTTCTTTTTCATACTTGTAAACCCAGATCTCTGCTAAGCTAAGAGCCAATATCACTTTTTCCTAGGTCTTACCATCCTATAGCTTCCCTGCAAATCACTTGAGCAATAAAAATTCAATCATTTCTCTATTGGCACTTTAGCTTGATTGTTGTTCTATGGAAAGGTAAATTGCCTCCTAGAGTTTAGTTACTTTCCTTGCATCATTTGGTTGGTGTTACTTCCAAAAAGAACCATCACAGCTTAGACATTTAAAGGCTCAAAGATTAACACGCACACAAACATAGAAATGGATTTCACTGAAGGGCAGAGAACAGATCTGTCCAACTATTCTTTAATTATTATACCTTCACCACAGTTCACTCCATAATTTACAATCAAATCAGTCTCAAATCAGAAACAAAATCAGAATAAAGCAACTAATATCTGTTTATAGACACATGTTGTGTGTCTCAGTTCTTATAGTTGAAATAAATTCAATACATGGATATACCCAAAATTAAAAAACACACTCATGTAAAATACCTCGGCTTTCTTAATATAATGCTTTGAATGGCGACCATATAAAATGGCAATTGCTTCATGTAAAGCAATGGCTCTCTGCATATAGGAATGAGCACCCTGTTCCAACCTTATGATAGTCCGTTTAGTTTCCTCATGTTGATATGTTGATACTATATTGCAATCAGAATATAATATTGTTAAACTATTATAAAAGAAAATCCACAGTGAAATCAACAACAAAGGAAAAATATCCAACCATTTAAAAACAGAATACTTACTGAATATCTGCTGATCAAGGAAAGCATATTCATACAAAGGCACACATAAACTGCATATATACTGCCCAAGTTCCATAAATTATGTAAACAAGTAGCAGAAGTCATGGTCATGCATCATCATGACATGATGTCTGGTCCATAATGCACAACAAAGAGCTCACCCATATGCCTCATAACTACTAGCATGTTTCTAAAATGTCACTAGTGAACTTGCAGGAAAGCATCAAATTTTGCAAGCTTCGTCAAAAAGAAAAAATACTATTAAAAAGTATCACCTGCCCAAGGGTCTATCACATTTTATCAGTGTACTATAATAAGTTAAGACAACAGCTAAATAAAAAATAGGCAACCATAAGGAAGCAAAATGAGTTTTTATGAGATTATCCCAAGTAACTGAGCCATGCTTCTGTGGCATGAGGCAGAATAAGACAAGCACCACAAAACAGAAATGTTATTCAGTTGGGACATTAATTAATTATCTGTACTCCAAATAAACAAAATATAAAAGATGCAGATAGCATCATGCAAGAAGCAATGACAAAAGTAACTTCTTTGTAATACCTTCCTCGTTATAAAACAAATCCTGATCATCTGGATCCAGATCCATATCAAGTATCTGTAGATGGAAATGAAGGAATAACTCAGAAAATAGCTACAGTTATGAAACAAGGTTAAGGTTACTGTTGATTGAAAGGTCTGCACCACACGCCTTACCATTGCCTCTATATCAGAATAACAAGGAACATCATCATCACTCTCCATATATTGCTCTTCTTCATCTAAAGTTGGAGAAATTGCCACCAGATGAGACTTGGGAACATCTGAAGACCCCACTTCAGCATGTTGCAAATGACGATCTTGAATTGGCAAGGGTAAGTTTTCTGCCTGTTTCATGCCAGATCCATCAGAATAAGGATGATTTCTGAAGTCATTAGACCCAAGGGTTGGTTTCTCACTATAACAGTTTGTCACACGACTATTTAGACAATGTGTCGAGCCTACATTGATAGGTGTGTCCTTTGGGTTTGCATGCATGATAGCATTGGTTGTGCTAGCTTTATTTCCACCTAACCCACCAGAAACAGTCACAGCACTCCTGGACGCTATGTGTGATGCATGAGCATTCGAAAATTCACACTTTACCCCTGGAAAGGGAGGAGATCCCATCACCTGAGAAGATCCACGAAATTCTGCGGGTTTTTTCTGTTCTACCTTTGTCATTCTACTTCTTTCAAGAGCCTTATGGTTACTAAATCCATAATCCTGAACACATGATGAAATTGGCTTATTGGATTCTGTATACACCCATTCAGATGAATACGGAGATGTTGAAGGAGGCACATCCAAGGGTAGTAAGAAAACATCAACATTGCATGGAACTTCTGGTTCTTCAGTGTTTAGAGCACAGAATACAACTCCATTGATTAGTTCAGGAAAACGAGGATCTTTAACAGAGACAGAAGATGATACTTGGATATCTGATTTTTGAACTGTTTGGGCATCGCTAGACTGTAGTCTATTGTTATCATCTACTTTTGCATGACATGAAACTGACAGATTTGAAACTTTTGCTTGTGAGGCCACTGAAGACTCTGCCTCAGCCTTTTCAGGCATCTGATCTTGGCTAACATCATTAGGAGAACTTAGTAGAAGTGAACTCAGACCATCATAATAAGACTTATCAATCCCGTCTTTTCCATCAACATCCATCAGATAGAGTTCTTCCTCATTTGTGAAGTTTAAGAGAGAATTGGACAGATCTGCCAGGTAAGCCTCCCCACAAGCAATAGAATCCTTAAAATCACCACATGGCATTTCAGGTTCTTGAATGCTCGCATGTGTTTTCCACACTGGCATTTCCGGGAGTGGAGACAAATGTAAGCTATTAAATGATGTACCACATTCCATTTCAGATGAATCAAATACATCATTTCCATCAAACTCAGAACACAGGCTTCCAGGGTCACTGTTGATCTGATCAAATGGGGTCTCTAAATTATCGTCATCAATGAAGCTATCAATGGCTAGTTCTTCTGGAACACCCATCTCCTCTGCAGCTCCATTGGAAACATCACCTCGAAGAAATTGAGGTTCTTCTCTAAGTACATCTTGTTGCTCAGCAGGGATATTGTCTTGAACTGGATCCTTAGCTCCGGTGTAATATGCATGGACAGTAACTCCATTCGTTATAGCACCACCATTCATCATATTTTCAGGAAAAGAATACTGAGCAGGATCAGTATGTGAACCATGGAAACCAAAATGATTGGACGTTTCACCTTCGGCCAAACAGTTTTTAGGCAAACTCTCACTTCCATTTACACCATAATTGTCATTTTCAGGATCAACAAGGAAACCTAAATCTATGGAATTAAATGCGTCATTGCGAATTCTTTTCCGCATAGCATAATAGGAAGTCCGTACACTTTCAGCTTTTCTTTTTGCAGAATCAATTTTGCATTCTCTTGAATTTCCAAACTTGATGAACTTCGATGGGAGAGGTGAAGTAGAAATCTCAAAGTCTGTCATGCCTGCAGATGCTTCCGCAGAAATAATAGGATCATAGAGGATAGAGTACCATCTATCGCGTATTTCTCTAAAACTATATCTTCGAGAAAACTGCACCGCACCTTTTGCTAGTGACTCTAAAGAAGCACCGGCCTGCAAATAGACAAGTCAAAGACTAAACATGGAGTCCCCCTTCGAAACTCAAACCAGACGGCAAGAACAAAAATCTATCCAATTCAGAGAAATCGCCCCTTGACATACATAAACCACAACATTCAGAATCGTACACAAACAGATTCACTCTTCAATATGTGAAGGACTAACACATTTGCCCCATGATACGAGTGTCTACTATCCCCAAGACCTCAAATAATGCACATTTAATATGATAAATAGCATGAATGTGCAATGAATATAACTCGTTGATCCCAACCTAAGAACCCTCTAAGACACACGTTCCTGGTAACGTACGCGCCAATTTTACCTAACAGTACAACTATTATTCATCAGAAAAGGCGCTAAAGCACATTAGGTAGATGGCAAATTAAGCAGACATGCGGATGCAAAGGCAAAGATTAGGAATAGAGGTTGAAGTCGAAAGCTAAGAGTGAATTGGAAAGAGAGAGAGAACCTCAACGGCGTTCTTGAGGAGAGGGTCGTCCTCGGAAGTCCAAGGAGGCAGAGTGGCAAGAGCACCCATTGCAGCGGCGGCGGCACCACTGACACAGTCTATCGTCGTCTTGTTGTGAGTTTTTGGTATTTTCCTTCTTCTTTGTATGTAAGACTTTAAAGTTTAAAGAGCTCTTAGCTCACATCACACTATAACAGAACACAAAACCCCTATATACACTCGGAAAAGTTGAAATGCTGTTTACAAGGGTTTTAGTTCCTTTTTAAGACGATAGAAATAAAAGCATAATAATAACTAATTAGTATAACAGACCGCATGGAAAAATGGGATAACGTTACATTCTTCTTTCTTGGCAGATACTTGTTTGTTTCTTTTCCTTTTTCCTTTTCATTATAATAAATTAATTAATAACTAAATCGTACCATGTAACATTTTCGTGTAAACAATCCAATATTATGTGATTCGATTTGTTATAGTAGTAGTTTTTGCAAATTTGCAAAAATATTATTTATATGTCAAAATCAATCATTATATATTTATAATAAATATATATTTAATTTATTTTTAATATATATTTTAAATTTTATCGTATATTTCACTCTAATAATTAATTTTATTATATACTTAGTATAATTATTTTTTTTAATGATGAAATATATTTGACTTTTTATAATGATTCAGTTCAAAATTTTGTTTACATGATGATGGTGATAATTGTTAAAAGAATAGAAATTGTTTCAAGAGTTTTTCGAAACGTTGAATTGGGTCGGGACGTGAGGTCCAAATTTCTTTGTATGGCAATGTTCAATTTGTTGATGTCAAGATACCGCTTGTCCGAGTTCTTTGTGAGGAGATGGGGGGTGGTACCTGTAAGAGACTCCGATGCTTAAGTTAGCAAGGGCTTTATGCAGATTTTTAGTAGATTAGAACGTGAATTATACCTAAAGGATGTCAGTGTATTTATAGTAGGATCGATAACTGCCTTTGTTGGAGTAGTTCCATCTTTTCTGACGGATCTTGGAAGTTGATATCTTTTAGCAAAGATAGAGATTACAGGCAAGATTCGCGGAGGCGGTTTCTTGCTTTGGACACGTAGAGTTGGGCTCTTTTGTCGGTGTCCGACCTCTTTAAAGAGGTCGGGTATGTTTGTAGAGGCCACCTTTTTTGGTGGGCCTTTTTGTTTGTTGGACCTGGCTTTGCTTATTGGGCCAGAGTATGAGCAGTGCCCCTACTTGAGTCCTGAGCCTTCTATAGGTCAAGCTTAAGCATTTCGTGATTTTTGCTTAAACGTCGGGTTTTCCATCTTTCCAGAGGTCGAGTACTCGACGTATTTGAAAATTTGAATGTTGCCTCCCTTTAAATGAGGGGCTAAGTTGGCACGGCAGTTTCCTTGAATTGTGCGCACGTTTTAAAGATGAATAAATAGGCCTGTTACTCTTTGTTTCTTATAAAAGCACCGTGGCCTTTCTTCTTCTCCTTTTCTCCATTTCTGAAAGCCTTTTCATTTGCTATCATTGTGAAAAAAGATCCTTTCTTTTCCTTCGTCTTATGTTGCGACTCCATTTTTCAAGGTTCTCCTAATTTCATTCTTCTCGGAAGAGTTCTTTAAAGATGATTATTCATGTCTTGTTGCTTGACGTGCCCCTCTTCATTTCAAACCCCCTTTATGATTTCTCAAATTGTATTTGTTGTTCTAATATGCCTCTCATTTTTTGCAGAGACAATGGCTTCTAAAACTTCGTCCATGAAATACTTGCGCCAAACCCAAAAAATGGTTGTGGCTCGGGGGCCTTCAGGATAAGGAGGCTGGGGGTGCTTCTTCCTGACCTTCCTCTAAGAAGTCGAACCCTGGCCCCATAGCCCAGAATAAGGTAATCCCAACTCTTTCCGTTTGGTTGATATCTTCTGACATGCCTTCTGAGAGATCGGGTGCTCCATCTTCCCCGTTACCGTCAGGGCCTTCTCCCAAAAAATAGAAAACTGATGGGGAGTCGAGCATTAATGATAAGGATTTTGACGGGTTTATTTGGAGAGAAAAGAACATCTTGCCCATAGCTAAATAGCTATGGACGACGTGGCTATCCAGAATCATCTGCACCATATGGCCCGTAATTGTATCCGTATGGCGGGGGTGAGTACTGCTTTGGCTAAGAAGCTGAGAAAGACTCCTGTCCATGCTATTTAGGCTTTCCTTGACTCTTCCTAAGCTAAAGTGGAAAGATTAAATGGCTTGAAGGAAGAGTTAGAGGAGGGGAACGCTAGGCTGAAGTCTGACTTAGAGAAAGCTCATTCTCGAGCAGTAAAGGATGAAGCAGCAGCATTGATGGCAGAAGGGGTGAAGAAGAAGGCCGAGGAAAGTTACACTAGGACCTACGGGAGCTTATTGACCTCAGGGATGAATTGAAAGTAGCTCAGGAGGAGTATGCCGATCTTCAGGAGAATGTGGTCGGGGGGATGGACGAGATGTTTGAAAATTTAAAGGCTCAAGTCCAAGTCCTTGCCCCCAACCTAGACCTTTCCCCACTTAGTCAAGATAACATTGTTGTTGACGGGAAGATTATGCCGGCCCCTGATGAAGATGAGGGGCTTCCTCTCGACCCGAAGATTTCTGCTCCCCAAGTCGGTCAAGCTTCTGCACCGTTCGAGGTCCAACCCGAGGTCGTCAATGTGGAGGCCTCTTTTTCACCATCTGCGTCTATCCCGGCCATGCCGATCTCTATGCATCCTCTGACCCCTCTTGTCAAGGGAAAAGATGCTACTAAAGGCGAGGATCTCAACCCGCTGCTTGGCAAGAAACCTTAAATTCTCTTTGTTTTTGTTTTAGATATTTGTAAGGTTTAATTACTCTGTTGGTCCTTATAGTTTCGCGAAATTTTTAATGAGGTCCCTATACTTTTTTTCCTTTTAATTGAGTCCTTACACCAATTTTTTTTAATTGAGTCCCTACACTTTTTTCCTTTTATTTAAGTCCCTCCACCAATTTTTTTTAGTTGTGTCCTTATACAATTAAGCCAATTACTACCAAGAAGGACCTAATTAAAAAAAAATATGGTGTAGGGATCCAATTAAAAAGAAAAAAAAGTATAGCGACTTAATTGAAAATTTCGCGAAACTATAGGGACCAATAGAGAAATTAAACCTATTTGGAATGACCCGACCAGAGGGTCTTATAACACTTTACTTTCTTTTGTAAGATTTGGTAGTTTCTTGAACACTTTACCTTTTGTTTTAGTTGCTTCACAACTTTTATAAAGTATTATTCAAGTTATTTTCTTTATATCTCAAATAACACTTCTGCTTTTGAAATGGAGGTAGGTTTTTAAAGTTGAATATGGTTTGCCTGATTTTGAATCTTAGCAACTTTGTCAAATGAGTAGTTCTTTTATGAGTTTCCTTTCCTAATTCCGACTTCGAGTAGTCGGTCTTTATTAAGTTACTTCTACAGCTCTTTTTTTACCTGGCCTAACAATTGAGGTCGTTTTCACTAGTTGTTTATATAAGTTCTTACATTAATTTGTACCTCGTCACTTCATCTTGCCGACCATGTTAGGTCGGACAATGACTTTCGCGGTTTGTCGACCTTAAATTAATGCATTTTTAATAGGAAACCTTTAAAGAAAGAAGTAGGAATTTTATTAATACTCAACAAATTCCTTTACGTAAATCTACGTATTAGGGGCTTGAGTACTCCTAGTTCCTGTGCTGGTGCCTCATTAAAAAAACCTAAAATCGAGAAAAAAGAGTACAGCGATGGAAAAGGTTTCGCTGTCTAACTATAATACTTTCTTAGATTACATGCGTGTCAATACCTCGGGAGGTCATTGGTGACGAAGCTCTTCTTGATCACCTTTTGGTTGTATCTTAGAGCCATCCTTTGCTTTAGGGCTTCCTCCTTAATTCAAGCTCTTTCTCAGACTTTGGGGAGGAGATCGAGCTCTTCTTTTTGTGCTTGGGAGTTAGCTCTTTCATTGTAGAATACGACTTTGGGTGATTCTTCAGCTACTTCTATGGGGATCATTACTTGCATTCCGTAAACAAGTCGGAAAGGTGACTCCCCTGTTGTAGAATACGGGGTGGTCCGATATGCCCACAAGACTTGAGGGAGCTCATCAGCCCAAGTCCCTTTTGCATCTTGTAGTCGGCACTTTATCCCGGCCAGTATGACTTTGTTGGCAGCTTCAACCTGTCCATTAGCCTGGGGTGCTCTACCGATGTGAACTGGTGTTTTATTTTTAGGTCGGCCACCGGATTCCTAAAGGTTGAGTCATTGAATTGAGTCCCATTGTCCGTGATGATGGAGTGAGGAACTCCAAACCTTATGACAATGTTTTTATACAAGAATTTTCAACTTCTCTGAGCGGTGATAATTGCTAAGGGCTCTTCCTCGATCCATTTAGTGAAGTAGTCAATCCCTACTATGAGATATTTGACTTGTCCTGGTGCTTGTGGAAATGGTTCGAGCAGATCGAGATTCCATTTTACAAATGGCCATGGTGAGGTAACGCTAATAAGTTCCTCAGGTGGCGCAACGTGGAAGTTGGCATGTTTCTAACAAGGTGGACACTTCTTAACGAACTCGGTCACTTCCTGTTGTAAGGTCGGCTAGAAGAAGCCGGCTCGGATCACTTTTTTTTCCAGTGCCCGAGCTCCCAAGTGATTTCCACATATGCCACTGTGCACATCTTCTAAGACTTTCTTTGTAATGGAGGTCGGGACACATTTCAAGAGGAGTGTTGAGATCCCTCTTTTGTATAGAATATTGTGGATCAATATGTAATTTTGCGCCTCTTTTACGAGCCTTCTGGCTTCTTTTTCATTCTTGGGGAGGACATCAAATTTGAGGTAGTTGACTATAGGAGTCATCCATCCTAGGTTTTGATTGGATATGGTCAATACCTCTGAATTATCCTCCTCTTTTGATATTGATGGTGTTTGCAGAGTCTCCTGAATAAGACTTCTATTGTTGTCCCCTGGCTTGATGCTGGCTAATTTAGAGAAGGCATTAGCTCGGGGATTAGATCCCGGGATATATGTCAGACCTCTCCTTTTGCAAAGTGTGTCAGTTGTTCTCGGGCTTCATCCAAGTACTTTTTTATAGTGGGGTCTTTTGCTTGATAGGTGTCGTTAATTTGCGAAGTTATTACTTGCAAATCACTGAACACCATCAATCTTTCCGCCCCCACTTCTTTAGCCAGCTTCAAGCCAGAAAGTAAGGCTTCGTACTCTACTTGGTTGTTAGAAGCAGAAAACTCAAACCTTAGGGAGAGTTCTATCCGAGTTCCTTGGTTGCTTTCTAAAAATAACACCTGCTCCACTTCCGGCTTTGTTTGATGACTGATGCAGTATTTTATAACCCACAAACTAACCGGCAAGTGCACCGGGTCATACCAAGTAATACCTTACGTGAGTAAGGGTCAATCCCACGAGGATTGATGGATTAAGCAATAATAGTGTTTGATAGGCTTAGTTAGATAAACAGAAAATAGTGTTTGGAAGTTCAAAAGTATTAACAGTAAATTTGGAATATTAAAGATAGGCAAATAAATAAGTTGGGAATAAAATATTGAGAAAGCAGTTAAAGCTTCAAAGTTATCTATTTTTCCGGATTTACTTTTCTTACTAACTATTTTAATTATGTAGGATTTAATTTATGGCAATTATATGTGACTAGACCCTAATTTCTTAGACCTTCCTAGTCTCCTCTAAAATTCATTAACTGCCAATTCCTTGGTCAATTAATTTCAATTAGAGGGTGGTAATCAATTTATAGTTTATATGCCACAAAAACTCTAATTACCCAAGAAATAAAAGGATTATATGTCACGTATCCTGTTAAATTCAGATAATTAAAATTTAGGAGAATTTGTTTTCAAGCTGTTGTTCAAGTATAGAGATTTTCCAAGTTATACAAGAACTCAAATAGAAAGAGGGTCATACTTCCGTTCCACCCAAATTCATAAAATAAAGAGCGAAAACAATTCTTAAATTATAAATCCATGCATAAATTAAAATAGAAAAAGCAATAAAATCAATCCATACAAATAAATAGAGCTCATAACCTTAACAATGAAGGATTAGTTGCTCATGGAATGTAGAATATAATTTTGTATAGAATTGGAATAGAATTCCCTAATGGAATCCCCCTAATGTAATCTCAATAGAAGAGAAGTCTTTTCTTTTTATAACTAATCCTAATTAATTTAAAATCTAATATCTAAAATTAAGATAATATATTTTCCTATTTTAAATGTAAATTTGAATTTAAATCAGAATTAATTAACTACTCCGCGTCTTGTAACGTGGGGACCACTTGCCTTCCTTCACTCTGCAGCCTCTGATCTGTACTTTCTGGGTTGAAAACTGGGTCAAAAGCAGTCCAGAAATTGCCCCGAGCATTTTCTGCATTTTCTGCATGTGGCGTATGTCACGCGTACGCATCGCTGGTCTTCTTCGCAAATCACGCGGACGCGTCGGTCACGTGTACGCGTTGCTGAGCAAATCTTCAAATCACGCATACGCATCAGTCACGTGCACGCGTCGCCATGAAAAGCTCCAAATTACACGTACGCGTCAGTCACGCATACACGTCGCTCCTCGCTGCCATCTCCTTTTGTTCTTGTGCTGCAGAAACTCCATCAAATCCAGCCAAATGCTACCTAAAATAAACAAAATTGCAAAAGACTCAAAGTAGCATCTATATTGGCTAAAAAGATAATTAATTCTTTATTAAACTCAACAAATTAGATGCAAATTCACTAGAAAAAGATAGGAAAGATGCTCACGCATCACAACACTAAACTTAAATTGTTGCTTCTCCTCAAGCAACCAAAACTAATATAAGTTTAGGATGTGAATTTGCATGAGAATGAGAGTTCGATTAAGTTCATGTCTCTTCTTATAGTGGGGTTTACAATTGCAATCCTGAATAGTTTTGGTATCTCACTTTATCCTTTGAAGTTCAGAATGATTGGCATCCATAGGAACTCAGAATTCATATAGTGTTATTGATTCTCCTAGTTCAGTATGTTGATTCTTGAACACAGCTACTTTATGAGTCTTGGCCGTGACCCTAAGCATTTTGTTTTTCCAGTATTACCACCGAATACATAAATGCCACAGACACATAACTGGGTGAACCTTTTTAGATTGTGACTTAGCTTTGCTAGAGTCCCCAGTTAGAGGTGTCCAAAGTTCTTAAGCACACTCTTTTTCTTTTGGTTCACGACTTTAACCGCTCAATCTCAAGTTTTTTACTTGACACCTTTACGCCATAAGCACATGGTTAGGGACAGCTTGATTTAGCATCTTAGGCCAGGATTTTATTCCTTTGGGCCCTCCTATCCATTAATGCTCAAAGCCTTCGATCCTTTTTACCCTTTGCTTTTTAGTTTAAAGGGTCATTGGCTTTTTCTGCTTGCTTCTTTTTTCTTTTTTTTTTCTTTTTTTATTTATTTTATATTTTATTTTTTTTTATTTTTTGCAAGCTTCATGTTTTTCACTGCTTTTTCTTGCTTCAAGAATCAATTTTATGATTTTTCAGATTATCAATAACATTTCTCTTTTTTCATCATTCTTTCAAGAGCCAACAATTTTAACATTCATAAACTTCACTATAAAAAATATGCACTGTTCATGTCATGTATTCAGAATTACAGAAAATACCACCATATTTAAGTAAATAAGAATATTCTTAAATATAGACCCACTTTCTCATGCAGCATATCACTCCTGTATTTTTTTTATTCGGATTCCAGCTCAGTGAGTAATACATGAGACATCTTTTCAGAATTAAAGCAATAGGGAGAACTAAACTAGTCCTAGGATTCTAACTAATAAAGGATCATGCAACAAACAAAGCAAAATAGCAGAAAACCGGAACGTAACATAGAAAAAGAGGGGAGGAATAAAAATGAAAAGAAATCAACCACCTTAGTTATCCTAGTGGTCATTTTATTCTTCAGGTTGTGTTTCTCAGTGAAGATGATTCGCCTACCTTTTGGTGCCATAGCAATAAACAGAAAACCCTTAAGCGAAGCGTCAACACCAAACTTAAAGGTTTGCTTGTCCTCAAACAAAGAAGAACTGAAAATAGAAAGAGACAAATATTATGATGAAAGAAAAAGAAAAGGATAAAAGAACAAGAGAGAATTAGGATTGGAAGAGGGGGAAAGAAAATTAAAACCGGGCGGCGAAATAGTGTAGTTGTGCAGCGCAGGCGACGCGTACGCGTGCAGCACGCTACGCGTAAGTCATGGAATTTTCTTAATGACGCGTAAGCGTCGGGGACGCTTCCGCGTGCCGTGGATTTTGCGCGATTCGCGTGAAGGCAGCCGCGCGCTCGCACAACTCTCTGTTCTCGTGGCTTGCGAACCAATATTTTCATACGACGCGTGCGCGTCATGCACGCGCATGCGTGGATGAACATTTGTGCAAATGATGCGCACGCGTCAGGGATGCGTACGACATTTCTCTGAACGAAGAGCTCGAATCTTCCTAGCTTATAGCTCGACGTTGAAGGCAACAGCTCGACATTGACTTCTAAAAACCGAGTTACGTCTAGGTTACTCACACAAGAACACTATGCATCGTTGAAAAAATTTTTAATCTTTACGCATTTTTAACTTTGTGGTTATTGTGCACAAATGTATTTTGCACATAACCAAAAAATTCTATTATTTGCACAGTAATTCAGTTACTATGTATAACGTTTCAAAAAAATTTTCGTCCGGTCAAACTTTCAAACATGCACAATAACTCGGATCACTGTGCATGACAGTCAAAAACGCATTTTTTGTCCAATTTTTCCAACTGTATAATAACTCAAGTTACTATGCACATATTGCCTAGATCCCACACTTTAGATTTTGAAGAAGATTAGATATCATGAATTCTGGCATTTAAGTGTGAGTAACCATATCCAACAAAATCTTAACCCAAAAAGAGAAAGTGAGTATACTAATTCGTCATGCTGCTAATGAATTCTCTCAAGGTACGACAGTTCAGCAAAATCCGATTCCTTCATCGTTGTTGTTGAATTCTTGGAAGCCTCCTTGAACATTGTTAAGGTTAATCATCTTGCTGATTTTGGATGTATTGTGAATGGTTCATGTGTTGCTCTGGAAATCTCTCTATGATGAGTATTTTTACTTTTTTTAGGTGTGAACTATTTGATATTTGGAGAAGACATATCCTTGTTGAAACTTGAAGAAAATCAAAGAATATTACAGTCAAATAAACTTTAATTAGAGTCAAAGTATGATGCAAATAGCTTTTATCAAAATAGAAGTTGATAAAAGATAATACTATATATACATGGTATAAAAACAAGAAAGATGAGCTTTGCTACAAATTGGGTGCAATTAACTAATAGTTGATTGCGGAAGATTTTATTTTTGCCTCCATTAGCTTTGTTATAAATAAGAAGTTTGTGAGTAAACATTAAGGAAAAAAAAAAATAATAGTAAAGTTTTTTATATATATAATCGTCTCTTTGTATAAGTATTATTTCCATAATATAAATGAGAGGATCTATTGTAGATTTTTCTATATATTTTCAGAAATTATAATTTAATTTATCACTTAATCATATTATTTTTACTAATGTCTAAATTTATCAGTTCAGTTTCTTTCATTTTCCATCCACAAATTTTTAGTGCATTATTCTACCTAGTATCCAACAATGTATAGAGAGGTGAATGATTTATATGCAAAATAAGAAAAGTTATTTAACGGAATCAGGTTTCTTACTGTTTTATTTCTTTATTCTTTATGCATTCTTTAAAAGAATAAAAATAATATCTTTTATTTTATAATTATGTGTTACTTCTTCTGTTAACGTCTATACTATATTTTTTTTTCAAAAAAGAAAATCACACTTTTTATTATGCTCTATATATATAACAATAATGTCCTATAAGATTGTTGGCAGATAGTGATAGTTTTAAATTGTCACAAAACGGTTAGCAATAAAATGTCAACCACTCTAATATTGGATATTGTAAAACCGTTAGGAACGATTTTAAAAAATAACTGGATTAACCTTTATAAAACAGGACTTATTTCGACTTTATTTTTATGGGTGTTTAATTATCCCATTACAAATATGTAAATAAAAGAATGAAGAAAAAAAAAAGCATTTTACCTTACCTATATATATATATATAAAATATATATCATTTTTCTAATTAAAACATAGTATCTAAGTTATACTGGTCTTATGAGCACATACACAATAATGTTTCACAAAAGAAAGCATCACTAAACAGCAGTAGTCAGATTATAAGATAACAATAGTTCAGCAGCTATAATTCATCACCCATGAGCTTACCTTGGAACATAAAGATTCGTGACATACAGTATGTAGTGTTCTATGGATACACACTTAACTGCATGGGCATGTGCATTGTTTAATTAAACAGAATAGTAATAACATAAATTTCAGCAGTCATTTAATAATTTATTGGGAAGTGAAGGAACATGGTAGTATTTCCTTTTGTTGATGCGAGAGCTGAGCTTTGATATTGCTTACTAGAAAAGTAAAGGGTAAGTGGTAAGATCAGAGGCTGCTGTTCCTCCACTATGTGCATTAGGATGGCTAGGTTGTAGGCTCAATGCAAACACGCGAGGACCTAAATTTGAGAATCCTATGACAGATTCATACTCTCCATTATCCACCAATCCATAACGTGGATCTTCTGCTCTTGCATCCTACATTAATAATAATAATAATAATAATAATAATAATCAACCATATCATTGCAGTTACAGAGTATATTTATTTAATTTAACTTTAGAAGATGGAAGTCAAGAACAAATACTATATAGAGAGAGAGACAGATATATATATTAGAATAATATTACACATTCAATTGTTTTTGTTAACTAAGTCCAATTAATTTGGTCTGACATCAACAAAAATCAATTATAAATAACATTATTCAAAGTCTTATTGTTTAATTTGGTTGGACTTGGTTCATAAAAATACTTTGATGTATAGCATTACTCAATTATATTAAGCATATATGTAATCTACAAAAGCATGTGCAGAAATACATACTAAATCACGCAGGAGTCTGTTGTGCACTTCTTTCTCGTTGTTAAACTGCAAAAGGTAAAAAGGTAAAAAAGTTAAATTAAGTTAACCAAGCAACCTCTAAAAGAATATATTACTAAACTAGCAGAATATATATAATTAGTAACCATTTTTACATACCTTCTTCCTGTGCTGGTCAATCTGATTTGTGATCATCTTGTACTGTCAACCATTGTGATAAGGAACTCGTTAGCATACGGAACAGAATATAATATAGTATTTTCGCAATCTTAAACAGGATGACAAATAAGTCAAGTAGCAATGTTTCCTTTCCTTTTTCTCTGAAAAAGAAAAAGTGAAAAACAACTACTGAATGCATTAATTGACACAAGTGTTTAATGTATGTAATGGTTAACTTTCGATTTACGATATTTACGTTACATATATACTTGATGAAGATCCTATCCATCAAGTAAAAAAATTGAAATAGGGACGCAGGTCTACCCGACCCGTCTTCACCAATAATAGAAAAGTGAAAATTCAAGTACTGTCAATCTTACTTAAAGTTGATAACTGAGACTTATTAAATGATTTGAATGATAAATTTTAATTTAAAAGCTCTCACTTATCAAGTTTATTGAAAAGTTGATTGTACCTAAATTTTTACCTAATAAAAAATTAATACATAATTCTTTAGTTTTCAATTTGGTCATGGACCCCGGTGATTCCTCAAATGGAAATAATACACTGGCCTCCAAACCACATCGCGGATGGGGTCCCAAAAATTTGAGGTAACTTGGCATCACTTTACACTTATTATATATATTGGGTAAATAAAAAAAATTCTCAGCACTGAATAGTACTCAATTGCTAGATTAATTGTGTTGAAGTATTGGCCAAAAATACTAACAAATATATATTAAAATTACTTATCCTTGAGTTTTTCTTTTTATATTAAAAGATTACTTTACCTTGTTGATCGCAAATTGCAAAGAAATTAAAATATAATACCAAGTGCTCTTAATTTTTGTTCCCAAATAATTGATGACTTTAAAAATATTCAATGTCAATTCAATTTTATTTTAAATTTTACAAAATATCACATAAGCATCATATATTATAATTAATAATTTGAGATTAAATATCACTTTAATAATACAACACTGGCCTCCAAACCATATTAAGGGCGAGGTCCCAAAAATTTGAGGCAAGTTGGCATCACTTTCCACTTACCATATATATTAGGTAAATAAAAAAACGATAATGCTAAAAAAATAAAAAAATAGTCAAAGTTTATTTTATTTAATATTTATTAATTATTATAATAATTAATAAATATTAAATAAGATAAATTCTAGCTAATTTTAGTTAGCACCAAATAGTGCTAAATTGTTAGATCAAATAGGTTGAATTACCGACTAAAAATACTAACAAATATATATTAAAATTGCTTATCCTTGAATTTTTTTTATTAAAAATTATCTTACCTTGTTGATCACAATTTTTTGTTCATAATTAGTGCTCACAAATTTAAAATACAATGCTTCATACTTTTGTTCCCAAATAATAAATGGCTTGAGCAATTTTCAGTATCTCAGATCAATTTTATTCTAGGTCTCATAAAATATCACATTAGCATTTGTGAGATTATATGTTATAATTAGTGAGATTATATGTTATAATTAGTGATTTGAGATTAAACATGAAATTTGTAAATCTAATATTTGATTTCAATTCAATTTAAAAATTATACAAAATAACAAAATTTAATTGATATTTGACTAAAATAAAATTATCTATTTTTCTATGAAAAGACTGATCTCATTTCATCAATCATTTTTATTGTAAAATAAAATTTAAAAAAATCACTTTTTATAAATTCTATATTTAAAGTTCTAAAAAAACTCTATTAGACAATACCAATTGACCAATCTAAATTAATTATAAAAAGTTAAATTATTGAAAGATTTAATAGTATTTCCAAAATTATCTCTTCTAAAAATTTTAATTACCTAACTATAATCGGATATTTTTATTTTTTAATGCACAACAAGAGGTATAGCAAATTGCTGTACCTATGTAAAGCTAGGTTCTCGTTGAATGAAATATTTAGCAAAATTTTAAAATAAACACACTTTATTTTCATTATGATGTATGGGTATATAATAATAATACTTTCTTTTGTGGCCACTTGAAGCTAAGTATTTATATACTTTGCATTAAAGAAAAATTAATTTGTCAATTTTTTTCATTAATAATAAATAGGCAAAAATCATGAACACATAAAAGTATATCTATGAAAAATATTCAATCAATATGTATATATTTTTAAGCAAGTTCTTATTATGTACTCTATCAATTTTATTAAGTACTCTCGCAATTTTATTACTAACCTTACGCTCGCGAATAACCTTAGAAGCCTTGTCCATTTCTTCCTCAAGGAGTTTAAGCTCTTCTATGCCCAGATCGTTCAGACAATCTCCCATCCTCTGCCTGCACCGTATGTATAACAACTTGAATATATGAAAAGAAATTAAAAAAGAAATTAAAGAAGCTGTTAAATACCTAATCTCCTGACGAAGATTCCTGTTTACATCTTTCAGCTTCCTCAAGTTTTCTTGCATATGCTGAAAAAAAGAGAACAAAAACAACTGCCCTTGAAAAATAAGTTTATCATATTACTTTAGTAATATATATTTATTTTTACTTATAGTTATGATCAAAGCTGTTAGAGAGTAGTTTTTATCAAAAGTTATTTTAAAATTTTCATTAAGAAGAAAAATTTCTCTAAAGTATAATATTTGAAAATAATATTTTTTCTTTAAAAAGTGTGAATACAGGAAGGACCTCATAGTGAGAGTTCCAGAGATCAATTCCTACGGTCATCTGATACTGATCGAAGAACTGCTTAGTTCTGGAAAAAGAAAGAAAGACAGAGTGATAATTAATAAATCTAGGTATACAGGGGGTTTAGGGTTTGAAAATGAAGTAATTAAGAATAAGAATACGCACGAGATGGAGGGGCTAATGTACTCATGGAGTTTGCCAGTGCTAGAGAACATGATTATAGAAACCTTAGCATCGCAGAGAACGGTGAGCTCATTGGCCTTCTTGAAAAGTCCGTTGCGTCGTTTGGAGTATGTGACCTGTCTGTTGGTAGTGTTCTCTATCCTCTTGATCTGGATCTTCCCTCGAGCCATCTCTTAACCTACCTGTTTCTAGATCCTTCCTTCTTTCTTGTGAATAGCTAGTTGGGTAATAAAGAAAGGGAGAAGGGAATGGAAATGGAACTAGTTTGATTAAAGAGGGTGTGGGTGGTGGGTATTCAAAGAGAAGGGTGCATTGCCAGAAATGGAAGGCTCTTTGCCAAATTGACGAAAGGTGTTGCAGAGTTTGTTATAAGAGTCGTTACGGTGTTTGTGGTTTCATCGTCAATGTCATTCCATGTGCGCCACTGGGGACTGGAGGGCCCTTTACTTTCCGTCCTATTCCGTCACGGAACCTCCAACGCACATACATCACATTACCCGTGATCCAACTCAAGTACTCAACCTTCTCATCTGTGATACGCCAGTTATACTAGGGCTTCATCATCGTTACTATTACTTCTTTCTTCTCCCATTTAATTTCCTTAGTCGTTGAATAATCAAATTTTCATTTACGCTTTAATGTTATCTATCATTGTTTCATATCTATTTATTTTGTAGTGTACACACCAAAATTGGTCGTTAATATAAAATAAGTTAAACTATATATATATATATATATATATATATATATATATATATATATATATATATATATAAACTAATTTTAATAGTTGATTTTGATGTGCAAATAGTACTTTTATTATTTATTTTTCTAATATCACTCCTCTAAATTGTGTTAGACAAAGGTTGCTAACAACATTTTCTTTTGGTGGGCGTCTAGAAGAAAAAAACACACTGTTTTTTTGTTTTGTTTTGGAAATTAAGATGTCATGAAATTCAAATTATGAGATAGTTTTTATCGGTATCTATAATACTTGCTTGGACTAATCTAAATCTAATTCAAATTGCGTTCTTAGTTTTGGTGGGTGAATTTTTTATCGAAAATATCTCTATAAACTAGTTTTCAAATTGGAGAACTGCTTATGCAAATTTGAACCGCTTACCACTTAGACCAACGCTCGTTTTTGAAAGAGCTAGTTAATGCAGGATGCTTTATTAAAAGTTTTTTTCTCTTTGACCCGCTTTATTCAAAGTTTAAATATAAGCTTTAAAAGCTTTGGTGGATCATATATACAGGGCCTTTCTGAAGGACTTTTTGATTGGGTTTTTACACCACCGAACTTTTCCGTACCCACTAAATTCTGGCATCTTGAGAAGCTATTAGATCATGGGTCTAAAATTATAAGAAATAAAAGAAAAAGGACGAGCGATTTTTTCATAACAAACATGATCATAGATACCTCTCCAATGTCCACCATGTATACCAAAATTCCAGATCAATTAACAATATTTATGTTAAAAAAAAACATCAATATTTTAAATACTGTATTGCAAATATATTCTGAAAATATAATGAAATTATGAAATAAGAATAACTAAGAAAGTAAAAAGTGATGGATATTTCTTTACTCATAGGTCCATAAGAGTAAGAATTTTTTCTATTATGCAACTGTTTTGGACAAAAATGAAGAGCGAAAATCTGACGACAATCCGAAATCATGCTTTACTACCGATCATGCGAAGAATCGTATGAAAATAACTCTAGGTCGACAAACAAACAAGATAAATGTATATCCCAACCTAATGACTGCTCAACTGATACTAAAAAATATATAAAACAGGAACACTATCATTAGGTAAAACACTATCTCTATTAAGAGACTGACTTAAGTTTCAAAGGCTCCTGACTCTAGAATCTCATAAGCCCACTCCAGCTGCTAGGTACTAGCAGCAGCATTTGGATGAGCATCAGTTGAATGTTGGCAACTATATTTTCTGTCACGATGAGAAGGAAGCCTCCAGCTTAAACCAAAGATATTATTTTCGATCATATTTCTAAAAATAAATTCGTTTATTCTTACGTTTAATTCTACTACTTCTATTTCTCAAATTATATTTATTTTTCTATTGTCAAATTGTTTGTGCGCACTGGGAGTACAAATGTATGTATTTAAGTTTCTATATTATAATTTCCTATGTATTTAAATAATAACTAAATTTAAAAATATAAATACAAAATTTTATTTCTCAACTTAACAAATTAATTTGAAAATTACTTAGATATTATTTTTTTGTTATTACTGTATAACAATTTCATAATATTTTGTTATGCATTAGTTCCTAATGAATAAAAGAAATATATATCGATATAATAAATTAAATAAATAACTTGTTACGGATCCGGTCCACGGACCCCGGACCCATGACCAAAACCCGAACCCGGCTTACCGGGTCAACCCATCCCGACTTTCTAGAAGGCACCGAATCGGCCCTCTAGATCCTCTAACTAACTTTCGAATTCAAACATCTCCCTTATCTTAAGCAAATAAGATAAGATAAGATTATCACCATCACCTATAAATAGAGGACCCAGGTTCCTCCAGGTATTCATTCATTCCACACACCTTATACCTCTTAGATCTATTCTGACTTGAGCGTCGGAGTGTCTTTGCAGGTACTCCCCCGCTCCATCAGGGCCGTCCTACATCCGATCCGACCCGCAGGTTCCCGATCCTCCTCTCAACCCGTATCAGAAGCATTCTGTACATTGGCGCCGTCTGTGGGGACCTGCAACAATCGGACCGGATGGAGGGCATCCTGGAGGATAACCCATCAAGCCAGGACGACTCCCAACCGCGTCGTCCGATCTCAGAACACCATGAAGCCACAAACCAAGCAAAAATAGCAAGCACCATCCACCACGCAAACGAGGACGTCACGACGGACCCACAACATCCCGAGAAAGCCAGGGACAAAGCGGCACAAATCATCCAGGATCTCTGTCTCCGAGTCCAAGAACTTGAAGGCAAGCTAAGCGACCGGGAAAAACACAATAACGAGCATGGAAGCCAGGCAACTTCCGGGTCAAGATCCCACCACGGAAGGTCGCCAATCCGGCAGCACAATAGGAGAGATGGTCGCAGCACCTCACGCAACCGCCGACGCGAGAAGTCGCCCGAACGACGATACGACAAGAAACACCATCGCAGCGATTCTCGGGATGTAAACCGTCAGCATGATTCAGACGAAGACCGGAGATACCGAAGCACCAAACGCACGAGAAGCGACCATACTATAATGGGAGCTACGCCCTTCACGGAAGGAATCTTAAGAGCAAAACTCCCCAAAGGTTTCGACAAACCCACCGACATGAAGTACGACGGAACCAAAGACCCTCAAGAGCACCTAACGGCCTTTGAGGCCAGAATGAACTTAGAAGGAGCATCCGACGCAGTCCGATGCAGAGCCTTCCCAGTAACCCTGGCCGGGCCAGCGATCAAATGGTTCAACGCCCTCCCAAACGGATCCATAACTAGCTTCCACGACATCACAAGAAAATTCATGGCTCAGTTCACAACCCGAATCACCAAAGCCAAACACCCTATCAGCCTGTTAGGGGTCACACAAAGGCAAGAAGAATCCACAAGAAAATACCTCGACCGCTTCAACGACGAATGCCTAACGGTCGACGGACTCACGGACTCCGTTGCCAGCCTCTGCCTAACTAACGGACTCATGAATGAAGACTTTCGCAAACATCTCACCACCAAACCAGTGTGGACCATGCACGAAATCCAGAACGTCGCCAAAGATTACATCAACGACGAGGAAGTCAGCCAGGTCGTCGCCGCCAACAAACGGCAGCACGCCGCCACCCAACACAGCAACCCGACTCCCCGTCATAACGCACCACCCAAAGAGAACCAACGAGACCACCTTAAACCGACCCACAGACCACCAAGAATAGGAAAATTTTCCAACTACACTCCCCTAACAACATCAATTACTGAGGTATACCACCAAATAGCAGACCGAGGCATCATCCCCAGAGCCCGACCACTCAAGGAAAGGACAGGAGGAAACAAAACCCTCTACTGCGACTATCACCGCGGATACGGCCACAAAACACAAGATTGTTACGATCTCAAAGACGCTCTTGAGCAAGCTATACGAGACGGCAAACTCCCCGAGTTCGTCAAAATCATCAGAGAACCAAGGCGCGCCGACAGAGACAAATCACCAGAAAGAGAAGGACGCAACCCAAGAACCCAAAAACCACCCAGGGAAAACACCGAAGAAGATCCGACCATCATAGTGAACGTCATCACGGGCAAAGACGTACCAAATAAATCAAAACTAACAATGAAAAAAGACCTCAAGATAATGGCCGTCAAAAACCACGACCCAGTAACCATTGCCGACAGCACGATAACCTTCTTACCCGAGGACTGCCAGCACGGCACCTCGGCAGGAGATGCCCCCTTCGTCATATCAGCCCGAATCGGAACAGGACTAGTAAGAAGAATACTCGTGGACACGGGTGCCGACTCCAATATCCTCTTCCGAGGAGCCTTCGACAAACTCGGGCTCCGCAACGACAACCTCCAAACGCATCGCCACGGCGTCACGGGCCTCGGAGATAACTTCCTCAAACCAGACGGCTCGGTCACCCTCCCCATCACCATAGGAACAAGCAATCAGAGAAAGACGATCCTATCCGAATTCGTCGTCCTAAAAGACTCCACAGCCTATAACGTCATTCTCGGGAGAAAAACAATTAACGACTTCTCGGCAGTCATCTTCACCAAATACCTCTTCATGAAATTCAAAGCCGATGACGGCACCATCGGAACCATTCACGGAGACCGAGAAGTTGCAGCCGAATGCGACAACAATAGCTTAGCTCTAAGGAAAAAATCCCGGGACGCGGCCGGAATATTCCTTGCCGACCTAGACGCACGGCTTGACGGCCAACCTAGACCGGAACCAGAAGGGGACATGGGAAAACTACAAATAGGGCCAACCAAAGATGAATACACGTTCATCAACAGAAACCTCCCACACGACCTCAAAGAAGAACTCTCTCAACTTTTGAAACAAAACAGAGACCTATTCGCATTCACACCAGCCGACATGCCGGGAATAAGTCCCGATCTAATGTCTCACCATCTGGCAGTAGACCCCCTAGCCAAATCCGTGGCGCAAAGAAGACGGAAAATGTCACCAGACCGAGCCGCCGAGGTCCAAAAACAAGTAAAAGCCCTGCTCGAAGCCAACTTCATCCGAGAACTCCCTTACACGACCTGGCTAGCCAACGTCGTACTAGTTAAAAAGACTAACGGGAAGTGGCGAATGTGCGTTGATTACACAGATCTCAACAAAGCATGTCCGAAAGACGCCTTCCCCCTACCAAACATCGACGGACTAGTAGATGCAGCATCCGGACACCGGTACCTCAGCTTCATGGACGCATACTCCGGCTACAACCAGATCCCGATGCACCGACCAGACGAAGAAAAAACAGCATTCATCACCCCAGACGGAACCTACTGCTATAAAGTAATGCCTTTCGGCCTGAAAAACGCCGGAGCCACCTATCAGCGACTCGTAAACAAGATATTTCGCAACCTAACCGGGAACAAAATAGAAGTCTACATCGATGATATGCTCGCCAAAACGGAATCCGGGGAGCAACTAACCGACGATCTAAAGGTCATAATGAACACCTTGCGAAAGCACCAAATGCGACTCAACCCAACAAAGTGCGCTTTCGGAATGGAAGCAGGAAAATTCCTCGGATTCATGATCACACAACGCGGAGTTGAGGCAAACCCGGAAAAATGCCGTGCCGTCCTGGAGATGACAAGTCCCAAGAACCTCAAAGATATCCAAAAGCTCACCGGCCGACTAACCGCACTATCCCGGTTCCTCGGAGCCTCGGCACAAAAGGCAATTCCTTTTTTCAAACTTATGAAAAAAGGGATTCCGTTCAAATGGGAGAAAGAATGCGAAGAAGCTTTCCAACACTTCAAAAAGGTCCTAACAGAACCTCCAATCCTTGCAAAACCTCAAACAGGGGAAACACTATACTTGTACCTCTCCATAACGGAAGAAACAATCGCAGCAGCACTCGTCCGGGAAAACGAGAAAAAGGAACAAAAACCCATATACTTCATAAGCAAGGTGCTACAAGACACGGAAGCCCGTTATTCACGACTAGAAAAACTGGCTTTCGCACTCCTCTCGGCATCCCGACGACTACGACAATACTTCCAGGCCCACCCCATAACGGTCCGAACCGACCAAACGGTCAAACAAGTATTACAAAAACCCGACCTAGCAGGAAGAATGCTAGCATGGTCCATCGAGCTATCCCAATTCCAGATCAGGTTCGAGCCCCGAAACGCCATCAAAGCACAAGCCTTGGCCGACTTCATCGCCGAAATGACTCCGACGAAGCTGACACCCGAACCATGGAAACTGCACGTCGATGGCTCATCAAACTCCACTCACGGAGGCGCCGGAATCATACTCGAAAACCAAAATGGGATCACAATTGAACAATCAATAAGATACGACTTTCCAGTATCAAAAAACCAAGCAGAATACGAAGCCCTTTTGGCAGGCCTAAACCTAGCTCGGGAAGTCGGCGCCAAGATACTCGAGGTTAACACCGATTCCCAGGTGGTATGCTCCCAAATCAACGGGAGCTACCAAACCCGGGACCCCCTGCTCCAACAATACCTTAAAAAAGTAAGTGAAACAAAAGAAGGATTCGAAAACGTCTCCATACATCACGTCCCCAGGGAACGAAACGCCAGGGCGGATCTACTTTCCAAACTAGCCAGCACGAAGTCAGGACACGGCAACAGATCGCTAATCCAGGAGGTCGTTAAGTCGCCTTCCGTATCAACGGAAATCAACGCACACCTAACATCCTCAAATCGGGAATCTTGGACATACCCGATCTTGCAATATCTCCGCGACGGAATCCTACCACCAGACCCGAAAGAAGAGAGGAAGATAAAAAGAGAAGCCGCTAACTACACCATCATAGCAGGACAGCTATACAAACGCGGATTCTCGCAACCCCTACTCAAATGTGTAGAATCCGAGGACACGGAATATATACTCCGCGAAATCCACGAAGGCTGCTGCGGTCACCACATCGGAGGAAAAACGCTAGCCCAAAAAATCATCAGGGCCGGCTACTTCTGGCCCACAATCATTCGAGATTCCATACAACTCACAAAAAGCTGCGACAAATGCCAAAAGCATGCCAATATCCACCAAGCCGCCCCACACCAACTCAGCGTTATATCGGCTGAACGGCCATTCGGCAGTTGGGGAATCGACCTCGTCGGGCCCTTCCCCACGGCACCCGGCCAACTTAGATATCTCATCGTCGCCATAGACTACTACACCAAATGGATTGAAGCCGAACCCCTGGTCTCCATCACGGCAACCCAATGCCGGAAATTCGTCTGGCGACAGATCATTACTCGGTTCGGAATTCCCGAAGTCATCATCTCCGACAACGGAACCCAATTCACAGACAAAAAATTCAGAGAACTCTTAGAAGGATTGCACGTATCCCATCGCTTCAGCTCGGTAGAACATCCCCAAACAAACGGACAGGTGGAATCCGCCAACAAAATTATCGTCAAAGGACTTAAGAAACGACTTGACGAAGCCAAGGGATTGTGGGCAGACGAGTTGGGATCAGTCCTATGGTCATACCGAACAACACCCCAAACAAGCACGGGAGAAACGCCCTTCCGACTCACATACGGCGTAGAAGCTGTCATCCCAGTAGAAATCGGAGACCCCAGCCCCAGAAAAACGGTTGGAGGTAACGACGAAGAAGCAGAACGAGACCTCATAGACGAGGCAAGAAGCATAGCCCACGTCAAAGAATTAGCACTCAAACAAAGGATCAGCCTAAGGTATAATCACGGCGTCATCCGACGAGAATTCGCGGACAACGACCTCGTCCTACGACGAAACGACATCGGCCTCCCGACCCCAGGAGAAGGAAAGCTCGCACCCAACTGGGAAGGACCATACAGGGTCAAGGCCGTAATAGGAAAAGGAGCGTATAAACTCGAACGACTAGACGGCAGCGAAATACCAAGAACTTGGAACGCGGCCAACCTACGAAGATACTATACTTAAATAAGTCACTCTTTATTTTTCTTTTAATCACCCTTTATTTCCCTTTATTTTTTATTGTTCATTGTCTTTTAGAACCTCGGGTACTCTTTCCCTCACGAAGGGTTTTAACGAGGCCCAACTATTCAAATAAAATTCTTTACAAGTTATTTTCACTTCATCCCCATTACAAGTCACTACTGTTTCTTAAAACACCAAACGAAGACACGGCCATCGCTGGAGGACTGATCACCCTCCAGGCCGAACACACGGGTACCCAAAAAACCGACCAAACAAACGGTTATGATAAACGAAACACCTAAGGCCCGAACGGCTAAACAAAACATCCAAAAAACGGATCATACGAAGACCCAAAAAACGGTCATAAATTTCACACAAAACAAAGTTACGGCTCTCAAGCCACTAGAAACAAATCTACACATAGTTCAAAACTAAATACAAAACAACTATTCAAATATCAACAATCCGCCCATCACGGACGGTCTTGAATGCTCCCGTCATAGACACATCCACACCAGGGGCCAACACCTGAAATTGCGCCTTCATCGTCTCCTCGGTTGCAGCAACGGCCTCCCCAGCATCAGCCAACAAAGCCGCTTTCTCCTTCTTCAAGGCTTCGACCTCAGCCTTCAGAGTTTCCGACTCGGCGAGAAGCAAGGCAGCTTGAGAACTCGCATCCGAGGAACGTTTCCGCTCTTCAGCCAGTTGAGAAAGAAGCGAAGTCTCAACACCGGCAAGGCGGAGTATCTCCGCCCCGGAATCCTCCGACGACTTCTCCGCCTTCTCCTTCGCAGTCTTCGCAGCCTCAAGCTCTTCCTTCAACTTGCTCACATCGGTTTGGGCCTGCCGAAGCTTCTTTTCCAACAAACCCACTTGAGCCATCACAGGCTCGGCCTTCCGAACAACCGCGGCAGAACGAAGAAGAGCACGATAAACCGACTCAGCCTGAAACGAGACGTCACAACCATCAAAAAATGACTCCGTTCCAGGCATTAAGTGCTGATCAATGAAACCCGTGGCATCAAAACGCCGATCCATCACACTAGGGACCAAGCCCTCCTCTTCAAAAGTTTCACTACCCGGCTCCTTCGTCCTACTTCTCTTCCGAGAAGCCTCGGTAGAAGCCAGTACAACGACTTCCGGCGATCCGGGAGGAGCTTCAACGCCAGTGTGCACCCCCGAAGAAACCACCTCTTGAGGAACAGCCTGAGAATCTGCGGCTGGAGTCGGAGCCGAAGAAGGAGACGACGACCCCTCCCCCCGACCCAACGCTGCCCTCAACCTCGCCAAAGTAGTCAGCCCTCCAGCCATCTCAACTAAAAAAGAAACAAGAAAGGAGTTATTACAAAAAAAAAAAAAAAAAGAAGAAGAAGAAGGAAGCAAAACACACCAATATATGTCCGACACGCCTCAGGATCCCCCATAACGTCTCGAGGACTTAACGGGCGTTCACCAAACAAATGCCACAAAACTTTGGCAATATCCTTATCCTCCCGAGACAAATCATCGTATGAGATCTTAGTTAAAACCGACGGCCCGGCACCAAAATTCCAATAGGTCGGAAACCGGCGCTCGCCCTCCAAAGTAAGCCAAAACGGGTGGTGCCCCCGAACGGGGCGCACCTTAAAGTACTCCCATTTAAATCCATGAAACGAATCTTCAAACAACCCGAAGATCCGGCGATGGGGCTGAGCACGAAACGACATATATCCTTTCTTGTGCTTCCCCTCCTTAGTCGGAAGAGTGCACAAGAAAAGAAAGAGGAAAACGGGAACCGAGGCCGGGAGCTCAAGGTACTGGCACACCAACTCAAAACACCGAACAGCCGCCCAGCTGTTCGGATGAAGCTGAGACGGTGCCACGGAACACCGGCTAAGCAAACCCTGAACAAAAGGCGAGAACGGGAACCGCACACCGAGCCGAGTAAACATGGACTCATAAACCCACATCCAGTCCGGCACGGTGGGTGAACGGAGGTTCAAGTAGCAAACGCGCTCGTCGGCATCAGGAAGGACGAGCTCGTATCGCCCCTCCTCTTCACCACCGCCACAAATCGCCCCCCGATCGCGGAGCCGTTGGAGATCATCCTCCGTCATCCGCGACGGAACGCCCCATACATCACTGGTCACCCAACCGTAGCGATTGGGGACGCCCCTGGAAGGGGCTACCGGGGCACCCACACTCTCATTTCGCCGACGCTGCATACCTAAAACAAGGGAGGAGCACCACCATCAGCCTACCAACTCCGCACAATATCAAAAAACAAAAACCTAAACACCACTACAAAGCAAAGCAGAAAATGGCGGTGCTCAGCCCCTTCCCCAAACTCAAAACGCCAAACACAGCAAGACAAAAACAGGAACAGGCACAAACAAACGTATGGAAGAAATAGCAGAAAAGAAAAAACCAACCTGGTAAAAACAGAAGGAAACTTGAAAGAAACACTGGGAAATAAGAAGAAGCAGAAACAGCACCAGAAAGCAAAATCCACCAAAGCAGTTTTTTCTCAGGAAAGGGAGAAGGTCTCTTTCAAAAGAAAAAACGGACGAGGGAAATAGAAGCCAAAACGAAACGGTTTCAAAAAGACGAAAGGACACAACTGACCCTGGACATAATGAAAATAATAGGGGCAAAAAGGAGAAAACACCTCCTCAATAAATGCCCCCCTCGGAAAAGCAAACTAATCAATTACGCCTCAAAAAACGCAACAGGCGCAGCAGGCACGGAAAGGTCACGTCAAAGACCAAAATGCGGTCAGGACAGATCCTTTACCGAACAAAATCGAGAAACCGACCTCGTCACCAAACGAACACTCGAAGACACGATGAGAGAACATCTCAAACTCTCAGCGAGAAACCGACCTCACTCGCTCTCCCGCTGCGGGGGCAACTGTTACGGATCCGGCCCACGGACCCCGGACCCATGACCAAAACCCGAACCCGGCTTACCGGGTCAACCCATCCCGACTTTCTAGAAGGCACCGAATCGGCCCTCTAGATCCTCTAACTAACTTTCGAATTCAAACATCTCCCTTATCTTAAGCAAATAAGATAAGATAAGATTATCACCATCACCTATAAATAGAGGACCCAGGTCCCTCCAGGTATTCATTCATTCCACACACCTTATACCTCTTAGATCTATTCTGACTTGAGCGTCGGAGTGTCTTTGCAGGTACTCCCCCGCTCCATCAGGGCCGTCCTACATCCGATCCGACCCGCAGGTTCCCGATCCTCCTCTCAACCCGTATCAAAAGCATTCTGTACATAACTATATACAACAATTCATCCAAAACAAATGTGTTTATAAAAAATATTTAAAAATTATATTTTTTGTTTACTAATTATTGTATGTGAACAATAATAATCTTATATAACCGTATTCACTATTTGAAAACTAATATTAAGATACTATTGATAAAAATTGAATTATTAGATTAACGTACAAAAAAAATCTGATAATGTTCAATACATCAAATTCCTATTGTCAAATTTAATTATTAAACTAAGGTATATGAATTTGATATTAGTTTTCAATAACATTATCAAAAGTTAATTAAAAAAAATTGTATCAAAATTTTATATTTATTATAAAATCCAAATAAGTAACTAATTTTCTGTATGATCATCCATAATAGATTTATTTCATAACAAAAAATAAAATATGAGTTAAACAAAATATTTATTTAATTACTCTATCGATCCCTATAGTTTTAGAAAATTTTTAATTAAATTTCTATTTTTTTTTCATTTCGATTGAATTCATATACCGTACAAGATTTTGTAATTAATGTTTTTGTCACAATAGGAACTTAATTATAAAATCTGATATAGTATAGAAACTTGATTAAAAAAAAATAAAAATAAAAACCTAGTTAAAAATTCAATAAAATTATAGAGACCGACATAATTAAACCTAAAATATTTTAATCATAAACTTTGAAATACAACAAAGATGCTTGAAGTTTACATTTCTAATCAAATCATATTGTTTTTCTAAAGTTTAAAATACTACTCGCGCTACTTCCGAATTGTGTACTCCTTCAAGGATAGTTTGTGTTAAAGATTTGTTCTAAATAAAACAGCAAATACATATATACATGTTTAAACTAAAATTCAAATATTTTACTCTCTGCAACAATTCATCAAATGCAAGTAAATTGTATAAAAATTATAATAATATATTTTTGACATCCTATTCTATAAATATTAGATATTTATTTAAATAAATATCTATTAACTATTTAAATTTCTAATTAAATATACAATAGTAAATTCTATTAACAAAAAAATATTTAAATTAATTTAAATTTTAATATCACTCACAAAATATTTAAAATTTTAAAAATTAGATTATATAATTAAATTCAATACTATTATCAAAGTACAAACAAAATTAAAGTTTTCAAAAGCATTAAATTAATCTACCATTTCTATAATAGATAATTTATTAAATTTCTAATACTATTATTGGAGTACTATATGTCTCCTGATTATTAGAGTTAAGTGCTTTAAAATACTGCAATTCGCTACAAATATTAACTCACACAGCTAAACAACTAATAAAGTAATAATAACTCCACTTCATGTTCTTTTAAATATTTGATGTTATCACTAAATTACACTTTTTCTTTCTTTGCACCTCTAGTATTCCTAGTTGGGAAGAGATTGATTATGAACCTGAGTCAAGATTTTGTTTCAAACCAACAATCAACCAGTTTTCTTGGTGGAATTTCATTTTTGGTACTGGTCATATTTCATAAAATACAACAGTCAAAGCAAACAAAATAAACATGAAGTGATGATATACTGTCTTCATAAGAAGCTAAGGAATTATATTAGTAGACAAATTTTGATTTTGTAAACAAAGGACAAAAGAAATTAAAGTACCAATAATATCACACTATCACAAAAAAAATACTATATGCATTTAGATAAGAAATTCAATCTTGCACGAAAACTAAATGCATAAAACACAAATCAAGAGAGAGCAAAGAAAATTATGTTGCCAAACCATGTTATTCTCCCATTAATAACGAATGCATACAGAAACCAAACTATTTTTTTCTTGTGATCTTTCAGCATTTTTTTTTAACAAGGAATGCTAGGAGCCCAATAATTTTGGTATTTTGTAACCATCAATTGGCCATCAATAATATTTTTAATGGTGTGAGATTATATCTAACGGTGGGAGATCACTCACTTTTGTTTTGATGGTTAAGTGCTGGCTAGAAAACACAAAAGTTGCTGGTCCCCTAGACTTTTCCTTTTTCTAACACTTAAAAACTACCAAAAGCTCTTGAAGATAAGCACAAACTGAACAAAACAAAGATCTTTAACCATTTTCAAAATTTAAACTTTAACATTGAGTAGATATATAATGTCACATGCAAAAGAGAACAATATAAGTTTCAAGGATATATTGAACATACTAAAGATTATACAAAAGTTAACTACCACACCTTAGTTGACAACCTATCTCCCCCAAAACCTTTATTACTGCAAGGACATCTCCTGATAGCTAAATTTAAGATGAATGTTGATTAAAATACAATTGCAAAATAAGATAATTCAAAGGGAGTTGGCTATGATCAAAAGTAGCTGCTAGAGGAAGAAAGAAAAAAAAATTACCAAGTTAAAACAAAAGTGAGAGCATGCATAAGTGTTAAAAATTTTCAATATACAAATTCTAAAATCACAGTGATGCCATCTCATTAGAGCATCACATGTTTAAGCTGCAAACAAAAAATAAATTGATCCATGTTATCAAAATTAAATTTAATTAAACCAAAACCTTTTCTAGTTCTTATCAATATTTTTAAATGATGAAGTACATATTTTTATAGTTACTAAAATAGATTTTAAGCTTCAATTACATGTTTAAAACAAACAAAAATACATAAAAAATAATGAAAAACAGCAAAAGGAAACAAATTATTAATTATACATTCATGAAAACAAACCAAACTACGAATAAATAGTAAAATGTGAACTAAAATCGCAAAGACAACTCAGAAACTACCTTACGGGGCCAAGAAACATAAAATTATTCATGTTAAGTGATATCCAAAAGAGCAAATCTAAATGTAGAACACTAAATATCAAATAACATCTCATGAAAGGACTAAAAACGCAGATGAATTCAGGGTGCTGAGTGTGAGTGGTGCTGGTGTGAGTGCCGAAGGTACAATACTATAAGTTCTAATAAACTTGGAAGAATTCCATAAAAGCTAAAATTTGTCAGCAGGCACAACAAAATGGGTATAGCTCTCATGGAGCAGTTTGAGCATTCGCATTCCCATGCAACAATACTTGAAGGAACAATCACTTTTCACCTCACAATCTTTCAATAACAACCTCCAATATGCACTACTATTACAACATCCATTTTTAGTATCTATAAAATAAGAAAGAAAGAAAGAAAATTAATAGTTCAAAATGAAACATTGGTAAAAAGGGCATATTCTGATTCAAATTAATAATATTAGTTATGCATATTCTGATTTAGAAGGAAGCATCAAAATCATAAGATTTTCAAAGGCAAAATAGAATGATTTTCTTAATTAAACTACATTGCAACAATATCATTAATCGAAACAGCATAGAATGATTTACTTAAAAAACACTCATTTAAAAATGCTTATTAAAGTAAATCATTGAAGGGCCTTGAGAAACATCAATATTATTCCCTATTGGAATGTTTTACTTACAATGATAAATATGTCATAATGGAATAAATCAAGCTTCTTCTATTTAAACTCAAACATGCATTTAGCCATTAACTTGTTAGTTATGCTTTTCTATTTTATTTAGAGTTGTCATTCTTATACATAACCACAACAAAGTACCAACTTGAACACTACAAAATGGACAGTTAAGATCACATTTAAACATCATCAATGTATATATATCTTGAGACAAATAAAACCAAAATGTAAATAAATCAAACACATAAGAATTGAATATCAACTAAGAGAGTTTGTACATACTCTATCAATTAATCCTTTAAAATCAGCATTAATCCAAGTAATGATTAAAATCTTGTACCATGTCAAATCGCCATATAATTCTTCTGGAAATTGTGTCTGGCTATGATGCCTTTGCTATTTGAGTAAATCAAGATTATTCTATTTCTCAACTTCATTTTCTTTCCCATTATAAAAAAAAATACAAACTTCTTCCAAAAGTTATTAACTTTTTAAACTATAGTTGCCAACTATTTGTTTTTCAGTGATCTTTTAGTAGAAATTTGGATCCTAACCAATGAAGTACTTCTTCATAATTCACAGATTCATTAATTGAAATGTTTGAAAAATTATTTCCTCATGTTACCTACTAATTCTTGAAGGCACTTTCATTTGTAACAAATCACTACAGATATATTTCTAAGAGATGAAGATTCCTAAAAAAATAAGAAGAAAAAAAGAAAAGAAAAAGAGAAGCAGATTAAACATAAATACATAATTTCTAAAAAATAATTCAACTTTGCAGATCTATTGAATGGAAATAAATTTGTACTCCTCTCCAGATGTTCTGCACATATACCACCCAAAGTTTTACATATTGTTCATTCTTATAACATCCCCAATAAATATAGCAAATTATACAGCTATGAAAATTGTTTTTCACGTCAATCATAAGCTTCACAGTTCATAATAAGGAGAAATCAAGGGCTTCCCGATTTGATCAAGTAATGACATAAATAGTGATTAAAAGCAAGAAATGTCTAAGACTAACCAAATGCTATATCACAAAACAACAATCAATATTTGAAGTAGAACAACTGCACATGTTACTTAATTCTTGAATTGGAGAAAGTTCCTTTTGCAATATCAAAAGTGCACCAACAGCATGCTTTAATAAAAGAGATCAATTTGATTGACAATAAATCATTTAAAATATGGTTCTAAATGCTAGCAATATGTGTTCTGTAGTTTCTCTTGTTCCTCTTCAGATGTTCCGCCCATATACCATCCAAAATTACCAAAAAATTAAAAAGCCAATAAGGCATAAGATTTGATAACCCACAATGCTAAATTTATATAGACCAAAGCTACAGATGAAACGATAAGGGACAATAAACTCACCATTGAGTTTACTATAAGCTAAATACATATAAATTCTTAGTTTACCAATTTTACCAATTTTATAGGAGCAAGGGAATAAGAATGGATGAGCTTATTCCTGGGATCTTTGAATCCCATCACACTTTATCTGAACTCTAGCACCCTACCATATATAACTATTTCACGTAGGCTAAATTTTAAAGTATTAGAAAAATACAAATCCAAGATTTGTCGAGGCAAAGCTTAATGAATGCAATTAACAAAACTCAACTGATAAATTAACAAAACCCAACTGATGAATTAAGAATCCCTAACAATGTGATGGTGGATGCATTTCCAAAACACATAACTCCATTTTAGTGTTGGATCTAATTTGTCAAAATGAAATGGGTATAACATACAAAGGTTTATTAATTGGTACTCAAATTACATCATTTCAAAACTCAAATTAAATTGTTTATTAATTTTAAAATGTAACTTCTCAATTGAAAATTACAAATTTAGCACGCAAAAACCCCAAAAATGCCATTGAAAATAACAGATCGACGAAAGATAATCCTACTGATATATCTGTTACATAGACTCCAACAGAATTTTGGTAGTATGATCCCAATAGCTAAAAATTCCCTGACCAAAGCATTCCCAATACAAAGGAAACACATCAGCTCGTCTGTAACTCAAAGGCCTTAGCCTATTGTAATCTTCTTGTCTTGTAATCCACAGAATTAATCCATATAATATAAACATAGTTAATAGCATTAATGATGTAACATCAGAAACAATCCAAGAAGAAAAGCTTTAACAATAACATCTTACTTGAAAGTATGATCAAAATAGAGCCTTCTTTGTTTTGTTTTTTTCTTATAGAAGCAAACGAAAGGGACAAAGCTCTTAGTTACCACTTACCAGTACTCGAAAGTATGCTCAAAGTAACTCAGCTCGCATTGCTTTTGAAGGGTAAGCCTCCCTTGAACCAAAGACATGCACAACACCACGACACGTGTTCACATTTCAGCATAAAATTCACTTCACAGTCCACCAAAACCGTTGGAAAAACCAAAACGGGACATGACTACCATAGCCAATTGAAGGGTGGAAATGTATCTGTGAGATGGAACCTGATAAGTGTTGTCGAACTTGTCATATACATCTCTTTCTCTCTCTGAAATTGACATAAACTATTTCACATTAAATAATGAACTAAAGAGTCATTAAAGCAAGTTAGGCAATCATATTGGTATTTCAACCCATATAAAGGATATGCAAACATTTGTATCTAACCTGAGTTGGGGCAGTTGTATTACGCTTGATATTATAATGTTCTTCAAAGACGATAAATAATAAGATCTTGAAGTTTGTAGGTTCTGATCATAATATTTAAGAATTAAGATCTCCGATTTTATTAAGTGAAACAGAACGGGTATGCGTGAACTGCAGGAGAACAAATTTTGACCAAATGAAGAACAAATATAAAAGATGAAAAACTGAGCAGCTACACTAATCTTAAATTAGTTGTAAAACACAAACAAAAAACCTTGAAAAGATTAGCTCTTACAGAATTATTTTTTGCATTACTTGATGATCTTTATCACTCCAAAATTATCTCTTTTAGAATTTCCAAAAACAAATCCTTTTTACTCAAATCAATTCCAGCTAATAAATTAAGAACTCAAAACATCTTTCGAGAAAATTTATATTGGCATATGTGAAGTGATAGTGATGAGAGGATTGACATACCAAATGAAAGAATTTCTAACAATGTGATGGTGGGTGCAAATCCAGAATATGTAAATATATTTTAGTCTTGGATCCAATTAGTTAAAATGAAATGGATACAACATACAAATTTTTATTCTTTCTTCTCTATATGTTATTCAATAAGGGATGTTGACTGCAGGCCTCAAACCCAAATAAATAGAAATATCAAGAGTACCGAAGAGGATAGAAAAAAGTATAACGAAATTTAATCAAAATCCAAAAATGAAATGATAGAATAATACCTTCGGGGAGCTTTGATATGATTCATTTTCAATTGCATCTGACTGAATAGAGTAGTGTCTTCAAACCACCAAAAGCTTGTCTGTGTGCTCCCCTCTTTTGTCGCATCATTCCATAGGTGTCATTGACAAGGATAGGAAATTGCTGCAAGCTCCACCATCGACATCTCCTAATCTCTCTTCTTCTAGTGCGGCACACCATTCTGCCACTACGCCGTTCCAGAGATGCCATTGAGACGTTGCCCTGTCTGGTGCTTCTGGCTGCCCTGTAAGCTATCCAACAACAAAAAAATAAATAAATAAACAACTATCAAATGCACAAGTTAAATTTTTATCCATAATCCATTATCATTTGATCAGAGGACAGATCAGAAATTCTCAATTTTAATAGTACTATTATCTATAGTCAAGGATATGAATTTTAAAAGACGGATCTCAAAACACGATTTTAGATGAATAGTTGAGAAAATGTATGAGCTTTAGAAGTGAATACTACCATATGTGGTTTTGGTCACGAAAGTCATTATCACTATTATAACACTGGAAATACATGTATCTCAGTATCTGATAAAAATCACTTTAATCTGATAAAAATACATGTATCAGCCATTAATAACTTCGAGTTCTCCTTTTTAAGGACCCTCAACAGACACTGCAGAACAATTTAATGTTTACATTAAAAGTTAATCTAAAAAGAGGTCAATTCATGGAAGAATAAAACACACACCACATCAGGCAACAAAGAAAAGATGGAAAATTAAAAATACATGGAGAACATATGTAGATTGCATCAACATTCTCAAAAACAAAGCTCTTTTACTCTGATTCAATCCCAATTTTAAGGAATACAACAATTTTCACTATATATATGTCAGTTCAGAGCCTTACATAGTAATATTAGATGAAAGACTCATATCCAAGAGATTGAAAACCGATATCACAGCAAACAGTCCTTAAAAACAGGTCAACAATTATACTGTTAGTTCTTTGGCTTTTGATTGCAGTTTATGGTAAAAGGAAGTAATTAATTATTTTTTCTATGGCCAATGATATTAAAAGGAACTATATATTTACATGTAAAGGTATATATATAGATATTTGAATTGCATCCACAACCTAATCAGCAATATAAAGTTACATTCAATAAGTGGCTGATGAACAATCACAATGATAATACGGTTTATTAATCAAACATCAATCTTTTTTTTTAGTACCCTGACATACTCTCTCCCTAGGTTTTCCTCTAATCATGTGTACTAAAATCCTTTACAATTTCCAATTTCCAGTTTATTAAAACCCGAATCACAGGCCAACTTTGATGGAAACCTGAAGCTTATATCGCCAAATAAAAGAGAAGGAAATCAAACAAAATCATCGACAATGTGAGAAAATCTCTTAACGCTGGTTTTTTGTCCTTTTCATACAGTATAAACTTCCTTAATATTTTACTCAAGACGCTGCATTTCAATAAAAAAATATTTAATGGCAGAAAAGAATAGGAGAAGAAGAAAACACAGCTCGATTCCTCAATCATGAATATTCTTTCCTAAAAAAATGAAGAAAACGACACAAAGAAATATGCAATTAAAATTCACCATTCAGCTCAAGCTCGCGGTTTCACAAAGAAAAAGCAAAAGGAATAGAATTTCAATGCAGTGAAAGTGAGAGAGTGTGCGCGATGACAAAAACCTTCATAATATTTATTATACGGGGTTATGATGAAAATCCTATCCTTGATGTGCTGCTTCTTCTCCTGAAGCTTGCTTCTCCTCCTCTTCTCTTAGATCTTCCTCTCCTCTTCTTGATTTTCAACTCTCTCACCTGTGACTTGTCCAATACGAAGAAGATGATAAGAGAAAATCAACTAGAGAGAGCGCGCGAGAAAGAAAGAAGAGAAAGAGAGATTGAAAAAACATCAAGGAAAGATTTTATTTTTATCCAAAAGGGGCGCCACACTGGTGAGATATGAGACTGAGGTAAAACTTGCTTTTAGTACTAATAACTAATGAACTAGTGAACGGGAATTAATATACATAATGGTTTATTAATATCTTGTATTATATAAATAGAAAAAATAAATTACATGAAAATAAGAATGATACCATGCCCAATAAAAAAACATGAATAAATGGATGCTGCATTACCAGATTTAATAAAGGTGAAATATATGGTAAAGATGTTGTTTTAAAGATGTGCTTATGTGGCAAAATCTAAACCACACATTCTAAAACCACACTTTTAACTTAAAACCGTAACCCTTCACAAAGAAAAGCGTCACCTAATGGAAAAAAGTAAATTAGAAGATTTAAGAGAAAAAATAATTAAATTATCAAAACTAATAGATCAAAAATTAATGATTTTAACCAATGTTAATTGTAATGATACTGAATTCTTAAAATCAATACAAAATGATTTTTCTCAAAATCTTTATTTTACTATAAGTTTTATTGAGGGACTTCAAAAACTTGAAAAAACTTATTTTTCACATGGAATTTCTAAAAAATGCTACCATGGAAATGATTCCCCACATCTTCATCATACTTTTAACCCACAATTAAATTCTATAGTAGATATGCTTGAAGAAATATTAGTATCTATAAAATTTCAAAGAAATAAGGAAAAAGAGAATCCCAAAGAAGAAAAATTTCAAAATATAATCAACATAACAGACTTAAAAGTAAAACCACCATTGAAATTATAAATATTGAAGAAAAATTAGAAGAAGTTACAATGCTTTTTAAACAATTAAAAATGGCTCAAGAAAATAATATTATGGAACATGGTTTTCACTTTTCAAATAGAAGAAGAATTAGTAAATGATGAAAATATAGAAAATGAAGAACATATTCTAGACTATTCAAGTGACGAAGAACCAGCAATTCCAATACAAGTAAAAAATGAAGCTGGAACATCTAAGGATAATCAATCTCAATTTAAATGGGAAACAGGTTTTGATAATTATGCTTTTAAAAAAGGATTTATAAATAAAGATTCAAAATATACAAAAATACCATCAAAATACGTTCCTAAAATCCAGGAAATGGAAGGAGAAAGAATGCTCGATTTAGACTGCAAAAAGAACGAAAAATAAATTTTTGAAAACTGGTTGAATTCCTTCTTATTAGAAGCCTTTACTAATCCAAAACTTAGTGAATTGTCTGGAAGAGACATTTGGAATTACATAGGATTTCATACTAAAGGAACTATAAGAGATTATATGACATCAATAGAAAACCAAATAATAGAAGAACTAGAAACAAAAACAACAGCTTATGATAAGATATTATATATAATGATGATTCTATATAAAGAATTTTTTGGAAAAAATATTATAGATCATAGACAAGAAGTCTATAATAAGGAATATCAAGAAGCAAAATGTAACACCCTAACTACCAAAGCTCACGCTTCCGGCTGCGCAACTCTGGTAGCTCGGACATTACGACGACACTTATACTATTTAATACTAAAATATGAGCCTGTTTAAAAACTTTAAACCGCAATACCATTCCCAAAAATACTTTCGCCATACAACGTACGTCCATACATACCATACCACTTACAGAAAACTCATAAAGAGTACATCCATATATATATACATACATATATATAAATAATATTACAAACATCATCCAGTACAATTCCTATCCCTCTCACAGAATATATCAAGATAAAGACGAGGGTACAAAATAATAATCTAAAGCAATACAGAGCATCTCAATAACAAATAATTAAACTCTTCATAACTTCTGCGCCCAAATCCTGAAAGGGGAAAAATGTAGGGGGTGAGAACATCATCCTCGAAAGGGTTCTCAGTAGAGGGTTTTTGGGAATTACTGTAATAGGATACATGAAGATAAGCCGTACCAGTGATTAATAACCATCTTATGCCTCTTTTCAAAAACAACAGTTTACAATAAGAGTAAAGTCAGAAATCTTTTCTGAAAGAGGAACTGTTCAATTCTCAAAACATCAAAGCATTTCAAAAAGGTTTATCTATACTGAACCAAAATAACCTTTCATATCTTATTCCAAACCAGAACCACAAAACCGAAATCAACCATCGGTCCATCTCATTCAACCACGGCCCTAGGCCCAAACAATCCAACCACAACCAAATCACCACAATCCAACAGAGTTCCAGTTGCAAACACAGATAGGAAGATGCAAGCACAAACAAACAGTTATTGCAAGTAGAACAATTAGCAATTAATCACATAGGCAAAACAAGTACAATATGCACACCCAAACAATGTCACATAGATGCATATGATGCATGCCTGTCCCTAGTGGCTGATGATATCATCTGTCGGTTATAGAGCCAACCCGACAAGTCCTGGTAGCTAACCATTGGACTGTCCCTCTGTCGCGCATCCCCAACTCGAGTTATACTCATCATAAACTTGATCATAAACATGATCCATATCCATCACCCTCACTGGTGAATATTTACGGGGGCGAGCTCATCCGGGACTTTCACAGTGCCCGGCCACACTTACGACATAGGGTCAACAGAGTATCAAGTCTCAACCTGGAGCACGTGGTGGCTAGCCACTGCTACTACCCAGGGAAACCCTCATCTCCGATAGTGGAAGTGCAACATTCACATTTATCAATGATTCAGCATAAACATGCATTCAATCTCATCCATGGATCACCATCCATCTCAGCCATCCGGCTCACGGTTTATTCCAGAACCAGCCAATATTCATATCATACACAGCCATTCCGGCTCACGGTTCAATCCAGAACCAATCAATATGTATAAACATACACAGCCAATCCGGCTCTCAACAAAACAGCACTTCCACATTCACAATCATCAAATTCATGAAATCGGCGTTTAAGCCATAAATCATTTTCTCAATTCATTTTTCTTTGAAATCAAGTTTCAACTCTTTTCAGCCTTGGCTTTAAAGGATCTCATTTCTCAAATCATCTCAGGCTCATAAGCCAAATTTACTCAAAGTGAGTTCCCTTTTTAAAACAAAGCCACTCTCGGCATTCTCTTTCCAAAACTTCCAAAACCATGGCAAGTTAAGGATTTATTTCAAAGCATTCGAAATCACCCATCCAACAATGGGATTTTATAACAAAAGTTTCTTGGCAGAGTCCCAAGTCTTTAGGGAAGGTCAACCTATATCAATTCCTTAAAATTCATTAAAACTTTTAAAATCATAGATTTCTCGGTTCAAGTAAATAAAACTGAATTTACTATAAAACCGGCCATACAAAATCACAAGTTCCAACCCGGTCCAAAAATCAACTCATTTGAAACGGAACCGGTTCATTTGAATCAAACCACTTTCAGGTTTCTTTTTAGAACCCATTTTTCTAACTCTTCCAAAATGCCTCAAACTTGATTAATCAATCAAAAGTCTAGATTCCTTTGAAATCACTAAAAATCCCTTTTTATATTAAAATCAATATTAGAGCATCATTGTTTCCTTCAGTGATTCAAACGGTAAAAATAGTTCAGTTCTAAATAAGCCGAACTCAACGTACAAGGTTCATTAAATAAATTAAGCTTGAAAACATAAATATCCTCTTAATAAATCAAATAATACAATTTCTCAAATCTAACCCTTTTTAAATAACTTTTCAAACAAGACTAGGATTTTGCAGAAATTTCGGCAGCACCTCCCCTAAAACTTGGACTTTTGCCACCCGGTTCGAGTCCCAACTAAACCATTTCTCATTCCTTTTCAACAGCTCAAAACCAGAAATCAATTTAAAGCAAGCTAAATCCAACAATCGCCTCAGTGGCGTATCTCAAGGATACATTTCAAAATCAACTCAATATCAATCGATATAACTCATTTCCAAAGCTTTAAAGAAACGGTTCAATAACAAATCACTTGTCCAAAACCAAATCAATTAAAATGAACCAGGCTAAATTCAAAGGTACATTCGACTTTTCAAATCATCAAAATAATTTACTCAAATCAAATCAGTCCTCAACGGATTAAACTCAGATTCAAATCTTTAAAGAATCAACTTCAAACATTACATTTCACAAAGCCGCACAACAATTCAGCCCAATCAACATCCATAATCATTCGAGTCAATCAAATAATACATAAGGCAGATACAATCACTAAATACACAATATCTCACATCAGTATCCATATGTAATAATTCCAATACATAAAACATAGTTTTTGGAAAGCGCCCCTACCTCAAAACGCAATTTCATAACCCAAACGCGTCACAGAATCCTTTCTGCCTCGACCCAAAATCAACAATCAAAATCCCAGCAGCCAAAACCTCGGTTCCAAGCCACGTTCGCAATAACCATAGCAACACTAATCGTAACATACAATAATTAGGACTCTGCCCCACATTATCAAAACTCGTATTCATTAACCGAACACAACAGAATACTAACGCGAGATCATTCAAAACATAATTTCTTACCGAAACAACACAATGAGGCAACTGCGATTTCGAACCGGCCCAGTAACAGCTCCGGCGGCGGCCAGAAGCTCCGGCGGATCAACTGAAAAACCGTACAGCATCAAAATCATCTCGAAAACCAAAAAGGCAGAAACCTCAAATGAAATCCTTACTTGCAACTTTTCCGGCAATGGCAGAAGTAGTCAGAAACTCCGGCGGTGGAACTTGGTCGCGGTAGTGGCGTTTCCCAGCGCCAGGGTACAGTGGCACGGATAATTTCTCCCCCAGGAATGGCTATGACAGAACCAGCTTCTCCCCCTTCCGTTCACACTCCCAGCGGCAGCCACAGTGGTGGTTCTGGGCAGCTCCGGCGACAGTGGGCTCCGGCAACTCGCAGAACCCCGAGGCAGAGGCAGACAGCAACTCCGGCAGCGCCAAGCTCTTTCTCGGCAAACCGAAGCAGCAGACACTGGGGGTTTCATCTCGCTTCTTCTTCTTCGCTGCTGGCAAGGACAATAACTACCCAGCTTCGGCGACGGCGAGCTCGCAGTAGCGGCGGCGGCATCCAGGTGTAACGGCAGCGTACAAGACGGCGCCACTCTCCCTTCACCACAAACTCCCTCTCATGCGCCGCCCTCCACTGCTAGCCTCTACCTATTCTCGTGCAAGGATGGAAACGGCGGCGCTGGTCTCGCAGTAAGGGCGACGGCGCGGATGACAGAATCGGCGGCAAATCGGTAGCGCGACGGCGAGGAGCTGGACGTGGTGGCAGAATGCGGCTGGTCGGCGAGCTAAACTGGAGCGCGATCGGCGGCTCGTGGTGACTTGACGACGACAGTCCCAAGCACGGTCTCCCTCCGAGACCCAGCGACAATGCGGTGGCGGCGATAGTGGCTCCTCGCCGGCGCCGTCCTCCCCCTCTCCCCTCTCCTTCTTCCCATTTTTCCCTAACCCTTTCTTTTCTTGGCTTCCTTTTGCAGTTGTTGCTGCTGTGTGTGTTGCGTTACTGAGAGAAGGAAGGGAAACAGATAGGATGCGGCGGCTGGGTGTGGGTGAAGAGGGAACCGGGTCGGGTATCGGGTTGCTGGGTTAGGGTTTCTCTTTTGAAAATTAGGGTTAAGGGTATTATGGTAATTTCACATAAAAATAGGTATAATGTAGTAATTAGAAATAAATTCTAATTCAACATTAATAGTATATAAAAATACTATTTGCTCATCAATTTCACACTTTATTTTCAATAAAATGTCCAAATCCAAAATTTATAAATAATATAATTAATTTCTCTATTTTCCAAAATAGCAATATCAATATATTAAAATATTGATTATTTAGTCCATATCATATAAAATCCTAATTATTTCATAACTATTAACTTATAATTCAAATATAGAAAATAACCCAATAATTATAAAATTGGATAATAATCATAACTCGTCTCAAATCCAATAAATCAAAAATTGCATTAATTATCTCTAATAAAATAATTTCTGAAATTAAGGCTATAAATAACTATATGATTTGAGACTTACTCATAAAAAGACTTTTCAAAGGTTTTGGGTCTTACACAAAAAACCATTTAGCTAATATTCAGATATATGATTTATGTAATGTGGAGTCTTATATATGTGAATATAGAATACATTATTACAAATTAAAAGAAGAAGATAAAAATCATTATCTCAGTATGTATATAACAAAACTTCCATATCCTGCTAATGAATTTATAATGGGAAGATTTATAAGAGAAATAAATAGAGGAACAATTGAAAATAATTTTGGTGGAGCAACATCTGCAATAAGAGAGGAAATAAAAAAACGTTGTATGCAAGAAGCAACTCAAAAAAGATTTGCAAATATAATTAGAATTTGCTGTCAGGATAATGAAGAGATACCTAAAAAATATGGTCTTAATAAAAATTTTCAAAGAAAAAGAAAATATCAATTTAGAAGAAGAAAATACTATCCAAACTGGAGAAAAAAGAGATATTTTAGGAAAGAAAATAACAATAAAAACAAAAGACAAAGAAATAACTATTGCCCGAATAAAAAAGAAAATTGTAAATGTTGGTATTGCCAAGAAGAAGGACACTACGCAAATGAATGCCCAAAAAAGAAGGATAAAAAGGATCTTACTAAACAAATAGAAATTGCTAAGTCTTGTTTCATGGAACCATTAGAAGAATCTGATGATAACTTAGACTATATTTTTGAATATGTCTCAGAAACAGACTCAGAGACTGAGTAATAATGCTACATTTATTACTATAAAAATAACAGAAAAATTTATAAATGCTTTCATAGATTCTGGAGCAACACAATGCTTTGCTAGTTCAAATATAAAACTTGATTGGAAAAAATTAAAGAAACCATTAAGAGTTAGAATAGCTGACAAATCAATACATAAAATTGACCAAAAAGCAGAGATGGTTGAAATTTTTATTCAAAATTATAGATTCATTGTTCCATCTATATATATGTTAGATTCTGGAATGGATTTTATCATAGGAAATAACTTTTTAAAACTATATCATCCATTCATTCAAGAATTAACATATATAGTTTTAAAAGCTCCACACGATTCTTCAATAAATCAAAAATCAAAACGTATAAAAATACCAACTACTACTATAGATAAGATCTTAAAATTTAAAATATTTTCTATATTAGAAACATGTTATTTAAATCTATACTTTCAGATAAATATTCCAAAAATAATCTTGAAATAAAGATAGAAGAACTTTTGAATGAAATTTGTGCTGAAAATCCTTTAGATATTAAAAATACAAATAACGAATTAGTAAGCATTAAATTAAAAGATCCCACAAAAGAGATAAATGTTCCAAATAAAATTCCTTATTCCGCAAGAGATAGAGAAGAGTTCTCACTAGAATGTAAAGATCTTTTGGAAAAAGGAATTATAAGATTAAGTAAAAGTCCTCATGCGGCTCCAACTTTTTACGTTGAAAACAATAATGAAATTAAAAGGGGAAAACAAAGGATGGTAATAAACTATAAGAAAATGAATGAAGCAACTATTGGTGATGCTCATAAACTTCCAAGAAAAGATTCTATTTTAGAAAAAATCAAAGGAGCAATTTGGTTTTCATCTCTCGATGCAAAATCAGGATATTGGCAACTTCGTTTAGACGAAGAAACAAAGAAATTAACTGCTTTTACTTGCCCAACAAAAGAATCAACAAGTGTGTTGCTCTATGAATGGAATGTATTACCATTCGGATTAAAACAAGCCCCATGTATTTATCAAAGATTTATGGAAGAAAATCTAAAGGAGTTAAATGAATTTGTTTTAGTGTACATTGATGATATACTAATTTTTACAAAACAGGATAAAGAAGATCATCTTCAAAAATCATTAATAGTTTTAGAAAGATGTAAAGAAAAAGGATTAGTTCTTAGCAAAAAGAAAGCAAGAATAGCAAAACAAGAAATAGAGTTTCTTGGATTAATTCTATCCACTGAAGGAAAGCTAAAACTACAACCAAATGTTCTAGAAAAAGTAAATTTATTTCCTAATAAAATAGAAGATAGAAAACAATTACAAAGATTTTTAGGGTGTATAAATTATATTTCTGATCAAGGATTTTTAAAGAATATAACAGAATATACTAAAAGCTTATTTCCAAAAATAAGTACTAAAAAAGAATGGAAATGGGATGAAAAAGATAGTATGCAAATTCAAAGAATTAAAGAATTATGTGAAAAACTTCCAGAACTTTATATTCCAGAAGAAAATGACTACTTAATAGTAGAAACAGATGCCTCAGACATAACCTGGTCAGGATGTCTAAAAGCTAAGAAAGCTATAAAAAGCTTAGAACAAGAAAAAGAATCACTAGATTCTAAATATCCCCCAAAGGAATTACTTTGTAGGTATATTTCAGGAACTTTTACTCCAACAGAACAGAGATATACCACTCATGAAAAGGAAACTCTGGCAGCAATTAAATCTCTTAAGAAATGGAAAATCGATTTACTACCCAAAGAATTTATATTAAGGACAGATTCAAGTTACCTAACAGGTTTTATACGATATAATTTAAAAGTTGATTATAATCATGGACGATTGGTAAGATGGCAATTATTTTTGTTACAATATCCAATAAAAATTGAATATATTAAGGGTGACAAAAATGTTATTGCAGATACATTAACAAGAGAATGGAGTTCGTCTACAACGCATTAGATCAAGAAATTCAAAAATACGAACAAGAACTCGAAAAATGCAAGCATTGTCAGCAAATAAGGATACAGATCCAATCCCTCAAGAAGGCCATCGAAGCAATGAAATCAACACAACAACCAAAACCATCAGAGTTCAGCCAGCTAAGCGTGGTGGACAAATCAGGTGAAGAAAAAATTCCAGAAAACAAAACAATTGCTGAAATTATCAAAAAATCCACCCAAGATAAAAAATATTATGTAATTTATAATGGCCCCATGAAAGGAGTATATGATGCCTGGGAAAAAGCAGCACCATTTACACATCAATCAAGGATAATTCATAAAGGAGGGTTTTTAACACTGGAAGAAGCAAAAGAATCCTTCAGGGAATATGAAGCTCTTCATCCAGAGCAAACCCTAAAAAGAGCAGATAAAGCTTCAATTCAAACCCAGAGAACAGGGATAATAAGAAATATTCCTACAAGGGTTGAAATCAAGGAAAAGAAAAGGGTCTGTAGATTAAATCTCAGAGAAACCCTTAACATAGTCCTAAATTGGACTGAAGAAAAAAGGGCAATCTTGGGATATTATCCTATTGCCAAAGAACAGCTAACAAAGCTGGTTATATTTCCAGATGCTTCCCCATCTGACACCTATCAGTTTTTCCAGTATGGATTAATTGATATAATTTTAATTTTTAATGATTTAAAAATTATTAGTGAGTTTCCTGCAGGATTCATTGATGCAGTAAAGAGATTTAAAAATATGATTGACAACGTAAATCCAAGGGATATATCCCTAAAATTTACGAATAGTCAACCTATTTTTAATGAAGAAGAAGAATGCTTGGTTCCAGCACATCAAGTAATCTTCATGTCCGTCTTCCCAGGAAATTTTCAACCAATTGATCAAGTTCAAGATTTAACAATCTACAGTCATGAAGGAAGACTAGCCAGCACACTAGCAAGGGTCTTCGAAAGAACTCAAAGGATAACAAGGGAATCTCACACAAGAATCAATTATAAAAGCAGAAATACTTTGCTTGTATCCAGTAAAAGGAATGAAATTGAAGAAAGAGAGATGAGACTCTTAGTGGAATTTGAATCAGCATTCTACAACTTATCTGGGCTCTTAGAAAAGCTCCCCGAAGGGATAAAAAGGAATCTCTGCTATTTGATAAAAGACAGAGAAGACCACAAGTGCCAGCTATGTGTCTCAGAGTTATCTGAAGAAAGCAATAATGAAACGGAATCAACCCACATGATAAAGGAAGGAGACAACGCATCTGAAGGCCACATAATGAAAGAGGAGGACAGCACATCTGAAGCATCTCTCAACATTATTGCATAATGACGTAAGCGCTTAGGTCATAGAGCACCAACAATGTAGCTGGTGCAAGATAATAAACAATGACGTAAGCAATGACGTCATAAGAAGGGTAAGGATGGGAATTGTCCATCAGACCCAACCATTATAAATAGGTTGCTTAGGCAATTGTAGAGATCATCAAACCATAGAAAGCAGGAGGCTAAGAGTACTCATATGCTAGGAGAGCAAGGAGGAAGCTGCCGAGGTGATTCTATAGTTTGAAGAAGAATTCCCTTAGGAAAAACCAATTCTAAACTCCCCTCTGGAGTTAGTATCTACAATCTCCCCTCTGGAGATAAAAAACATCTTATGTAAAATATTCTAAATAAAAGAAGTTTTTCTCCAGAAAGGTACGCCTTTATCCTAATCTCTTAGTTATGAATTATTTAGAAAGTTTAGAATTAACGGAAGAATCTGACTATTATAGATTATCTGCATTATTAGATAATGAAAAACAGGCTGTTCTAAAAACAGAATTAAATCTCAAATCAAATGAAAATTTTAATAAACAAAATCTTTTAAAAAAAGTTTTTAATAGGAAAAATATAATATACTATGGAAAAATTCAACTTGAAGCCCCTATAAAGATAAAATCTGCCAATGGAGAACTTGAAATAGCTTTGATAAATGATGAAGAATTGAGTAAACAGATTGAGAAAATTAAGGATCAACAAAAAAGATCTAAAATTGGATGGATCCATATTAGTACTATACAAGTCTTAATCAAATCTACATATATGAAAGGAATTAATTCACCAATAAGCTTAGCAATCTGTGACAAAAGGATTACTGATGACCCAATAGATCAAATAATTGGAATTGTTCATGGAAACTTGGCAAACGTAAATGTTAAATTCAATGCCCATCTTGGATATGCTATACCTTTGTCAACTGAAAATCTTGGAAGATCTATAAGTTTGGCTTATAAATTTCACAGAAAGAATCTAATGGAACAAGATGATGAACCATTTTCAATTACATATGCAATAAATTATGCTTTAACAAATAGCCATCATAGTATAATATTTAAAAACAGAGAAAGAATTTATGTTGATGAATTATTTCAGAAAATTGTAAAGACAGAAATACCAAAATATAAAGCTATTGAAAACCCAGTTCTTTTACTAAAAGAACCATCAGGAAAATTAGTTTCATCGAATTTTCAAATAAGAGAATCCAAAATTAATAGCCCTTTAAGTTTATCTAAGTTAAAGTCTAAAGAAGAGAATTCTGAAATAAAAGAATTAACAAAAAAGGTCGAAAAATTAAATGAAACCCTAAACACTAAGTTATGACAATAAATAAAGAAAAAATATATGTAACCTATCAAGACAAGAAACAAGAGCTCTTTGAAAGAGAAAATCGGTTGAATTATTTACAGTTTTCTGAAATAAATCAAGGAGCATTTAAAGCTCTAAAAATAATCTATGACAAATTAAAAGGAGAAGTTGAAGAGTTAGAAAAAATAATAGAATCTCTAGAAAATAGTGATGAATCGATGATAGAATTTGCAGAAATTCTAAGATAAATAATGAAGTTTACAAAGATTGAAAAACCAGAAAACAAAATAAAAAGAAAAAGGGCGAAAAAATTAAAAAGTAAAATAAAGGAGTATAAAAAGGAATTAAATAATCTTCAATTCGAAATTAATGACCTTATAATAAAAAGGATAGAAATAAGAACAAATATAAACAAGTTAGAGCTAAACTTAAAAAATTTATAAATGCCCGGAAAATCATATTATGACTTAAAAGAATTAAAGCTGTTGAAAGAAAAAATGGAAAATGAAGTTGAAAAATTAAAAAGATATTTAGAAATAACAGAAAGTGTAGAAATAAAAGAAGTTTTTGAGGATTTGAAAAATTATATTAAAGAAAAGGACAAACAGATAAAAGATCTTATATACAATAATCCATGCAAAAAAGAATATTATAAATTAAAACAAGATTGAAAAACTATAAAAATCAGAATTAGTAATAGTAGAAATGGTCAATACTTTTGATTATGAAACTGCAAATTATAAAGTACCACCAACCAAATCTATACAAATTATAAAAGCAAAATACGAAGAGTTAATAGAAATTTTGAAAAAGAAATTACATTTTAAAAATTTACGAAGAGTTAATAGAAATTACATTTTAAAAATTGGTATCAGAGCCAAGTTAACGATTAAGGGTAACACTTTCTCTTTAAACAACATTTTTAGTGATACGCTTTTAAAAACAACAAATAACCATAAAAGACAAACATCTTTACAAATGCATCTGTACACTAGATGCCCCCTTTAATAAATTACTTTTAATTAAATAAAGATTAGTCAATATTATAATACAGTTCTGATTAATAAACAAAAAATTTGAACTTCTACTAAACAATCAGACAATTATGTTTATCCAACATGTTAGAGGAAAATTACAATTAATTTTAAAGAAAAATTCATAAATAAGAAATAATAAGGTGAATTACAATTGACTTTAGAAAAAAAATTATAAATAAAAAAATAGTGAAAAGAAATAAATAAATGTAAAGATAAAATTATTATGATAAAATTGTTTGGACATGAAAAAGAACTTAATAAAAAAGAGAATTGACAAATAAAATTAAAATTAAAGAATTAAATTCATGACAAAGAAATGATCATATTAAATAAAAAATATTAATTATCAAAATTAAAAACATAAATTATAAAATGTGAAAATAAATAGTTAATTAAAGTTTTAATAATATGAAAACTAAACATGATATAATATGATATAATATGTAATAGCAATGAGGAAATTGAAAAGTATATATATATCTCAAAAATAGTATATTTTTTTTTGGAATTTGGAAATTGGAATGAACAAATTGATATATCCTTATGAATGAGTTAACTATAAATAATTAAATATAATAAAAATAGAATCATGTGATTTAGTTCAAAATTTACATTAACATTCTAATATTGTCTTTATAACGTAATAAGTTTTAGAAGAAAAATCAAGATATGAAATAAATCAACTAAAAAAAAGCAATTAAAGTATAAAAAATAAAAACATGTGATATGTAATAATATATTCTGATTATTGAAAAATTAAACTAAAACATAGTGATATATGATGTGATTATAATATAAATTAGATGGTACAGAAAATATGCTTTCATCATTCAATATGACAAAAATAATTTATTGATAGAGAGTGTAATTTACAAAAAAGTTAGAAGAATAATGATCATCTCTAATTATTTTTACATGATTTTTTAATTTTAATATATTACATAGGTACTTAAATGATATAATTAGCATCACTATTAGAGGATATGAGATTTGGGATCAAATATACCTTAGATACTGAACATTAAAAAAAATATACATGGATTAAGCTATTATTATTATTTGTAATTTATTGATAAATGATGTCTAAAATAATAGGAAGAAGGAAGTGTTAAGAGATAGAATATGATATAATTAAAAATATAGAGCAGTAAAATTATATATGTTCAGTAAAAACACAGCACATGCATAGCTATAAATACAATGTTTGGAAAGAAAACATAATTATAATAAGCAAATATGAGAAGAGAAAAAAGTTCTAATTATCCTCTAGCGAACCTTAAAATAATAAAGGGACACTTTTTTAAAATCTCAGCATACATTAACCTCCTAAAATGAACAAAAAGAAATTAATAATCAAATAAATTATCTCCAAAATCAACTATATAAAGACAACCAATCACACATTTAATTGAGTTTTTAAGGTCTCTAATTCATTAGCAAAGCAACCAACAATCTTCTCAACTTCATCATTGAAGACTAAGACATAAGCCTCTCTGCTATCATCAGCAACTTTTAGCCATACTGTGTCCAAAAGAGGACAAACTAAATTTTAACTATATTTTATAATATAAAAATCTTTTTAGAATAAAAATTTTAAAAGTTGAACTTTTTTAAACTTCATTATTCATCATTTTTTGGCAATCTTTACACCAATACCCAACATAGATGCTCTCTCTCTACAACCTTTTTTGTTGCAAGTTTAGCAAGCATGATACCACATTGCTTGTCTGAATTTACGAAACTTATGTATCTTCTAAGGCTGAAAAATGAAGGTTGTTCCAGAATAACAAATTAGAAAATTCATTCAATTTGCAAAACTTCAATATTTTGAATATTCAGATAAAAACAAACACATATTGAAATTATTTAAAATGTCATAACACTATAGAAAGTTAGAAATCAATAAATGCATAATTCAATTCTAGTCTTGATTAACCATTAAGAAACTTTAAAATTTTATGACACACTTAATTTATCCCTTTGTACATAATGTTCAATCACAAATGTTAGCACTTACGCCTAAACACTATGTATGTAAAGGGAATGTGCAACTGAGCATGAGAAGATATATGGCCGTACTGTTTATTATTTTTCTGTCACTATCATTCTCCTAATCTCCTAGAAGTATTTTTAATGAGGTTCTTTCCTAATCTTTCCATGCATTCTCTTTTCTTAATTAAGTGCATCCTTTTTAAAAAATCTAAGAACCTTGTGATGAAAAAATAAAGTAATAATTTAATGATATACAACAACATATAGTCTTGCTTTCTGTATTGTCTTCACAAACTTCACCAGATTATACCTAAATTTAAAATTGTACTAAATTTCATTCACATCACCAAAAAACACCACTGAACATAATTCAAAATATTAGAAAAATTCATGAGAAGATGGTTGAGTCAAAGACAAAACCAAGAATTTGAGAGAGTAAGAGTAAAAATAAAATAAAATAATGCTAAGTACACTACCAGAAAAAGGCTCATGAACATTCTAAAAGACGTAGGTTCCAATGACATCAATGCCTCTTTCTTTCGCCTTCTGAATTAAATATTCCCACATTTGCACATAATCCCATTTCCAACACACAAAAAAAAACACTAACAAACCGAGAATTTGGTAAAGATTTTAATTTTATATCTTTTCTTGTGTTGAAGATAAGAAATAAGAAATAATAAGTGAGATAAAGAAGAAGAGACCATTACATCAGGAGTACTTTTGGAATAATGTATGGAGCCATAGAAACTGCCGTCACCACCTGTTTGCTGCCGAATTCCATAATCATCACCATCGATTATCTCGGCAGCCTCACAACGGCACAACAACAGCATTCTTGTCCTCATAGGAAGCTTGGATGGTGGGTGGAAGAGAAAGAGGGATACAGCATTAAAATTTGATGGAAAAAGTAGAGGATTGGGGAATGAAGGAAGTTGCAGAGAAAAAGTGTCAGAAGAGAAAGGATGAGAATTAAATTAGGTTAGGGAATGAAAAATTGAAGAAGTAACCAACATAAAAAAGACGTGAAGATAGAGAAAACAAAACGAATTGCTGCTTTTAAGATGATGGAGCACGAATGATCTAACAAGAGAGGGAACGTGCACAACATTAACATCCACCATGAAATACTCTCCTTTTGTTCACAACTCATAAACTCCATTTAGATACCTGAAACTCATAATTCAAGAGATAAACAACCTTACTTAAAATTGCCAAGAAAGAGGAAAGAAAACAAAATCTTTGGACGGTGACTTTGGTGAACCAAGGAGCATTAGGGGCAGATGGAGAATGCAAGTGATGTAAATTTGTAAACCTTATCTAGAGTTTAGTATAAATAAATCAACAACCACATTTATATAAAGATAATTATCACAACAAACTTAAGCCAAAAAATAAATTACAAAAAAGAATAAGAAATCACAATTCTGTATAAACTATAGGATTCAACCAAATAGAATCAAGAATTACATAAGTAAAAAAAAAATTGTAAGCATTCAGATAACATAGGACTTAGATAAATAAGAACTTACCTATTTTCGCTCTTTTTCTCCTTTTTCTGTGAGTGACTTTCTCTAACCAGGCCACTATTTCCAGTACCATCCACTTTTACCATAGCTTTAATTTCATGCTAAATGTATATTAAAAGAGAAATAGTAAAACCTTTTTATTGAATAAATCGAGAGAAACAACACAACCATGAGAATTTGATCTCAAAATTTAACTTTCAAATGATAAATCTTTCAAAAAAAAGTGTTTTGAAAAAGAATGAAAACAATGGGTAATTAAGTAAATTGCAATGAAAATATTGGTAATCCTAAAATCATATTCATATAATGGTTAAATTAGGTTCTTGGTCACATCGTGTATTTGATATGATGTGTATAGAGCTCCAATAGAAATATAAAACAACAACCATTATAACAATTATATGTCTAGATTGGAATTTTCAACTCATTCACCTTAAAAAAAGCAATCCAACTCAAAAATTATAATAAAATTAAAATTTTAAAGAAATAAAACTCATTATTTTTGTTTTAAAAAGACTTCAATATGCTTTTATTACATGCTAATAATCAATTTTCACAACTAGAAAATGGATTAATACAGACAGATTTATAGATATATTTAATCTTTATTACAAACGGATTTTTTGTTACCGACGAATTTTGTCCCTCTATAAAAGCTTCGTTAGAAATTATTTACCGACGAATTTTTTTCCATCAGAAAATTACTGACGGATTTTTATCAGTTACCGACGGATTTTTCCTATGTAAATTCTGCATCCATTTTCCGAAGGCGACGAACTTTCTGACGGATTTTTCGTCTGTAATTACAGATAAATTTTCTGACGGATTTTCTGTCTGTAATTACAGACGGATTTTCAGACGGATTTTTCGTCTGTAATTACAGATAGATTTTCAGATAGATTTTCTGTCTGTAATTACAAACAGATTTTCTGACAGATTTTTCGTCTGTAATTTGAACTTTGGAAAATCATCTCACACTCTGATTATAGACAGAAAATTCGTCTGTAAATCCGTCAGTAAGGTAAAATAGAATTTTTTTTAATTTTTCCATTGCAAAATAAACCTATTTTTATACAAAATAAATATAAATTTAATAAATACAAAATTTTATCTAATTTGTATTCGAATATTTATTATATTTCAAAAAATAAACAAATTCATCGTATTATCAAACTAAAGAAAAGTACTATAAACAATTATATAATTCAAAACATAAACAAAGTATATTGATACATCAACTATAATAACAAGTAACAACCATACATCAACAAAGTGTATTGATACATCAACTATAATTCAAAACAAATACCACTGAAAGAAAGAAAACCTGTAAAATCTGTACTGTAGCAAACCCTAAAGGTGTATAAAACAATATGCTCTTGTAGCTAACCACTATCAAAATTAGCCTAAATATAAACATAAACCTAATCTAGAATTAAACTAAATATAGAGAGTATAATCCCTAAGCAACATTGGTGAATGAATCAGCATACCAACTGCCAAAATGTCCATTTAAAATTCAATTGCTAGAGTAACATACTTGAACTCCGACACATCATTAGTTCGAAGTCTATGTTCAAATTTGATCGGCATTCCTATAATTTTTATTTTCTTGAGAGAAGTGAGAGTCTTGAGTCCTTCTGGAATCGTTCTCAGCTTCTCTTCTTGTCTTGGGAAATACTTTCCTGCAGGAAGTCATTCAAATCTCATTCGTACATAAAAGAAAGAATATCTTACAGTGAATTTTGGATCATTAAGTCATGAAAAAATTTATACCGTTTCAGAAAGTATTGCTACTTCAGCTTGAACTTTTTGGTTCATCTCAGATGAGTTATACGAGTTTACAAGAATCTGAATTACTGCACTTGACCACCTTCATTTGATACATATTGATTTTAATTCCTTAGTTTTGATGGCTCACCGATTCTAGTTTGTTGAAGTAACTCTTAAGAATGCGTAACTTATTTGTGGGCTTTGCGTAGTTATAATCTCAACTCGAATTCGCTTAATCTTTTCTTTGTTTCCTCGGCTCTCAACTTGGGACTCATAATACCTAATACTCTCGGGTTATTATAGCACAAGGGTGATCAATGAACCACGCAACCTTACTAATTTCTTTGATAAATTAGTCTCCTCTGATAGGCGAAAAGTAGGTGAACTCGTCATTCGGTTCATGATTACCTAATGGCATTACATCCTTTGATCATTACTCGGAGTCTTTCTAGTGAGGCGTCGTCGCGCTGTCATGATGTCGCATCCGCTCACATCCTAAGTCTTTGGATAGTGCATATGTAGAATTTCCAATTAGTTCTTCAGATTCAAGTGTCACGAAGATCGGTACGGAGGTTACCCTTTCTCTTAAGGTTTTGAAAACTCGTGGCACTCAGACATCTAAGCAAACGGTACATCCTAACGTGTCGACTTAATCACAGACAATGTGGCCAATAAGAATTAATGTTCTGCAACTCCTCTTGAGACTGCATCATTACGCACTCCTTCTTCTGTGTCCTGGCATTTTGCTTTAAGGAACTAGAGTCTTGGTGGTTATATCAAGGAATAGAACAAGGTGCTAACTAAGCTCGGGTTGATGTTTCGGAAAGATACTAAGCTCAAAGGCAATCAAACTATTCAAACAGTGTTTGCCAACAATTAACAGGAGGTTTGGTATGATGATTGGACCAAGTCCTAGAAAATAGAAAGATGCACAAGAAGAAGAATTAAGGTGCACACTAACGAAGAAATTTTGAAGTCAAGCCCTGATAAGAAGAGAACGAAGCGCATCGAACTAAATACATGTCAGCTATTACCCAAAAATAATGCATGTTTGCGAAAGAGAGCAACTCCACCTGTATTGAGCCCCAAGGTTTCAGGGATCTACTTGATTATACTAAGATAAGTTCAAGTTCATCCCAAAGAAACGAGATTCATGCCAGTAAGAATAGAATTGGAAAGGTGACCCACTCAAAATTCAAGTTGAAAGTTCCAATGTGAGTCACAAAAGAAAGGCTAAGTTGACATGCGAAGGTTCGTTGACGCGCTCTCGCTCTCATAAACCCTCCTATTGTTATTTCACTCCTCCTCCAACATAATCGATGCTTCTTACCGGGAACATGTAATTGAACGGATTTCGTTTCTATTACTCACTTTATCTAACTCCTAAGTTCTACCGATCCTAATAGTGTCTTTGTACATAAAGTACTCGAAAATGATTTGGTCTTTGGCACTAGTTCTATTGCCACTTACTCCCCCTCTCGACACCTAACCGATTAGCAGTTAAAGGTTAAACTCCCGTCATAGCTCAACCTCATAGTTCACCATTACTAGGTTCTAAACAACAGTCTCACACAACTCTTAACTTACTCCTGCTGCATCACAAAAATTTCATTTATCCCTAAGAGTTCATTCATTCGCTCTACATCACCCATTAGCTTCTTAAAGCTCTGCAAGCTCTATCGGTATTACCCCATACGACGTAACCTAGGTTCAGCCTTAAGTTTTAACATGTTAATACTATTTCATCATTTTCATTTTTAACTATGCATGAATGCAACATTTCAATGTTATATAAGGCAATTAGATTTTAGCTACCAATTTCACAGTTACCTCTACCTCGTTGGGACTGTCTAGCATCCTAAGTCTCCTTACGTGGATAGTTCCAAGACATATGCCCTGGAAGACCGCACTTGTAACATAAGCCCGACCCAAAGCGACACGGTCTATTTGGGTAATAGCTTCTGCTTCTCTGACAACTTGATTCACCTGAAGCAACCACTGACTGTTTTCCTCTAACATTTCCACGGCGATCCTCATTCGTTCCGGAGTTATTCTGACTGTGGGAAAATTGTTGTGTGTATCCTCTTCTTTTGAATTCTTGGCCCCTCGGTGCAAAGTTCTGATTATGTTCCCTTCGGTGAAATTCCAGGCTATTATTCCTTTCCATAGCATCCTTCTTTAAACAATCTTCCGTAACCCTACTCTTGTTCACCAAGTCTGAGAAAACTCTTATCTCCATTGGGCCCACTGAACTCAGTATATCACTCCGGAGTCCTCCTTTGTATTTGATGCACTTCCATTCCTCAAAGTCTCCTGGAGCACCCTAGCAAATCTTGAAAAATTGACATAATTTTTCAAACTTGTTTGTGTATTCGAATACAGACATTTGACCCTGCTTCAGTTACAACAATTCAAGCTCCTTAGCTATCCTAACTGAATTGGGAAAGTACTTTTTGTGGAATTCCAACTGAAAGACATTCCAAGGTATTGCAACATCATCTTGCTGCGGCAGGAATCGCATACTCTGCCACCAATACTGGGCTTCACCCGTTAATTGATAAGTCGCAAACTCAACACGTTGATTTTTAGGAACTTGTTGTGCTTGTAACACCCGTTCCATCGCCAGAAACCAGTTATCTGCCTCTGTGGGGTTTGTCGTCCCTCTAAAGATGGGTAGGTTTATCTTCAGAAAGGTTGCTAAGGTCATTGGCCCATTTTCTCTGTCTTCACTATTGCCATTACCGGCTTGATTTCCCACTGCCGCAGCCGTAGCCTACATTGCAGCAGTCATATCCTCCAGAGCAGTCATGAAGTTTGCAGGATTATTTTCATTCATCTCAGGTTCCGTGTTACTAGTCTTATCTCTCCCTCGACTGCATCCACGAGTCACCATCTGGTCTCTATTCACATCAAACAAGTGATATCAAGGTGACCAGTATCAATATCACAAGTCTAGTACTTCAAGGTTCCAAAAACATGCTCATGAACATTCATGCCACAAATATTAGTTAGATATCCTAATTTAGCACATACAGACACTCAAAGTATGCCCAGAAGCGTAGTTAGTTCGTCCTTCAAGCTCTACAGGAACGAACTACTCTGATAGCATAATATAACACCCTACCACACAAAGCTTTATGCTTAAGTCGTAAAACAGAGGTGGTGAGGTATTACGACCTCTATAATAATAATAATAATAATAATAATAATAATAATAATAATAATAATAATAATAATAATAATAATAATAATAATAATAATAATAATAATAATAATAATATATTTATATGATATATAATATAATATAATATTGGGAAGGATATATTATACGAGGAGCCTTGAAAAACGGGTAGAACAAAATCGCAAGAATCAGGGTGGTTCTCTAAGACTTTCTAAACATAACAAATTCGTTAAATCCAATTTAAACTTAAATAGTACCCTAAATCTCTCTGCCTTTCCTCCATTCTTCCATCTCCGGTCCGGTGAAATTACAAAGACAAACAAACAGATAATGGCAAACACAGGTAGAATACAAGTAATACATATAGCAAATATAATAAATAGCATATTATAATCACTTAGGCAATCCCACTTAATGCACAAGCAAGCAATTCAAACAATATGCATATGATGCATGCCTGTCCTATGGCTGATGAATCTCATCTGTTGGTTATAAAGCCAAACCCGACATGTCCGGTAGTTAACCCTAGATAGAACACCAAACACAGAGCAAGTGGGACAACGCTGCAACCCTTGCATCTTATTCGCGTATCCGGAGTAAGAGATAACTTCACCCTACCTCTTACCCAGGTGGTGTTACAGCTCTCAACCCAGAGCAAGCGGCAATAGAATTCAACCCTTGCATCTTACTCAGAGTTTTGAACTCTTAACCGGAGCAAGTGAATAACACCACTGTCTTACCCGGAGGCATATCTCAATCAATTTCAAGTTTATTTTCATTATTATTCCAATTCATTCATAATCATTAATTCATTCATTCATTTTTCATACATTTTCAACATCTTTACGCTTCTTTAACATATACCCAAAGCGAGTGGCCATTGCCACCACCTCTTATCTGGGCACCTCTATTTCATTTAATTCATTTAAATTCAATCTCCATCATATTAGTTCAGTTAACACTCCTTAAGCTCAAAATCACCACTTCAAAATCATAATTCATTACCCAAAAACTTGCTTCACTCCCAAGTTACTATCATTTCCTAATTTCTTCACATCATTATGTATCCAACTAAGGTTTAGGGGTTAAAAGAGTAAAAATAGAGGTTGAGGTTCAAAATTAGGTTTTAAACACATAAAATCAAGTTTGCTGAAAATAGAAGTCACGCGCACGCATGGAATGCTGCCGAATTTTCAGTATTGCACTCCGAACTTCCGACGCACATAACTTTTTCATTTTAAAACATTTTCCATTGTTCTTCGAATGGTATAAACTTCACGAACCCAATTTTCATATGAAATAAATTTAAAATAATGCAGGGTCTGGAAGCCGAATTATGGCTCGCCGAAATTCAGCCAAAAATTATTTTTTCACAAAAATCCTCAACCTCTATTTTCATTAAAAATCAAACTCAAACCTCAACATCCTACACATATAATTAGCAACAACAAACACTCAACCCACATCACAAATATTATCAAAGATACTAAATAATTAACATACTCATGCATTCATTCCTATCCTATGGTCATCTAGCTTAAGTTTTCATAAGACATTATATATTAAATACGAGAAACCAAAGCCATACCTTGACCGATTTTTTTGTATAACCCGAGACAACCCACTTAGGCAAGAAGCAAGGCCTCAACACCAATTTCAGCAACTAGTACCAATTCCAAGCTTCCAATTACGCTTCCAACATTTCTAATTGCTTCATATCACATATATATACACCTAACACATTTTATCACATATACATATCCAAAATTTAATACCCAACACATATAAACAAGGAATTGACTAGGGTTAATGATCCTTACCTTGGATGTGCCTCAATTTAGCAAAAGCCCACTAATCTCTCAAGTCAATTTGATCCTAAAACATCATATTAACCAAAATCTCAATACCCCAAAATCTTGACATTTTTGAACTGAAGAAGAGAGAATAGGAACTAAAAATATGATTCCCTCACCTTATAACTTACTGGGCTTTGTAGAGCTCGTTACTGTGGACGCGTGGTTACAAACGGTGCGGCAATTAGAGCTCGGAGCGAGAAGTAATGGAGGATTGAATTGGAACTAAGGGTTTTGGAACTTTCCCCCTCTCTTCCCTTTTTTTCTTCCTTGGCAGCGTGTTGCACGTGAAATGGGAAAGAGAATGAGCTGAAGCTCGTTAAGTGTGATGGATTGATTAGGCCAGGTTCGACAGGTTTGGCCCGTTTGATCCAATCTTGAGCCAAATTCTTTAAAATTAGTATCAAAATTCTTGTTTTAATTATATCTATTCTATTTTACTATAAAATTGACATTTCTAATTTTTTATTAAAAATTAATTTATTAATTAATTAGTCGCTAATTTTACGGGATTTACAATAAGCTTCTCAGAATACAGTGAATAGAACAATCTTCTTACCATTTTCTTTATATTTGAAAATGAAAAGTACCTATTATGTTTCCGAGTAATAATGTTTTAAACAGAGAATGATTGCATACCTATCATTTTGGTACTCGTTTTAATGTCATAAAATGATTATTTACTTATTTTGTATATATAATAGAATAACTATATATATCATAATAAGCAAATAATTAATATATAGTATTAAAGAAGAAATCACAAAATAAGCTTAACAATAATGTTTAGTTACTTTGCATAATAATCTATGTATTTAAAATTTAATTCCTAGCACATAATTATCTTTATGTTCTCTTTTGGTGTTAAAAGTAATAAAATATAAAGTAAAGTATTAAATTAGTCACTTACATTTGGGTGTAATCTTATTTTGGTCTTTAAGGTTTAAAGTGTCCTATTTAAATCCAAAAAAGTTTCATTTAGTTTTAATGTAGTCCCACTGTGAGATCAAAGTTAAATAATTAATGGAATGTCCTACATGACAGTAGTATAAGAACAAGATTGATAATCTGGAGAACAAATACAAGCTCCAAAGATACAAAATCAACTGTAGATACATCAATACATTTATTTATCATTCTTCTTACAATTTAAATGAAATATTTTTTATAAAACTAAAGAGAATAATTAAATGTATTGATGCATCTACGATTGATTTTGTGTCTTTGGAGATTGTATTTGTTCTCTAGATTATCGACCTTGTTTTTATACTGCTGTCATGTAGGACATTCCATTAATTACTTAACTTTCATCTCACAGTGGGACTAAATTGAAGCTAAATAAAACTTTTTTAAATTCAAATAGGACACTTTAAATTTTAAAAACTAAAACAAGATTACGCCCAAACATAGAACCAATTTAGTACTTTACCCTAAAATATAATTCTTAGCACATAATCTATGTAATTAAAATATGAGTGATGAGTCTCATATATATTACTATAGATTTGCAGTTCTCACATGGTAAGGTGTGAATTAATAAAATCACTGATCATCTAAATTTTAAAAAATCAAGAACTATATAATATATACAGGTTCCGATACACTTTATTAGAAATTCTATTATAATATGTATAACTTTATTAAATCAAAAGTCAGGTTATGATTTGTTCAAGGAGGGGAATGCAACCAAATAAATAAGCTATTTAAATAGAATCATAAAATGATTATTTACTTATATATATATATATATATATATATATATATATATATATCATGAGCAAATAATTAATATAGTATTGAAGAAGAAATCACTAAATAAGTTTAATAATAATGTTTAGTTACTTTGCTTTCAGCATTAATTTATGAAATATCTATTAAAGCAAAACTATTGTGAAATAGTTCCCTTTAAGAATTATTAAGATAAAACAACATATCGGCATATAAAAACTCATTTTATATCCTACACTTCATCATTTTACGTGTCTTTCTTACTTTCGAGATCTATTATTTCATATATTATTTATCTCGCAATGATCTAACAAATTCGTATGAAAGAACACAAATATCATAATATAATACATAAAGTAGATTTTTTTTATTTTTTTAGTAACTTTTAGTTTAAAGTAAATTATTTAAGAGCTATTATTTATAAAGAAAAAAAAATGAAAATTAACCTCTTCAGCATTTCAAATGCATCACTGACCTTGAATTTTTTAGACCTCAAAAATTTGAGAAGAACTATATTACTACCTTCATCTCCTTTGTTTCATAGAAGTGGTATCCCACAAAAAGACACATTCTTCTCCACTCCAATACTTTTTCTCTATACTTCAAATTTTTTTTCTCTTATTCTCTCACTGGTTCAAACACTCCTTATCAGCACCTTTCTTTTTAATTTATTCTTTCTTATTATTTTCTTAAGTTGCTTCATTGATCTTCTTTGGTTCTTTTATCTTTTTATCAAACAGGTTGTGTCTCAAGATAGTTTCCTCAAACTTAGCCTTTAGATAGCATGTGGGGGCTCCAAAAATTTCAATCACTTTACTGATAATTCTTTCTGAAAGCATGTATAATGTGATTAAAGAGAAAAAAAAAACAATAAAAAATTGACAATATGGTTAATAAAGACAAATACAGTAAGCTATTAAACAACAAAAAGTTAAAAATAAATTTTAATTGCAGGTCAATCACAACCTCAGATGCTTAACGTCTAAGGACAGAAAAGTTTCTCCAAAAAATAAGCACCAACTTCTTTGAGAATCAATAAAACAATGAAAGGACACCAAAGATTACTTATCTCATATTAGAAAAATGAAAATTTTTTAAATCTTCCCAATGTTAAAGCTAAATAATAATTTCAAAATAACCCAAAGGATAAAAAAGATGGATGTGGTTGAGAAAGCTAACCCGTTCTGCACGACGTAGGAGGATTCTTCTGCAAATCTTTAATCTCCTTCAAGATGCATTATGATGTCATATCTAAAGTAAATTTATTTATTTTAATTTTTTTAGTGACTTCTAATTTAAAGTATATTATTTATGAGCTACTATTTATAAAAAAATGAAAATTAACCTCTTCAGCATCTCAAATGCATCACTGACCTTGAACTCCCTAGTCCTCAGGAACATGAGAAGAACTATCACTACCTTCATCTCCTTTGCTTGGCAGAAGTGGTATGCCACAAAGAGACACATTCTTCTCTACTCCAACACTGTTCTCCTCTGCTTTAGTTTTTTTTTTCTTGTTCTCTCACTGGTTCCATACCTTCCTTCTCAGCACATTCCATTTTAACTTCTTCTTCCTTCTTATTCTCTTAAGTTGCTTCATTGATCTTCTTTAGCTCTTCTGTCTTTTTATCAAACAGGTTGTGTTCCAACATAGCTTTCTCAAGCTTAGCCTTCAGATAGCATGTAGAGACTCCAAATATTTAAATTACTTTACTGATAGTTTGCATGTATAATGTGATTAAAGAGATAAAAACAGTAAAAAGTTAGCAATATGGTTAATAGAGAGAAACACAATAAGCTATCCAACAACAAAATGTTAGGAACAAATTTTAATTGCAGGTCAATCACAACCTCAGATGCTCAATGTTTAAGAATAGGAGAGTTTGTAAGACCCAGAATATTTGAAAAGTCTTATTATGATCAAGTCTCAAATCCTACAGTTATTTATAGCCTTAATTTCAGAGATTATTTTATTAAAGATAATTAAGGCAAGTTTTGATTTATTGGATTTGAGATAAGTTATGATTTTTATCCAATTTCACAATTGTTGGATTATTTTCTATATTCAAATTTACAAAGTTGGTAGTTATGAAATAATAAGGATTTTATATGATTTGGATTAGATAAATAATACTTTAAATATTATTACTGCTATTTTGGAAAAATGAAGAAATTAAGTATACCATTTCTAATTTTTAGATTTGGGCATTTTATTGAAAATAATTTGTGAAATTGATGAGTAAATAGTATTTTTCTATATACAAATAGTGTTGGATTTCAATTACTATATTATTTCCAATTTTATGTGAAATTACCAAAATGCCCCTAACCCTAATTTTTGAAAATGAAACCCTAACCCATGACCCGGTTTTCCCACAACTGCTGCAGCCCTCCCTTCTAACAGCAGCACACACACACACACAAAGCTTCCTTTCTCTCTGAAAGAACGAAAAGAAAGAAGAATGGGGTTAAGGGGAAGGGGCCGTGGAATAAGGGAGAAGGGGAGGAAGACTCGCGCCGGCGTGCTAGTCTCACCGCCGCCGTCCTGCTCAACGCTGCCGTCCCATCTTGCCGCGTCGTCGTGCCACGCCTTGAGGGCTGTCACGCAAGGGAAGAGAGAAGAGAACGTGCCGCCGCGCCCTGCCGTCAACCCACGTCTCGCCGTCGCGCCACCGTCCCCGTGCCGCCATCATTCGGTCCATCCGCGAGTCGCCGAGCCAGGCTGAGAGCAAGGGAGACACGCGAAGGAGAGAACGGATCTGAGACCGAGCTGAGATCCAACCACCGCGTCGGAGTCCATTCGCGTCGCCGTCGTACGCGCCGTGACCTCCAGCCGCGCCGTTGCCAGTTGTGCCTACTCTGCCACCGTGAAGCCCAGCTGCTGTTGGGAACCTTGTCGCTGCTCCTGGGGTGCGTCGGTACGCCTCTGCCGCCGGAAAACGTCACTGCTGCACCGGCCACCGCCGCAGGTGACGCTGTTCAAAAGGGGAGATGCACCTCTGTGTTTATGGCTGTCGGAGAAGTGGTTGTGGCTGCCGAAATCACACCGGAGCTTCTGACCGTTTCTGCCACCTGAGACCCCCGCTGCCGTCGCCGGAAAACGCCTTTGCCGCCGTCGAGATCCAATGCCGGTAAGGGTTTCGAATTTGGTTTTCGTTTCTTGTGAGATTCTGGAGTTTCATTGTTGCGGCATGTTGGTTTCAGTCACCATTGCCGGAGTCGGGTCGCCGCAGCCGCTGGAGGTGACTGCCGTGGCCACCGCCCAACCGGTTCTGAAGGCACTGCGGTCCGGTTCAGCCGTTCTTAGTTTCAGTAAGAATTCCTATTTCGAGAGCTCTGCGTTAGTGTTCTGTTCTGTGTAATAAAGTAATTGTACTGTTAATGGTTTTAGGAGTTAGAATCCGGTTTCCTTGTGCCGTTTGTAGCTGTTTCTGCTTTTGAGAGAGCAAGCAGAGCCAGGATTTTGGTTGACCGGTGATTTTGGGCTGAGCGAAAAGGAGTCAGTTAACGCGTTTGGGGTTATGGTTTGCGTTTTGAGGTAGGGGCACTTTCCAAAAACTATATTTTATGTATTGGAATTATTACATATGGATACTGATGTGAGATATTGTGTATTTAGTGATTGTATCTGCCTTATGTATTATTTGATTGACTCGAATGATTATGGATGTTGGTTTGGCTGAATTGTTGTGCGGCTTGTGAAATGTAATGTTTGAAGTTGATTCTTTAAAGATTTGAATCCGAGTTTAATTCGTTGAGGATTGATTTGATTTGAGTTAATTATTTTGATGATTTGAAAAGTCGAATGCACTTTTGAATTCAGCCTGGTTTACTTTAATTGACTTGGTTTGGATAAATGATTTATTACTGAGCTGTTTCTTTAAGGCCTTGGGAATGAGTTAAAACGGTTGATATTAAGTTGATTTTGAAATGGTATCCTTGAGGTACGCCACTGAGGCGATTGTTGGATTTAGCTTGCTTTAAATTGATTTCTGATTTTGAGCTGTTGAAAAGGAATGAGAAATGGTTTAGTTGGGACCTGAACCGGGTGGCAAAAGTCCAAGTTTTAGGGGAGGTGCTGCCGAAATTTCTACAAAACTCCTACACTTGTTTGTAAAGTTATTTAAAAAGGGTTGGATTTGAGAAATTGTATTATTTGATTTATTAAGAGAATATTTATGTTTTCAAGCTTAATTTATTTACTGAACTTTATGCGTTGAGTTCGACTGATTTAGAAATGAACTATTTATACAGTTTGAATCACTGAAGGAAAGAATGACGCCCTAATATTGATTTCAATATAAAAAGGAGCTTTTAGTGATTTTAAAGGAATGTATACTTTTGATTGATTAATCAAGGTTGAGGCATTTTGGAAGAGTTCGAAAAATAGGTTCTAAAAAGAAACCTGAAAGTGGTTTGATTCAAATGAACCGGTTCCGTTTCAAATGAGTTGATTTTTGGACCGGGTTGGAACTTGTGATTTTGTATGGCCGGTTTTATAGTAGATTCAGTTTTATTTACTTGAACCGAGAAATCTATGATTTTAAGAGTTTCAATGAATTTTAAGGAATTGATATAGGTTGACCTTCCCTAAAGACTTGGGACTCTGCCGAGAAACTTTTGATATAAAATCCCATTGTTGGATGGGTGATTTTGAATACTTTGAAATAATCCTTAACTTGCCATGGTTTGGAAGTTTGGAAAGAGAATGCCGAGAGTGGCTCTGTTTTAAAAAGGGAACTCACTTTGAGTAAATTTGGCTTATGAGCCTGAGATGATTTGAGAAATGAGATTTCTAAAAGCCAAGGCTAAAAAGAGTCGAAACTTGATTTCAAAGTGAAATGAATTGAGAAAATGATTTATGGCTTAAATGCCGATTTCATGAATTTGATGATTTTGAATGTGGAAGTGCTGTTTTGTTGAGAGCCGGAATGGCTGTGTATGTTTATACATATTGATTGGTTCTGGATTGAACCGTGAGCCGGAATGGCTGTGTATGATATGAATGTTGGCTGGTTCTGGAATGAACCGTGAGCCAGATGGCTGAGATGGATGGTGATCCATGGATGAGATTGAATGCATGTTTATGCTGAATCATTGATAAATGTGAATGTTGCACTTCCACTATCTGAGATACGGGTTTCCCTGGGTAGTAGCAGTGGCTAGCCACCATGTGCTCCAGGTTGAGACTTGATACTCTGTTGACCCTATGTCGTAAGTGTGGCCGGACACTGTGAAAGTCCCGGATGAGCTCGCCCCCGAAATATTCACCAGTGAGGGTGATGGATATGGATCATGTTTATGATCAAGTTTATGATGAGTATAACTCGAGTTGGGGATGCGCGACAGAGGGACAGTCCAATGGTTAGCTACCAGGACTTGTGGGTTGGCTCTATAACCGACAGATGATATCATCAGCCACTAGGGACAGGCATGCATCATATGCATCTATGTGACATTGTTTGGGTGTGCATATTGTACTTGGTTTGCCTATGTGATTAACTGCTAATTGTTCTACTTGCAATAACTGTTTGTTTGTGTTTGTATCTTTCTACTTGTGTTTGTGTTTGGAACTCTGTTGGATTGTGGTGGATTGGTTGTGGTTGGATTGTTTGGGCCTAGGGCCGTGGTTGAATGAGATGGACCGATGGTTGATTTCGGTTTTATGGTTCTGGTTTGGAATAAGATATGAAATGCTATTTTGGTTCAGTATAGATAAACCTTTTTGAAAGGCTTTGATGTTTTGAGAATTGAACGGTATCTCTTTCAGAAAAGATTTCCGACTTTATTTTTTTTTTATTTGAAAACCGTTGTTTTTGAAAAGAGGCATAAGACGGTTATTAATCACTGGTACGGTTTATCTTCACGTATCCTATTACAGTAATTCCCAAAAACCCTCTACTGAGAACCCTTTCGAGGATGATGTTCTCACCCCCCTACATTTTTCCCCTTTCAGGATATGGGCGCAGATGTTATGAAGAGTTTCATTATTTGTTATTGAGATGCTATGTATTGCTTTAGATTATTATTTTTGTACCCTCGCCTCTATCTTGATATATTCTGTGAGAGGGATAGGAATTGTACTGGATAATGTTCTTAATATTATTTATATATATGTATGTATATATATATGGATGTACTCTTTATGAGTTTCTGTAAGTTGTATGGTATGTATGGACGTACGTTGTATGGCGAAAGTATTTTTGGGAATGGTATTGCTGTTTAAAGTTTTTAAACAGGTTCATATTTTAGTATTAAATAGTATAAATGTCGTCGTAATGTCCGAGCTATCAGAGTTGCGCAGCCGGAAGCGTGAGCTTTGGTAGTTAGGGTATTACAGAGTTTCTCCAAAAAGTAAGCACCAACTTCTCTGAGAATTAATGAAACAATGAAAGGGCACCAAAGATTGCTTATCTCAGATTAGAAAAATGAAAACTTTTTAAATTTTTCCAATGTTAAAACTAAATAATAATTTTCAAAATAATCCAAAGGATAAAAACGATGGATGTGGTTGAGGAAGCTAACCCGTTCTGCACGATGTATGAGGGTCTTTGAGCTCCTTCAATATGCGCTCCAACGCCATATCTGAACATTACATACATTAAAGCAACAGATCAAGAATTATTCAAGCTCTAAAACTGAATCTGAGATCCATTTTGAGTTCATTAACCGTGCCAAAGAAACACTTTCTCAGTCTCATTGATTTTGCATAAACACAGCGATTTGTGTAACTATTCTAACTCTTAAAAAATAAATTACATCTGCAACACCACCAACAATAGCCATCCATGCTGAGTAACTGTGAACGGATCGAGCTTCAATTTTTGCAAACAGATGAAAAGTCTCTACCAACAGTTCTTATGTTTGCATCACGAGCAAAGTTTTTGTGTTTTCTCCGGTGATGGTGTAGAGCTTTGGTACCGACAGGCGGAGAGACGGATGGATAGAGATCTGATGAGGGAGGAGAATGGATTTTCAAATTTTGAAATACAGTGGCCGCTAACAAATGTTCAGTTTAGAGTTTTGTCATTCTATTTATATGTACACATACAGTTTTAAATTTGACATCTAAACATCTTTGATTTACTTTGATGCCCTTATCCTTTCACTGCACCACGTGTCGATTATGAGGCTGGACACTTGTCGAGCAATGGATCAAGCACTAGTTACTTATTATAGATAGATAGATAGATAGATGCAAGAAGGTATCAAAATTTATTATTTTTAACTATCAGTTAGTCATCAATATTTAAAAGTATGAAAAAAAATATTGTTAGATTATTAGACTAAAAGAATTGAATTGATGGTTAAGTGATAGACAAAAATAATAAATTCTGATAGTCCCTGACATTTCTCTATTATTATTATTATTATTATTATTATTATTATTATTATTATTATTATTATTAGCATTTTCAATACTAATTTTAAGTTTAATTTTATTTTGAATTCTATTAAATGAAATTAGTATTTGTAAGATTATATCTCATAAAATGAAATTTGAAATAAATTAAACTAAAAATTTTGTTATTATAAAATTTAGTTTTAATTCGATTAGAATTTTATATTATTTTTAATTATTTTATCAAAATAATTCTACAAATAACAATTTTATCAACTTTTCATTCAGGTATGATACTATTATTTTTTAAGGTGGAATCAATTTTATTTCATCTATTATAATTTTAATACGAATTTTAATTTTAAATCAGTTCAATTTTTAAGCCACTAATTAATTCTTAAGTATGACATATCATTGTTGATTGACTTGATTCTATCTAATTGGCTGAATGATACAAACATTTGTTGCTTAATGTTTTCATTGTCTTCATTGGATGACTTGGTAGGCAAATTAAGTCCGAGCCTAATTTGTCTCATGTTTTGTCCGGAATACAAGAAAACAAATAAAAACAACGTTTATCATCTTGCAAATTAAAAACTAGATAAGTCAAATAAACCTATACCTAATCCCTTTGATCTTGACATGCCTGATTTTGTTTAGATTTTCTGCCGTATTTTCACCTCACAAACATTAACTCAACGATGCTCTGTGATTTGCCCATCATTTCAAAACATTAATTAAATAACATAAATTAATTAGACCCATCATCCTACAAGCTAAAATTCTTTAATTAATTCGTTCTGTATTTGTTTCTTAGCATATAATATACATATGGTCCTATTTTCAGGTTTAATAAAAATTATCACTATTCCGATTAGAATAAGGTATTATTTTAGTTTCGAGTGCATGTATTCTTCAATGGCTACAATTGTTAGAGCTTGGAAAGTGGAAACTAATGACCTGTTGATATAGTGATATATATAATGTTGCTTGATCTGATAGAACTTAGAAGAACGATATGGAAAAAAATATATTCTTACTTGAATTCGAATGAAGGAAGTAGGTAAAGGCTTATTTAATGAAGACCATATATGTATCAAAAACTACAACTGGATTACCGGTAGGTTCACATCAACCTCGTCACGGTGTTTAGTTTCCTTGTGCAAATTTGCTTCTTCCGGGTTTGTATTGTATTTTTTTAAAGAAAAGTCATAGGATCTCTCAACGCTCATACAGGTGGAGATAGATAATAAAAATTGAAAAAAAAAAAAAAAAAACAACAGCAAACTTTCCAGTTGGTCGTTAACCATTAAGCAGTATTTTGTTTGAAGTATTTAGTAGCTATAAAATGGCCGCTAAAATCCTTAAAGAGCATTAACCGTGAACTACTATAGCTAGGGTAATTGCTAAAGGGATTTGTGGTCACTTTGTTGGCCTTCGGTAAAGTTCATATTATATAATGTGGGAAACAAAGTACTCACATTTAGATATATACTTTGTTAATTCCCTCTATAATGTATTTTCTAATACTTATTGTTAATGTGTGATAACCTTGTTTAATATATATCTCTGGACTTTTGAAGGACTTGAGTTTCGTTTTTTTATTTAAGAATGAGATGAGATTGTTTATTTGATTTTTGGTAATTTTGATAAAGTATCGAATTAAATTTTATTAAGATCTTAATTTAAGAAACATATATGACTCTTCTAAAAAAGAATGAACTCAATCCGAAAATTACTTAATATAAGTATTCAATCTATATATATCGAAATATTTGTGATAAATTGTAAAATAAGAAAATAGATAAAGCAAAGTAAACACTTAAAAATAAAATACTTAAAAACAAAAAAATCAAAATAAACGTGAAGACAAAAATAACTTGAAGGAAAAGAAATAAAATAAATAAGAACTGTAAAAGAAATAACAAATAAATTGAAGTTTAAAATAAATGAACAAAAGAAATTAAAATATCCAAAAAGAAATAAAAAGCAATAAAATGAGATAAACTGAAAATAAAAGGAAAAATTGACTCGAGACACTCACATACACTTGCACTCTATGCTTCTCCTTGGCGTCAGTGTGACTTTGGATTTTGTAGAGTTTTGTGTGATGGCGTAGTGTTTAGATTGAAGTCCTTTTTTTACTTTTGCATTTCTTCTATATATTTATAGACTACAAGGATAGATTTACAGAGTATTTTTTCTATTCATACATCCCACATCATTTCTTACCTTGGTCTTCAATCTCCACATTCCATAAAGTAGTTATGGATAAAGCCTTCGTGTGATTATCTCATTTTGATTTTTAGAAGTCACCAACTCGACTCTTTCTATGATAAGTCGAACTCTTGTGCTAATGCTCTTACGGAACAACCCATGTGTTATGATACTTCAACCTACATTCTCATGAAATAACTCACGTGCTATAACACTTCAACTTACATATTATCGACTCACTTTTAGGTCAAACGATCATGGTCGAGTTATCTATAATGTCGAATTTTTATGCTAACATATTGCCCTTTGAAATTTGTCTTTTCAAAAAATGAGATGATATGTTTTATTTGATCACGTGCCTTGTACATGCCGTTTTTTCAAATTTCAAAATTTTGAAAAGACAGTTATATAGAAATGAAATAGTTCGTGCATTTCTCTAGGAATACATAACGTTCTCAATGGGCTTTACTGGGCCTCCTCTTTTTAAACATTTAGACATTCTCAGGGTTTATTTCTTCGTTCATTTCTGCCATTCTCATCTTTCTTCATTTCTACAAAAATCCTTCTCCTTTTCTTTGAAATCCCTCTTTGTCTTTTTCATGGATTCTCGATCTGGTCTTTATTATAGCAGTACTCCCGTTGTTACCTCTACTTCTTCTTATACTACCATTGCCGCCATAACCTCTACCACTATTCCTATCACTACCTCAACCATCGAAGCCATCACATCATCTTCTCTTCCTGCTTCCACTACTGCCGCTGTGGCTATCGCTTCTGCTCCTGGCGGAGCTTCTGCTGCTCACGTCTCTCCTTCGCAAGAAGAGGATGATGATGATGTTTATGTCATAGATCCTCCTCATCTAGTGGCAATTATATCAGAGTTTTATAATGACGATGGTACTCTGCGAGCTCCCAATCCTGATGTTGAGACTTCTGAACTCTGGAAGAGCCATGTGGTTCTTCCATTCTAGGTCACAAATGTCTTATATTTATATTTGGGGCCACTTTCGACTTAAGAACAAAACGAGTGATAAACCACTATTTCATGGTTTATATTGTATTTAATTGAGTGGTTTTATCAAGCTTTTCACCCACTTATTCATAAGATTTGCATGATTTTACAATTCCTTCCTAGTTTAGTTCTATAATTGAAAACATGCTTCTTTGGTCTTAATTTAGCTAATCTTAATCCTCTCTTATTACCATTCGATGCCTTGATCTGTATGTTAAGTGTTTCAGGCTTCATAGGGCAGGAATGGCTTAGAGAATAAAGAGGAAGCGTGCAAAAATGGAAGGAACACAAGGAATTGAGGAGATGACCAGCGAGAAGTCACGTGGTTGCATGGCTCACGCGACCGTGCGAAATGGAAGAAATCAGAGTGACGTGTTCACATGCCTGACGCGACCGCGCGGGTTGGAAGCTGCATGAACGACGCGAATGTGTAGACGACGCGCACACGTGGTACGAAAAATGCTGAGTGACGCGATCGTGTGGACGAGCAGACGCGTGACGTGCGCGATCTGCAGAATTACAAAAGTCGCTGGCAGAGATTCTGCGCCGCATTTCAACCCAATTTTCGGCACAGAAACACATATTAAAGTCAGGGAACATGCAGAGACTCAGGATGCTCTTCATAACTCACAATTTTAGGTTTTAGATGTAGTTTTTTTAGAGAGAGAGGTTCTCTCCTCTCTTTTAGGATTTAGGATTAGGATTCCTCTTAAAGAATTTAGGATTTCAACTCTTCATCAGGTTCAATATTCCTTTTACTTTATATTTCTCTTTTATTTTCAGATACTTTAATGCTTGTATTACATATGTTGCCTATTTGGCTTATGAGCCATTTATGTTAGGATTTTCTTTATTTAATATAAATTGAGGTGTTTCAGACTTATATGTTATGGATGCTTTAGCTTTATCCAATTTATTTTCATTCGAGTAGATTTTCTTCCCTTTTGGCTTTGGTTGATTAATTGGTAACTCTTGAGTTATCAAACTCATTGTTGACTGAAAATTGGAATTCTTCAAGAATTAATTCGAGTTCCAATAACTCTAGCCTTTTCCAAGGAAAGACTAGGACCTGAGGAATCAAAATTAATTCATCCATTTGACTTACCTTCATAGTTAGAAGTTGACTTAGTGGGAAAAAAATCCAATTCTCATCACAATTGATAAGGATAACCGGGATAGGACCTCCAGTTCTCATACCTTGCTAAAAGCTTTATTAGTTATTATTTTAACAACTTGTTATTTTACATTACTTGTTCAACCCTTTTCAAAACCCCAAAATATACTTTTCCATAACCAATAATAAATCATACTTCCCTGTAATTCCTTGAGAAGACGACCCGAGGTTTAAATACTTGGTTATCAATTTTAAAGGGGTTTGTTACTTGTGACAACCAAAACGTTTGTAAGAAAGGACTTTTGTTGGTTTAGAAACTATACTTGCAACGAAAATTTATTTTGAATTCTAGACCACACAAAAGTTCTCTCTTCAAAATGGCGCCGTTGCTGGGGAATTGCAAACGTGTGCCTTATTGTTGGTTATTGTAAATATTTTTCAAAAAAAATATATCTTATCTTATTTTAAAAAAAATCAAATTTTTTTCAAAATATTTTCTTTTTATTAATTTGTGTTTTTATTTTCTCTTACTACCATGAACTCTCACCCCTTTGGCTATGAGTCTGGTTACAACTATGTTGCAGGAAGAGAAAGCTATAACAGGAATATGCATCAAGGTCAAAGCAATCAAAGATGGACGGAGCCAAGAGGATCTGATCAACCCTTTAGGCAACAACACCTTCCAAGATATCATGGACGAAGACCATTCTATAATGCATACCAAGATGATAGATATGGTGGACCCCCTTGTAGTTACCAATAAGCCCCATCATATGCCAATGAACCACCTCCTCAACATAGCTTTGAACCACCACACTCACAAGCCCCTTTCCACCATTCACCTCCATATGACTCCAACCCTTGTCCACCACACCAACCACCATATGAACCATACCCAGAACCACCACTTCAATATACACCATCTCCATATCCTTATCAAGAGGAACCACCTCTGTGTTATGAACCTTTTCTCCCAACAAATGAACCCTCCTATCCACCCCAAACCTCCATGGAGAAAGCATTTGCCGATCTAAACTCTGCTATACAAGCTCTCGCCGCCCAAATTGGACCACCAAATACCCCCAATATTCAACCTTCGAGCCCCAATACACTTCCATCTCAATCACATAATGATCCACCTATCCCATCACCACTATCCATGGAAAAGCACCAACATCCATCAATCTAAGAGCAACATGATCCCACTGATACTATTGACATGGAACAAGAGAGAGAGGATCATCTTCGTGAATCCATACTTCATAAGGAGCTAGAGGATGCACTAAAGGTGAAGGTAGTAGAGACCCTTGAAGTTGACAGCGCGATTGAAGAACTAGTGAAGAAAGACAACAAGGAGGATTTTGTACTTGAAGGTGAAGAAATAGTTGATCAGGAAATCATCAGGGATGAATACGATTTCATACTTAAACACCTGGATCAAGCAATAAATCGATTACCTTTCTGAGGTTCAGACATTCAAGAAACCCCCATGGCTTCATGTGGAGAATCTACTGAAGAACGTAGCAGGAAGGAGAAGTTAGGCACTCCGGTGGATAGTGAGCAGCACGATTTGGTATTGGAACAAGTGGAGGAAGCCAGAATTATTGAAGAAAAAGAGGAGGCAGTGATTGAAGACTTAGGAGATGCTGAACCTCCATTGGAAAGTCCATTCATAGAGCTTCCTTCAAAGACGTTTGAAATTGATGTTGAGGAGGGTGTACAACCTCTAAGGCATCTCATGGTTGAAGACTTTGAAGGGGATGATCAAGAGATGGATCCAATCATTAATGAATTCTTATCTACATTTGAATCCTATCCCATTGGACTTGACATGAAGATTAAAGAAGAAGAAGCACAACCTCCCATGCCCTTGGTGAACAATGAAGAAGAAATTGAATCAGAAGAAAGCTACCAAGAAGAAGAGGTTGAAATTGTAGAAGCTTGCAAAGAGGTGGAAGAAGTCAAAGAAGAGCACAAGGGAGTGGAGCTTGCAAGTTCATTAGAAACCCCTCCCCCTAAGTTGCCATCATCCTTCACAACATTCAAGTGGGTAAAATTCATATCCCTTAGCTTTTTAATTCCACTTGAATATGGGCTACTGGAGACGGATGGTCAGCTTAGAGCCATTTGTGGCATTAAGCGTAAGAGGGAGATGGTCAGTGGTAGAAGTTGTCAAGCAAGATTCAACATGGCTGTGTGCTCAAGGTTTAAATGCAAGGGTTGGTATAAAGCTCAACTGAATGGGTCTAGGAAGTTGTTTGGCCGCTTTAGTGAGAATTCAGGTTACTCACCACCCGACTGGAAAAATGCAGATCAAGACAAACATGGGTGTAAAAGTAGAGTTTGGGATCCTGGAATCTATTCTACCATTCAACACTCCGGGAGCCTGCAAGCCTGTTTGAACTCACACAAGGGCTTTACGTACTTTGTTTGGGACCTCGGAGGATGCTGGCATTCCAAACACTGGTGGAAATTTCTAAACGAATTCAAGCACAAGCCACCATAGCAGGAAGCTCATCAAATGTCCAACTTAAGGATTTTAACTAAAAGTGCTAGGTGGGAGACAACCCACCATGGTATGATCATTCCTTTTTCAGTTTTCATTTTAGCCTGTTTCATTTGTTTTTGAGTTTTGATTGAACCTGTAATCATGCATACTTGCATAGCATTCATATTAAGCATTGCATTCTGCATACTGCATTAAAAACAAAATTTGCATGCGACGCGACAGCGTCGCTAACGCGTCCGCGTCGCAGGTGCATTAGGGAGAAAAGAAAAGTGAACAGAGAGTCACGCGAGAGCGTGGCTGGAGGCGTGCCTTTGGCACAAATTGATCCACGCGATCGCGTCGCTGACGCGTCCGCATCATGTGGAAAAATGCCTCCCATGCGTTTGCGTCACCCACGCGAACGCGTGCCTCCAAATCGACGTAAAAAAGGTGTATGGCCAAAAGTTGAGCTCGAATTGGGCTGGACTCGTGCTAGAAGCACAAGCCCTGCCACGCGTCCGCGTTCCCCACGCGTCTGCGCCATTTTCAAATTTAGGCCATCCACGCGATCGCGTCAGTCACACGAACGCGTCGCCCAGATTTTTGGCACAATGAGTTTCAAACAGAAAGTTGCGCGAGCGCGCGGATGCCCTCGCGCCAGTAGCACAAATTCACTCACGCAACCGCGTGCCTCACGCGGCCGCGTCACTTGACAATAGCGCCACCTTCGCGAATGCGTCACTCACGCGTCCGCGTCACCTGCGCCGCGCAACTTCTCCAGATCAGCGCCAATTATCTTATCTTTTCTTTTGTAATCCTAATTTCTTCTATCTTCTCTTCTTTCTTTCTTACTTTATTTCTTTCACTTCTCATTCCTTTTCACCTTCATTCTATTTTACTTAATTTATTTGCATATTTCATTCATTGAATTTTAATTTAGTGCATATTTTTCTTTTCTTTTCTAAATTCATTATTTTTCCTTTGGTGTTAATTTTCTTATTTAACTGTTGCATCTTCTTTTGAATTATTTTGGGTGCTTAGTGACTTGTTCTGGTTGAGTAATATTATTTTAGTCAATGCTAATCTTTTATAATACTTGTATTAATTTTGCATTGACATGAATTTATATTGTCTTTCTTTACCCACACTCTCTTCCCCATTATTGCAATTTTTGCACCATTGGTATGCCATGTGCTTCTATTGCTTTCTCACGCACATGTTGTAGCTACCATGTACTTGAGATCCTTATTATTTGGCATTAACACCCATATTCTATTTGTTTTCTATCTTTATTTTTGGGTTACTTTTCTTCTTTTCCCTCTTCTTTCAGGATGGCCACCACGAAGGGAGAGGAAAAGCTTCTTACTGGGGAGACAAACAAGTTCATCTGCTCAATCTTTGAAGAAAAGCATCAGTTGGAACAACCCCCATCCACTTGCACATCTTAGCATGCACCGAGGATGGTGCAATCTTTAAGTGTGGGGAGGTCGATACCGATCTCCATGGGTTAGTTACTCTTCTATTTCAACACCAATGGTTTATTTTCCTTGTTAGTTGTTGCATTTGCATGTTTGTTTGATTTTGTGCATATTTTACCACTTGGTTGAAGTAATATTTTCTTTTTCAAGAAACTTTTTATAGTATTTCACTAATTTAAATTAAAAACTTTTTGAAAAAAAAAAACTTGTATGAAGAAATATTATTTTGGAACATAATTTAGAGCTCGAACACACAAAACCAGTGAGATTTTAAGCCTATTTGATTGATTGCACTCTATCAACCAATATTTTATTTTTGGTGTGTGTTTTTCTCTCTAAAATTGTGATCTTTGTCTTGCTTAATTCTATATTTTCATCATTTGATGCATGCATGCACTTATATGATTGAGGCTTTGTTTCACTGAGCTTACATACCCATATGGCCTTACCTTTTATTGTCATTTGCAAATCTATGTTGAGCCTATTTTACCCCTTGTTCTTTACTTTAGCTCATCACTAACTCTAAGCGAAAAACAATAATGTCCTTAATTTGAATCCTTGATTAGCTTAGACTAGTGAGAATCCTCATGAATTAAGTGTGGGGAAAAGTGGGTTTGGAAACGTTTGGTTTGGGAATTGAGTATGTTAGACTTTGTGTGAAAATATGAAAAATGTTAAGAACATGTTTATGCATTCAAAACCTTAATCATATGCATTGAAAAAAAAAAGAAAAAAAAAGTAAATAATAAAAGGGAACAAAATACCCCAAAGTAAGTGTTGGTATCAATGCATATGTACTGAACTCAAATTTAGGATGCATGAATATATGGAAAACACAGTTAATGGGAAGTTAGATTTTGTATTTTAATTAAATGAATTGTCTTAAGTTAGGTGGAAAGTTTATGTTAATTAAGGATTCAGATTTTAGTCCACTTGGCCAAATACAATCCTACCTTGACCCTAACCCCATTACAACCCTTAAAAGACCTCTTGATTTGTGTATTGGTGCATTAAATTTTTGTTGATTGTTAGATGAAGAGCAAGCTATAGAAAGCAAGATTAGTAGAGAATTGAGAGAATTGACCCTAGACACTTGAGAGTTAGAGTGATATACACTACCAGTAAGGGTTCAGTGCTCAATTCTATGTTCCCTGCTTTCATGAGCTATCTTTTTCTTAAAAGTTATTTGTATTGTATTCTGTGATTTGAATTAGTGAAATCCAGCTAATATTTATTCTTGAAAGATTTATTTACTTTTTCACCAAGTAGGTAGAATCATTTTAGCATGTAGTTGCATTCACATTCATAGGTTGCATTGCATGAGTCTTGCCTTTCTCTATTCATTTATTTAGTCTCCTTGAGCTTAGCATGAGGACATGCTAATGATTAAGTGTGGGGAGGTTGATAAACCATTATTTCATGGTTTATATTGTATTTAATTGAGTGGTTTTATCAAGCTTTTCACCCACTTATTCAAAGGATTTGCATGATTTTACAATTCCTTCCTAGTTTAGTTCTATGATTGAAAACATGCTTCTTTGGTCTTAATTTAGCTAATCTTAATCCTCTCTTATTACCATTCGATGCCCTGATCTGTGTGTTAAGTGTTTCAGGCTTCATAGGGCAGGAATGGCTTAGAGAATGAAGAGGAAGCGTGCAAAAATGGTAGGAACACAAGGAATTGAGGAGATGACCAGCGAGAAGTCACGCGATCGCGCGAAATGGAAGAAATCAGAGTGACGCGTTTGCATGCCTGACGCGACCCCGCGGGTTGGAAGCTGCACGAACGACGCGAATGCGTGGATGACGCGCACGCGTGGTACGAAAAACGCTGAGTGACGCGATCGCGTGGACGACGCGGACGCGTGACGTGCGCGATTTGCAGAATTACAAAAGTTGCTGGTAGAGATTTTGGGCCGCATTTCAACCCAGTTTTCGACCCAGAAACACAGATTAAATTCAGGGAACATGCAGAGACTCAGGATGCTCTTCATAACTCACAATTTTAGGTTTTAGATGTAGTTTTTTTAGAGAGAGAAGTTCTCTCCTCTCTCTTAGGATTTAGGATTAGGATTCCTCTTAAAGGATTTAGGATTTCAATTCTTCATCAGGTTCAATATTCCTTTTACTTTATATTTCTCTTTTATTTTCAGATACTTTAATGCTTGTATTACATATGTTGCCTATTTGGTTTATCAGCCATTCATGTTAGGATTTTCTTTATTTAATATAAATTGAGGTATTTCAAACTTATATGTTATGGATGCTTTAGCTTTATCCAATTTATTTTCATTTGAGTAGATTTTCTTCCCTTTTGGCTTTGGTTGATTAATTGGTAACTCTTGAGTTATCAAACTCATTGTTGACTGAAAATTGGAATTCTTCAAGAATTAATTCGAGTTCCAATAACTCTAGCCTTTCCCAAGGAAAGACTAGGACCTGAGGAATCAAAATTAATTCATCCATTTGACTTACCTTCATAGTTAGAAGTTGACTTAGTGGGAGAAAAATCCAATTCTCATCACAATTGATAAGGATAACCAGGATAGGACCTCTAGTTCTCATACCTTGCTAAAAGCTTTATTAGTTATTATTTTAACGACTTGTTATTTTACATTACTTGTTCAACCTTTTTCAAAACCCCAAAATATACTTTTCCATAACCAATAATAAATCATACTTCCCTGCAATTCCTTGAGAAGACGACTCGAGGTTTAAATACTCGGTTATCAATTTTAAAGGGGTTTGTTACTTGTGACAACCAAAATATTTGTAAGAAAGGACTTTTGTTGGTTTAGAAGCTATACTTGCAACGGAAATTTATTTTGAATTCTAGACCACACAAAAGTTCTCTCTTCAACGAGTGTATCTCTTCTTTCTTTCTATCACTCCCTGAACATCTTCCTTTGATTTTTTGCTAAAATGTTAAGGCTACCTATTTTGCTAGTCGAATATTTAGAACAGCACCTGCTAAGGAATCTATTTCTTTATTCTCAACTTAGATGTCGAGGCTATCTTCGACTTACATGTCTGTATGGAAGTGTTTAGGCATTGCTTCTGCTATTAGATTAGCCACTTTTGACTTGTCTTATACCGCACCTTTCTTAGGGACTAGTTTGTACTTTTGGTGCCCAACTACTAATAACTTCCATTTCCCTTATGGAATGATGGGCCCGACCTTGATGAAAATTTCTTCTTTGACTGGCATTGCTCCTGATGGGGAGGATGCATGCTGGGCCATTACATGCCCTGATGATGTCTTCGACATCAACTTCGACGTGACTTCTGTGTTAGGTTTCATTCAAAACAACTTGGGTTCCAAGGGTGACCCTGTAATTGACAGTGAGCACGTAGCTTTCTTACTTTTGTGGCTAAATACTTTTATTTTTTGTCCAAAATTAATTCAGATCCAAAAAAATAATTATTTACTGCTAGCTATGATGCTTCACTTTAAAAAATATGTCAATCTCCCTTCTCTAATTTTTGGTCGATTATATGAAACATCTTTTTTAGTAGTTAGTGAGATCTGATGAGATGAGTCTTCGATCAACCCCTTTGGTCCTCTCTGGGTTGTAAACCTTTGGTTGAAGGCTATACTTGAACCTCGAATCACTGCTTCCTCTTCTGAAATTCCAAAAGCTTAGCTTGATAGTATCCAACTTTCTTTTCTTTCTTGGCCGAAACCAAAAATCATGTCATCTATCGATGCTTTTTGTTACTTCATCATTCTCTTTCCCAACATCAAGACTAATGATGAATCTTCTTGCAGCCCAAATCCATTTACCTGTCGAAAATATGTTGTTGGGTATTTTCACTCTTTAACTAGCCACAAACCTAAAAATCAAGAGACTGTCGATGAACTATGGTCAAAAACCTTAACTCCTCAAATTCTTTCTGTGAGTTTCCCTCATGAGTTGACCATGGCTCTAAAAAAGAAATTCGCCACCTATTTCCCCAATATGTGTCGAGGAAATTTGGTCTTGTACAAGCATTACTTTCTCCTCTTTCTCTCGACCCTGGAATATAAATGATCCATTATGAGGTGTCGAGTTTAAAAGAGTTTGATAAAACTTTGGACCTCAATCATCAAAGGGTGACTTTTCAATATCAAAGATATGACATCAAGTTTTACTTTCTCTCGACACCCGCCTTCCACAAGTGGTGGTTGACCTATTATAATTCTTATTGCACATCATTTGAATAAGCACTCTCTAATTTTGTTCTTCCTATTGCACAAGCTGCCACAGCATCGGAAAAAATAAAAGTGAGCATATCGAAGAAATTCTTAAATTTAAACAATATTATATGATAAAATGGCATTTCAAGAAGGTAAAGTATGTTTTCAACGAGGCCTTAGAGGTATAGGAAAAGAAGAAAGAAACATATTTTTATAGATGTCTCGACTGTTACTTAAAGGATTTTGCTCGAGATCCTTATGCTTAAAAAAGACACTTTATGCGAAAATTCAAGTTCCCTTCTTTTTCCAATGCCCCTTTTGGTCTTGTTGATTAACTACCTGACCCTCCTAAAGGAGCCTGGAGTGAATTACTGACTCTAAAAGAAAGATCCTCAAACCTTGGGCACAAACACTTCTGATGTCGTCTATTACTGGGGCTTTCGGGATAAGATTCATGGTCGAACGAGGATTGTTGGATATCCTATAGGTACCATGATTTCTTAAAACTTTAAAATTTTAGTCTTCTTATATTCTCTATGTCTTTTTAGCTGATCGACCTACAGAGATAATTGGTATAGCTCTCAACCCCAACCAGTTGAAGAGAATTGGGAGTCAGAGAAAGACGCTGCTCCAAAGGAGACCAAATCCAAACGGGGTCAGGGCAGACCGACATCCTTCTTGGAGAAAGTTCAAAAAATATATCCCACCATTTTTTCTAAGGTATTTCTGTAACACCTTTAAGCTTATAGTCAAAGTTTGATACTTAATAAGTTTTTTCTATTCAGTCTAAATAGTCGAAACAAAGCTCCAAATCTTGGGTCAAAGTAGAAATTGTCGTTCTGAACTAGAGGTTGACCTGTTTGGTATCGAGACTAAAGTGACTCAGCCTACTCTTCCCATAGTTCCTCGACCGGTGGCTGTACCACTCATTCATGTTTTAAGTTCAGTATAGTCTAGTCTGTCGACTGTTGCCTCTCAGGCCTCAACTAATTCTCCAATGGTAAATTTCTTCACCATTTACATATTTTATTTTGTTTATTCATATTCACATACCTATCTCCTGCAGGTGAGCTATATGTCTTTGCCAAGTGATGCGAAAGCACATCGAGAGTTGGGTACTATTTCGACAACTGTTGTAGCCACTTCCACACTCACTCGAGACACAAGTCAGACTGCTATCAAATAGGATTTAGAGCCCTCATTCCATGTTCCTGTACCAGCGGCTAGAGATTTAGATTTTGAAGATTTCGACTTCGATGTTTCCAATATATTATCAGAAGCTCGACAAGTTTACTCTTCAGAAGGAACAAGAGTTTTTTCCTCTTTTGGTTTGGAGCCAAAGGTTGTTCCTTCTGTTCAAGAATCAGAACCAATTGTTTTGATCCATGAAGAGGAGGTTACTTCTCCTGAGCCTCAAATGCCACCAGGTCCTAATCCTCTAGTTGTCGAAAAGGTAAACATAATTCTTGACTGCCTCAACCATCCTTTAGAGGAGATCAACAACAACGCTGACCTGAAGGTTTGACTCCTTGAAGCTCTTGGTTTTCTAGCCCAAAAGATTCCAGCTGAGATCCATATAGCTCTAGATGTCTTTATTGAAGACATTTATAATTATATTTCTAAGTTTGAAATAGTCAAGGAAAACTTGAGCAAGTCGATTAAGGCATTGGCTAACCATGACACGTAGCTAAAGAAATGGGAAATGGCCAAGTCTCAAATCGAAAAAATCTTATCAGAGGGTCGAGCTAAAGAGCAAACCCTGGTATCAAGAATTGAAACTCTTGAAAAGGAATTAGATGAGTTAAAGGCCAGCAGGTAAAAAATTGCAACAACTAACTCGACTCCCACTTTTCGAGTTGAAAAAGTTAAGAAGGTACATTCCTCCAAAATATCAAGTCGACCTGCTTTAGTAGAAGCCATCACTCAAGCCAATAGGGTTAAAGATGAGGTTTCTGAAGCCGTAACCACCTTGGATTGAAAACAAGAAGACTTGAAGCTTAAATTTATTACTTTTTTTTTATTTCGATTCTGTATTATGGTAAACCTTTTGTATGTAGTCGACATTTTATATGAACCCTTGTATTTAATATAATTATATGTTTTGGGATATTTTCCATTTATATGTCCAATCTTTTAATTATTTCTTATATCTCTAAACTCACATGCATTACTATCAAATATCTTTTTTATCTTAAAAGGTCCTTTCTATAATGGTAATCACTTTCCTTTAACTTGCTCTATAGGAAGGACTAATTTTAAAACCAAGTCACCAACTGCAAATCGTTTCTTCTTTACTTTCTTGCTATATGACTTAGCTAAAGATTCTTTCTCTCGAAATAATCTATCTAAAGCCATTAGTCAAGTTTGATCTAATTCATATAGCTCATCTATCATACTCAACCTGTACTGTTTGACATGCAAATTATTTTGTTTAGCCACTCTGATGGTTTGCAAATTTATCTCAAGTGGTGATGACGCGCCATCTTAACTAATCTTTAGGGGTCCTTTTCATTTGTTTCCTTATATTTTAATTAAATTTATTATGTTTTCTAATAGAATTTCACAAATAATCAAGTGTTTGGAGTTGTGTTAGTATTTTTGTGTTTTCAGGAGATTTTGCCTCAAAATAACAAAGAATTAAAACCTTTTTAGTAAGAAAATATAGATACAGTTCAAGGACGGTCCAACCGGGCCCAAAAGGAAGAGAACTAGACGCCCAACCTTCAAGACATGAACGCTCGACGACTAGCACACAAGCCCGACGGCCATAACCTACGCTCGGTGGCCCCACTTGCTTCCAAACACACACCCGGCGACCATCTTCTAAGCCTAGTGTGCAACATAGATTAACTCCCGAGATGCAACACTAAAGGCCTAAGTCCAGTTACACAAATCATAAGAGGCCTTAATCACATCCGAAGATTGAAGACTCAAGATTTAAAGAGATTAGTTATCATTAATTCCTTCTAGAAAGATAAAGATTTGGTTGTTAGGATTTGTTTTTAGATTAGATTTGAATAATTATTTTTATTTGAATTTAAGTAGGTAGTTATCTTATCTTTCTTAAAGATAAGATTATAGTTAGTTTTCGAATTTGAATTTTAGATAGAACTTAGGATATAAATAAGTGAACTTTGTTCATAAGAGAAATCATCCAGGATTTAGGATCCTCGGATCCATCGGATCACAAATCTCTCTCATCATTAGGCTTAGTTTCTTTTCTATTATGAGTCACTAAACCTCTTCTGTTGAAGTTTAGGATCTCTATTTGATTTTAGGATTAATAATGTAAGTGTTTTCTTTATTTTAATACACGCTTCTTTACTTTTCAAGATTGAGTTTTGTTCTTATCAATAAGGGTTAGAATTATTGAAAAAATATTCTAAATCTGTGTTGGATTCTGATTTTATATTTGAAAAAATTAATTTTAGAATTATCTTAAAACTCATCTCATAATCTTCACTTATCTAGAGCTAGTTTGAATATATGACATATAATTCGGCTAGTGATAGTTCTTAAAGATTTTGTTGCAATAAAATCAAAACCGTTCTTCACCTCTTCTCTCAATTAATTGACCAAAGGATTGACGATTAATTGGGTTTAGAGAAATTAAATCACCAAGAGATTGAGGTTTAGTTATAAATGATTTGCTGTGAAAAGATTTTTGCATGAATTAAATAAGAAAGCATAAACATTATTCTTCCAAGAATCAAACATCTCCAAAGCTTTCAACATCCTCATCTATTGATTTTCTCTCATCTATTGATTTTCTATTTCTTCTTCAATATTCAAAATCTAAGGTTTGATCAAACTAATTAGATATTTAATTAAACGTTGCTTGCCTCATGAATCTGTTAATCCTCGTGGGAACGATATCCACTCACCATGGTATTACTTGAATGATCTGGTGCACTTGTCGGTATCTGTGAGCTTTAATTTTTGCTCATCAAGTTTTTGGCATCATTACCAGGGATTAATTAGCATTGACAACATACATCCAGTTAAATCACTAACTTAGATCTTGTTTATTTTCTTTTTTTTTTCATTTTATTTCTTTTCTTTTCTTTTCTTTATTGTGTTCAATTCTTCTTTCTTCTTTCTTTATTCTTTTTTATTATGCAAGGTACGTTTGATCATTTCTTTATTTGTGTATCTAAGGGAATGATGGAGTTGGATGCTATGGAGTAAATACTAGCAATCAACAAATTCTTGCATCAACAACTTTTTTTACTCACAAGGCAAGTGGAACAATGCAGTGTAAGCCACAGAGATATTCTTCAAAGCCAAGAAATTACTTATCTTTTCCTGAATGGAGGAATTACACAAAATTTGGATGGAGGAGTCAAGAACAAGGATACTTTAACATGCTAAACAAGCAAACAAATTTTAATGTTGAAGATCAAATCCTTCAAGAACCATCACCTCTTGAACTCACTATGGAAAGACTATCTCAATCTATTGCCCAGTTTGTTCAACAAACCCAATATTTCATGCAAAAAATGAGAATACATGTCAAAAACCAAGAAACCTCCTTTTAAAATATGGACAAGCAACCGAGACAAATTACCAAGCAATTGGCAGAAGAACAAAATTCTACGAAGGAAGGCAAGGCAATTAATACAAGGGGTCCATATCTCAGTAAATCAGAAGAAACCATGAAGAGTGATTTGGCTAATCCATTAAGTCAAGAAGTGCCTAATAAAAAGGCTCTAACTAATTCGTAACAACAATCCAAAGAGGAAAAAGAAAAGAAGTCAGCAAACAATTGTTCAACAGAGAAGACATTCTCAAATAACACTAAGGAAATGAGCCCCACCATGTGCGTGTACAAAATCTCACTGGAAGAAGATTCTAAACTCGTAGTGCAAACACAAAGAAGACTTAATCCAACAATGAAGGAAGTTGTTCACAAAAAGGTAATAAGAATGTGGGAGGCAATCCAATTAGTAAAGTATCCTTTTCTTCTCTTTTCCATTTAAGTGTTTTCTTTTAATTAACTAAAAAAAGGTCTTTTTCTTTTTTTTTTTTCATTTAGGCACCCCATTGTTGCATTTTGCTTCTTTTTGTTTCTCTATGTTTTTTTTTTCTATTCTCCTCTTTTTGGTTTATGTTGCTTTTCAAAAATTTTCACAATATATATATATTTTTAGATTCTGCTCTCTACTCATAGTTTTTCTTTATTGATTTTAATTTTTAAAATTAGTTTTCAAAAGTTTTTGCTTTATGACTACCACTATTGTTTGTCTTCTTAAAGACCATACTGCATGCATGTCACCCATCTCAATATCACTCCTCCTTATCTCTGTTGTCATAATTTAGATGCAAACATGCATCCACACACTATAGACATTCCACATTCACTTCATTACACATTCGTCTTCTCTTCTTCTCTACCCACCTTTCACTTCACAACATATTTCACCCTATCTTCACTTATACGTCCAAACTTAAAGACTTGGCCAAGCTTTAAGTTTGGTGTTAAAAGTGGTTAGGAAAACTTGTTTTGCATCTGTTAAGGTATTGTTTCAAGGAACTAATATGTCTCGATTCAAGAAGAAGACACTGAAAACAAATAAATATGTGGTAAATTTGAATTATATATCTCTGATGGTTAGTTAGATATTTTTCCTACTTTTTCTTTCTTTGATGCATTTTATTTTAATTTCAAATTAATTTTCAAAATAAAAAGAGAAAAAAACGTCCAAGGATTTTTAAATTTCAAAAATCAGTTTTTAAAATTTTAGCATGCATTATTCATCTTTCACTTTTTCCTTCCTTCTATCTTCTTTTACATTATGTTTTTTTTTTAAGATTTCTATCCCGGTTTTCCTTTTCTTTTATTTACTGTTTGATAAACCCCATTTTTATGATTTATCTTGTGCTTAATTTAGTAGATTTTATCCATTATTATCACACTTATTCATATAATTCGCATGTTTTACATTTTCCTTCCTAATTTTGTACTATGAGTGAAAACATGCTTCTTTGCCCTTAAATTAGCTAATTTTAATCCTCTCTTATTACCATTCGATACCGTGATATGTTTGCTGAGTGTTTTCAGGGTTTATAGGATAGGAATGGCTTAGAGGATGGAAAGAAAGCATGCAAAAGTGGAAGGAACACAAGAAATTGAGGTTTTGGGAAGCTAGCAACGATGCACACGCGTGGTATGACGCTTACACGTGACTGGCGCAGGATGCAAGCGACGCGTACGTGTGGGACGACACGTACACGTGACCAAGTTTTTGATTCAGCGATACATACGCGTGAGTGACGTGTACGCGTGACAAAGCGTCACGTGCTGCAAATATCAGAAAATGTTGGGGACGATTTCTGGGCTGGTTTTGGCCCAATTCCAAGCCCAAAAACACATATTAGAGGCTGCAGAGTGGGGGAATCAATCATTCACTTCTCAATCAACACTTTATTTACGTAATTTTAGGTTTTAGATGTAATTTTCTAGAGAGAGAGAGAGCTCCTCTCTCTAGGTTTTAGGGTTTCTCTTTTTAATTTCTCCTTAGGTTCAGGTTTAATCTTCCTCTAAGTTAGTCTTCTTCTAATTTTATTTGTTCTAACACTTTAGTTATCTACTTCTATCATTGATTCCTTTATGTTGTCAATTTAGTTTATGAATTCTTCTTGTTTCCTTTAATCCATATTAATGCAAGTTATGTTTTCATGTTTATGATTGCTTCTTTCTTCATTTATTATTATTGATTCCTTGCAATTGTTAATTTTAGATTTTATTATCTCTTATTAATTCTCTATACTTTTATTTTGTGCCTTCCAAGTATTTTATAAAATGCTTGGATGGATTTTAAATTAGATTTTTATATTCTTAGCTTAGACTGAGTAATTTGGAGACTCTTGAATTATTAGAAGTCTCTTGTTGGTTGGTAATTGAAAGTTGCTAATTGGCTTGAGCTTCACTAATTTTAGTCTTTGATTAGGACTTGTGAACTCAAGTTGATTTGCTCACTTGACTTTCCTTTAATTGTTAGAGGTTAACTAAGTGAGAGCAATTTGCAATTACCATCACAATTGATGATGATAATGAGAATAGGAATTCTAATTCTCAATCCTTGTTAGGACTTTTCTTAGTTGTTATTTTATTTCCTTGTTATTTTACTTTCGTGTTCCTTATTCCGAAACCCAAAAATATACTTTCCCATAACCAATAATAACTACACTTCCCTGCAATTCCTTGAAAGACAAACTGAGGTTTAAATACTTCAGTTAATTTTATTAGGTTTGCTTAAGTGACAAACAATTTAAATTTGATTGAGGTTTAATTGTCGGCTTAGAACTATACTTACAACGCGCTTATTTTTGTGAAAATCTTTACCGACATTTTTCCACCATCACTGTTACATCAAAATTTTTTCTTTTGCTTGTTCCTCCAATGATCAGTTGTATGGAGGTTATCTTAATGAAATAAATTGAATAATAAATTCAAAACAAAAGTGGTGGTGCTCAAGAATATGTGGTTACATTTGATGAACTCAAGATATTTAAATCTTGAGAAAATAGAAGAAGAATCTTCAAACACAAAAATTTGAAAAAGTATTATGAGAAATCAACTATATATTCCTTGAAGTAGTGGAAAAAATTCTGGAAAGTATTTCTGAAAAAATTCAGTTATGTGCATGTGATGTTTATGTTTCAATAAGAGACTTGGGCAAGTAAATCTGAGAGATCCCTTATCATCCGGTAACTTTGGCTAACTGACCCGGGATTATCGATTGAAAGCCTACATTCAAGAGTTGCTTTGAAACAAAACATTTAAAGTTCGAAGAGGCTTTGGGCATCGATGTCTGGATCAACAAATTCCTAGTTATGTGCTTGTAGTGTGATTGTGTCAAGGAGAGGCATGGGTAATTAGATCCGAGGGGTGCTTTATCACCCAGCAACTTGGGCCAACTGACTTGGAATTATCGATTGAAATCCCATTAAGAGCTGCCTTGTGACAAAACACTTAGAATAAAAAAGCCTTAAAGTTCTTTTCGTGAATTAAATGTGAGAGTAACTGTCTTTAAGTCATATAAGCCCAAAAAAATTCTCATAATACAATTTGGATCTAAGTTTTTGGAAATTCTCAAATCCTAAGTATGCAAGATTCATCAAGGATAAGAAAAGTCAAATATAACCACCAGGATTATCATAAATCCCACTTTTGTTTTTTAAAATTAAATTTATAAACTCTTCAATTCTTTTCACTTAAGATAAACCCTGTTTACTTTTCTTTTTGCTTGAGGACAAGCAAAGTTTTACTTTTGGTGTTGTGATGACACGTCATCTTAAGCTGTTTTAAGGGCGTTTTTTCCATTTGTTTCCTTAGATTTTAATCAAATTTCTTATGTTTTCTGATGGAATTCTATAAATAATCAAGTATTTGGAGTTGTGTTAATGTTTTTATATTTTCAGGAGATTTTACCTCAAAATAACTAAAAATTAAAGCCTTTTTAGCGAGAAAACATAGATACAGTTTAAGGATGGTCCAACCAGGCCCAAAAGAAAGAGAACTGGATGCCTAACCTTCAAGATATGGATGTCCGGTGGCAATCTCCTAAGCCTGATGTCCCTTCATACAATTAGGGCCACGCTTAAAGTAGAAGACTCCAAGCCCGGCGTGCAACATAGCTCAACTCCCAGGATGCAACACTTAAGATCCAAGTCCAATTACACAAATTATAAGAGGCCTTAATCACATCCGAAGATTGAAGACTCAAGATTCAAAGAGATTAATTATCATTAGTTCATTCTAAAAAGATAAAGATTTGGTTGTTAGAATTTGTTTCTAGATTAGATTTGAATTATTGTTTGATTTGAATTTAAGTAGGTAGTTATCTTATCTTTCCAAAAAATAAGATTCGAGTTATTTTTTGAATTTGAATTTTAGATAGAACTTAGGATATAAATAAGTGAACCTTGTTCACAAGAGAAATCATCCAGGATCTACGATCCTCGGATCCTTTGGATCACAAATCTCTCTCATCATTAGGCTTAGTTTTGTTTCTATTATGAGTCATTAAACCTCCTTCGTTAAAGGTTAGGATCTCTATTTTATTTTAGGATTAATTATGTAAGTATTTTTTATTTTAATTCATGCTTTTTTACTTTTTCAAGATTGAGTTTTGTTCTTCATCAATAAAGGTTAAAACTATTGGAAAATATTTTAATCTGTCTTGGATTCTGATTTTATATATGGAAAAATTAATTTCGAAATTAGCTTAAAACTCATCTCTTAATCTTCACTTATCTAGATCTAGTTCAAATATGTGACATATAATTCGACTAGTGATAGTTCTTGAAGATTGTGTGGCAATAAAATCAAAACCGTTCTTCACCTCTTCTCTCGATTAGTTAACCAAGATTGGCAATTAATTAGGTTTAAAGAAATTAAATCACCAAGGGATTGAGATTTAGTTATAAATGATTTGCTATGAAAAAATTTTGCGTGACTTAAATAAGAAAGCATAAGCATTATTCTTCCAAGAATCAAATATCTCTGAAGCTGCAACTTTAATCGCAACATGCAAGGACCAAAACTCAACCCTATCGCAATAGCGCTGCCAACTCCTCAGTAACATATAAGAAAATAGCAACTATACGAGTTTTCAGAACAAAACGACTTACTGTACTAAGAAGGAATCTAGTACCGAGCAGCCGCAACTCCAATAGTTGATTCTGGCAACCAGAGCAGCGACGTGGAGCTTGGTGAAAGTGGCTGGCCCCGGCAGCAAGGTCAGAATGGACCTAGGTCTTTCTCTTCATCGTGTCCTCTCTCTCTGAGCCATCTCTCTCTCTCTCTCTCTCTCTCTCTCTCTCTCACTCTCTCTCTCTCTCTCTGCGAAGTCCACACCACCACCGCGATGGCATCACGGGCTTTGGCGACGGTGGCTAGGCAACGGCGAAGCCTTGGCGACAAAGGTCTCATCCTTCGCAACACGATTTCTCTATCACAGCGTCTCTTCTTTGAACAACAATCTTTTCCCTACTGCAATACAATGGCAGCAAAATGGGAAGCTCCTCTCATGCGGCAGTCTGACAGCCGCGGCAAGTGATGCCCTCTGCCGGTGTGGCTCCCTCTCCTTTTCCTCTGCTCTCCCCATTCTCTCTTTTCTCTACTATAGCTGCATGTGTGTTTTGTGTGTATGTTGAGGAAGAAAGGGAAATGGGGTGGCAGTTTAGGGAAAATGTTAGTGTTAGGTTTTTGTGTAGTTGGGTTTGAGGGTAATTTGGTAATTTCAATAAAATTAGGGGGCATAGTAATAATTTGAAACCAAATTTAATCCAATAATAATATCTATAAAAATACTATTTAATTATTAAATCACAATTTATTTTTCAAATAAATACTCTAATTCAATAATTAGAGATAATCAAATCAATTTTCTTTAAAATTATAAAATAAATTTCAAAATCTAAATATTAAAATTAAAGCATATAAAATCCTCATTATTTTTCAATTACTAAATCTTTAAACCAATAATAAGGAAATACTCAATTAATATAAAAATCTCTAAAAATATATTCTCGAATAAATAAAATAAATCATAAATAATTTATTACTTGATTTTCAAAAATTTGGAGTTTTACAATGTGAGCAAATTCAATACAATCTTTCATCATTGAAGGCCAATACAATTCTTGTCTATGTGAGATCTAATGCATCTTTCGATCCCGACTGGTTAGCTCCATAAATACCTTCATGTACCTCATCCATAGCTAGATGAGCTTCTTGAATGTCAATACATTGGAGTAAAGAACCATCAACACTTTTTCTAAACAACTTCCCTCCAATTAATATAAAGCTCAATGCTAGGTATTTAACCTTTTGATCTATTCTTTGATTGGGATTTTTGAGAAAGTCGATGATCTTGAACCTCCAATCACTTAGGTCTATTGTGTTTGCACAAAAAATTTCTCTTACATTCAAAGGAGTCAAATTAGTTTCGATTTCACTGAACTCTTTCATCAAATTGGGAGATATTTTATAGTTAGAAGCCATTTGAACCAATTCAGTAGCCTCTTGATTCGACTCTCTAACTATGTGCTTTACTGACACATAGTCAAATGCAGCTAATAGTCTAACTCCTACTACAAAATAGTTACCCGAATTTTGGCTTATGACACGATAACTTCTGGCCAACTGTTGAATTACTAGTTGTGAATTTCCCAGAATTTTGACTGTTCGAGCCCCTTTTTCGATTAATAATTCTTGCCCAATGATCAAGGCCTCATATTCTTCTTTATTATTTGACAATCCTGGCTCTAACAAAACATAAATTTAATTGGCATGTCATCAGGAGTGATTATTACTAATGCTTAGATCCATCGAAAAATAACCTCCAAGACTTAAGTTCTAAATATCCAATTATATTCTCAACGATCTTATCATCAATGTTGACATAAGGGTAATTTGCTAGAAAATCAGCAATCACTTGTCCTTTGACAGCCCTAAAAGGGATGTAGAATAAAGAAAATTTGATTAATCTTAAACATCCATTTGTTAATTCAACCTTTTAAAATTGGATAAGAAAGCATGTATTCGATAACATCAAATTTTGACACGACATAAACATTTCTTCCAATTAAATAACTTTTCAGTTTAGTACAAGAGAAATAAAGGGTTAAGAAAAGCTTTTCGACCGCACTATATCGAGTCTCTACATCAGTCAACATTCGACTTAGATAGTAAACTACTCTCTTATTACCATCTTCATCTTCTTAGGCCAGCATGCTCCCTAAAGTTGTTTCTGATGTAGTTATGTATAATTTCAATGGTCGACTTTGCTTGATAGGCGTTAGGATTTGTGGTGAAGTCAAATAGTGCTTTATCTAGTCAAATACTTCTTGGTGCTCATCCTCCCATTTGAAATCTTCTCCCTATTTTAATTTCAACAAAGGAGTAAATATTTTGTTTTACCTGAAAAGTTTAAAAGGAAACGACGAAGAAAATTGACTTTACCCAAGAAAGATTGGAATTCTTTCTTATTCTTAGAAGGTACTGAGTCGAAAATAGCCTTGCACTTGTTAGTGTCGATGGCTACTCCTTTTTTCTACACTATAAATCCAAAGAAGTTTCCTATAGATATATCAAAAGGACATTTTAATGGATTCATTTTCATTCGATGGTGTCTTATTCTCTTAAAAGTGGTTTCTAAATGATTTAAATGAGATCTTTCGATTCTGACTTCACAACCAAATCATCGATATAAATTTTCATGAACTTACCAACGAAATCATGAAAAATCAAGTTCATTACTCTTTGGTAAGTTTTCCTGCATTTTTTAAGCCAAATGGCATGACTAGCCATTCATAAGTACCGATAGCTCCTAGGCATTGAAACATCATCTTTGACACGTCTTCTTGGGATATGAATATTTGATTATATCATGAGTATCCATCCAAGAAGCTCAGAAGTTTGCTTTCTGGTGTAGAGTCATTAGCATCTCTATGGTTGGCATGTGATACTCATCTTTTGGAGTAGCTTTATTCAAATCAATACACACTCTTAGCTTTCCAATTTTCTTAATTACATGTACAATATTAGAAATCCATTTGACATACCTGGTTGTTCAAATGAATCCAGCTTTCAAAAATCGTCCGACATCCTCTTTGATTTTTTTCCCATGATTTTAGGGGTAAAACGTCTTGGAGCTTGCTTGATAGGTCGAGTGTTCTCAAGGATAGGAAGCTTATGCTCGACAAGCGATCTATCCAACCCAGTTATCTCTTCATATTACCAAGCAAAACAATCTTGGTATTCCTTTAACACTTTATTAAGTCCTCTTTGAAATCAGGGTCTAGGCATTTACTTACATAAATAATTTGACCTTTTCTACCAATCTTGACTTCATCGAGAGGATCTTGTACCTCAATTTTTTTATTGTGAAAATATTCTAAAAATAAATTGGACTTCTCAAATTGTAAGGGGTCGAGATCATATATACAATCTAGTGCACATTCACCTGTATGTGCACTGCTTCTTTTCAACCATGTAGGCTGAAAGTTGAGCCCAATGGCTCTATATATCCATTAAGTGAATTTTGTGGCCAAGCTCTCCTTGGCCTTAGGGACCAACTTCATGCCATGAGCCCCAACATAGTAACCTTTGATGAGAGTGGAGTCAAAGGTACTCATATCAATATCTAGTGGTCGAACACTAGTATGCTATTCTTTGAAGCTAACGTTCATCTGTTCGACATAGCGAGGACTGTCATCAGCTTCGATCTCTTCAATCCTTCCATCCTCATCCTAAAGCACTAATTTATGATGCAGGGTCAAAGGTATTGCCCCTATTCTATGGATCTAATCTCTTCCCAACAGCATGTTAAAAGTTGCTTTGGTAGGCACTACTATAAATATTGTTGGTCATTTGACACTTCCTACCTTGACCCTGAGTGGGATCATTCCCAGGGCTGTTGTCAACTTACCATTGAATCCAATGATAGCTAAGTTTGTTTTTATCATATCTTTAATTGTCTTTTGGAACCAGGGTAGCATACTTTTAGGCAATAAATTAATCGTTGCTCTTCCATCAACCAGGATGCGATTGATTATAAGTTCTTTGACCTTAGCTTTAATGTGCAAAGGTTGAAGATGACCTTTGGTGATTTCATCAGGTTTCTCAAACAACCCTTCTTTAATTAATCTATTCTCGACAAACCTGCATTCGTTACCTAGAATGACATCATCACAATCTCCCTCGAGACAATTCCAAAGCCCTTCAAGGTTACCCTAAAAGTCGAAAGGGAGGACCAACACCGTGACTACATATCAAAACCAGTTTCTCCAAATCATCCTCGAATCCAGAGTCAAACGTTTCTGTCAATGCTTCCTCCTCTTTTTTCCCTTTGGGAATCAACTTGGTTAACAAGGTTTCTTTCGACTCATCTTTTGATTCTTAGATTTCAATATCGAGGATACTTTATCGTCCTTTTGTTGTTGATTTTGAGGCGACTTTCCCTCTTTGCTCAACTATGGGTATGGACCCTTTGTGTCGATATAAGCACCTTGTGCCTGAGCGACAACACTTGGAATATCTTGGAAGTTGCGTTGAGATCGGAATCGACCACTACCTCTTCTGCATGCTCCTTGTTGAGAAACACCTAGCTTTTGATTTCTAGCCCAATTTCTTGAGTAGTTTTGAGCATTGTTCTACACCCATTTATTATTTGACACATTAGAGGGAGGAACTCTAGTTCGATTTGAAACTCTTTGAGGTTTTTGATCGACTGTGATGATAGTGCGCATCTGTTATTTGACAGGCGCACTAGAAGAGTCTCGACTCTTACATCCATGCTTTAATTGGGCTTGCCTCAATTTCTCTTCGTAAACCTGTTATATACTCTTTTTATAAGAGTCCAAAGCCTTAACAGCTAATGTGTCAAATAGAGCACTACATTGAGGGCATATGACGACATTCCCTTCTTCTTCCCTTTGTCTTAGCAAAAAATCCAACAAGTCTTCTCCTACTTTTGGATAGATAAGTCTTTTTGTTTCGAAGATATCAAGTTTGAATTGATCATCTTTTTCATGGGCTCAACAAAGACCACATTGATCGAGAAAGTTATTTTCTCTGTTTCCGCAAAATTTGATGTGACCTGGAAACAATCAAAATTTACTTTCATTTCAGGCTTCTCTACAAATTTTAGTCGACCATCCTCAATAGCCTTTTGTATTAAGTCCTTGAAACGTACACCTTTATTAGTATAATGCCCAGATACTTGATAGAATTCACAAAATTTTTTGTTTCTAATTTCAGAAACAAATGGCATTCTCTTTTCTTCAGGGAGTACAAGATGTTTGTCTTTTAATAACATGTCAAATATTTCTTCAGATTTTGTCAAATCAAAAGAATGACTTATTTTTCCTGACAAAGAAGTTTTGTCTTTTATTATATTAAGAGATCGACACACCTATGGGGTCCATCTTTTAATTCTGCAGCAAAGACAGATTCATTGTGGGACTCTTTCTCACTTATACAGTCGACATAACTTACTTTGTTGTTAAAGAAAGGTTTTCTTTTACTTGACTCTAGTTCCTCTTTTTCTTCATTTAGTTATTCAATTTGTTGTACTTTATCAGCTAACTGAGTGAGATTTGAAAATTATTGGTTTACTAACTTCTTTCGAATATTGAAATCGTTGATGGCCATATTGACTACTTCAGTTCAAGAATAGGAGTGAAATACTTGTTTCTCATATTCTTGAATCATATTAAGTAGTTATCGATTGACTCTGTTTTTTCTCTCTTCACTTTGAACAAATTGGATAGTGTTACTTTTATTTCACCTTTAAAGAACTGATCATAAAAATTTCTTTCTAACTGAGCCCAATTGTGGATTGAGTTGGGTTGTAGGTTTGAAAACTAAGTAAAGGCGTTCTTTGTGAGATAAGAAGGAAAGTATCCATTTTCAAATATTCATTACCAGCTATTCTCTTATTTCGACTGTGTAATGAGCCACGTGCTCGACAGTCGATTCCACATTCTCACTAGAAAAGTTGTTAAGGGACTTTGGAGTTTTGCCTCCTCTGGGGAGTTCAGCTTGTAAAACATAATTGGAAAAATGAGATATGAAGTAGAGTTGATTTGTCACCCTTATATTTAACCCTGCTCTATTTAAGATTTGTTCGACAGCTTGGGTTATATTTTGACTATAGGCTTGAGTAGCATTATTTGCTCTAGCCTCATTCAATTCCCTATTTGAGTCATCTCCCCTATTTAGTATTATAGGAGGATTATGGACATTCATCCCACCTATGAGTGGTATAAAAGGTCAATTTATTGCTCCTGCAATGTCATTAATTCATCGAGTGACTTGTTCTATTCTAGCATTGTTATTCTCTATCATAGGATTCAATACTGTAGCCATCTGCTGAGTAAGCATATTGACTAAATTGTGATAACTATCCCCGATTTTCTATTTGAACACGGACAAGGATTCGACCGTGTTAGGAGATGATGTTTCAACAGAAATTTATCTCGATATTTCTGGAAAAATTGAGGTACGTGTTCCACCTACTGGCAACCTTGTTGTCCCTATGTCTTGTGTCGAAAATACATTTAACATTGTTGATGTAGGTTGTGACATAGGAACTGGCCCCAAATATAGAGGGTTATTCATTAAATATTGATAAGCATTTTAATTCGTCATATTAGGTTATAATTACCTGGTATACCCGCTGGGGGGTAACCTAGAGGAGGTGCAGGATTGTACAAGGGGTTGTTCCTTGTAGTGGCTGCACCTCCTATATATCCTACATTAGAATTTTCTAATGGTAGAGAATAATTTAGAGGCAACCTATATGGGAGCCACATAGCGGGTACCATCGATGAAATTCCCTCTGTGATGACAAGGTTAATCCTTCAACCTGAAGTGCCTATTGACAAGGCAGCCTCCATCTCGGGGCCTCTCGTAGGCTCTCCAATATCATTATTCGACGTATCAATCGAAGTTAAATCTCTGTCAGACATTATTAATTTGTCACTGCATAATCGCATACACAGCTTGATACGTTAAATTAACCCAAGAGTGTTGTAAGAACCGAATTTTTCACGGATAAAATCATTTAAATGCCCAAATTAAATTCTGAAAAGTTAGGATAAGAATTTGGGGATTTAAATATGATTTTTGGACTCCGTAGATTTTTCTGAGTCAGAAAATGTAAACCCCGATTAAATTAGTAGATAATTAGTCAATAAATTAGTTTTTAATAAGGAGGATTAGAAATGTGAAAATTATATTAAATTAGGATAGAGCTCATCGAAACGAGAATTTTGACACTAATTTTGAAAAAAAACGGTCCAAAATTGGACCGAACGGGTCAAACTGATTAAACCGGACCTGAATCGGGCTACCGGTCCAACCGGACCCACACTTTAAATGAACCCACGCATTGCATCTCCCTCATTTCAGCAACGTGACGCTGAAATCTTGCGTCCAGGGAGAAGAAGAAAAGGGTCCGAACCCTCGTTCCAAGTTCAAGGTGCCGTAACTTTTCGATCCGAACTCCGATCGTCGCACTATTTGCGGTCACGTGTCCACCGCGTCGAGCTTTACATTTCTACCGGAACAATTTCATAGGTAAGCCCTTAAATATTCATAGCCACTATTTTCCCCCAATTTTTGAGTTTTGAAAAGGGGTATTGAATTTCTTTGATTTCTGATGTTTTAGGATCCAATTAGCTTGAGGAAAACGTTTACTCTTGCTTATGTGAAGCTTGGGTAAGGTGAGGATACAATAATTATATTTTATTTTCTTTGAATTTGAGCTTTGAGTATTAAATTGGATATATATGTGTTATAAATGTGTATTAGGTTGTGAATAAATAATTGGAGCTTGAAATTGTGAATACTGGAACTTGGAGAAAGCGGATTAGTTAAGGTTTTGAGGGCTGTGTTTCTTTTAGAAAAATTGTCTTGGAATAATACCTGGGAATCGGCTAAGGTATGGTTTATGTTTCTTGCATTTAATATATAATGTTCTGTGAAAACTTAGGCTAGATGACCATAGGATAAGTTGGAATGCAGGTGTATGTTTAATGTTTAGTAATTTGTCGATGAATATATTTGGTTGAAGTTTATTGGATAATTAGTTATTAATTTTGGATGGTGAATGTTGTTATGTTAATTTGGAGAGAATTATGGTTAAATGTTATTGTTGATGAACGTAGTTGGTTTGGTGCTTGTTGATTAACTAATAATTTAGTGAATTATTGATTTAAGGTATTTTGTGTTAGAAGCCTGGGATTAGTGAACTATGATCCTTAGTTGAATTTTGGTTGTTGGATTTGAATATTGTATGAGTATAATTGTCGATCTGAGGTAGATTTATTATGGTGACTGTTATGATGATGAGGAATGGTATGTTGAATTGAAAAGGAAGCAGGTTTGGACCCGAAAAAGGTGGCAAAATATGAGTTTTAGAGGAGATGCTGCCGAAATTTTATAAAAAATTGGAGATTTTGTTTAGATGATTATTTAAAAGAGATTTAGATTTAAAGGTTATATGGTTTGATTTTGAGTTATTAAGAAAATGAGTATGTTATAAGTTTGAAGTTTGATTCTTAGAAAAGAATGAATTATGTTTTGAATTGGAACTATTGATGGACGGAATGGGAGGTGTGATAATGAAGGATAAGGATTGAATATGTTTAATGTATGATGATGAATGAGATGCAATTGAGAATGATGTAGATATTGATGAATTATAATTGAATTATTTACATGGCTTATGAATTTAAATGATCTGAGATACGAGATTCCCTGGATAAAGTACCGTGGCTTGCCACCACGTGTACCAGGTAGAAAACTCGATACTCTATTGACCCTGCGACGTAAGTGTGACCGGGCACTATATAAATTCCCGGGAATGTTACCCCCATTGAGCAATATTGATTATTTGAGAAAAAGCTATGCATAGACTCTTGGGGATGCACGTCGGGGGACAGTCTAAGGACAATTCAGACTTGTCGGGTTGGCTGGATAACCGACAGATGAGCCTCATCAGCCATAGGACAGGCATGCATCATATGCATATTACTTGAATTACTTGCTTGTGTATTAACTGGGTGTGCCTAAATGTACTTGCCATGTTAAATGTATATTTGTTATCTGCAGTATTTGTAACCTTCTTGTGCTTGCCTTTGTCTGTTTAGTTGTCTGTGAAAATGCATGATGATGGAGTTGGAGGTAAGGAGGAATGGCATAATGGGATTTAGATTTAAGGTTAAGTTAAGTTAGGTTTAAATATCCTTAGTAAACCACCTTTTATGGCTTCTGTTTAATACTTTAAGCTCTATAATCTGAGTGTCGGCGTTCTAGGATTGCCTTTGGCATTCCCAGGACCTTATATATTATGTGTGTGGCACCTTTACCATACTGAGAACCTCCGGTTCTCATTCCATACTATGTTGTTATTTTTCATATGCAGGTCGAGAGGCATCTCGTTAGGCGTCTGGACCCTTGAAGCGGAGTGGTTACAGGGTTATTTTGTTATGCTATGATGTGTATATATGTACTTGGTTTTCTCTCCGCATAACTTGTTCTTTTGATCCTCTTAGAGGTTTATGGAGAGGCAGGATTATGTATATGTACTTTTGGGTTTTGGATATGTATGTATATATATATATGTAAATATTCTCCGGCCAGTCTTGACTTCGCAGGCTGAGTTAGGAGCTTGTTATTTTGTATCTTTGGCACTCTATTCCTACTTCTGTTATCATATATTTAACAGTTACGGTTTTCTTAGCACGCAGGTTAACCCGTTCCTTGAGCGTTGCGCTTTTATTTTGCGATTTTGTTTCCTCTTTTCTTCAAGGCTCCTAGCATATTATAATTCTTCTGCTATTATATGTACCCATTTTATTTTAGAGGTTGTAATACCACACCACCTCTGTTTTACGACTTAAGCGTAAAGCTTAGTGTGGTAGGGTGTTATAGAAAACGTGTTTTATGCAAAAAACCGTGAAAAACTGAGAACCGGTAGTTGAACCGGTTCAAGTCTGTCCGGTACCGCATGAGAAAAAGTGAAAAGTCAAAAACCTTAGAAAAATATTAGAAATGGAAAATCGGGCATTAATTTTAAAGGTTTGGTCTGAAGTTGGGACAAACGGACTAAAAACGCTAAGTCAGGTGTTCAGGTCCAATCAAGTCTCTCCGATGCTGAGTTTGCACGTGCCAAGGCCGAGTTCGGTTTCACTTTCCCGCCATACCTCCGTGCCATACTCGCTGCCAAAATTCCCGTGGGCCCTAGCTTCTCCGATTGGCACTTCGCAGGTGACGGTGGTGGTGATGGTGATGGCGACAGTAATGTAGTTGAGGATAAAAGTGGTAGTAGGGTGATATGGGGGTAAAGTTAGAGGTTAGAGTTAATATATATTAGAGGGTAATTTGGAAATTGTATTTAATTTTTTAGGATTCGGATAATTTTGTTTGCAAAAGTCTATCTTTCATAGGTATAATTTTAATTTTCATCTTTTATGGGTAAAAATGCCAGGGTTCGAATCTTTCATGGTTAGAAATGGTTATTTACTCATAATACTAATAACAATAACAATCACTCGTAAACAGATTTCAAAATAAAAGAGAACAAAAGAAGAAAAGAGTGGAAGAGATAATAAAATGGTGGTTTCACCAATATAAATAGTTTTTGACAACCTTCTCATTTGATACTGAGCTCCAGAAGGTGCAGCGACAACAGCTCTCTCTCTCTCTCTCTCTCTCTCTCTCTCTCTCTCTCTCTCTCTCTCTCTCTCTCTCTCTCTCTCTCTCTCTCTCTCTCTCTCTCTCTCTCTCTCTCTCTCTCTCTCTCTCTCTCTAGTGGAAGTAGTGGTCTTCATTGCCACCCTCACCCTCATTCTCACCCTCTTATTCTCTTCGATTTGCCCTTGTTCTTGTTCTCTTTATCTTTTTCATTGTTTCCTTCCTCTTCTCATCTCCTAGCTTCGGCAACGGCAGCAACAGTCCTTTGTTCTGTTCGGACTACTGTCTTCATCCTATTCTCACTTTCTTTTTATTCTCTCTGCCGCTCATTCTCCATTTTATATTTTTCATTCTTTTTTCTCCTATTTTTTGTGTGCATGTGTATTTATGAGCGAAAATTTGAACAATATTATTTGAGCATTTAGTGCTACGGTTAAATAAAAAAATAAATGTATAATAAAAAGTTTGAGATTTTTAGAAGGGAGAGGTTCAAGATTTTCAGGAGATAGGAGAGAAGAAAAATGGAGAATGATAAAAGTTAAAATTAAAAATAAAATATGACTAATAATTTTTTGCTAAAAAATTGATAGTAGAAATAATATTGAAACTATTTTAAACATTAAGAATAAAATTAAATTAAATTAAATGTTAAGAATAATTTAAAAAATTTTAAAAATATTAAGGACAAAAACATACTTTAGCCTTTGTTTTAAATAGTTAACATCAAGTAATTAAATGACATTGGTTGAAATTATAGAAATCAAATGACATTGATATTTATATGATAGTACTATTGGATTTGGAGCTTTGATTGTAGACGAATAATAATAATATAGATAAAACATGCATGCACACCGTACCTAGTTAATTATTTTAATCGTTGTTTATTTATAATAGATACAAGCAAGTTCAATAATGAAATGAAGGGCTAAATTACTAATTAGCTTGCACTAGTCTGCTACTGGAAATTGAATGACCAAGTTTGCAATGGGATCATTATCAGGAAGAAGCATCTTAGAGTTGAGGAAAGTGAAGAGAGTTAGAGAAAGACAGACGAGAAAGGAAAGAGCTAAGAGACAGAGCATGAGAATGTGAGAAATGGTTCCTTTGACTTCTTGAGCATAGTCCGTGGAAGCCAGAGCAAGCATTGTAACCGGAAACGAGTAAGCCCACCATGCAACATTGAACCTCCTCATCGATCTCCTGAACAGTGTTGGCCTGCAAATCTGCTCATTATTCACCGTATATTAATTACATAACGTATAAATACAGGTATTAATAACTAAAGCAGAAGCAAGTAGCTGCCAAATTATGCGGCGAACTACCAGTGAATGTGTTTTTACGGAATCCAATCAGCTGTTGGAATTAAAATTGGATTGAATATATAGAAGCAGAGTATGACCAATTTTGTTTAAGAAAGGCTTATCCTTACAAGCAAATCAAATGTTTCGTTTATTATATTATTTATTTTATCAAGAGACACCATTCGATAAATTAAATAAATCTCCTTTCCAGCTGTAGGCTTTGTCCTTACTTGAAGGTTGCTCTCGGAGACTTGATACCCAAAGTCCCCAATCTTATGGAGTATATATTTATATGTATTGACAATATAAGGAAAGTCTAGGGGCCAGCAGTTTTATTGAATTTTGGCCAGCATGTAACCAGCAGAAAAAGGTGAGTCATTGGATGAAATCTCACATTAATCTCACACCATTAAATCATCATTGATAGCTATTTGCTGGCTACCAATAACAAAAGTTGCTGGCCCCCTAGCATTGCTAGACAATATATTCAAGTTTCAACCGCTGACTACTGCTCTGTATATGCATTATTTATGGATGAAGATAATTGTATAATTCTTTTTTTTTTTTTGGTAGATGCATGAATAAAAGAGTCTAGCTACAACAAAATGATAATAAAATAGACAAACAAATCGAAAATATCGTCTCTTTTAAGTTGCAACTTTTTTTTTTAAATTGATTTGATGTCAAAAGGCTTAAATATAAAGTAATAAGCCGTCGCTGCTGCTTCTTGAGAGAGACTAATACTATGTCTGTTTACATGGAAGCACCTAGAGTTTTCAATTCTTTAATTTCTTTTTTTTTTTTTTTCCATCTATAGTTTAAACTATATACCAACCTAATATAAAATCTTACTCAAACTTATTGACGTACAGGAAAGTTGATGATGACTTCTCCAGAAAAGGCATTTTACCTTAGAAAACAACTTATCATGTGTGCCTGGCGCAATAGTTGTTAAAGTAGAGATTTGAAAAAAAAAAAGAGAGTAAAATTGTATTGGTATTGTTAGGATAACAATAAGGGTTGATTAATAATGAGTAAAAATAAAAACCAAACATAAAAAATTTAAAAATTATATATTTTAATTTCAAACTTCACTAGTTGATTATCGATTTTTTTTTTTTAATGAAATCCCACAAAAGGTTTATAAAAAAATTTTACTTACAAATTTACATATTTAATTTACTTAAAAAAAATCTTCATTTTTACTTATTAACACACCATGCACAAACAAATTATGACATCTCTTAATAATAAATTAATGAAGGCTAGAAGGTACATAGAATATTACTCAAATTTAGTTATTTTTTTAAGTTAATAATTAAATATAGTAAGATAATTTAAAATGTTTAATTAACTTATTCTTAACTATTAGTTTGACACAATTGCTGATAAGTTTTCAATTTTCATAAATTAATTAATAAAATGCAGTATTATGATATTATTACCAGTGAGGTGAAGAGAAAGAGGGATAGAAAGAAGAGCATCTTGGAAGCAATATCAAAGGATCCAACAATGGATTCCCAAGCCAAGCTAGCAACCCCCGGAGCCGCAAAAAACAAGAAGAAAACAGGCCTCAACAACACAGGCAGGCGATCCCCGCCGGAGAGCCTCTGATAGAGCGTCACAAACAACACCAAGTAATGCACCATCCCCAACGAGAACAAGCACACCGCGCTCTCCTTCCAACCCATGTGCGCCGCCGCCTGTGCCCCCACTAGGTTCCCTATCACCGACATCTGGCTCGTCGGATTCGCCACCGTCGACAAGAACCTCTTCCCTTTCGTGAACCACTGTCCATAGATCTTCACGTCAAGCATCACTACAGGGACCGCGAACAACCACCACAGCACCAGGTAAGGGACGGTTTTGGGTGCCATGAAGGGTGACGATTCAAGAAGCAAGAGCCAGGAGATCCATGGTGCGAAGAGATAATTAACCCCTACATGGTGCAAGAACTCGGCCTTTACCATCTTAAAGAAAAACAAGCACCTTAAGATGTAAAGAAGAGAGAGTAATATGAGAATAAAGAGAGCCAGAGACCAGAATATGGGGAAAATGGTGGGGTGCAGCGCGTGAAAGACGCGCCGCAGCGCGTTGCTCTTGTCATCGGTGGTTGGCACGGAGCTGAGTGTCTTCCATAGCAAGGCTTGGCCGCCAAGTGAGAGGCTTATCCTGAAATAACCTGCATGAAATTTTGTTAGCAAGGAATTCAGGGACATTAATAATGAGCTCTGTGCGATTGTTCTCATATTGGTTCTTGGGTTTTGTTGGGTTGTGCTAGTTCTCTCTATCACAAGCTCAATCTCACATCTAGAACCTTGTTGTGCTGCCATGGCTTATTTTTAATTTTCAGCTGTACATATGGCTAGGGTTTTATAAGGGGAATGGTGCACAAGTGGAAGTATAAAAAATTACGAACAAGCGTCAAGATTTCAAAGAAATATAAAACAAATTCAACATCTAGGTATACCAAGTCATTTCTGGTTGCTTTTGCATGTTGTATACTCTCCGCGCTACGTATTCGGTTTCCTTTATCATTTTATTGTGATTTTCTTCATATATATCGTTTTCCGCCATTATACAATATCTACACCCCATTTCCTAGCTGTGCATCAAGTTGTAGTTATTGGTACTTATTAATGTACGGTATATTTGCACCAATAATATTTAGAAAATAATAAAAAATAGTCTAAATAATTAAAAGTTATTTTATTTAATATTTATTAATTATTATTAGAATAATTACGTTATTTTAGATGCAATAAATATATAAATACAAATGTTATGTTAATAAAATTATATATATTATATTATATAAGATAACTTTAGATATTATTTTTCTATTTTTATCATATTTGCATTATATACTGCTAAGTATGTTGGAAAAAAATTAAGATTTAGATAAAGATCTGTCTAATAGTGAAAGTATTAAAATAATTTTTTTACAATCTATACAGTTAAATATCAACTTTAAAAACACTCCAATTAATAAATATAATGGCAAAAATTAAACAATCAAAAACTGAAACTTTTATCATGAAAAAATTTTCTAAAAAGAGGGACAAAAATCTCACGAAACTTAGTCCGGTAAACTTTTTCACTATCAAAATAGTGGTTACACAATCAGTCTTCCTAGTAACCCTCAACAATCAACAAAATACATTATCAAAACTGATAGAATCAACATAAACTTTTTACAAAGTGGGTATCTCAAATCAGACAAAAAAAAAGGCAATACAGCTAGCAAGTTATATCCTAATGTTCGTCTCTACACCAAGAACAACATACTATAATTTTATAAGAAATTGAGCAAATTTACTAATTTAATATGATTAAAATGGCACTGCCTTTTTTTTTCCAATTTTTTCTTCTCTTCGATGACGCTGAAGCTCTCTCTCACTCTGTTTTTTTTTTCTTTTTTCTGTTGTATGAGTTAATTCTCTCTCTCGTGATTTTTTTTTCTTTTATTTTATTTTTTCTTTTTGCTTTAAAGTAGGGGTCTTACTTGAGTTGAGACCCACCAACAAATTTTTTTTTTACAGATTCAAGTGGAGATAGGCTGCTCCATCAAGTATGCTTTCTCTTTATAATAATCAAATTTCGCTACAGGTAAATTCTTAGTCACCATATCTAAACCATTATCATAAGTATAGATCTTTTCAAGACTTTATCTCAAGCTCTTGACGTATCTAATGATACCTCACCTCTATGTGCTTCGATCTGGAATAAAATGTCGGATTCTTGTTGAGATGGATAGCACTTTGACTATCACAAAATAACACAAACTTCTCTTTTTTGATGTGTAGCTAATTCTTGTAGAAATTTTTTCGTCCACAACTTCGTCCACAAGAGTTCCTTAGAATCTTCGACAACCACAATGTATTCTGCCTCTGTAGTAGATAAAGCAACACATTTCTGAAGTCAAAATTATCACGACACAATCTCCCTGCAAAAGTTATCATATAACCAGAAGTAGACTTTCTTAAATCAAGATCCTCAATCATATCTGCATTTATCTAACCATCTAACACATGTTGGCCACTTCCAAACCATAAACAAACTCTGAAAGTACCATTGAGGTATATGAGAATCCACTTTACTGCTTGCCAGGATTAGAGAAAAATCGACTAACAACTCCAACAACATGAGCAATATCTGGCCTGGTGCAAACCATATCATACATCAAACTGCCAACTATAGATGTATATAGAATCTTTTTTATTTTTTTCTTTCTCACTTGTAAGACACTGTGAACACAGCTTGAAATGACTAGAAAATAGAGTATTAACTAGTTTGGAATTACTCATGTTAAACTTTTCCAAAACTTTCTCAATATACTCCTGCTACGATGACAATCACAGTTTTTCATTTTTCCTATCACGAGTGATACTCATGCCAAGGTTTTTCTTTGCAGGATCCAAATTAATGCAAGAAAAATGTTGAATACCGTCGGATTTAGCTTCTGATGTTAGCAGCAAGTTTACTAGGGATTTGATAATAAATTTGTCGGATAAAAAGATTACTGTCGGATTCGATTTTTCGACGGTAAATTTGCAGATAATAATTGGAGGGAAAAAAGAAAAAAATGGCGCAATCATTACCATTGGATTTACCTGGGGTGGTAATCCGAATTAGTGCAACGTTGCGTTTTGGTCATTCACAAAGCATTAGCATCGGATTTATTCACCGGTAAATCCAATGGTAATATTGTCCTAAATTCAAACTGCGAACCCCCTCTTTCTCCCCACAAACCACCTCTAGAAGCCCTCCACCAGGATCGGCCACCACCAACAATGTTCAAAGACTGCGTCAACTCCTTGTGTCGCGTTGGTCGCTCTATCACCGCCGTTTTCATCTTTCCGCCACTGTTGTCGCTACCACTACTGCACCGGTGTCGCCGCTGTTCCCTGTGTCACCGGAGCTACCTCCTTCCTCCCTCCAAGTATGTTGTCCTCCTTCTTCTTCCTATCAATTTTTTAATTTATTTTAAAAAATTCTAATAATGCAGCCCTGCTGGTTGGTCACCACTGCCACTTCGCTGTCTGTGCTGGCACCACTCACAACTAGAAAATGGATTAATACAGACAGATTTACAGACAGATTTAGTCTTTATTACAGACGAATTTTTGGTTATTGACAAAATTACCGATGGATTTTGTCCCTCTGTAAAAGCCTCGTCGAAAATTATTTACCGACAGATTTTTTTCGGTCAGAAATTACCGACGAATTTTTACCAGTTACCGACGGATTTTTTCCTCTGTAAATTCTTCATCCATTTTCCGAAGACGACGAACTTTCTGACGGATTTTCTGTCTATAATTACAGATGGATTTTCAGACGGATTTTCTGTCTGTGATTACAGACAGATTTTCTGACAAATTTTCCGTCTGTAATTTAAACTTTGGAAAATCATCTTACACTCTGATTATAGACAGAAAATTTGTCTTTAAATCTGTCAGTGAGAAAAAATATAATTTTTTTAGATTTTTTCATTGCAAAATAAACTTGTTTTTATACAAAATAAATATAACTTCAATACAAATTTTTATCTAATTTGTATTTGAATATTTATATTATTTCAAAAAATAAACAAATTTCATCGTATTATTAAATTAAAAAAAAGTACTATAAACAAACAAGTTAATATAATTCAAAACACAAACGAAGTATATTGATACATCAAGTATAATAATAAGTAATAACCATATATCAACAAAGTGTATTGATACATCAATTATAATTCAAAACAAATACCATTGAAAAAAAAGAAAACCTGTAAAATCTGTATTGTGGCATACACCAAAGGTGTATAAAACAATCTACTCTTGTAACTAACCACTATCAAAAATGCCTAAATATAAACATAAACCTAGTCTAAAATTAGGGCTAAACCGAGTTAAAGTTATCCAATTCTTCTAAGATCCATTCAATGTTTTCTCTTTCTTCTAGCGACTTGTTCTACTAAGACCTCTGGATTTTTTCTGCGTGCCACAATAATTTTTGGAGGAGTGATAACCACTGTAGAAAGCATAGAAAAATAAATAGAAACAACTATGTAAGCCAAACAATTTTCAATTAAAGATCATAATCCATTTGCAGGAGATAAACATATTATAAACAGAGAAACAGTGACTCTTACTTCCAATACTCTTCCTTTCCTCCTTCACCTTCAGCACTTCTAGACTGGACATCTATCTATTATAAGAAGTCATAAAATAATAACCATGTTTAATTGATGTTTTCAGCCATTTGTGTAATCTGTAATATAAAATACAGCAATCAAAGTGAGCTTCCTAAACCTTTACACCAATGCATAAATGTATTCTCATTTGAAGTTAGGACTTAATTTTAAGCTAAGTATAACACCGTTAATTGTTTGCTGGTAGTTCTTTCACAAGGTCCCCCAATGTCTCCTGTGCATTTTGGAGGGTGTAAGCTTGGTATTTTCGTCGGCATAGCCAAGATCGCCACCCCCTGTTTATCTATTATTTTGTTATTGTTAGACATCAGCATATAATGATTAATTAACTAAGTTTAATAAATTAATTAAATAGATCTACATGCTAGCTGAATATGGTTTATGTCCATCTTTATCGAATAGAACGAAACAAGAAACAAATTAAACATACATGTATGAAAATGTTAGAAACATATATATTACCGTTGCTTGAACTGCAGCGAAGATGGCAATGGTGCGATATCTGCCAATCATCAAAGCGAAAGAAGGAAATGAAGAATGAAGCTTGAAAAAAAGAAAGAAAGTAAAATGGATGGGAGGATATAATCTATATATAGTACCTTCCGAAAAAGGTGTCAGCAAGAAAGCCACCAAGCAAACAAAGCATGAATGAGGTGCCCAAGAAGTTAGTGACAACGTTGGCAGATTCAGCACTACCCAAGTGCATGGTACCGGTCAAGTACGTCACCAAATTCACCGTAATACCCATTGTCGTCATCCTCTCCATCACTTCTCCTCCTGTTATTAGTACATATATAATGAATAAGTCTAGCTAGAAGAAGAGATATATATACATATCATGATGAAGAGTTGATTAATGAAGAAGTGACCTAGAATCATGGCGGAGGCAGACCAGCCACCAGTCTTGGACCGCTCTACTGGAGCACCCTTGTAGTTGGTGGCATCTGGGGTTATTTTCTCTTGTGTTATGGGGAGAGCACTCATTATGCTACAAATTAAATTAATGGAAGATCAGATCAAATATTGAAGTTTCTATAGGAGAAGTAAGGGGTGCTATGCCTCAGGATTCACTAGCCTCACCCCTTTATATACAACAAGGAAAAGGCCATAATGGAACAGTAGTAGTACTATTCTTTTTATTAAAGCCTTTAAAGTCTTTACCTGAATCAATAGAAAGTATTTTTTTCCTTTGAAAATAAGATATGAAAATCATGTATCTACAGTCACTGACGTGGCGAAAATTGGCGAGTTAAGAAATTATTAATAAAAACACGTTGCAAGTACAGTCCTTAACCAGCCGAAAATCTGCTTATCAATTTAGAAGGGTTGTCACAATATTGAAATTAAAATACTGGGAGTATGAATCCCAGGTCGTCTCCCAACGAGTTGCAGAAAGATGTGCTATTTTATCAATCAGGTGTTTTCAAAAATGGTTGAGTTGATAAACAGAAAATTAATTTAGAGAATTTAATTAATTTTAAATAAAAGCCTTGACTGGGAGTAGATTAGTTGGAAGCCTTATTCTTGTTGAAGTACTCTCAAGATTAATTAATAATTGGAAGTTGCTCTGCTTAGTTATCCCTTACTAGGTAAAGGAAAGTCAAGCAAGTTGGAAAGCTGTTTCTAGTCACAAGTCCTCATCCTCTCCCTTGGGAAGGACTAATGTCAATGATTAGAGGGTGATCCAACAATAAACCCAATTATAATTTCTCTCTAGAGTGATTCAACTCAAGGTTTCCTTTCAATCATCTCCCAATCAAGTTATGGAACTACTCACTCATCATAATTATAAACTTCACAAAATTAATGGGGAAAATAAAAGAAGACATGATAAATAATAATGAAAGGGATTAATTGAAAATAAAAATAGTCTATATTAATAACTTGTAAAAATAATCAAATGTCAACTCTAGAGGATTTAGGAATATGGAAGAATAAATGAAAAGTAAATAACAGAATATAATGACTAGTATCGGAGGTAGACTCTTCTCAAGAGTTAAAGCCAAAACTTTCAAAATCCTAATTATGAATGTTCAAGTGAGTAAAACCTAGGGGAGGAGTAAATTCAGATCTAAAAACTAAAAATTATGCGGAATGAATGTTGTTCTCTGTCTCTGCATGTTCCCTAGCTCTAATCTGTGTTTCTGGGCAAAAAACTGGGTTGAAATTCGGCTCAGAAACTCTGCCAGCGACTTCTAAAATTCTGCAGATCGCGCACGTCATGCGGCCGCGTCGTCCACGCGTTCGCGTCACTCAGCGTTTCTCGTACCACGCGTGCGCGTCATCCACGCATTCGCGTCATTCAAGCAGCTTCCAATCCGCACGGTTGCGTCAGGCACGCGAGCGCGTCACTGTTATTTCTTCCATTTCGCGCGGTCGCGTCAGCCATGCGACCGCGTGACTTCTCGCTGGTTATCTCTTCCATTCTTTGTGTTCCTTCCATTTTTGCATGCTTCCTTTCCATCCTTTAAGCCATTCCTGCCCTGTAATTCCTGAAATCACTTAACACACATATCAAGGCATCTAATGGTAATAAGAGAGGATTAAATAAAAGAAAATAAAAGCCAAAGAAGCATGTTTTCAATCATAGAGTATTTTTTGGAAGGAATTGTAATTACATGCAAATCATATGATAAGTGGACAAAGACTTGATAAAACCACACAATTAAACACAATATGAATCATAAAATAGTGGTTTATCAACCTCCCCACACTTAAACATTAGCATGTCCTCATGCTAAGTTGAAAGAGATAAATATGAATGAACAGGAACATGCAAGACTCATGTAATACAATGCAACCTATATGCATATGAATGCAACTATATGAGTTGGTCTACATGATTAAAAATAGATAAGTTTTCTAAGACAAAATATGGGACAGATTTCACTAATTCAGAGCATATTGTAAAAGCAGATAAATTTGTAAGAAGACAGCTTGTGAAAGCAGGGGATACAGGACTGAGCATTGAACCCTTATTGTTGGTGCATGTGCACTTTAATCATCTCTAGCATATGGGGTAATCACTCTATCCTTCTCTAATCATGCTTTCAAAAATTTTATTTTTCACCTAATCAATCAACAATTTTAAAATGCTAATGTAAACATCATGAGGTCTTTTCATGGTTGTAATGGGGCTAAGGTAAATGTGAGGATACACATATGGCTAAGTGAGCTTATATATTGAATCTTTAATTAACCCAAACTCCTACCTAACATACATATACTCTATATAATTTCAACATTCATCTTAGCTATCCGGAATTTCCTTTTTACATTCCATATTCATGTATCAACCTTTATTTTAATTTTATCATATGTGCATTGATTATTAAATTTTGACTTATTATTGGGGTGATTTTGTCCCCTTATTCACTAAAATAAAGAAAATATATTATATATTATATTATATATATATATATATATATATATATATATATATATATATATATATAATTTTTTTGTATAGCTTACCAATGCACATAGATTTGTAATTTCCTTTTATGGTTTCACATGAATAGGTACCCAAATTCCCTTTATTCTATTATGATATATTTTCTATTACCCTTTATTCCCACAATTTTCCCATACTCAATTAACACACAAATTCTATCTTAAGCTAACCAAAGATTCAATTGGGATTTTCGATTGTTTTTCGCTTAAGGCTAGTAATGTGGTACAATATAGAACGAATGGGATTAAAAACAGCTCAAAGTGGTTAACAAAGATAGTTAAAAAGGGTTGGCTTATTTGGGATATGTAAGTTAAACAAACAATGGCCTCAATCATATGCATGCACATAACACATTAATTTTGGACATATAGGATAAAATAAAATTCAGATTACAATCATAGAGAAGTAAACACACAAGAAAAAAATGTTTATGGTTAAATGGTGTAACCATGTATTTAGGCTCAAGGTCTCACGGGTTGTGTGTTCTTTTTAGCTCAGAAATTCTGTTCCAATTTCAACTTCAAACAAATTTAACATAAATATTTTGATTTAAATTAGTGAAATTTAAAAAAAATATATGGTCTTAAAAGAAACTTATTGTCTTTTCAATCAGGTAGAACATGCATGCAATTAATCCTACTAATATGCAATCTATCCTATTCTAAAGAAGAAGAAATTGGTGTTAAGGGGAAAAGAATTACCTCCGGAAGTCAGGTACTGACCGACCTCCCCACACTTAAGGCTTTGCACCGTCCTCGGTGCCATCTGTCAGGAACAATGGTGGGATGGTGGCAGTATCTCCACAGCCGGGACCGTCATGGCTCCCTGTGCTGGTAAAGAAAGTGGAGTCCAGAGTGCCTGGGTCCTCGTCAGGTTTGTGGTTGCCTGTGAGTAGCTCCTTGAGGTATTTGAAATGGCGCTGGTTGCGGCGCTCTCGGAGCTTTGCTTTCTTGTCTTGTTGGTCCAATCGCTTCAGTATTTGATGCAGCAGCTGACTAGTAGATGGTGGAGGAACTGCAGCATCCTCTGTAGACTAGCTGGTAGTGGCAAGTGGTGGCCTGAGATATCTCCCGTTAGGGACGTACTGATCATCCCGTGGAAGTATGGCTTTGGTGTCTCCAGCTCTGTAGGAGACTCCAGCTGCTGAGACAAGATCAGAGACCAAGGCGGGAAAAGGTAGGTTGTTCGCGATTTGCACGTGTCCCATAGCATTCCGGATATATCTCGGTAAATTTAGAGGCTAGTCTGTGAGGATGCACCATAGTAGAACGGCCATGTCTGCGGTGAAGAAAGACTCATGAGTGCTCGGGAAGATGTAATGGGACATAATCTGCGCCCATACGTGAGCCTCTAAGGTAAGTGCGGAAGCCAAAATTCCCTTAGGATGGGAACGATGGTATCCGAAGATCCATTTGCTGCCAGGTTGAGCGATAACTTTGAGAACAGCGTCCCAGTCAAAGTTGTACGCCTGGCGCTTGAGGGTGGCTTCTTGAAAAGCGTCCAATCCTTCCGGAGCAGGGAGAAGATCTAAGGCTCGCTGAATGGCCACTTCTGTAATAGAGACTTGCTTCTGACGTATATAAACAGACTGTAGAGTCGGCAGGTGGAAGTTGGAATAGAACTCAACTACCCAAGAAAGATTGAACCTGTCGTGGCTGTCTCTGTAGGAATCCCCAATGTCTTTGTGCAATTTGCGGCTCAACAAAGTTGGCAATGCGAGGCGAAAGGATAAGAAGGTGTTCATTGTTGTAATTCTGAGCTGCCAGAATAGGAAACATCTGCTCACAGTAGCGATTTAGAAATCGTGCAGTGTCCTTTGCTGGGAAGGCCCTCTCCTTTTCATCAACCTTTATAATCCTTTTAATTCTTTTTGTTGAGGGCTTGATTGCAGTTGAAGAAGGCTTTGCCACTAATGCTCTTTTTGTTCCTTTCCTTGCTGTGGATTTGGGGGTAGCTTTCCCTTTCCCTTTCTTGGTGGCCATCCTGAAAGGAAACGAGGAAAGTCATTAGCATACAAGGGTTATAGCAAGGAAAAGAATAGAAAAGGTGGTAATCAATGCAAACATGTAAATACACTAAATATTGGACATATAGAATGGAACAAAATAAAGATTGCAATCATAGAGAAGAAAAACACACAAGAATAAAATTTTATGGTTAAATAATGTAACCATACAATTAAGCTCAAAATCTCACAGGTTGTGTGTTCTTTAGCTCAAAAACCATGTTCCAAATACAACTTCAAACAAATTTAACACGAAAAATTTTGATTTTAAATTAGTGAAATTTTTTCAAAAATAGGGTCTTAAAAAGAAATTTATTATTTCTCAACCAAGTAGAATATGCATAAAATCAAACAAATATGCAATTAAACATGTAAATGCAACAATGAACTAACAAATAAAATAAAACATTGGTGTTGAGAAGAGAATAGCTACCCGTGGAGATCAGTATCGACCTCCCCACACTTAAAGATTGCACCGTCCTCGGTGCATGCTGAGATGTGCAGGTGGACGGGCGGTTCCAACTGGCGCCTTTCTCCAAAGATCGTGCAGATAGACTTGTCTGTCTCCCCATGTAAACGTCTTCCAGTTCCCTTCTGGGTGGCCATCCTGAAAGAAAAAGGAAAGAAAAGTAACCCAGGAATAAAGATAAGAAAATAAATAAAGTATGGGTGGGTTAATGCCAATTGATAAGGGTCTCATTTACATGGAAGCTTCAACATGTAAGTGATAAAACAGTAGAAGTGCATGGCAAATCAAGAGTGCAAAAATTTGCAACATAGGGGAAGAGTGTGGGTAATGAAAGACAATATAAATTCATGTCAATGCAAAATTAATACAAGTATCATAAAAGATTAACATTGATTTAAATAATATTACCCAACAGTGTAAAATAAGTCACTGAGCACCAAAATAACACCAGAAAAGATACAATAGTTGAATATGAACAAGTAACACCGATGGAAAAATAATAAATTTAGAAAAGAAAAGAAAAATATGCACAAAATTAAAATGCAATGAATGAAATATGCAAATAAATTAAGAAAAATAGAATGAAGGTGAAAAAGAATGAGAAGTGAAAGAAATAAAGTAAGAAAGAAAGAGGAAAAGATAGAAGAAATTAGGATTAGAAAAGAAAAAAATAAGATAATTGGCGCTGATCTGGATAAGTTGTGCGGCGCAGGTGATGCGAGCGCGTGGGGCACGCGGTCGCGTGGGTCGCGCTTTGATGAAGTGATGCGAACGCGTGTGGCACGCGGACGCGTGACTCGATTTGTGCTGGTGGCGCGAGTGCAGCCTCGCATTCGCACAACTCTCTGTTTAAATGCATTTTGCCCAAAAATCTGGGTGACGCGGTCGCATGGTTTAAGCGATCGCGTGGATGGCCTAAATTTGAAAATGGCGCAGACGCGTACGCGTGGTAGGGCTTGTGCTTCTAGCACGAGTCCAGCCCAATTCCAGCTCAACTTTCGGCCATACACCCTTTTTACGTCGATTTCAGGGCACGCGTTTGCGTGGGTGACGCGGACGCATGGGAGGCATTTTTCCCACATGACACGGACGCGTCGGCAACGCGGTCGCCTGGATCATTTTGTGCCAAAGGCACGCCTCCAGCTAGGGCTGGAAGTGAGCCGAGCTGAGCCGAGCTAGACCAAGCTCAAGCTCGGCTCACCAAAATTGAGCTTGACTCACGGCTCAACTCATTAACAATCGAGCCTATTTCTTAAGCTCAAGCTCGACTCACCGAAAGCTCACGAGCTGGCTCAAGCTCACGAGCTGCCTCAAATAATAGAAACATAAATACAAAATCTATAATTTTATATCAATAAATTGTAACTTATATATTTTAAAAAATATTTAAAAAGAATAAATTTATATGTTATTTATGTCCTACATTAAAATTATATGTAATAAATAAACATAAAATTTTAAATAATTAAGATCATTAATATATATAATTATATATTACTATTTCATATGTATATATATAATATTAAAAGTATAGACTAAATGCATATAAGATATGTGTATTAATATATATATATATATATATATATATATATATATATATATAATCGAGTCAGCTCACGAGCTAATGAGCTGAGCTTATCCAAGCTCAAGCTCAGCTCATTTAATTTATGAGCTCAATTTCAGGTTCAAGCTTGGCTCACCAGCTCACGAGCTTAGCTTATCGAGCTATTAACGAGCCGAGCTCGAGCTGGCTCATAAGTTGGCTTGACTCACTTCCAGCCCTACCTCCAGCCACGCTCTCGCGTGACTCTCTGTTCAATTTGTTTTCTTCCCAACGCACCTATGACGCGGACGCGTCACGTGCAATTTTTTTTTGTAGTATGCAGAATGCAATGCTAATATGAATGCTATGTATGATTCCAGGTTCAATAAAAATTCAAAAACAGACTAAAATTTAAACTGAAAAAAGAACGATCATACCATGGTGGGTTGTCTCCCACCTAGCACTTTTAGTTAAAGTCCTTAAGTTGGACATTTGATGAGCTTCCTGTCATGGTGGCTTATGCTTGTACTGATCCAAGAATCTCCACCAGTGTTTGGAATGCCAGCATCCTCCGGGGTCCCAAACAAGGTACGTAAAGCCCTTAGGTGAGTTCAAGAAGGCTTCAAGGCTCCCGGAGTGTTGAATGTCGGAATAGATTCCAGGATCCCAAATTCTACTTTTACACCCATCTTTGTCTTGATCTGCATTTTTCCAGCTGGGTGGTGAGTAGTCTGAATTCTCACTGCAGTGACCAAACAGCTTCCGAGATCCTTTCAATTGAGCTTGACACCAATCCTTGCACCTCAAATTGAAGTGTGAAACCTTATTGAATCTTGCATACCAACTCTGAGTGCGAGTCAATTCCCTTTTACTCTTAAAGTCGCAGAGAGCTCTAAGCTGGCCATCTATTTCAAGCAAACCATATTCAAGTGGAAAAGTAAAGATAAAAGCTAAGGATTTTACCCACTTGAGGTTTGTATTGGGTGGTAATGGCCTTGGGATAGGTGTTTCTAGTGGCTCTGCAAGCTCTACTCCCTTATGGTCTTTAGTGAATTCCTCCACTTGTTTGCAAACCTTTTCCAAAGAATTCACTTGCGGATGCAAGTTCATTACTAGGAGGACTTGACTGGTGACTATCATCATCAAGAAAACATGCGTCTTGGGTTACTCCGTCCAGTTCTTCATAAGATACTTGCATTGGAGGCTATGCACTATCTTCCTTAGCATCAATTGTAACGTCGTCGACGGAATTCTCCACAACTCTGGATTCCTGCGGAGGTTCAGCATCTCCTAAATCTTCAACCAACTCTTCTTCTTCTACAATGGCAGCATCCTCTACTTTTTCCAGTATGAAGTTATGCTATATGCTGTCCACTGGAGCTTCTCGTGTCTTCTTCACAATACATTCTTCATTAGATTCTCCACATGAAGCCATGGAAGTCTGTTGAGTGTCCGAACGTCTGGAAGATAATTGATTTATTACTTGCTCCAGTTGATGAAGGGTTGCATTGAATTGGTTTACTGATTCTTCAAAGCGAACCTGTGATTCTTGGCTTGATGGATATGGACATGGTGTGTAGGAGAGAGGTGGTTCTTGGGAGTAATTGGATTGGCGTTGGTGCGGATAAGGATCATGTGGTAGTGAATGGTGAAAAGAAGCTTGTGAGTGTGGTGGTTCGAAGTTATGTCGAGAGGATGATCTCTGAGCACAGGGTGGGGCTTGTTGGTAGTTACAAGGTGGTCCACCAAATCTATCAGTTGGGCATACATTGTAAAATGGTCTTTGTCCATGATATCTAGGAGGATGTTGTTACCTAAAGGGGTGATCAGATCCTCGTGGCTCCATCTATCTTTGATTGCTTAGACCTTGATGCATAGTCCTGTTATAACTTCCATTCCTTGCAACAAAATTAGAACCAAACTCAAAGCGAGAGGGGTTAGAATTCATAATAGCTATCAGAAATAAGAGTGAAGAGAGAAAACAAATAAACAAGTAAAAGAAAAATATTTACAATAACCAATAATAAGGCACACGTTTGCAATTCTCCAGCAACGGCGCCATTTTAAAGAACTGAAGACTGATGGTTTAGAAGTTATAGTAAACTCTCGTTGTAAGTATAGTTACTAAACCAAGCAATCAACCTTTCTTACAAACGTTTTGGTTGTCACAAGTAACAAACCCCTAAATAAATTGATAACCGAAGTATTTAAATCTCGGGTCGTCTTCTCAAGGAATTGCAGGGAGGTATTTTCTTATTATTGATTATGAAGATTGTAAATCGGGGTTTTAAAAATGAGGAACAATAATTTAAATTGCAATTAAAATAAGTAAAAGACTGTAAAATAAATAAATAAATGTAAAACACACTTTTGGCAAGGTGTGAGAAATTGAAAGTCCTATCCTACTTATCCTTATCAATGATGATGAAAATTGAATCTTAATTCCACTTAGTTAACCTCTACTGGTGCAAAGGAAGGTCAAGTGACTAATTAGTTTGATCTTCAAATCCTAGTTAATTCCTAGAAAAAGATTGGGATTATTGAAGTTCAAGCTAATTAGCAAAGATAACAATTATCGATCACGTTGAGTCTAATAACTCCTGAGTTACTGATTTCCTAACCAAGACCAAAAGAAGAAAAATAAATCTACTGGAATAAAAATGTCTTCATATTGGAAGCAACAGTAACATAAATAAAGGGGAGCAATAATAAACTGAAATACCTCAAATAACATTAATTCAAAGCAGTCAAATCTAACATGGAAAAGTTCATAAGCCAAATAGGCAACATAAGTAATACAAGCATCAAAATATCTGAAAGTAAAAGAGAAATAAAAAGTAAAAGGAATATTGAACATGTGATGAAGAAGAAAAATTGGGAGTTGGAATAATAAAAATTCCTAATTTCTAAAAATCCTAATCCTAATCCTAAGAGAGAGGAGAGAACCTCTCTCACTAAAAACTACATATAAAATTACAAATTATGAGCTGATGATTATGAATGAATGGATTTCTCCACTTTATAGCCTCTAATCTGTGTTTTCTGGGCCGCAAACTGAGTCGAAAACAGCCCAGAAATCGCTGGAGAAGAAATCTGCCACGCTGATTTTTGTCACTGCGATGCGTCCGCGTGAAGCACGCGTTCAAATCGCCTATCTGTACGGCCACTATGGGAAATTATATATCAAATCGAAGCCCCAGATGTTAGCTTTCCAACTCAAGTGGAACCGCATCATTTGGATCTCTGTAGCTCAAGTTATGATCGTTTTAGTGCGAGAGGGTCAGGCTAACAGCTTTGCAGTTCCTTCAACTTCTTGTATTCCTTCCACTTTTGCATGCTTCCTTTCCATCCTCCAAGCCATTCCTGTCCTGTAATCTCTGAAAACACTTAACACATATATCAAGGCATCTAATGGTAATAAGAGAGGATTGAAGTTAGTAATTTAAAGGTCAAAGAAGCATGTTTTCAATCATAGCACAAAATCAGGAAGGAAAATGTAAAACATGCGAATAGTATGAATAAGTGGGTGAAGAGTAGATAAAAACCACTCAATTGAGCACAAGATAAACCATGAAATAGTGGTTTATCAAGGCGTAAACTATGTAGCCGCCGGTAAAGGTGGTGGAAGGCATGAAGGTGCCATCAAGAACGTTGCGCCACTACCACAATTGTTCTCCGTCACCACCATTACCACAGAGAGATGGAGACCCAGAACGATAGAAGAGAGAGAAAGATAGAACGAGAGAGAGACCACGAAAGGGAGATCACGTTATGATGAGAAAGAGAGGGGTGGAGGCCATGGAAGAGTGAGGCGGCAGAGGGTGACACATCTGTTGCCATCGTTGTTGGAGGAATTCACTGACGAGCTGCTCCCTTCCCATCTTTTGTTGGTGTTTGTTGATCGTTGTCTCAGATTTGGTCTCAGATTCAGCCTCTATTGTAACACCCTGACTTTTAACACGTCATGATCGTACTAAAAGTGAGGCATTACTGACCTGTTTTTCGTATTTACTATTTAATACTGAGCCTTTAGTTCGATTTCGCGTTTCAATTTTTAGGAAAAAGCCGAAAAGTTTTGTTTCTATTAATTAAAATCATATATCAAAGATCTCCAAGCAATACTAGTCACATAGTTATTAATAATAATAAATATCATACAAAAGAATTCAAATGAAACTCAGATACAACTCATATCCCTCTGTATAAAATAAAATCTTAACTAACAAAGGCGAGGGAATTCTAGGAAAGCGACTCAACACATAAACTTAACTCAAATAAGACTAATAATTGCCCACAGCTTCAAACTGAATCTTCGAACCTGTGTCACTGAAAGGGTGAAAGATTTTGGGGTGAGAACAAACCACGCGTTCTCAATAGGGAATGAGAATGCTGTAAGAGTAATGAAATAAAATGCAAATAATTAACTTTACTACTCAATAAAACTATATTTTTATCAAACTTTTGAAAATACTTTTTACTATTACTTTATATAATTAATTACCTTCTTTAAATTTTTAGAACTTAAGACAAATCTCAATCACAACTTCAGTTCTCAGTCACCTCAATACACAAACTAATAGCACAGGAAGCAGATCAACACACAAATAAATAGCAATAAGATAAACAGTACAATCACAGAGAGACAAGATAAGCAAACACAATCAAAAGCAAATGTGCAAACAATGATGATGCATGTCTAGTCCTATCACAGGTAATGAGCTCATTTGTCGACGCAATCCGACTCGCAAGTCAGATAACGCATTCCAGCGGCATAACCTCTACAAGTTTTTACTTCTTGCAGACGCTGATTCTCTAGCTGAAGTATGCCGAACATGACCTCTGCAAGTACTTGTAGGCGCTGATTCTCCAGCTGAAGCATGTGCCACTTTCTCCTAGAAGCCATTCCATACACACGGGCATCCCCGCATAATCATTCACACATAAAGCCTACGCCCTCCAGTGAGCGTTACGTACCGCCGTCCTCACTGAACCGTCTCTATTGTGTCAAGTGAGCGTTATGTATCGCCGTCCTCACTAGACACTTCGCACTAAGGCCCAACAACACTCAATATCTTTTCAGTCACTGTTCTCTGCTCTTCTGTGGCAGAGGTCTCTTTACTTAATAAACCGAATTCAAGTCATTTTTATTTAAAACCAACACCTCTCTTTATAACATTTCCAAACCTCCGAAACCACTTTACTTACAACAAGTTCTTCTTTCATACAAAAACCAGTTCTTTCTTAACCATGATTTTCCCAACCCAACTTCAAAACTATTTCAGATTTAAATCTCTTTAAAACAATCATTTTTAAGTAAATCTCACGGCAGGGTCTCGACACTTTAGGAAGGATGACAGTCAAACTCAAAACATAAAGTCTTTCTTAATAAATCAAACCCAAACATAAATCTTTTCTTAATAAATCAAAAGCCAAATAATACAATTTTTCAAGTCCAACCTTTTTCTAAATATTTCAAACAAAGTCTTAAGTTTTATGATAAAATTTCGACAGCATCTCTCCTAAAACTCGGACTTTGCCACCCTTTTTGGGTCCCAACCGAACCATTCTCAACCTCTTTTCAAACATTTCCAAAATCAGAAATTATTTTCAAATTTCAGTTCAATACCAACAAATCAAACCGACTTTCCAACTCAATAATCAGAATTCTCAGCATTCCTAAACAATCAAGAAATCAAATACATATTCATCACATTTAGTCACAAATGCAATTCAAACTTATCATTTAGTCATTCTAAACAATCATAAATTATTTGTAAATATCCACTATACTTCTATGACATTCATAAATTAAAAACAGTTAATTTCAACATGAAATTTCCTACCTTCGTACGAAATTAGAATCAACGAAAACTTTGGAGAAGCTTTCTAACCGAGCTGCTGAAAAAAAAAAATCTGAAATCGTCTGTACCTCTTAGAACTCCAATTGACCAAACTCAAGGAGAAAAAGAACTACATTACCGTCAATTTCTACCGAATAAAAGTAACACCAACATATAAAGAAGAAGGATACAAATATTTTTATTAGATTAAATTTTTCATTAGAATTACGGATCTCAAAAAATCGAAGTTGGACGAAAAGAGTTATAATTTTCTTTCATGCAAGCTTCGGTCTCTCTCCCCCTATTTCCTTTCTTCTGGGTCGGTGGTAATAAGAGAGAAATGAAGAATGATAATAGGTAATTAATGAAACAAGGGAATTGGTGTCACATTATCTATATATATATACTTATATATAAACAAGCCACGTTTTGGCTTTTCTTTCCTTATTCCTTTAATGGGCCAAATGGATAAGGAACTTAGTTAATAATAATAATAATAATAATAATAAATTTTATTTTATTTATTAAAATAATTTTTAATAAATAATTCAAACTAATAAAATAAATTATAATTAATTTAAACTTTAATAATCATAAAATTAATTTAATTATTCTTAGTAAATTAATTTCTAAAAATAAAAAATTTTAACTAATAAAATAAATTATAACTTATTTATATTTATATTTTTAAAAATATGGATTGTTATATTTATTTTGCTTCGATTTGTGTTTGTCTTTTTTTCTGTTTCGTTTTATTTTTGTTTCATTTTGTTTCTGCTTTTACTTTATTTTATTTTTACTTCATTTTACTTTTTTTTTTGCTTTTGAATTGATTTTACTTGTGTTAAAAAAAGTTTATTGTACTAAAAATTTCTGATTAAATATTTTGCTGTAACTAACTAATTATGTTAAGGCAAAAATTCTGCTTCTAATCATGTTAAAAATTAATTATGGCAAAATTTTTAGTTATGGATCTGTGTTGATTATGACAAGAATTTTGTTATAAAAAAAAAGAGCTTGTTAGTAGAGAAAAGATAGTAATGAGAGAGGAGGGTAAATAGATGGTGGACAAGGTAAGAGTAATGTTGGAGGACAGTGTGGGTGGAAGAAAAAAGAGAATGGAAGAGGTTGGCGGCGAGGTGTTCAACGAAATGTCACTCTGAGGAATGGGTTGAATGGAGGAGGGTGACTTCGAAGATTGGTCTTTGGATTTCCAAAGAGCGGAGAAATAGGAAATAAGGTGGTTACTCTGAGTGAAGTCATGGATAAATTAATAAATTTATATTTCAAAAACGTTTTTTTTTTAACGTTAACGATTAATAAGGATTTAATTATAAAATCTAATATTTATAAGAATCCAATTGAAAAGAAAAAAGTATAAAAATCTAATTAAAAATTTGATAAAATTATAGTGATCGACAGAATAATTAAATCTAAAATTTATTAGTGATAATTTTATTAGTTTTGTCGATCAAAGTTTATTTTTATAGATATTAAATTAGTTTTCATTTATTATAATTAGTTTTGTACGTGACAAAATTTTGTGTGGACAACAATAATTATTTAATCATAAAATTTCATAAAAAAAACTTCTCAACGATTTTTTGTTACGTTAAAAAAAATAAACCTTTTCTGATGTTAAATATACTATGGGCTTAAGACTAAAATATATATATAGTATAGGCTTTAGACTAAGAGAAACCCACCGTAGGTTTCGTTTTTGGTCAGCAGGTGTTTTTATTTTATGTCATACACCGTCTCGAAACTTACACTAGAGAATGTCAAGCCCAAAAAGACAGACCAAACAGGAATTTCTGGTTGAAAAAAAAAAAACTTGTGATCTCATAGATATAATTTCTTACCAAAAAAATGTTACTGTGAAACGTAATGCTTAAAAAACCAAGTAAAAGTTTAAAAATATTTATGTGTTATTTTAATAATAACATGTTAGATGTACACTAAAATTAGCTGCTAAAATAAAATACACATTAAATACAAAATATATGTTAAAAATAAATTATATTACACATATATTTAAATTTTATACACAAAATAAATGATAGCTGATTTTAACTAATGATTTTAGTGTGTAAATAATATTTTTATTTTATTAATTATTAATATATAAAATTACAGAAAAACGCTAATATTTGTTGGTGGCAATTGAAAATGGGTCCTTTTTTAGAAAAAAGAAATTATATGTGTAGTGTGTAACTTTTAAATTATGAACTATATTTATATACATACTTTGTTTATATCTATTATATATTATTAATTTTACAATTAAAATATGTTACGTGTTAATTTTTTATTATAATTGAAATTAAATTTTTTCTTTTAAAATTAAAAAGTTCTTCCATCTTTCTTCTTCCTTCTTTGTCTCTCAAGCTCTTTTACTTACTCTATTTCTTTTATATATCATTATCAATGACTAATTACAAATTTCGAAAACAAAATGTACAATATAGTATTCTCTAATTACATTCAAGTTAAATTAGAGCTAAAATTGAAATATTGAAATTGAAATATTATATATTAATAACTAATTTAATAATCAAAATGTGTCGCATAATACTCTCTTATTAAAATTGAGAGAAAATATGTTCCTCTAAAATTAATAAGCTCCCTTTCTACATTCTCTTATCTAGCTCTCTTCCTTTTTCTATTTCTCTCTACACTTTCCACTCTATATATCATTTTTATTTATATTTTATATTAGTAATTTGACAAATCAAAATACCAACAAACTATAACTCAAATGTTATAATCTTCCCATACCCACTTAGAGCGTTAGAGGTATCTGTCACCAAATATTTTTTTCATTACAGTAAAAATAAAATTTTTTCTTTCAAAATTAGCAAACTTCCTCTCTTATTCTTCTTCTTTATTTTTCTCTCTCTTTTTTCTCATTTTCTATTTTTCTTACCCTTCAATTCTATAAAAAAAAATTAAAATTAACAAAATAATATACTTAAAATAAAATAATAATAATAATGATAATAATTATATTATTATTATTTGCATATTTTTTATTTAGTTTTAAATTTTTACTACTTATTTTTCTAATCTATATTTTCACTTATCTTCCTTCAAATATTTATTACATATAATTTGAAAAAAAAATACTAATATTATGACTAAAAGTTAGAATTAGATTCAATTATTTGAAAAAAATATTTTGAGTTAATTTTATAACTATCAATATAAATTTTTTTATGTTAATATTTAATTATATTTTTATATACATAAAAAATATATTATTTTTAAATAGTAAGCATAAAAATTAATTATTTATATTTGTATAACAGACTTTACACCTAATTAAATATAAAAGTATATACATTAAATTCTTTCAAATTTTAGATAATAAATATTAAAGTTTCATTATTAGTAAAAAGTTAAACTCTTTCACATAAAAATAATAACTAAAATTTTTATTATTTAATTTTTTTATTTACGGAGATCCTGATCTTTTTAGCCGACAAAAACTTTTGTCAAATAATTTGATTCTATAATTTTTTGTGCCATAATCTATAATATCAGAACAATACAAGCCGACACAATTTTAAAAGATTTATATTTTTGTAATATTATTACGGTAAAAATACTAGTTATTCTGTATATATTATTACCAAAATCGTGGGGCTATAACAGGGGCTACCGATTTATACCCGCAATTCTTGGATCGGGGCCCCTCTAAACATGAAAAGCCACAAGTAAGTAACCTGTTTTTATATATCCAGGTTCCATTCGGTTTCCTAGTATGTATATATATGCTGCTACTTTCCATTCAACTTTTTATAGAGTAAGACTGAGAGGGCCTATCTAAGTGCATATAGTGATTCCTCACCGGGGCCAAGAGTTAATTGTGTCCAACCATGCATTGACCTATTTTGAAAAAAATCATTCTCACATTTTGCTGAGATCATCTTGGTCCATGCATTTTTACTTTCTATTTTATTTAACACCGTTTTTTTTTTTTTTTTGTGTACTCTACAACCGCATGAGAATTACTTAGAAGTTCGTTTATATATATAAGAGAAAAAATAAAAAAAGAAAAAAAAAGCACAATAATAATAACGATGCATGGGTACTTAAGTAATTAAGCTATAGCTAGAGCCGAATTAGGGATTGGGGTTGTTGGTGTTAGAATGCGATGGAGAATTATTGAGCAGTGGAAAATGTAGCATAGAAAAAGACCGCTGAAAAGATCATTAGTTACGTCCTCTCAAACCTTTTAACTCCACTGTTACCAACAATAATGCCATATATGTGGACAATATAGCTTACTCAAGATCTCTTAATTATTACTATAAGCTTCAACTACATTAGCCAATATCTATGGATAACCATTCATCATTAAACTTGGTTATCATCCATTCATTCACCTTAATTAAGTCTAATCATCGATGCTTATGATGATGATATTTATCTAAACTAGTTCGTTTTGAGGATACATTATTTCATATATTGTTTAATGTTGTCGGCCTTGTTGACCTGCACAACACTTTATTTTCAGGAACTGTACCATCAAAGCTTGAGACCCCAGGGTGTCATTTTAATTCCGTCCAGTAACTGGCGCAACCCTAATTCATTCAAGCTAATTAAGCATCGTATTGTATATGCATTTATTACAGATAATAACATGATAAATAGTAGCACTTTTTTTTTTTTACGATGAAAATAGCATGTCCAAATTCTAGAAGTAAAAAAAGAATAGAAAAGTCACCAAAAAAAATAGAAATTTTTTTTTATATACCATTAATAATTGTTTTATAATTAAATTGAGTAGATTGAAACTATAAATTTTATCTTTAAAAATATATGAAGAATCAACAAATAGTCAAATTGCATGCAGAACGGCCAAAAGAATATATTAAAAATAAAGGAAATAATTAACAAGGGTAGACTTTTTAAGCTTTTTATATATAAACAAGTTAAATAAATGTATTTCTTTAACTCTTGCCAATACCGTACAACATTAGTTGGTAAAACCCCCCAATAAAAAATGGAAGAAAAATGGAGCATGATTGAAAGGAAGAAGACGACAGGGACACTCGAGAGTGCGAGAATGTGCAACTTGAAGAAGGGGCGGCCTAATAATGGTAAAATAAATGTGTGTGTGGAAATGCAAGGCCTAAAGATGCTTGATTATTTTGTTTCCTCGGGCCCTGTGGAGAACTTGAAAAATTCTTTTGATGGGAAAAAAATTTTAACATTAAAAAATATAATAGTATTATTATATAACAACAAAATTTATAAATATATCTATTTTTTAATATTTCGTCATTATTAGTATGACAATAAATGAATTATTTTAAAGATAAATATTATAAAATATTTTTGAGTAATACTCTTCAAATCGTAAATAATTTAAAATTTTTTAATAAATAAATTAAAGAAAATATTTTTGATATCTTTATAGTATAAATAAGTAAATTATCCACAAAAAAATATTCTTCCATCTTGTTTTCTTAAAAAACCAATGAAATTTAAAAAATCATTAAAAAATAAACCAATTAGGATTATGATGATGAAGAACCTTTTTGGGAGAAGAGTTATCAAGTAAATGGTTTAAGAATTGAAGAGCCCATCATATTGAATTTGAAAATATTAGTGAATGGGAGAAGAGCACAAATATGTTTCACTCGTTATACAAGACTCTAGTCAAATCATAATTATACAAATATCATCATTAAATCAAATACAATACGTTTGATTTTAGGTCATGAATATAGCATACTTTACAAAATAGTTATAAAAATCTATAAATTATTTATACACGATTTTATAGAATACACGCTTAAAATAATTTGTCTCTTACGAGTTTTTACTCACTTTGATCTAAAATCACATACATATATAAAGATACTGTAAAAATTTAAAATTCTCAGTAGATATGACAATTTTCTTTATTTATGTTGGTATTAGCCATTCGTCATGAAAAATGTCGTGACTATTACAGTTATATAAAAATAATTTTAATGCAATGCAAATATATCTTATATGATATTATTAATTTTTTCACTACAAAAAAACGTTGAGTATCATCAAATTTATCGGTAAAAAAACAAAAAAATTCACCGATATTATGTTTACTGGTGGATTTTCTATCTAATTAAATTCGACGGTATAAATCTCGCCAGTAAATATTTATCGTCGGATTTTAATGTCCACCGATAAATTGCAACGAATTTTCACCGGTAAAAAATCTGATGAATGTTACTGGAAAAAAAAATTCGACGATAACGTTGGCGCTATAAATTGAGCCTTCGTGCTACTTTACCGTCGGAAAAATCCGACGAAAAATATTTTTTGTTTTTAAAAAAAAATATGAATAGTCACTATCGTCGGACTTTTTCGTCGGTAGATCTGCCAGTAGCGTGAATATTTTCTTTTTTTTTTTCAATCTATGATGGACCTCAATAGTTAACAATTAATAGTCAACTTTCAATAACATCGAATAAATTAATATTTTATCTAAAAAAATTATATATATATATATATATATATATATATATATATATATATATATATATATATATGTGATGTAAAATATCAAATATACAGAATGTAAATATGAAACGAAAATTTGATAATGAAATACATAAGATAAAACTATATTGCTATTAATCTTATTCAGATTCATCATCTTCTTCCTCTGGTTCATCGTCATCCTCTTCTGAGGTTATTTCCTTATCATTGAACTCGTCTTCTTCTTCTTTGTCTCCATCAACCCCATCTTCTTCTTGAAGATCATCGTCATTCAGTGGTAGTGTGTCATCGTTTACACTAAGGTCAATGATGTTATCATCCATAACAGTCAATCTAAGGGTGATCGGATCACCAGTATCAACCATCATTTTCGAAGGAGTTGGGTCATGAATTTAGAAAGGTTCCTGACCATATGTCCCATCAAATTCGATGCGACCTCTTGACTTAGTCTTAACCACAATCACCCAACTAGACTTGCATGACCCCAAATAAGGCAAATAGTATAACTGTCATGCATTTTGAGGTAGAATAAAAGGATCGTAGTGCCTATATTTCCTAATCACATTTACTTCAGTGATATTGTTGTCCTTGTATGTCGTGTTCCTTGTCACGAACTTGGATTATACAAATACCTTATACGTAGTGCAACCAAAATACTCTAATTACACCATACCAATTAGAATGACCACTGCCTGAATCCCCACGAACCTAGCCCTCGGTGCTATCTGTTTTCTTTTCAACCGACCATTGTAAAGAATGGAATCGATATCCATTAACATTGTATATTGGTAGCTTGTGCCCTTTTTCATTGGACCCCAACTAAGTGCAATTAGTTCAAATCTGTTGTGCTAGCTAGATACACTCTGATGTATTCTCTGAAGTAATTGAAAAAATTGTTTAGTGATGTATCAGGATTTATTTCCTGGAATAACCTATGATACAATAGGATAAATAAGAAAACTTCAGTGCAATGAAGTTTTGATTAGATGATGAAGATAGTATCCTACTAAATACAATAGTTATGAAGGCTTAAAAATTCACATCAGGTAGGGTAAAACCTGGTCACAGTTAAGCAACACATGCAGATGTGCGACATTGATTTCCTTTTTCTCTAACCAATATTCACTAACCGTGCTCATTGTAACTCCTTTAGAAATAAATATTGGATATGTTGGTCCTTTGATCCTGACGAGGTTTCTCTCCTCTCATCATTCCTTCCAACTCTTATTCTATGTGACTCAACATAAGACTCAAAATAGAAGGATCAAAATAGATGTTTCTTTAGCTAGGAATGCTTCACAAATACTACCCTTAATTTGAGCTCTGTTCTTCACGTTGCGCTTGAATAATCCAATCATCCTCTCAAACGGGAACATCCACCTAAATTAGACTGGCCCCATATTCTTGTTTCGTACGGCAGGTGGATTGATAATTGTTCCATGACATCAAATAATCTGAGAGGGAATATCCTCTCTAACTTACAAAGTATGATTGGAATGTTCTTTTCCATGATTGTGAGATCATTTACGTTAAATTTCATAGCATATAAATCCCTAAAAAACTCACTTATTTCTGTAAAGGATTTTTAGATGTTGGTAGAAAGTTTTCGAAACGCAACAAGAAGCAATGACTCGATAAATACATGACAATCATGACTCTTCAACCCAGCAAACATACCTTGTGAGATATTTTCACACCTACCCAAGTTAGAGGCGTAACCATCGAAAAACCTCAATCCTCAAATCCACCTACATATATTTTGCCTCTGGTTCTTTGTTAGAACGAATACCGCCTTTGGTTTAGCCTACTGGCTGTTATCAAGTCTCGTTAAGTTTAGCTCTGCCCGTCTTCAAATGTCTATCAAGTCTAACCTTGCCTTATTGTTATTCTTTGTCCTCTTATCGTCCATTTGTGTGCATGACATTATCAAATACGTTCTTTTCAATATGCATCACGTCAAGACAATGTCGAAACAAATTGTCTTTCTAATAAGACAAGTCCCAAAATACACTCTGCTTGGTTCAATTATGCTCCTTACCATATTCCAGAGGTCTCACACCTGCCCTGTTATTAACGATCCCTCGGATTCTACTAATGTGATGCCAAATTTGCAAACCACTCAATCTCATGAGTGCATCTTCTTGTTCAGTTTTATTCTTCCTAAACAAGTCTTTGTTGCACCGAAAAGGATGATCAATATCGAGGAACCTTTGATAACAATCAAATCACAAATTCTTACCCAATTCGTCAACCAAAATGCCTTTATATCTTCTATACAAATGGGACACGACATTCTGCCCTGAGTGGACTAACCTGATAACATTCTGTACGCAAAAAAGTTGTTAATGATCCATATCAACATAATATACAATTGGAAGTTTGGCTTGGTTAAAATATAATACGTTTCTACACTATTAATCCACAACTCCATCAACTCATCCACCAAGAATTGTAAAAAAACATCTATTTTGGCCTTTGAATTACTTGAACCAAGTATGATACAAGTTAAGAATATGTAGGGATCTTTCATGCACATTTAGGGAGGTAGGTTATAAGGAGTCACCATTACAGGCCAACAAGAGTATGTATTACCGAAATTAGAATTTGGTAAAAATCCATCAGAGCACAAAACTAATCTAACGTTCTGGGCTCGCTCGCAAATGTAGAGTGAACTGTATCAAAGTGCTTCCAAGCATCTCCATGTTACGAGTGTGTCATAAAACCATAAGCTCTCTTGTTGTTACTATGACAGGTCATGTGAGGGGCCGAACTCATGGATGCATACAACTATTTTAGCCTAGGAATTAAGGGCGGGTAGTGCATCTGTTTGTTTGAAATTCTCTTTAACCACCGTTTACCAATTCGTTCTTTCTCGACTTGAAATATCAGTGCATCACAAAATTTACAAGCAGTTAGATCTACGTTCTCCTTGTAATACTGTATACAACTATTCAAACAACAATCAATTTTTACCGAATTTAAAACTAATTTCGAAAGTAACTTCTTTGCTTTGTAGTGGTTCCGGGGGATGCCACTAGTCCCGGCAGGTACTGAGTCATTGCAAAAGGTAGCCCACTTATCAAAAGACTCTTGTGTGTGATTTGACTCAAACTTAATACTCATCATTCTAACACATGTAGACAATTTCGAATGAACAGACCCCTCATACAAGAATTTCGCAGCAAATTCTAATAAATGATAAAAATTCTTTACCTCTGGGTTAGACTCTTGTTCAGCATCTTCCGTATCAGTAGCATCTATTGCATCAAACACCATATCGTTGTGTCTCTCTTGGTTACCCTCCCAATTCATTTCTTCCATGTTTGGTTCTCTAACTACCTGAACCTTCGTCGATCGACCCCCAACCATATTGAAATTCGAGGCACACTAGTAAATTCCCTACTCATCCACTTCTCCGTATTCCATCCACATCCAATACACATCCTTAAACCCATTACGGTAGAAGTGAAGTGTTATATCCGAATGTCCTAACCACTTAGTCAGCCGATAGTACTAGCACGAAAACCTAAACGGTTCCATGTTGAAGACATACGCAACACGTGTCAACCCCCTCAAAGAATTCAATTTTTAAACCCTCTGTGCACTGTTGTTCTTATCAAACATCTACAAATAATGACTTGAAATCATCTTACAACAAACACCCTAAAATTCATCCAACACCATAACTTATTAAAATTTTAGAAAATTTGGCAACGTGTCTCTATAATTTGAATCTCTAACTCCAACCAAATCTAACGATTATCATTTTCTTACAAACCAAACATGTTTTAAACAATTTAAACGAAATTTTGGTAGAACTTTTCCTTAATTCAAAGACATCCACTAAATAAATTTAACCGTTTTTACAGAAAAAACAACTACATGTATAAATTAGAACAAACACGAATTCACCTTAACCGTTCTAGTGTATAACCCCTTATAACTCCACAATTTTCAAGCAAACAAGAGTTTTGAGAAGGCGCCTCTACTTCTGTCTTAAAACACTATCCTATAAAAAGTATGTCCAACATAAAACTTAAACAATTAATATATTTAGAGATAAAAAAATCTACTTAGAACACGGATGCATAGAATACGGAAGAAGCAAACTCCAATTGATCTCAGATAAATAGCATCGTCCTAATAAAAAAGAAAACTTATTAAATTCAGGCTTTTTTATTTATATAAATATTAAAAATGTTTAATTCCCTAAATAGGCACAATGGAAAAATATTGTCAAAGTGCGCATAGCCAATTCACGTGAAGCATTTGCGAAATAGATTTTGCTATCATTTTGTACGTAGCACTGACAAATGAATTTTTGTCGGTATAGAATTTATCAAGTGATCAATCGTAGTATAGTCTAAACCAACACAAAATCCATCGCCAAACAAATCTACAATCTATAACCGAGAGTATTAATCTCCCGAGTCGTTCTCCCTTGGAATTGCCAAAGTATGCATCTTATTGATTTAGTAAGCTTTGTTGAGTTCTTGATGGTCTTAGCAAGTAATGAGAAACAACAATCAATTATCAAAAGGACTTGACTTAGGGTTGGAATTAGAAGTCTCTATCATTATAGTTCACTCAATGTTGATAGCCGTTAGCCTTTGCTCCGTTTAGTCATCCCCTGAATATAGAAGAAAGTCAAATGGAAACAATTGACTTGAGTCACAAGTTCTAGCTTCACCTTATGGGAATCTAGTTTTAGTGCACTTCAAGGCAATTGGCAAGCTCTAACTTCAAATCAACCCTTGATATAACTATTCAATTCATTCCAATGACCAAACCCTATGCCAAGTATAAAAGTTCTACTCCATAGCTAGTATTGACATTTTATCGAACATGTGATGAGCAAGAAGGGAAAGTCATAGTGAAATGAAGAGAAAAGTAGAATTAAGAAAATATTGCAACACAAGGAATTAGCAACAAGCATCAAAGAACAACAATGAAGATCAACAATCTCGAATATCAATGAAATCCAAAATTCATAGAGTTGAATCCTAGATCCAAGGAATGTCAACAATTACAACTACAACTTGGAATTGGAAGAGAAAACCTATTACATGAACAAGGTAAAACGAAAGTTGCAATGGATCTCACCAAGGAATGAGTAAAAATCCAGAATTTTGATGAAGAAGAACCCTAGTGAAAGCTTGAGAGAAGTTGATGAATCTAGAGAGAAGTTGGAGTTTCTCCCTCTAACAAAGTAACTAACTCTCAAAATATCTAAAAAACTAGAAAATGAACTAAGTGTCCCCAACCTTTGCCCCCTTGGTCCTCTTAAGTCTTTTCCCGCCAAAGCAATCCTCAAAAGTTGGGATCTCTAACCAACTCCATGCCTAAGTCACGTGACTTTTTAAAAAGATCATTTCCGAGCATCGGCGCGCACGCGCACCTTACGCGTGCGCGCCCTGGATGCGGCTCTGGAGTATGCGCGAAGGCGGAGTGTACGCGTACGCGTCCATGAAGATCCTGGCTTGGCTGCTACTCTAGCCGGCCCGTGGCTTGGCTCCTAGCTTCGGCTTCACATTGCTCTCATCCGCGCGGGCGCGCCAGGTGCGCGCACGTGCCCATGCGAAAATTTCCAAAGCTTCAATTTTCATGCTTCCTTTCCTTGCACCCTTCTTCCTTCTCTTTTCCTGTTCATTCCTACTCTATACCCTGAAACCACTTAGCACACAAGTCACGGCATCGAATGGCATCAAGAAGAGATTAGAAATGTATCTATTTTAGTGCAAAATAAGCATGTTTTCATTCATGAGACAAAGCTAGGAAAGGAATGCAAATCCTTGTATTTTCATGCAGAAAGTGTGTGAAATCATTGATAAACCCTTTGAAATTAGCACAAGACAAGCCCTCAAAATGGGGTTTGTCAACCTCCCCACACTTAGATTCTAGCATGTCCTCATGCTTAGGAAAATGCAATGAAATGTAGAAGACCAAGGATCACAAACGTATGGGACTCATGGAATGCAACCTACTTATATGCATGCAACTACGACTAATGCGGTTATCTACTTGGTTAGGGACAAATCAGCTTTCTTATGACATATGCTAGCGCATGGGGTACAATGGTGGTCAGTGCATAGATCTTTCCAAATTCTAAACATCAAATGCAATTTATGCAACCTTGCATGAGGAATGCTCGCGAGAGCCGGGAATCAAAGGATTGAGCGTCGAACCCTTACCGGAAGTATTTACACTCTAGTCGCTCAAGTTTAGGGTTAATTCTCTCAATTCTCCCCTAATCATGCTTTCTAAGATTTGTTCTTCTTCTAACAGTCAACACGTATTTCATGCATGCATACATCTATCATGAGGTCTTCTCCTTAGGTTGTAATGGGGTTAGGGTCAAGGTAGGATCATATATGGCTAGTGGGCTTAAAACTTGGATCTTTGATGAACTTAAACCTTCCCCCCTAACCTATACAATGTCCTATACAATTAAGTGCTAGTCTAACTACCCATTCCTCACTTTTTTTTCACATACTCATGTCTTTTCTATTCATTCACCAATATTTATGCATTGACTTCTCTTATTGAGCTTCACTTCGGGGCATTTTGTCCCCTTTATTGCTTTTCTTGTCCTTACTTTTTTTTTTTTCATATTATTCTGTTATATATTTTTTTTCTCATTTCATTTCCTTCTTCTTCTTATGCACAAGAACATCAATGCATAAAGTCTATTCATTCAATCAAGACATGAGCATGCACCCAATTCCTTAATATTTCCAATAATAAAGCAAAACTACCCTTTTATCCACCCAATGTCCCCAACCCACACTTGAATGATACTCACATATGCTAGCCTAAGCCAATCAAAGATCCAAATTAAGGACTTTCATTGTTTTCCGCTTTACGGCTTGTAATGTGCTAAATTAAGGAACAAGTGGGTTAATTGTAGGCTCAAATTGGTTAACAATGGAAGACAAAAGGTAGGCTATTTGGGTAAGTGGGTTAATGAACGATGGCCTCAATCACATAAATGCATGATTACACAAAATAATGGACATAAAGAATGAAACAAAGCAAAGATTACAATCATAGGAAGAGAATAATACGCACAAGAAGGAAAGATAAGTGGTTATAAGATGTAACCACACTATTAGGCTCAAATCTCACTTGCTTGTGTTCTTTTAGCTCAATACCATGTTCCAAAATATAATTCTTCATGCAATTTTGGCATCAAAGCATTTAAAATTCTGCAGTGCCCCATGATTGTCCCCAAAGTGTTGGTTCTTTAAGAAAGGATTCATTGTTCCAACCAAGTAAATTTATCATGCAGATGGTGTCAACTAAAACCTACTCATGCACCCTATCCTAATGTATTCAACTTATTCAGATGTTACCTATGGAGATCGGTCGGCCGACCTCCCCACACTTAAAACTTAGCACGGTCCTCCGTGCTATAGGTTAGGCGCAGTGGTTGGTCGAACTCTGAGTGATCCTCATCGCCGATGTCAAAGCTCTCGCCGCTTGAAGTTGCGGTGGATGTGGAGATCTCGGGTTCCTCCATAGGTGGTGTGACTACGCTTAGGATCTTTTTCACATGAGCATAGCGGCGTTGGTTACGCCGCTCATAACGGTCCAATTTCTTGTGAAGGTCCTCAAGGCGTTGGGCGGTCGATTTCTGAGATTTAGATGAAGAGGTAGTGTTGCGAGTCGGTGGGGGTGGTCCAAAGTTCTTGGTGGCTTCCGGAGGCTTGAGGCATCTCTTGGTCGGAATGATATCACCATCGGCCGGAATTGTGGTCCTTCTATCTTTAGCCTCTCGGTTGACGCCGGCTTTTGCAACCAAGTTGGTCACCAAAGCGGGGAATGGAAGATTTCCTTTGGCATGAATGCGCCCCATGGATTGGCGGATGACATGCGAAATGTTGACCGGCTTCTCGGTTAAGATGCACCATATCAATAAGGCCAACTCGGCGGTGATGGATGACCCATGCGTACTTGGGAGCACATAGTGGGCTAGGATTTGGGCCCATGCGGTGGCTTCTTGGGTGAGGTGGCGGACATCTAAACCCTTGGGTCTTTGCTTGATGGTTCCCCGAATCCAGTAAGCGTCGGGTAAGGCGATGACACGGAGGATCGCGCTCCAATCGAATGCGCGGTCATCGCATGTGGCCAAGACTTCTTTGTAGGCATCATAGTCATCCGTTGATGGTTCAAGTCCAAGGACTTCTTGGATGGTGTCCACCGTGACCGACACTTGCTTTCGGCGCACAAAGACTGATGTGAGAAGGGGAGAGTGGAAGTTGGAGTAAAATTCCACTACCCATGAGAGATTTGCCTCCTTTGGTTGCCTCAAGAGGAACTTCCATTGTCTTTGCTCAATATGTGGCATCACAATCGGACGGAGGTGAGCCGGTAGGACTAGGAGGGGTTCCGGATGATAGTTCCTCTCAATCATTGTAGCGTAAACAAGTTCGCAATAGCGGTTGGGAAACTTGTTCGAATCCTTAGGAGGGTTGTCCTTCTCAAGAGCGTCAACGGGGCCCTTAGATTTCCTTAAGAGTGGCTTGGCCGTTGGCTCTTGGCGCGCTTTAGCGGAAGTTGGCTTTTTGGGAGCTTTCCCTTTGTTCTTCTTGATGACCATCCTATGAAAATAGAGAACGGGAAAACATTAGACCCAAATAAGCGGAAATAACGCGAGTATGTAAAGAAAAGTTATGCCATAGAATGTAGATATCCTTGTCACATGACAGCTGCAACATGTAACTATGATAACATGAGGAGAGCAAGGCAAACATATTCATATGGTGTAAGGGTGATTTAAGCATGCAAGTAGGGAGCATGAGGAGCATATACCCTTAAGAACCACAAATTGATAAATGAGAGGCAAGTTAGTCAAAGTGGGCTCAAAAGTCAAGTATGCCTTTCATCGAACACTTGGTGTGCATCCTGTTGTAGTGTGAGTTCAAGATGTTGAAAGCAATGTAGTATTTCACAATCCACTATGAATGATTACAGTGCACAGTAATAGTAGAAAGAAAAAGGCAAGCAACACAACTTATTCACCAATGCAAGTAAAATGGAAACCTAAATGCCCCTGAAGAGTCAAGGTGAGGGAGAGAGGAAGGGAAAAGAAGGGAGAATAAAAACAAAATTCTCTTAGAGAAGTAGCTAACTAAAAAGAAGTTGAAAGTAAATGAGTGAGAGCCACAAGATATGGTGGCTTAGTATAGTACCTTGTGATGAGGTTGTGGTGTGGGTTGATGGGGAGTGGTGAAGAAGGTAGAGGGTGGTGGAATGAAGTGTAGAAGAGGGAATGGAGGGATTAGGGTGAGAAATGGGTGTTCCTCTTCTTTAAGTTGGATGTGTAGTAGAGGGTATGAGAGTGGGAGGGAAATGTGAAGTGAAAGTGAAGGAGTGAGTGTGCCCCTTTTTGTTTTCATTTGCGCCGAACATCTGCGCGTGCGCGCACAATGTGCGTTCGCGCAGTGAGACGAGCTGGAGAGGGACGCGCGCGCGCGCTCTGCGCATGCGCGCCCATGTGCTTGGGCTGGGGGCACAAGGGAGGCACAGGATTGGCACAACTCTCTGGTGTATGTACCAGAAGTTACTGCAGGAGCTTCGGCGCGCGCGCGCGCAGTGCGCGCGCGCGTCAGCGTGGTTGTGCCCCAGGCATGGTAGGGGCCTGGAGGGGGCTCAACTCTCTGTGAAATGGCCCAGAGAGGAGTGCAGGACGAAAGGGCGCGTACGCGGCTATGGGGCGCGCGCGCACTCTGCGCTTGCAGTGTTAGGACGCGTACGCACCAAATGCGCGTACGCGGCAGAGGTTTTGGGCTTGGGGCGTGGTATAGGCCTGAGAAAGGCCTAACTCTCTGGAATATGTACCAAGAGTGCAGCAGGGCAATCGGCGCGGACGCGCATAGCATGCTTGCGCGTCAATTGGCAGACTTTGCCCAGGGGCGCGGACGCGCCATATGCGCGTGCGCGCGAGATTCTTGTGCTTCAGGCATGGTCGTGGCATGGTGTGGGCATAACTCTCGGGTAAATGTATGGGGGCTATGTTTTGCGATCCACGCGTCCGCGCACTCTGCGCGTTTGCGTGGTTGACCTTCGAGTACCTTAGGGGCGCGCACGCGCCAGACGCGCGCATGCGCAGAGGGGGGTTGTTTTCCTAATTATGCATGTGTCTATACCACTTTTGACAGTACAACCTCCCCTATCCACATAGCTGCCTAAGCACTATATCAGGGTATTTTACTTGGCACATCAACAATGAATTTGAACAAATGATGGAGAATTGACAATAAAATCTATCTAACAAACATAAAGTCAAGTGTCTATGTACAAAGCTCAAAGGAAGATCTTACCATGGTGGGGTGTCTCCCACCTAGCACTTTTGTTTAACGTCCTTAAGTTGGACTTTCGGTGTCTCATTGTACTTGTTCAAGAGTTGCATCCCTCAAGAGGAACACTTCAATCTCCTTGGAGTTCTTTCTTTGCTCACCATGATACAATTTGAAACGGTGTCCGTTTACCTTGAAGACTTCCGGGCTTGTTGAGTGGCGCAAGTGGTAGACCCCATAAGGTTCTACCTTCTCCACTTGGTATGGTCCGTCCCACCTTGATCTGAGCTTCCCGGGTAGTAATCTCAACCTTGAATTGTAGAGAAGCACTAAGTCACCGGGTTGGAACTCCTTTCTTCTAATGTTTTTGTCATGGATGGCTTTTAACTTTTCCTTGTAGAGCCTAGCATTGTCGTAAGCTTCTTGTCTCAAACATTCCAATTCCGCCAGTTGAAGCTTTCTTTCTATGCCGGCCCCACCCAAGTTCATATTACACTCCTTTACGGCCCAATACGCTTTGTGCTCAATCTCCACCGGTAAGTGGCATGCTTTACCATATACAAGCCGGAAGGGGCTCATGCCGATCGGTGTCTTGTAGGCCGTCCGATACGCCCAAAGTGCATCGGAGAGTTTAGTGCTCCAATCTTTTCTATTCGGCTTTACAACCCTTTCTAATACATGCTTGATTTCCCGGTTTGAGACTTCGGCTTGGCCGTTTGTTTGAGGGTGGTATGCCGTGGCGACTTTGTGGATGATGCCATATTTCCTCATGAAGCCGTCTATTTTCTTGTTACAAAAGTGTGACCCTTGGTCACTTATGATTGCTCTTGGGGCTCCAAAACGGCAAATGATATTATTCCTCACAAAAGAATGCACCACATTAGCGTCATCGGTTCGGGTGGGGATTGCCTCCACCCATTTTGACACATAATCGACGGCTAACAAGATGTAGAGAAAGCCATTGGAGTTTGGAAATGGTCCCATGAAGTCGATTCCCCATACATCAAAGATTTCACAAAAGAGCATATTTTGTTGGGGGATTTCGTCTTTCTTGGAAATATCTCCAAACTTCATACATTGGGGGCAAGATTTGCAATAGAGAGAGGCATCTTTGAGAAGGGTTGGCCACCAAAATCCGCAATCAAGGACTTTTCTTGCCGTTCTTTGGGGTCCATAGTGGCCACCCCCTTCCGAAGCATGGCAAGCGTCCAAGATTGCTTGGAATTCGGTTTGGGGTATGCACCGTCGCACTATTTGGTCCGCTCCACATCTCCACAAATAGGGATCATCCCAAATATAGTGTTTGGATTCGCTTTTTAGCTTATCCTTTTTGTGTTTGTCAAGATTAGGAGGGAAGGTGCGTGAAACCAAATAGTTTGCGATTGGGGCATACCAAGGAACCACTTCCGAGATTGCGTGCAAGGTATCTAAAGGAAAGGAATCATTGATAGGAGTGGTGTCGCCTTTTGTGTGTTCAAGGCGGCTCAAATGGTCCGCTACTAGGTTTTGGGAGCCACTCCTATCTTTGATCTCTAAATCAAATTCTTGTAGCAAAAGTACCCAACGAATTAATCTCGGTTTTGATTCCTTCTTGGCCAACAAGTACTTTAGTGCCGCATGATCCGAGTACACTACTACCTTGGAACCAAGAAGATAAGCTCGGAACTTGTCCAAAGCAAAAACAATAGCTAGTAATTCTTTTTCGGTAGTAGTGTAGTTGGATTGGGCTCCATCTAATGTTTTGGAAGCATAAGCTATGACATAGGGGATCTTACCCTCGCGTTGTGCTAACGCGGCTCCAATCGCATAGTTTGAAGCGTCACACATGATTTCAAACGGTTGAGTCCAATCGGGGCCTCGCACTATAGGAGCTTGTGTCAATGCTACTTTGAGTTTGTCATATGCTTCCATGCATTCCTTGCTTAGCTCAAATTCGACATCTTTTTGTAGTAATCGAGAGAGAGGTAAGGCCACCTTGCTAAAGTCTTTGATAAATCTCCGGTAAAATCCTGCATGTCCAAGAAAAGAACGGACTTCCCTCTCGGAGGAGGGGTAAGGTAAACTAGATATGACATTTATCTTTGCCGGATCTACGGAGATGCCTTCCTTTGATACTATGTGTCCCAAAACAATTCCTTGTTTGACCATGAAATGACATTTTTCAAAATTTAAAACAAGGTTTGTTTTGGTGCATCTTTCCAAGACTTTTTCAAGGTTATCTAAACAATGCTCAAATGAATCACCATATACACTAAAGTCATCCATGAAAACTTCCATTGATTGCTCTAGAAAATCCGCAAATAGGCTCATCATGCATCTTTGGAACGTTGCCGGTGCATTGCATAGGCCAAATGGCATACGCTTGTAAGCATACGTTCCGAAGGGGCAAGTGAATGTGGTTTTTTCTTGGTCTTCTAGAGCAATATGGATTTGGAAGTATCCGGAGTAGCCATCAAGAAAACAGTAATATGATTTACCGGCTAATCGATCAAGCATTTGATCAATAAATGGTAGTGGAAAATGATCTTTCCTTGTGGCCGCATTCAATCTCCGGTAATCTATGCATACTCTCCAAGAGTTTTGCACTCTCGTTGCTATGAGTTCACCACTTTCATTTTTGATTGTTGTCACTCCGGACTTTTTGGGCACTACTTGGACCGGGCTTACCCATTCGCTATCCGAGATAGGGTAGATGATGTCCGCTTCAAGTAGCTTAGTGACTTCTTTCTTTACTACTTCAAGGATGGTAGGATTGAGTCTCCTTTGAGGTTGCCGAACCGGTCTTGCTCCTTCTTCAAGGAATATGCGGTGCTCGCATACTTTGGGGCTTATTCCCACTAAATCCGCCAAACTCCACCCGATTGCCTTTTTGTTTTTTCTCAAGACATTCAGCAATTTCTCTTCTTGTTGAGGGGTTAGCTCTTGGGCAATTATCACGGGTAGCTCTTGGGCTTCATCAAGGTATGAATACTTTAAGTGAGGCGGTAGTGGCTTCAATTCCATCTTCTTGTCATTCCTTGGGGTTTGAGTTTGTGTGGTGTTTAGTTCGCTTGGCTTTTCACTAGCTTCTTCAACCATACACTTCTCATCTAACTTTGCTAGATGTACTTCGGCCACTATGTTATCGATTGGGTCACACCGAAACAAAGAATGGTTCTCCGGTGGATGCCTCATTGCTTCCTCTAGGCTAAAGCTTACAATTCTCCCATCTATTTCGAATGAGTAATTCCCCGAGTAAGCATCAAGTTTAAATCTAGAAGTTCTCAAGAATGGTCTTCCAAGTAGGATAGACGATGCTCTCTCGGGTTCGCTTGATGGCATTTCAAGAACATAGAAGTCAATCGGAAACACCAACCCTTTTATATTCACCAATACATCTTCCGCAACACCCGCTACGGTTATTATGCTTTTGTCCGCTAAGACAAATCTTGCCGTCGACCTTTTAGTTGTGGCAAGTTCAATAGCCGGTAGACGGTTAGTGGCATGATGCTAACACATGCTCCAAGGTCACACATGCAATCTTTAAAGTAAACTCCATTGATTGTGCAAGTAACCATACAAGGGCCCGGATCGTCACACTTCTCGGGTAGTGTTCCCATTAAAGCGGAAATAGAGCTCCCCAATGGAATGGTTTCTAATTCAAGAATTCTATCCTTATGTATGCACAAGTCTTTGAGGAATTTAGCATATCTAGGGACTTGATGGATAGCATCGAAGAGGGGGATGGTTACCTCAACTTTCTTGAATACTTCCACCATCTTGGGGTCAAGTTCTATGTGCTTTTTAGCTTTCTTTGCAAGTGTTGGGAATGGAAGTGGTTGAGCAACTTCTTCTTCCAAGGTTCTTTTGGCCTTGGTTGTCTCTCTTGTTGGTTGGACCTCATCCTCAACCATGGCTTGTGGTGCTTCCTCTTCCACTACTTCTTCTATATTTACTCTCTCCTCTTCTTGAGTGGTTGTGATAGGGCTTGAATCCTTTGCTTCCTTCCCTTTTAGTTGCGTACCGGATCTAAGGGTAATGGCATTGATGCCTCCCTTTGGATTTGGTTGAGGTTGAGAAGGAATGGCACTTTGGATTGGAGGTTGAGGAGTAGGAGTTGATGATGTATCCATGCGTGCAAGAAGAGCTTGTAGTGTAGAGGTGAGACCGGTGAGACCGGAAGCGAGTGTGTTTTGTAGCTCCTTTTGGCCTTGGATAATGGTTCGGAGTGTTTCATCTTGGTTGGAAGGAGTGGTTGCATATGTGAGTTGAGGGGCTTGTGATTGGTTGGGTGGTGGTCTTTGATGTGGTGGTTGGTATGTTTGGTAGTTTCTTTGTGGGTTTTGTTGATTGTATGGTTGATTTTGTGAGTTGTAGGGTCGGTTTTGTGAGAAGTTTTGTGAATTGTTACCCCATCTTTGACCTCCTCCATTGTTGTTGTTGTCCCTATTCCCTTGTTGATGGTTGTCTCTCCAATTTTGGTTGTTGTGTCCACTTCCTTGGTTGTGGCTTCCTCCTCCTTGATAAGAGTACCCTTGGTTAGGATTACCGCCTTGGTAGTATCCTTGGTTGGGGCGATCATAGAAATTGTGGGTAGCCGCCAAGGTATTGTCTTCTTGAAGGCTTGGGCACTCATCCGTGTAGTGAGAGTAGCAAGAGCAAATACCACATACTCTTTGAGGAACCAATTTTTGGTTATGTTGTTGAGGTGGTGGGTGGTGTTGTTGTTGATATGATTGCGGTTGTGGTTGTTGTTGGTTCAATTGGAGTTGCTTCAAGATGGATGTCATCTCATTCAAGGATTGAGTTAGAGCGGTGGTTTCACTACTAGTTGATACCTCATTCACGGCTCTTGGACGGTTGACTCTTCGCCTCATATGTTGATTGGATTCGGCCAAGTCAATAATAAGTTGCCATGCCTCCTCCGCGGTTTTGTATTTGGACAAAGAACCATTGCTAGAAGTGTCCAAGAGAGTTCTATCTTGCTCTCGCATCCCTTGACATATGTATCCAAGCAATACTTGAGTGTCAATCATGTGATTTGGGCATGCATCTAGTAATTTGCGAAACCGTTCCCAATACTCATAGAGTGGTTCCGTTTCACCTTGCACAATACAAGACATTTCCTTCCTTAGCCTGTCCATCTTCTCCGGAGGTAGGAATTTATCCAAGAATCCTCTTCTAAGCAAGTCCCAATCGGAGGTAACTTCACTAGAGAGAGTGTAGAACCATTCTTTAGCCTTGTCCTCAAGAGAGAAAGGGAAAGCAAACAACCATATAGCAACTTCATCGGACCCTTCCCGTCTAGTAGTTGAGCATATGCGATGGAAATCCTTGAGATGTCGAATAGGGTCTTGTGCGGGAAGTCCATGAAACTTAGGTAGGAGGTTGATCAAAGCGGTCTTCAGTTCAAAGTTAGCATTCAAATTGGGATGAGTCACATGAAGGGGTTGAAGGACATAATCCGGTGCACCCGCTTCCTTGATGGTAACTCTCCTCGGAGCATCCATGGTATTAGTACCTAAAACAAAAGAAGAATTATTAGTGAGATTGGTGGGAGTAGAATTAGTGCCTTCTTTGAGTGACGGTTCAATGTTCACTTCTAGTAAGGTGGTTGAGGTGGTGGAAACCTCTTCCCCTTTTCCAAACGTAAGCCGCCTCCGAGCTTGTCTAATATGAAGCAAAGTTCGTTCTATTTCCGGATCAAAAGGGACTAAGCTCGAATTTGGTTGTGAACGCGTCATGCAATGAAGGGAAAATGGAATTCATTGTAATGAATGAGGGGTTAGTCACTTGAATTATTCACAATGGAATGCAACTATGTACATCTATACATGCTTAATCCAAACAATAACATGGCACACAAAGCAAATTCCCCGGCAACGGCGCCATTTTGACAAATGAATTTTTGTCGGTATAGAATTTATCAAGTGATCAATCGTAGTATAGTCTAAACCAACACAAAATCCATCGCCAAACAAATCTACAATCTATAACCGAGAGTATTAATCTCCCGAGTCGTTCTCCCTTGGAATTGCCAAAGTATGCATCTTATTGATTTAGTAAGCTTTGTTGAGTTCTTGATGGTCTTAGCAAGTAATGAGAAACAACAATCAATTATCAAAAGGACTTGACTTAGGGTTGGCATTAGAAGTCTCTATCATTATAGTTCACTCAATGTTGATAGCCGTTAGCCTTTGCTCCGTTTAGTCATCCCCTAAATATAGAAGAAAGTCAAATGGAAACAATTGACTTGAGTCACAAGTTCTAGCTTCACCTTATGGGAATCTAGTTTTAGTGCACTTCAAGGCAATTGGCAAGCTCTAACTTCAAATCAACCCTTGATATAACTATTCAATTCATTCCAATGACCAAACCCTATGCCAAGTATAAAAGTTCTACTCCATAGCTAGTATTGACATTTTATCGAACATGTGATGAGCAAGAAGGGAAAGTCATAGTGAAATGAAGAGAAAAGTAGAATTAAGAAAATATTGCAACACAAGGAATTAGCAACAAGCATCAAATAACAACAATGAAGATCAACAATCTCGAATATCAATGAAATCCAAAATTCATAGAGTTGAATCCTAGATCCAAGGAATGTCAACAATTACAACTACAACTTGGAATTGGAAGAGAAAACCTATTACATGAACAAGGTAAAACGAAAGTTGCAATGGATCTCACCAAGGAATGAGTAAAAATCCAGAATTTTGATGAAGAAGAACCCTAGTGAAAGCTTGAGAGAAGTTGATGAATCTAGAGAGAAGTTGGAGTTTCTCCCTCTAACAAAGTAACTAACTCTCAAAATATCTAAAAAACTAGAAAATGAACTAAGTGTCCCCAACCTTTGCCCCCTTGGTCCTCTTAAGTCTTTTCCCGCCAAAGCAATCCTCAAAAGTTGGGATCTCTAACCAACTCCATGCCTAAGTCACGTGACTTTTTAAAAAGATCATTTCCGAGCATCGGCGCGCACGCGCACCTTACGCGTGCGCGCCCTGGATGCGGCTCTGGAGTATGCGTGAAGGCGGAGTGTACGCGTACGCGTCCATGAAGATCCTGGCTTGGCTGCTACTCTAGCCGGCCCGTGGCTTGGCTCCTAGCTTCGGCTTCACATTGCTCTCATCCGCGCGGGCGCGCCAGGTGCGCGCACGCGTTCATGCGGAAATTTCCAAAGCTTCAATTTTCATGCTTCCTTTCCTTGCACCCTTCTTCCTTCTCTTTTCCTGTTCATTCCTACTCTATACCCTGAAACCACTTAGCACACAAGTCACGGCATCGAATGGCATCAAGAAGAGATTAGAAATGTATCTATTTTAGTGCAAAATAAGCATGTTTTCATTCATGAGACAAAGCTAGGAAAGGAATGCAAATCCTTGTATTTTCATGCAGAAAGTGTGTGAAATCATTGATAAACCCTTTGAAATTAGCACAAGACAAGCCCTCAAAATGGGGTTTGTCAAGCACCCGCGAAATGGATTCAGATGTGCCAGAGTCATTTATGATGCATCGTCCACGAAATAGGAAGGCCCCATTTCTGCTTTGTTGGTCGTGAAATGGAAGATGCCATTTCTACTTTATCACCTGTAAAATGGGTGAAGTAAGAGAGCATAATAAACAGAGAGCAAGAGTATGAGAAAGGGATAGAGTAAAAAAAATAAATAAATAAATAAAGAAGAATAAAATAAATGAGATTAATTTTTTCTTTTTATAACAAGTATATGTATAACATGAATCTTAATTTAAAGAGGAAGAAGATGCATCTTGAAGAAGAAACGAAGAATACACATGCTAGAGGAGAAAGAAGGAGAAGGAAGAAAAAACTAGGGCAACACATAATATAATGAGTTGTTATATGTTAAATTAGATTGGGCCTGATCCAATATTTTTTTTAACACTATAATAATAAGAATAATAATAAATATTTAATAAAATTTAATTTTTATAACTTAAAATTTCAATCTTATTTATTATTTAAATACTAATTTAAAAATGTATTAATATTTTTTTATTATTAGTATTTTTTAATTTATTAAATTTAAATTATTTAATTAATAAATACAGATTAAATAAAATATTTTGTTTGTAAATTTTAAATGGTTTAATGATTGCATTTTACTTCTTTTGTGTTTAAGTTTTTAAAATTTAAATTTCACTATAAATTTAACATTTCAATTCTAACTAAATATTTAAATTCTAACCATAATTAAAATATAACCATTTTAAATTTTAAATAACTTTTAGGTAACTAACTAAATACTTTATTTAATTGTGCTATTATTTAAAGAGTTAAAATTTACAAAATTAAAAAATACTAATAAAAAGATATTAATAAATTTTTAAATTATAGAATTCAAATAATAAATCAAGATTAAAACTTTAAATTATAAATTAAAAATTAAATTTCATTAAATATTTATTATTATTCTTATTATAGTGTTAAAAAAAAATATTGGATCAGGCTCAATCTAATTTAACATATATATAACAACTCATTATATTATGTGTTACTTTAGTTTCTTCTTCTTTCTCCTTTCTCCTCCTCTAGCGCCGTTTATTCTTCATTTTTTCTTCAAAATGTATCTTCTTTCTCTTTAAATTAAGATTCATGTTATATATGTTTGTCATAAAAAAAAATTAATCTCATTTATTCTATTCTTCTTTTTTTATTTATTTTTTTTTACTCTACCCCCTTTCTCATACTCTTACTCTCTGTTTATTATGTTCTCTTGCTTTACCCATTTTGTAGGTGATGAAACAGAAATAGCATCCTCCATTTTGCAGACAACAAAACATAAATGGGACCCCCCATTTCGTGGACGACGCATCAGAAATGACTCTGACATGTCTGGATCCATTTTGCGGGCGCTACGTACGAAATGGTAGCAAAATTCATTTCGCAAATACTTCATGTGAATTGACTATGCGTATTTTGACAATATTTTTTCATTGTGCGTATTTAGAGAATTAAAACATTTTTAATATTTATATAAATAAAAAAGCCTTAAATTCACATGGTGAAACTAATTCAACAAAACAAACAAATTCTTCTAACAGCTCGAGCACCCTTAATCTCACCTTATTTAACCTACTTTAACTTAATTTAATTTTTATTTACATTAAATTAATATAAAAAATTCTAATCACAAACTTTATTATACTAATTTAATTAATACTTTGATAATAAAATACCTAACAAAATCCTAAATTAAACTCATAAAAAATTTGGAAAAAAACCCAAACCCTAGTCACAAACTTCATTACAATTATTTAATCAATAATTTGATAAAATACCTAAAAAAATTCTAAACTCAAAAAAAATATGAAAAAAAAACTATACCAAATCCTAATCACAAATTTCATTACACTAATTTAATTAATAATTTGATAAAATACCTCAATCTGAAAAAATAAAAAACTATACCACATCGTAATCACAAACATCATTATACTAATTTAATCAATAATTTAATAAACTACTTAACAAAATTCTAAACTCACAAAAAAATCATAAAAAAAATAAAAAAACTATACCAAAATTATCTCTAATAGTAAATGCAAGATGGTAGTGGCATGGTAGTGACAGAAGACAGCAGTAACAGCGACAATGTCACCATCACTGACAGTAGTGACCATAAACGCGAATAGCAACGGCGTTCCCTACAGCTCCAGCAGTGACCAACAGCTTCAGCAGTGACAACATGCAGTGGTGACGGCGGCGGAGGCTCCAGCTAGTGGGGCGACACCGGCAGCTTTAGGGCCAAAGAGAGAAGATGAGAGAAGAGAGAAAGTGAGTTCGCAAAAGTGAGGAGAGGATGTTCGTATTTGAATTTTACGCCAATTTTACCATTAGATATACTGACGAAATTTTCAATGGTAAATTGTCTAAATGCAGCGTTTCACTTAACTGATATACCGGCGGCCGAATCTGACGAAAGATCCGCAAATAAAATTGGCGCTACTGAAATAAGATTTTGCGCCATTGATTACTGTCAGATTTAGTGGCGAAACATAAAATTCAACGGTAACTAATTTGAAAAACTAAATCTTACTTGTATCCAATGCTAAAAATGCCACTAAATCTAAAAATATTGGTCGCCGCTAAATCTAACGATATTCAATGTGTTTTTTATATTTTTTTTTCTTCTACTTGTTCACACATAAAAAGCCTTTTTAAAAAATTCTCATTTTTTGGTGTGTCTCATAATAATATTGTGACAACAAAGTATGAATTATGACGTAACAATGATAAAATAACATCAACAACAATAATAATATAATAACAATAATAATAATAATAATTAATGAATAATTATAATACTAAAAAATAATTAACAATAATATAATAATAGTTTAGCAATATATTAGTATTAATAAATAATTGTATAAAAGATTAATAAAGTAAATAAATAATAAATAACATAAACAAAAAAATCGGAGCGACGATAATCCACACTAGACCGAGAAGAGATAATATTAATAATAGTAATAATATTAATATTTATAAAACAATCGGAACAACGATAATCCACAATTTCACACTGAATCGAGAAAATAAAAAATAAATATAATAATAACAATAATGATAACTTTGACCAAACTCCACATTTCACATAAAATAATTAAATACAAGAAAAAAAATTACCGGTATATATATAAAATGAGGAGAAGAAAAAGACATGGGTGGCACTGAGCATTGCCAACCCATTGTCTTTTTTTAAAAAAAAACTTTTACATTAAAATTTATTACATGTATTATTTTCTAATCAGATAATGGCTAAAAATAATTTTAACTATATATTATAAATAATAAAAATTAATAACTATATTATTATCTTATAAAATAAAAATCAAATCAAATATATTATATCAAATAAATATGTTAGAATTCTCCTCATTTTTTATAAATTTTGTCTTCAAAATTTATTGACGTATTTTATAATATTTTAGATAAAACTTTTTCATTTTATATTCTAATTCTCATGTTACTTCTTTTGTTAATCCTTTTCATAATTCACACTATTCTAAATAAAAATTATTTTTTCTCTTAAATTTTTAACAGATCTATAAATAATTTCTATCAATATAGTTTTACATATTAAATTATTTTTTATTTGTATTGTATTATATTCTATGATATGTAATGAGTCAAAATAATACTTTCTTGAATTGAAAAGCATGCACTATAAAAAAAATGCTGAATATCGTCGCATTTAGTGTTAGACATTAGCAGCATATTTACGAACAGATTTACCGACGAATTTGACAATAAATTCATTCAGTAAAAAAAATTATCGTCAGATTTGATTTTTCGACAATAAATCCACCGGTAATAAATGGAAGGTAAAAGGAAAAAATTGGCATGAGCATTACCGTTATATTTATTAGCGGATTTATCCGCTAGTAACCTTGATTAGTGCAGCGCTGCATTTTTGTCACTCGCAAAGTATTACCGACGGATTTATCCACTAGTAAATCTAACGATAATCTTGTCCTAAATTAAAATCGCAAACTCTCTCCCCCTTCATTTTTGCATTACTCTCTGTCACTCCCACTCCCACACACAGAGGTATAGCCCCGCCCTCGGCGCCTCTCCCCTAGCTCTCTCACTCTTGCCTCAATTCACCGCCACCACACGGTCACCTCCGTCGCCGCTCCTCTCTCCAGATCCACCACATTGTGTGCTCGCAAATCGCGTCTACTTCGGATACACCTCATCTCGTGCTCTCGTTGGATCCACCGCACGCTCGCATCTCATCGCGTCTCCGTCGCTCGTCATCCCTCGCGTACTTGTCGCTAGCTGTCTTACTCCCTCTATCTCGTATTCTGCTCATCCGTCATCACTACACCTAACGCCTGGTGAGTGCTCGTGTCTCACTGTGTCCCCATCCCTCCCTCGCCTCTCTTTTGCAGGTGTTGCTACATGCACTGCATTACTCGATTTTGTAGCTACAACAACAGTCAACATGTATGTTTTTTTTTTAGTTATTCTAATATTCTTATTAATTTTTAATAGTTGATTCATTTATTAAGATATGATTTATGAATCTAATTAGAATATGGAAGAGGTTGAACTTAAAATGTTGAAATGGTTGAAATGTTATTGTTATTAATTTTATTGTTGAATTAGGTTAAAGATTAGATTTGCTCACTATGAAAATGTTGATTTTGTTAATTGTTGAATTGGTTTATGAATTGATTTTTCTAATTATGAATACGAATTGGTTTCTCCACTTTTGATATATGTATTTATATATCTCTCTCAAAAATTCTATATTTTGGAGAAACAGATTGTATTTTAGTATACTTTGATTTTGTATTATGTTCTAGCCAGTTTTTTTTCGCAAGTCGAGACTAGCACTTTATAGTGTTTGTCTCTGGTGGCTATAAAGATTGAGTGGCTAAGATGGCTAAGATCAAGAAATAAATCAGAATTTAACATGTGGTCGAGTTTGGAGTTGAATAAATCATAATTTGACCCTAATAAACATGATTGCTAAACACCAAAAAAATAACTATTTTTCAAAAATATCTTCGTAACACTTAAATTTAAAATTAATAGATAAACATAAACTTATGATTAAATAAATTAAAATGTGTAATTAATTATTATTTATTATTCTAATTAAATCTTTAATGTATAATTATATATTTATATATATTTTTATAAATTTAATTTTGATACACTGTTAATATAAAATAATTTATACGAACATTTAATAATTATGTATTATCATGTCAATAAAAATAATTATTTTTTATTAATTGTATAAATAATTATCTAAAAAAATATAATTAAACAACTATATAAAATATTTTATATTATCAATATAACAAAATTAAATTTAATTTTTATTAATAAGTCTTTTTTTAATATATATTTCACAAGTGTGATATACTTAAAAAAATATTTCATCATCATGTCTTTCTTTTATTTTTATATTAATTATTAACTAATGATTAGTCAATTTTCTTGATAATATTCCTAACTTTATTTAATTTCTTAAGTTACATTATTATTAGTTTAAACATTTTTGCTATTTTCGTAAAAATTTAAATTCAACGCATTTTTAGAAATTTTTTCATACTTTTTAAATCAAAATTTTAATTAAATTTGTTAAGCTAAATTGTTATATATAAATCACCATAAATTTATTATACCTATGTGTAAAATTTAAATTCAAAATTTTTTTAGAAATTTTATCATAGTTTCAAAATCAAAATTTAAATTTACTTTGTTAAGTTAAAGTATTAGTTAAATCACCATAAATTTATGATCACTGTTTCTTAATTCTTTAAATTACAAAATGTTAATATTTTTCTCTCTCTTTTACTATTTTTAAACTGTGTGCTTTACAGGTTAGTACATACAAAATCTATGTTTGGCCACCATTCTTTTGGATACCAGAGACTCACCTTACTTTATATATGTTATCTATGGATCTTATATATACCATTTTTATTTTGTAAATTGATGTTTTTTGATCTTTTGCGTTTCGAGTGCGATGCGATTATTGTTTTGTTTTCTTTTTTTACATGCTCCTAGTTAAATTATATTCTTTTCAAATAGTATGTATGTACTTTTTTATTTTTAGAGGTCATAATACCTCACCACATCTGATTTACGATTATAGCGTAAGGTTTTGTGTGGTAGGGTGTTATAACAAGTACTTAAAAGACACAGTCATTAGTTTCCTGAGTATGAATTGGTTGAGAATAAGTTAAAAATTTTTCTTCTTATGAACATTGAAGTTGCAGAGTATACATTATGTAGCTTGAAGTTGCAGTGTTAGACTATTAAAGTTATGACAGATACAATGAAAATTAGAGAAAGACGGCATCGTTTCTGAACAAAGGAGTCATGGACTATTTTAGTTAAGGACTAAAATGTCTAATTCAAAATTTTTTGAGAACTAAAATGGATAAATATTCTTATAAAAAATATAACATAATTAAAAAAATGATATAAAATAATATTTTAAAAAAATGGAATCATAACTAATAAAAATATTTCACGTCTTATTTTTTCATTCAAAGAAGTAATAGTTTTTTAAAAATTATGAAAAAGCAATAGTTTATATTGACATTTCTCTTTATAAGAGAATGTGGACTGCTGAGAAAGTCCTGGTAGAGGAATTGCACGCAAAATAAAAATGGGGGGGGGGGGGGTGTTGGGTTTTACATTATACAAATGAAGTAAAGTAAAAATGAATAAATACATAAATAAAATGCTAAGAAATTATATGAATGAATTTTTATTCAAGTAGTAGTCGGAGAGACTAGGGTAAAATTATAAACATATATTGCTCCCATCTGCTGATTTAAGAAACTATTATTTTTTGAATAAAAAATAAAACGTGCAACATTTTTATTAATTATAATTCCATTTTTTAAAAATATTGTTTGTATATATAATTTTTTTTAATTATGTTATCTTTTTTATATAATTATATAAAATCTAACTATTTTAGTTTATTTATAAGGTATTAAAAAAATTAAAGATAATGACTATAAATATAATGACTATTAAATATATTCTCTCTCACGAATTTAATGACTACATTAAATGTATTGTCTATATACCATTTATTAGTCATATTTAATCTCAACCATTTAAATTAATTCAATAACTATATAATATATATATATATATATATATATATATATATATATATATATATATATATATATATATATATATAACGAAAATTATTTTTAATATGGAAAAGGAGATGATGTTTAATTAACCTCAATATTAATATTTGCGGTGTTTTGTAGTATTATGAATGTGCAGTGAAACACTGACACAATACACAAAGAGCGTGTTAATGTCGCGATTTTTAGAGATTCGTCGCAACTTTGTACATATATTGACATCAGAGCAACACGCATAGCAGGAGGTGTGTTGCTTACTTGCTTTAGCTATTCCAAAGATTTCGAGTAACTTTGTCGATATGGCGGCACTAGAACAAAACGCAGGAACGTGTTGCTTCACTTTTTTCAGAAATTATGAGCAGCTTTCTTAGAGTTTTCGAGTACATTTTTCGAATATTATCAATAGTTTTTGTAACACGTAGGAGCGTTTTTGTAAGGCCCACATCGGTTGGGGAGGGGAACGAAACATGCCTTATAAGGGTGTGGATACCTCTCCCTAGCATGACGCGTTTTGACGAGTGAGTGTGGGGGGCTTCGGCTAGCATCCCTATCGTCAAAGGCAAAACCGTGAGGCCTTGTGTGCCAAAGCGGACAATATCGTGCTAGCGGGTGGTCTGGGCTGTTACAGATGGTATCAGAGCCAGAACCCGGATCGATGTGCCAGCGAGGGCGCTGGGCTCCCTTAGGGGGGTAGATTGTAAGGCCCACATCGGTTGGGGAGGGGAACGAAACATGCCTTATAAGGGTGTGGATACCTCTCCCTAGCATGACGCGTTTTGACGAGTGAGTGTGGGGGGCTTCGGCTAGCATCCCTATCGTCAAAGGCAAAACCGTGAGGCCTTGTGTGCCAAAGCGGACAATATCGTGCTAGCGGGTGGTCTGGGCTGTTACAGATGGTATCAGAGCCAGAACCCGGATCGATGTGCCAGCGAGGGCGCTGGGCTCCCTTAGGGGGGTAGATTGTAAGGCCCACATCGGTTGGGGAGGGGAACGAAACATGCCTTATAAGGGTGTGGATACCTCTCCCTAGCATGACGCGTTTTGACGAGTGAGTGTGGGGGGCTTCGGCTAGCATCCCTATCGTCAAAGGCAAAACCGTGAGGCCTTGTGTGCCAAAGCGGACAATATCGTGCTAGCGGGTGGTCTGGGCTGTTACAGGGGACAATGTCTTGTTCCGAAAAACATGCACTAATGAGGGTGGAAGCTCTTTAAATTGAGCTTAACCCATCATTCAACATTTATATCATGTAGATAGTGAAAAATGAGTATTGAGTGAGTAAAGAGCGAGTGAACGAGACAGAGAAAAAATAGAGTGAAAAAGAGAATTGTTGATCTTAAAAAAAAAAGAATGATGAGTGAAAAGTAAACGAAAAAAAAAATAAATATTATATATTTAGAGTAAGTTTTATACATTAAAAAGTTATAAGTTTATATTTATAAAAAATGATATGTGATTATACGACGGTCGGAGAATATATTATCAATTATTTAGATTATCTTAATGATGTAAGTTGATTATTTTTGTTTATTTATTATATTTAAAACTTATTAATTTTAGTTAATATTATTTTGACTGTTAGCATTATATGATGATATGGCATTATTATTATAGCATTATATTTAACATATTTTTTTTACTTGTATTTAGCATTATTATGTTATTTAAATTTGTAATTATTAAAATTAATAAGTAATATAAATATTAAAAATAAGTTTTTTTCCGGATAATATTGTTATTTTTTGTTATAATATTATTTTATTTTATATTTTTAATTAATAAAATAAATATATAAGATAAATATTAATATATAATTTTTTGAGCTTTCTTTTATAATATTATTATTTTTCGATAATAATATTATCTTATTTTAATTTATATTTTTAAAATCAATAAATAATATATATATTAGTAAATATATAATTTTTCAATTTCTGTTCTTATATTTTAATTTTCTGTTGTCATAATATCTTTTTATTTTAATTTGTAATTAGTTAAATTAATAAATAATATAAATTTTAATAAATATTATTTTCGGATTTTCTATTATAATATTTTATTTTTATATTATAAATGATCTAATTTTAATTTGTAATTATTAAATAAATAAATAAAACAAATATTAATATATAATTGTTTTTTGGATTTTTTGTTATAATAATTATTTTTTGATAATAATATTATTTTATATTAATTTATATTTATTAAAAGTAATAAATAATATAAATATTAATAAATAATTTTTTTATTTTAATTTATATTTATTTAAACTAAAAATATATTTAATTCTATTATTGGTATAATTAATAAATATATTTTTGTTGTACCAACCTAATAGGAAATTTGTGGTCCATAAACTTGATCTACCGGAGATATGAAATCCAATAGAAGATGATACCTTTCGAATGTGATTCTACTATGTATTGAGAATTAGGGAGAATAGAGGATATGCCTCCTTAGTTGTTATTCTGGTGAAAAGGTGGATGTCAGATGATAAGAAAAATAAGGATAAACAAAATGATATGAATTGAATTGAATAAGAAAGGTACATCAAAATTGAAATAGAAATAAATAGATAGATTAAAATTGAATACAAAAAAAATTACTCTACTTTCTATCCAATTTTTTTATATAACAAGAAAGGAACTCCTCAATCTAACTTGTCCACATCATAGTTTGAAAATTGAATCAAAGGGACTTCTCAACCTTCTTTCCAATTTCTTGTGCAATAAGAGAGACTCACTCAACCTCACTTGTCCACAGCAGGAGTGGCAAAGCGGGCTGGCCTGCCCCAATCCACCCCGTCCTTCCTAGACTCATGCCATAAAATGGGACCGGCCAGCCCGTCCCACCAACTAAGGTGGGTTCAAAATTCTAGCCCGTCCCCTTTTATGGCAGATTGGCAGGTCGGCGGGCTAATCCACTTGACTTTTTTTTTAAAATAAAATTCATTAAAAGTAATAAAAAATAATAATTAAAAATTAAATATAAATAAAAAATAGTCAAATTATAATATAATATTTTTCACTATCCTTTTGTTAATTTTTAACTTCAATAAAATTGTTTAAAATAATATTTGTCAATAGAATCATCTTTATTTTAAAAAATAAATCACATAATTTGAGCATATATACGAAATTATAAAATAAAATAAATAAAATTAATAACTAAAAGAAGAATAAAAATAAAAATAAAAAATGTTTAAAAATTATATAATTATTAATTTTGTAGCAGTAATCACTCTTTTATTTAATAAAAAATAAAAACCAACGCCAAAAGCTGCAAATTTGGCGTGCGAGTTTGGCAGATTTTTTTTTTATTTGGTGGGTCCCAAATCCTTACCCCACCCGCTTTTTTTAGCAAGTTCGACAGGTCGGCCTGACGGGTTCGACCCATTTTGCCACTCCTACTCTACACTGTGGTTTCATCACGAAACCAAAAAAAGTACTTTGGCACCTCTAATCACTCAAAAAAGATTCGTTCTCGAATTTTGTAGTTGAATATATAGTATATGAAAAGGAACAAATATAATGAAGATAATTTTTTTTTGTATTTTTGTATTTTTCTCTTTTTTTTGCATGGTATGTTTTTTTATTCTTTTTTAAATATAAAATCAACAAGAATGATGATAAGATAATAATAAAATACAAACAAGAGGGATAAAAATATAAAGGACATGCAAGACACTAGACTTTTTTTTTATACAAGAAGAACAAATATAGATTAATAAAGATTATAATCTAATACATGAGTTCTGATACTAAATGATAAAGAAAAAAAGGATAAACAAAATGACATGAATTGGATTGAATAAGAAAGATATATTAAAATTCAAATAGAAATAAAAGGTATAGATTAAAATTAAATACAAAGAGAATCACTCTACTTTTTATTCAATTTCTTGATACAACAAAAAAGAGACTCCTCAACCTAAGTTGTCCACATCATAGTTTGAAAATTAAATTGAAGGGACTCTTCAACCTTCTATCCAATTTCCCGTACAACAAGAGAGACTCACTCAACCTCACTTGTCCACAGCAGGAGTGGCAAAGCAGGCCGGTCCGCGCTAACCCACCCCATCCCGCCTAGGCCCACGCCATAAAACAGGACGGACCAACCCGTCCCCCCAACTAAGGTGGGTTCAAAATGCTAGCCCGTCTTACTTTATGGCGGATTGGCGAGTCGTCGGACTAACTTGCTTGACTTTTTTTTAAAATAAAATTCATTAAAATTCATAAAAAATAATAATTAAAAAATCAAAGATAAATAAAAAATAGTCAAACTATAATATAATTTTTTAACTATCTTTTTATTAATTTTAAATTTTAATAAAATTATTTAAAATAATATTTGTCAATAGAATTCTCTTTATTTTGAAAAATAAGTCACATAATTTGAGGATATATACGAAATTATAAAATAAAATAAATAAAGTTAATAACTAAAAGAAGAATAAAAATAAAAAAAATAAAAATATTTAAAAATTATATAATTATTAATTTTGTAACAGTGGTCACTCTTTTATTTAATAAAAAAAAGAAAAAATAAAAACATTTGACCTAGTAGGTCGACCCACCTCGCCACGCTAAAACACGCAAATTTGGTGGTGCGGGTTTGGCAGATTTTTTTTTTATTTGGTGGGTTTCAAATTCTTGCCCCACCTGCCTTTTTTAGCAAGTTCGGCGGGTCGGCCTGACATGTTTGACCCGTTTTGCTACCTTACTCCACACTGTAATTTCATTACAAAACCAAAAAAAGTGTTTTGGTACCTCTAATCACTCAATATTATGACCACAATAGCTAAGGAGGTATTTATAATCTCTTATTAGGTTAAAATAGAAAAAATCCTAAAGCCCACAAACATAAAGCCTAATCTAGTAACAAAATAAATAAAAATTAAAATATATAAAAATAAACTACTAACTTTTAAATAATATTTAAAAAAATATTTGCCTCGAATTTTGTAGCTGAAAATATAGTATATGAAAATGGACAAATATAATAAAGATAATTTGGTTTTTGTATTTTTTTCGTTTTTTTTTTGCACTGTATATTGTTTTATTTTTTTAAATATAAAATCAACACAAGATAATAATGAAATAAAAACAAAAAGGATAAGAACATAAAGAAGAACATTCGAGACACTAGACTCTTTTTTATTTTATTTTATTTTTGATACAAGAACAACAAACATAGATTAAAAATGATTAATCTAATACATGAACTCTGATACTAAATGATAAAAAAGAGTAAACAAAATGACATGAATTGGATTGAATAAGAAAAATACATTAAAATTGAAATAGAAATAAAAGAAAAAGATTAAAATTAAATACAAAAAGAACCATTTTACTTTTTATTCAATTTTTTTATGTAACAAAAAAAGAGACTTTTCAACCCTAACTTGTCCAATCATAGTTTGAAAATTTAATCGAAGGAAATCCTCAACCTTCTACCCAATTCTTCATGCAACAAAAGAGGGACTTACTCAACTTCACTTGTCTACACCATGGTTTCATCACGAAACAAAAAAAGTACTTTGGCACATCTAATCAGTTATTAATACGACTAAAATAGTTAAGGAGATATTCATAACTTCTTATTATGTTAAAACAAAGAAAACTCTAAAGCCCACAAATATAAAGCCCAATCTAGTAGCTAAATAAATAAAAATCAACATACATAAAAATAAATTAATAACTTTTGAATAATATTTGATCTCTTCATATCACGAATATTTGAAACACGTATTATGAGAGACTCACACCTTTATATTGTTGGTGGGTGAGGTTACCGCTATACTAGAAGATATAGGACATATATATGGCCTACCAATTGATGGAGAGGTTGTGACCAGTTGGACATGTAGCAATCATGACTTTTTGGTTAGCTAGAGCATTGCGATTTTCGCTAGCAAACCCATTGTGAGTAGTTCCTCCAAATCTTACATAAAGTTGGTATGGATTTCCCATATCAGAGACAAAAAGCTATTACATACTTTGGAGTCTATTCAGAAATACGCCATGTGCCATATCTTCTATTTGCTAGGTTCGACCCTCCTCACGAATAAATCAACGACCTATACCCACACGAAGTATCTACCACAACTCTGTAATTTTCAGCGGATCTAGACTTATAGTTGGGGCCTCACTCTTGCAATCTCTTGTAGTTAATACTGTACTCCTCTACTTTTTTTAAATACTCTATATTGACAACAAGCTTTTACAAGTGCGGGACCTTGAATTTCTTAAAAAGTTGCTACTGATGTTCCTGGTACAGTACATCTGCCATGCTCTTAGAAGTTTTCAATTACCTTTGCCACAATTTACTGCCGCCGGGATTGACTCATGTCAATTAGAGATTATACCGACGCCATCTCTTCTAACGACATACCTTCGTAAATTACTTAGAAAAAAGTATCTCGCATAGCGGTCTCCCCCTCCATGATGGTAAAAACAATCGGCATAATAATATATTTTTCATCTTGTCCAATTGCAATAAAAAAGAGGCCACCTTTGTATTTTTCGTAAAGGTGTGTACCGTCAACCTGAACCAGAGGCTTACAATGCCAGAATACTCTAATGCATGGATTGAAACTCCAGAATATGTAGTAAAGTATCTTGACACCGTCTGCCTCTTCACTCCCATTATACACATATTTCTATTTGGACAATTGAGCGAAGCATTTTTTGAATCATTACCGAGAACACAATGACAAAGCTTGTTAAGATTCTTTTCAACCACTGAAAACTTTGGCTATCGACTTCTACTTTACCAACCAAGCCTCTCGGTAACTGATAGTGTAGTTGGGCCTTGACTGAACTTCTACAATTATAGATTTCACATTTACGGATGGGCCGGTCTCAACCAATAGCCTTGTATTCTCAACAATCGTGTTTAATTCTAACTTGGAATGATCCTGTAAAATTGTTCTCATGTTGCACGTGTGCCTCACGTTGTATCTTCGTATCTCCCAACAAAACTTTTGTTCCATATCAAACTGGTTCGGATAAGCCAATTGCACCCACGATCATACGTCTTGCATTTTGTATCAAACGTCTGTGGCTCAGATTCATAAAAATTATAGTCGACTCCTCTAGCGATAGTGTAACTCCTAATTGCTGCACGATCGACTTTCTAGAATTGTATTCCATTCTAATCCTAAACTCCCGTTCTCAGGATCAGCAATACCTATACAAAAAGAAATTGTCACTCATTGATCTATCCAAAATATAAATTAAGAAAAATGTATTACTCATTCCTCACGTACCTCTGTTTGCATATTCAGAGAATTCTGGTACATGCATGGCGTCAAGATTCAAGCTATGCATAAAAAGTGGAACGTCCATCGATTAACTGACTGTGGGAGGAATCACTACATTTTCCACAAATACCTCATCACCTCCCACATCACCATCTTTGTCCTCCTCGCCGACTTCATAGTATCTTCGAAGTCTTCTTCACTATCACTGTTCATTCCTTCGTACACTTTAGCTCTATCATCTTCCATGTCTGAATCATGTTGAATCCCATCTGCCTCTATATTTTCAAACTCAATATACAACTTAATTTTTTACTATTGCACCTAAGTCTGCTGGTGAATATGGAACATATGCTGCATACTTGCTTCGTTAATAATCGGCATAATATCAATTTATATTAGACTACCAAATACTATAACAAAATTCTGGTATAAAATATTGCTCACTTTCTTTAAGATATCATTCTCTATGTTTTGACAGAGATCGTTTTGTAGCTCTACGAATATCAAGGTGTATGAAATCACAAACGAAAACAAGTTCTTACATGCAAAATTTACTCCTTCATGAGTATTTCGTATAATCTTATCGTTTCTATACACCACCAAATTTACAGTACCCACCACCACACCACCACCAACACACTCAAATAACTCTACTCTTTGCAATGAAATAGTAACGAGTTTTGCCTTATATAAAGAGAGCACCTAACATGCAGATCACGTGTATAACACGTCTTTTAGGTGTTGGCCAAAATCTTACTATATGTCTAATACATATCTTACGTGCTGACTTAGCACGCCAACTACATGGTGTTCTTGTCTTATCTACAACATTCACCAATCTACAATTATATTGATAATTTTATTTTTAGTAAAAATATCAACAATTTTTTTCATATAGAAAAAATCAGCCAAAAAAGACATGGGCGGCACTGTGTGTTGCTGATCCATTGTCTTATTTTTATATGAAAGAGAATAAAATCAAATATATTATGTAAAATATTTATTTAAAAAAAGATATTACAAAATACTACTAAATATTTTTCAAAATATTTGGGGGTAGCTTTGCCAATGTTCGGTCCCAAATAATAGTTTATTCCTCAATTAATAAGTATATGGTTTTTGAAAATTATGGGATATAGTCATTTTTGGGTTGAAAATAAGTATTTATTTTTAAATAAGAATTCATTATTATAAAAGTGAACAATAATTATTTATTGATCAAAGAGAGTACTATTTGGTGTTGTTTGGTAACTTGCTGCGTGCAAAAATTTGAAACACGCGTTGGCAAATTATTAAATCAAATTGGATTACGATTCCGCTACGTTACCAACAGCATATCTGCCAACTCTTATTTATAATTGTGTTTCATGAAAGTATGTTCGTGGATGTGTCTAACAAAAATGTCTTTTTTATAACTGTGTTTAATAGAAGTGTCTTTATAGATATATTTTTTGGATGTGTCTCTTTATATATGTATTTAAAATATATTAATTATTAGACACATCTACGAATACACTTCCATGAAACACAAATATAAATAAGAGTTGGCAGGGCAGATAATATGTTGGTACCCTATACTTTTCCATTGGATTATTATTAACTTTATACCTGAAATGAGTATAAATTAAACTTGGATTACACATTATGGAAGAAGTAGAATCGCGTATAAGGCTATATCAAATAGCAATATAATGCAACCTGAGGCTGCGTCCTTATTACCTGTCACCTGGTTTCGTTATATTATTGTGGAGCCAATTATTATTAGTTGTTATAAATTAATTACGTTTGGGGCGTTCACGTGATACATACTGATGATTAATCATAGAGCTAGGTTTTTTAATTTACATTTTTTTTAACAATGTATGGCTCACATTTGAGCTCACTGTACTCTCTTCTTCGTGCTTCTAAATTAAGCAATGGGTTAACCTGCTGTCACTGCTATGTGCCTAGTCCTAATAATGCTTTCTTTGTTTCAATAATAGAAGACTATTAGATATTAAAAGAGCCGAGTATAGCATCTTGGTTTGTTTTTGTTTTATATTATTCGCCTTTTACAAATGCCAGCTAGCGGTGCTGTGATATATACTATGTTTGTAGTTAAAATTGACCCGATTCAATTCGTCTCAATATGTTCTATGTTGTATGTTAGTTTCATCCAACCAGCATTGAATTTTTCTAGAAATTCGGCGAGCAGAGAGAGGATATTGAATTTTGCTACAGACACTGCGAAAACTACGATTGTAATCATGGTCAGGTTCACGCGGAAACGAGAAAATTGTTCACATCTCATGTTGACAACTGTGATCTTTTTGTATGTTGTCATAATTGTCAACTCAAAATCGTCGTCGTTCGTGTGTGTTTCTATGTCTTACTCCAATTCGACAAATCTCAATGTTTCCATTTTATTAGCATTTAGAGGCATGAATATTATTATATTCTTACGTACCCTAATAAATGATTTTTATTAATTAAGCATGCAAATCAATTATGGATCCTTGTTATTATATTCAATACTTACAGCTAATAAGTTGAAAAAGTTATATATAGTACCATTTATAGTAAGAGAAAGTATAGGAAGTCAATATATGTAGTCTACAATGTATATAATGAGAGAGATCGATTATGTGATGGTGATTATTTTTGAAATTAGGATAAATATAAATAAATTTTATTTTTATCTTATATTGAATCAATTAAACAGTTCATTGTACATATTGTATAAATATAGTGTTGGCTTCCTAGCAGACTTTTATAGTAAATACAAGACTAGTTTTAATTTTAAATTACAAACGCCATAATCTATCCTAGCATTAAGTTTAGCATGACAAATTAAACGCGAATAAATAAATATTTTATCTCATCCATCAATATTCGTAGCAAATTTTCAAATGTGTAGTCGTATTATTATTATTATAATATTATTTAATTTGTATTTGGAGCTTTCGTGTGATGCATGTTCCACGACGGAAGACAAAAGTCAAAATTAATTAATACGTAGAGGCCCGTAGAATCTCAATCTTGTTTTATTTGAGGGTCATGAGTAGAATCTGAATTTGAACATATATATACTTAGTAGACACCCAAAGAGGAAGCAAATTAAACAGAGGCAGAAGCTATATAATAATGAAAATACTAAAATTTGAGTGAATTTTGGTTGATTATATTTTTTTGTTATAAATTGCTTAAAGTCAAGATGGTTCGGGTACCCCACTTGAGAATGGAGGCCCGTGTGAGAGGCCCATTGTAGACGAGATGGGAAGCATGCATTTCCTGTGCTGCTGTGTCTGGCCTAATTTTGCATCCCAGGTGTTGTTGACCTCTGATCTCCAATAAGAAACTCTTTTTCTATAATATCTCCAATCAAATTTATCTATCCATCCATCAATTATGCTAAATTTCAATTAAGTCAAGTATGTAATCATTGTGCGAAGAATTTTGAGTGGAATACGAGGCATATGGGGACGAGTACAATGTTGAGGAAAAAACAAACGATATATAATAATACAGGCTAGCTGATAGTATATGACAGGTAAAAATACACCACCCCCAAGGACTTTATTATTAAGAGAAATTGGTAAGTTTTTGAACTTTTATCTCAAAAATAAATAATTTTTTTGTCAAATTTAATTATGAATAAATTTTTAAATTTTGTAAATAAAAAATACATAAATCATTTCGTATGGAATTCAAATCATTTCTATTTATAAAAAGTAAAAACCTACTTTTATTTTAATTTAGTAAGAGATTTATCTATTTTTATGATAAAAGATTAAGAAATTATTTGTCTTTCTTTCTATTATTAATTAACCTTCATTAAATCACTCCAAAATTTTTGTTTAAAAATGGCGATAGTTAGAGAGAGTAAGAACGTGCCAAGAATAAGACGATAATGGTTGGATTTGGGGTGCAAGCGAATTTCTTAGATATACTAAGCATAATTTGGAATTTTTTTTGTTCTATTCCATTTATATTATAACTTACCTCATAATCATAACTCGGTTTTATTTGATTAACTACTCGGAAGAAACAAACATCTTACGTTAATTACTTGCACGAAATAGTCATCTTTTCCAGAACTCATCCGTAAAAAAAAAAAATATTTCAAAGCATGAAAAAGGTACGTTCTTTATTCCATAGGGCACCACATCGGGAATATAGATTCATATTAATTTGAGCACTAGTATACTTTTTGCAAGAATCTATATTATGTATTCTTGATTAGCTGACAAATATATTTATTTATCTACCGAAAAAAAAAAAGAAGCAAGTCTGACTTAATTATGTAAGAGAATTAATTATCTAACAAAATTCAATGCTTTTCAACACTAGAGCAATAGCATATCATCTACGTTAAAAAAATGAGTTAATTTAATTAAGAGAAATGCTATACCGCCGAATTTATTATTTTTGGCTCGGCCATCAATATTTAAATATATGAAATAAAAATATATTATTAAATTATTAGTCTAAAAAAAATAAATTAATTAATAAAAATAATAAAAGTTTTAATAACTCTCTAATATTTTTCTTCAAATAAACAACTTAGATTTAATTTCTAAGTTAAATTTGTTGTGAGGTATGATGAAATGGGGAAGTAGATGCATTCTGAGTGCTTCACACTGTAAAGTATTTTCCAAAATGGGGGAAAATGAGATTGCTTACCATGTAGAGTATTATCAAATAAAAAATGGGAAGAAAACTATCCATCTCTCTTAATTGCGGGAAGGGTCAGAGAGAAAGTACCACCGGGTTTTCCGGTGCAAGGACGAATAAGCAAAAGCTGATTAAATGACACGTGTCAGATGTGTGTCCGTTGGATGGTCAAAGCAGAACTGTGATTCACTCATCCCGGCCGAGATTTACTGAAACTGAAAGAGAACTGTAGAGAGGTTTGGCAGTGATAGATTTTCATGTTCCCTCACACTCACACCCTCTCTCTCTCTCTCTCTTTCTCTCACACTCACATGAGACACACACAGAGACATACTCTCTCTCTCTCTCTCTCCTCAAGTCTTGAGTGTGCTTCACTGCAACAACAAAACCAACCCCGTCTGAATTGCTCTTGTAGGATATAGTGAGATACAGTCTACAGTTACAGTCTAAAAGCAAGAGAGAGATGGTTGGATTGGTGACCACAATTCATAAATGATAGTTGAACAGTAGAGTGGATGGGTGCAGTTACCATGGCGGCGTAGCAGAGAGAGAGAGAGGGGCTCTAATTCCGTGCCATAATTGCCTTTGATTTGGAGAAACTAAAACTGCAACTGCAGCTACTGCAAGAGAATTGATCAGCCAGCAGCAACATACACCAAACCCAACATCCTGTTTTCTTTGGTCATTTTATTCTTTGAAAGGTCTTTTTCTTTTTGTTCTTTTTTATTTTTAATGTTTTAATTTCGTTTTGGTTTGAGCAGGAAAAGAAAAAAAAAAAAAAACAGTTTTCTGCAAAAGCTGCAAATGCCCAAACAAGTCTATACAAGATCAAACTTGAGACGCCTCTCCCACACAATTCACAGTTGAGTTGAGTGGGTGAGAGAGTGACATAAAATTTTATTTAAAAAGAAAAAAGAAGATTGCTTAGGTAAAAATTATTAAGCAAAAAATTAAGAAGTATCTGCAAATAAACGTAACCCACCGTTTATGCAATTTAAACAGCTGTAGTAGGACGATGTTTGGGTTAAACAGAAACACTAGTACGTAATAGTATGCGATTGAATACAAGTTGGTGCGAGCTGAGTGCACTAGTATTTTAAAGATTCGCGAAGGTTCTATCTGCTATGGATGATATTATCTCTGAATTGGGGATAGTTTCAGCTTTTGGGTGCAACAACAAATGGCTGGGTTCTTCTCTCTAGGTGGAAGGGGAGCTGGCCCACACAGCAACAAGGAAGAAGAAGGAGAAAGAGTAGCAGAAAAACATCATCAAGACCATCACAACAGCAATAGCCTATTCTTGTTCAGGAACAACGAGGAGGTGTACAACAAAGGAGGATTCGAGATATGGCCGCAGCCCTACCACCAAAACCAAGGTTTCAGCAACTACTACTCGTTTGGGGTGGGTCCTAGTACTCATCAACCTAGAAGGAACAACAACAACAACGACAACTCCAACAACAACTCCAACGACGAAGGCGTCTCCTTCTGTGTCTCGGATGAGTCGACGAGATTTGGACTGACGATGATGAGGTCCTCCGGTGGTGGTGGTGGAGGCACGGGGAGCGGCGGCGGTGGCGGTGGCGGTGGCGTAAACTGCCAGGACTGCGGGAACCAAGCAAAGAAAGACTGTGCTCACCTGAGATGCAGGACTTGTTGTAAGAGCCGAGGGTTTCAGTGCCAAACCCACGTGAAGAGCACTTGGGTTCCTGCCGCAAAACGCCGTGAACGACAGCAACAACTCGCTGCCTTGCAGCAACAGCAATTGCACAGTGCAGACACTTCTTCTAAACGACACAGAGACACTCATCCAGCTCTTGACACTCTTCCTTGCGCTCCTCCTGTTCCCACCATCACCACCACAGGTACATATATTATTATATATTATTTTTATATACAGTACAGTGAGTGAGATATTGAGCAGTAGTAGTAGTAGTAGTAGTAGAAGAAGAATGCTATACCTAACCGATGAATGATGATGATGGATCCATATCATGTGAAAATGAAACTACACTACTAGCTTCATATGCTTGTCCTTATCCTTTCTGTCCCTCTCTCTTTCTTCTATTTCTAAATTCCGTCACTGTTTTCAAGTAAAACTGACGAAATTATTTAGGTTTAATTTCCATGTGAGCCCTTTTTGGTTGGAGAGTGGGCTAATTGCATTCTTTTTTGATTTTATTTGTTTGTCCTTATTATGATGATTATGATTAGGGTTGGAACTGGGTCAATTCCCTTCAGAAGTAAGCTCATCAGCGGTGTTTAGGTGTGTGAAAGTTAGCGCAATAGACAGTGTAGATGAACAGTATGCATATCAAACCGCTGTCAACATCGGAGGCCATGTTTTCAAGGGAATTCTCTACGATCAAGGTCCCCAAGGACTTTACACTACTGCCGTTGTTGCCGAGGGTTCTTCCGCTGGAGGAGGAGGAGCTGAACCTCAACAACAACTCAGCCTCATAACAGCTGCAACCACCACCGCTGGGAACCCCTTTGACCCTTCTTCACTTTACCCGGCTCCCCTCAACGCTTTCATGGCTGGTACGCAATTCTTCCCACCACCAAAGTCCTAACATACTCCCTAGCTAACTCTCTCGGAGTAACACCATTGAATTTCTATCCAGCCTTGTTATTTGGAAAAACGGTTATGAGAGTCTATGACCATGACCAAGTTAAAAGGGGCCGCGAGGATGTTTGTTACTTTGTTTTATGTTATCGAAATGCCAATGTCAATCCAGGTTTTCATGATTTATCTCGGCATTAGACCCACTTTTCATATAAAAATGATTTTGAATTTGATTTCTCCGATTGTATGTGGGACTGTGTGTTCCGTTTTCCTCGGCATAGACAGCATTATTTTGATCGATGTGTGTGCACTAAATTATGTTAAGTTTTTCGGTTATGGCGGTGATTTGATTTGATTTGTTAGTTTATGTAATTTTCTTTTTCTGGGTTAATAGTTAGTGAGCCTTTCTGCTCGGTGCTGAACTCGAAGCCGCTTTTTCCTGTTTACCCGTTTGCTTGCCGGATTAAAATGGAACGAAATAGGTTCCGTGTTTGGTTTAACATAGTAGAATTTCAAATATTTTTCTATCCTTTTCCTTTTTATTATTAGTATCAAAATCCTCTTAAAATTTGCATTTAAACAGACGAAGAATGCTCCATCTTTTTTTTTCTTTGTCTCTTCCATGCATTGCGAACTTCGCAACTATATAGCAGGTAGAGCTGTCCAGCCTTTAAAGTGAAATCTGGATTCTGCGCGCATTATTTTCTTCTATACCATTGATATTTCATAATTATGTTACGTATAAATGGAGAATTACAACTAGCATTTACACCAACTACTTCTCTGAGCAACAATAAAATTTAGCCACTGGAATAGGCAACCATGATCCATGGATGTGACTTCCATATTCTAAAGTCGGAAAAGTCATCTTCTTTAATTTGGCACATAACGTTTAAATGCTTCTAAAAGTATGTGCATGTGATGTATGTTTATGCATATAAGTGTATGCTGCTACCAAAGATATAGGTCAAGGTACACATTGTTTTATAGGGTTAATGATACTTTCCTAGAATGCTTCTTTTAGTTCATAAGGAAGAACCAGAAACTCCTACAGAAAATTTCCCTAGTTTTGTAATAACTGGCCCATAACATGTGCTACACAACCTTCCGCTGATTGTGACCTTCCATAGTCTTTATTAATAACCTCCCCATACTTTTTTCTTTCTCTATTTTTCCTCTTCTTCTTCTTCCTTTGCTAGTGTTTATCATGTTTATAGACAGTACGTAGATAGTGTTTTAGAGAAAGTTAATTGCATCGTTAACCTATGTACCCTATTGTTCCTTTGTCACATATCTAGGAAAACAAACCCTTTGATTCCTTCATCGGCTCCATTTGGTAAACACTTCATTTAATTAGAATAATCAGCCACTCAGCAATCATTATTTTAAATATTATTTTTTTTAAATTTATTATTTTAGAGGTGAATCAATACTATTAGAGTTCTACATTATATGTAAAGTCTTAATAGTTTTTATTGGTGTTGACAATTCTCACCCCTTAAACTAAGTTAGAATATTAATGTAAACTCATTTAATTCGAATGTGATGATATTAGAGTTTGTCCTATATATATAATTGTTATTAGGCTACTTGACACATTATTCAATTAATTTTAAAAAAAAAATTAAATTCTTGACCATTCCTAAATATGTGGATAACTATGACACTCTAAAGTCTAATGATTATTAGTCTAGTTCATGACTAGTAAAAAATCTTAAATACAATTTATTAAAAAGATTATTTCTATTGTGAGTGTGGTTATATATATTAGGTTCAAACTTGTTCCTATAGAAGAAGCTTCAGCAAAATGTTATCGAAGCTTTTGCTAAGATCTTCATGATTATAAGATCAGTTGAGGATTAAAGTAGACTGGATTTTATGCCTTTTAGAGGACACAACCATAGAGGGAATAAAAAAAGAGTTGAATCTATAATTGTAGCTCAAGTCTAGTCACTTCTGTTGGCCACATGCATGCATCAAGAGAAAAAGAAGAGAGGGAGAAGAACATTATAAAGAAAGTAGTTGTGACACCATATCGTTCATGTCAATGCTTTGGTTATGCTGAAAAACGTTAATTTTTGCTAAGCTAGTTCATCCTAAGAAGAAGCATCATAATGAAAATCACTCAAAGCATGAGAGTAGTCCGGAAAAGGCAACGCACACATGCACAAATAAAGTAAGATGGAATGATCGATGTTGCGCTAATGATAAAATCACCATTAAAAATATATCAAATTACATTATTATTGAGCTCCTTTAATTGTAAACAATATATTATACACAGTATTCTTTATATTTATCATACTTACATTGACTACACATTATACAAATATTGAATTATCAGGTATAATATCATCATCTATCTAAATCTTCTTTAAATTGAAGAAGACTGATGTAAGGTGAAAATTAAAGTAGTACATTTTTATTTACTAGAGTATCCTATATGTAAGGTGTTAGTAATTTCAAAGTATTAACCCCCCAAAATACTGTTTAAGTTACCCACTGATAGAAACATTTCCCAAATAGAAATCTAATTAATAATTAGACCTTTGGATTTTCTGATGTTATTATTGGAAGATTATCAGGTGTAACTGGAATGCTCTCATGCATGTAAAGTTTCACCGTATAGCTAGTGCTATAAATTAAAGTCAAATAGTTATTATATTATAACTTAATTGAATTTTTAATCCCCGTCCAAACCTGAAAAATATAACGATAAATTTTGAACATGCAGTCCATAATTAAACGATGCGAGTGATATATATGCCATCTTTTAGGAATGCTAAAATGATTGATGAACTTCGGAATTAGGATGCAAGAAAAAGGGTGTGTGTATCATATATATCCTTATTGCTTTAATTGTTTCTGCAGTTTATTTATTTGCGAATAGCCAAGGTTGTTAATCATTTGATTTACAATTCTACTATAACTAATAATTAGGGTACCAACCAATTATAACCAATTAGTGAATGAAGTATAAAAGAAATCTAACAAAAAAATATTCGATATAATTTTTTTAATTTTTGATTTTTTTAATTTTTGATTTTTTTATATTTCAAAAATAACATCCAAAATTTAACCAAAAAATATCTAAAATTATTATAAAAAATTCAAATTCTTGAAAAGAAACCTTTAAAATCTAACAAAATAATCATCTAAAATAAATTGTATCAGAACTTCTAAAGGTGATGAAAAGATTATGCGAAGAGAGAAAGAGCAGCAGCAAAAGAGAAAAAGAAAAAAAGAGATTAAAAAAATAAGAGAACACGTATTTTTTTTAGCATAAACCTAATTTTTTAAATTTTAAAATTAGTTTTTATTTTAAAAATTGACTGCTTGATGGCTAAACTTTTTTTTATTTATATAAGTGAGTTGGTCGCTAGCTGCTAGATCATAAACTCCTTTTAAGACTAATGGTATGACCATGCAATTAATCTGCACTATTCATGAAAATTAAGGTTATGGATTCAACCGCAGCAAAAGAAAAGTTGTCCCTTAATTTGTTAATTATGTTTTCAAACTGTGAATTAATCTCAGAGAAGGCTATGAAGTGACTGTTATCTCACGTGTATGGTAAATGAAACCTAAGCTTGTTATGACGGATTTCATGTTACTATATACATTGTCATTAAGGCACCGTTAAAACAAAAGTAGGTACAAAGATTCTTGAAAATGAAAATCTTTTTTATTTTATTTTATGTTTTTTATTTTTGAAGAGAACTACTCCTTTCCTAATTCCTATAGCCTGTAGACAATAGAACTAGTGAGTAGTGACACTAAACATGTCAAATCACAATTACAGAATAATTATACAGAGAATTAATATTTAATTAGTTAATATTAATTATTTTTTATTGTAAAACAATCTTTTTTATTTTATTTTTATAGAATTTAGAATTAAGAATAATTTAGAGTTTGAAATTTAAAATTTAAAAATAAAAATATTGCTGATATTGATGGAAAATAACTGATTCTTTACTTAATTAACGATAAATTCTTAATATAAATTTGTAAATAAGAAATTATTAATGCTTTCAGACCAAAATATTATTTTTATTTTAAATTTTATTATACATCTAAGTATTTTATTTAATTATATCTAACTGAATTGATTCAAACTCAATAAAAATTACTCTAAAATATACGTATAAAATTATACATTTTTTAACTTTGACACCAAAATTTTTCAAAATTTTAGTTTAATACTGCAATTTTTCCCTTGTTTCTTATCCTTCTTCTTCCTTCTTTCTTTATACAGAATTTTTATGTTTTTATTTATAAAGTTATGTATTTTTTTGTGTTTATTTTCAAAAAGGATAATAAACCAAAAAATAAAACAAAAAGTTGCATAATTTTTTTTATTTTTTTTTTGTTTTATTCTTCTTAGAGGATAAAACAATAAAAATTATATGGGTTTACAAAAAGAATTATGAAAACAAGAAAAAGAAGGAGGAATATAAGTTATCTAAAGAAAAACATAAAATAAAAAAATAGTACCAAATTTTTTAATTATGACATATAAAATAAAATGATGCAAATTTTGTTCGCTTCTTTTTTCTTCATGCACAAATTTTGAGTTTTTTTTAATAAAGTTATGTGTTTTTTTAAAAAAAAATTGTATTTATTATTAGAAAAAAAAACTAAAAAATGAAATAAAAAGTAGAATACCTTTTTTTATTATTTCTTATTTATTTGTTTGATTTTTTTAAGGGTGAAACAATAAGAATTATAAGAGTATAAAATAAGAAAAACTATAAAAATAAAAAGAAGTAGGAGAAGGAAGAAGAGGCTAATTTTTTTTATATTGATTAAATATATGTGTAATACGTCGTTATTGGAAGATTAGGTATTTTTTTTTGATATGGTGTTTTTTTTAAATTGATATTATTCAAATCGGACAGTCCGATTTGTTTAAAAAAAAGTACAAATTGGAGGGTCCGATTAGTATTTTTAAATTTTTTTATTTTTAAAAATAAAAATTAAACGGTCCGATTTTAACATTAAAAAATTTTTAATTTTCAAAAACACAAATTAGACCGTCTAATTTGTGATTGTTTGTTTAAAAAATAAAACAATAATACAAAGAAATTGAAGGCACCGATTTATGTAACCCATAACAACTTAAAACACTTCTCTTCTCACATCATTTTGTGATACACTTTTCTCTCTCACACAAAAACGAATAAGCAAAAAAAAAAGCTAAGAACGTATACAAACAAAAAATGTGCTTACATAAATTTAACTTAGTTGGATTTAATTTTAAAAAAATTTGATTGTCTAATATTTTTATTTTATTTTAATCAATTAATTAATTTTGTGACGCAACATTTTAGACATCTTATTCTTAAATTGAAATAATTTTGAAATATTGGAAGGGAAAGTTGGCCAGCAATTTTTTATAAAGTTGACCAGCATTTAACTATCAAAAGAAAATTGAATGATTTCGTACCATTGAATTTAATCTCACACCATTAAAAACATTATTAATGGCCAATTGATAGTTACAAAACACAAAAATTACTGGCCCTAACACTCCTCATATTGAAAATAATACCCAACTACCATATATATAAATGTATTAATCAACTTTATTTGTGTAGTTAAACAACAACAACAACAATAAATACATATAAATAAATAACAAGGCAAAGAAGAATAATAACAACTTCAATGTGTGTGTGTTTAGAATAATAACAACTTCATCAATAATGCGAAACTCAAATAATGCAATAGACACATAATTAAGCAGTACACTTCAATCTTCATATATAATAAATAACTCAGATATTTATGTATTTAATTAGTTAATTTTAATTATTGCATGGGCATATTCTAATATGAGTACGAAATGCAAGCACAGTAAACCGCGGGATGGAAATAGCGGCAAAATTCGTAAACCAAGTCTTATTCGAGACAGTATAAATTCACATCCAAGGCGTTAAATCCGTGCTTTTGCATTTCGAAATCACAAATCACGATGATGAATGAAGGATGCCTTCCCACGATGGATCTGCTACGATCGGAGCCTATGCAGCTAGTTCAGTTGATCATTCCCATCGAAGCAGCTCATCGATCCATCTCTTACCTCGGTGATCTCGGCCTCGTTCAATTCAAAGATGTACATGCGTCTTTTTCGATTCTTGTTGCTCTTTCTTTTTGCGATTCACAATTAATGCTCAGACTCGCATTTTTCCAATGTTACCACTTCCATTGTTGATGGATCGTGTTTGTATAATTTTCCAGCTCAATGCAGATAAAAGCCCGTTCCAACGAACATATGCTACTCAGGTGCCTATCACATTATTTCTTTTTGAGTACGTAGTTGCTTTCAATTTAATTTCTGCATTTTACAGAAAACAGATTCATGCATCTATGCCTTGTGTGCATGGCTTATTCAGATTTTGTCAATTTTATAGTGTTATTGTTACGGATATACATACAGGCACAAACAGTGTGCGGATCATCTAGAACATTCTGTCATTTGATCTATTTAATTTTTCACTTGAGCAATTGGATTTTGCAATTTAGATTTTGTTGAAATTTGAAAACAGTTTAGATCTCTAATTTTGGTGCTTTTTGAGACTCCTAAGAAAATTCGAGTGATTAAGCTGATACCTTAACTACACCCTGGAGAGAACTCTTTCAAGCTTATAAATATTGATTGATCTTAATTCTTACAACTTAAAATGAGACTGTTCTATTTTATAGAATTGATTCCTACGTACACTTGAAAACTTTCCATTTTAATATGTAGATTAAAAGGTGCGGGGAAATGGCTCGCACGCTACGGTTATTTAAGGAACAAATGACAAAGGCGGGTGTATCTCCCTCGATGCAGAATACCAGAAATAGTGTTATTGATCTGGATCATTTGGAGGTTGTTATGTGCTCTGAAACTTTTCCCACTCACTTTAATTTTCTGTTTCAGAACTCTATTCCATGTAATGAAACTTCTCTTCATGGCTAGGTTAAACTTAAAGAACTTGAAGCTGATCTGCTTGAGAACAAGGCAAATAATGAGAAGTTGCAACACACCTACAACGAGCTGGTAGAATATAAGCTTGTTTTGGAGAAGGTAAGGTTTGCTAAGTACAACAATAATAGCTACAAATTGCCATCACCAAATTCGATAGGTTCTTCTATTTTTGAATTATATGCAGATTGTAAGTATAGATGGAAACATTATGCTTAGGCTCTTTCTTATCCTAGGTTGAATAAGGCTACTGATGGCAAAAGCAGGACTGTGTTTTTGTTTATCATTTCAGGTTGGTGAATTTTTCTCTTCAGCACAAAACAGTGCTGTAGCTCAGCAGAGGGAGCATGATGTCCAAACAACTGTTAAAGGGTCGATTGACAGCCCATTATTACTAGAACAAGTATCCTATATACCTTTACATATTCAGATTATTACTTTCCTGTTCTGTTCTAATTCTCTTGCTGGTGACACTTGGAAAATTATGTTCTGTAGGAGACAACAGCGTTTTCGGCTAAGCAGGTTAAGCTGGGTTTTATCAGTGGTCTTGTTCCGAGAGAAAAATCAATTCCTTTTGAAAGAATCTTGTTTCGTGCTACAAGGGGGAATGTATTTATGAAGCAAGCCGTGATTGATAAACCTGTGCTCGATCCAATATCAGGAGAGAAGGTTATTCTAAAATATTAAGTTTAAATCTATAGTCTCCTGTAGAAGTTCAAATATATAGTTTGCACGCAAGAGCATTATTACACATCTTCCTTTTATCCTTTACCACTATAATGCTCAAGATTTTGGGATATTTCTATCTGATATTATCTTTTCCTTCTTCTGATTTGGGCAATTCATTCTTATATATATTGTCATTGGTTCTTTCTACTTTCTTAATCGGAGTTAGATAATAAAATCTTGACTGTAATCTTACAGGTTGATAAAAATGTATTTGTTGTATTTTATTCTGGGGAGAGAGTTAAAAGTAAAATTCTGAAAATATGTGATGCTTTTGGAGCAAATCGCTATCCTTTCTCAGATGACCTGGGGAAACAATTTCAGATGATAAGAGAGGTACATTACTTATTGCCAAGTTGCGTATTTGTTAGAAAAAATTGACTTATGAAATTCGTTCATGCTCTTCATAGCCTGACAGTGGATAAGCCACTTATAATAATTATTGTACATTACAAACTTGTCAGGTGTCAGGGAAACTTTCAGAGTTGAAGACTACCATCGATGTAGGATTGCTTCATTGGAGCACTTTACTCCAGTCTATTGGACATCAGTATGAGCAGTGGAGCCTTCTGGTTTGCTAACAGCTTTGTTTTAGTATTTCCGATGATATTATCTCTGCTGAAAGAGACACATAAACTAGCACTTTTTTCTGCTTTCAGTTTTGCTGCGAAGTACCAAGCTTCTGCGTTTAATTAATTTTCATTCCGACGCTGATATTTCCTTTATTATGTTTTAATTGATAGTTGAGGAGGGAAAAAGCCGTTTATCACACCCTAAATATGCTTAGCTTTAATGTGACGAGAAAATGTCTCCTTGCAGAAGGTTGGTGTCCTGTTTTTGCGACAAGTCAGGTTTGCTCTTGAACTAGGAATTTAATTCTGATATGAAGTGCATAAACCTATATCGATTGCAACTTTACATTTGCTCTAATTTATTTTTAATTCAAAACTTGACAGATTCAGAAAGTATTGCAGCGGGCAACTAGGGATTGTAACTCCCAGGTCGGAGCCATATTTCAGGTTCTCCAGACAAAGGAATCACCACCGACCTATTTTTACACAAACAAATTTACTTCTTCTTTTCAAGAAATTGTAGATGCTTATGGGTGAGTTACACAGGGCTTAGCATATCCTTTCCAATGAGCTTTATATTGATCAAACCAGCACTTCTAATAATAACTTTGTAGCGATAAATTTTCTGGTCTATTGCGACTACTTTCTTTATTTGCTTATTTGCCTCCTGATGTATTGATAGTCATGGAACTAAAATCACCAGTTGCTAATACCTGACAGAGTTGCCAAGTACCAGGAGGCAAATCCCGGTGTATACACAATCATCACCTTTCCGTTCCTTTTCGCTGTCATGTTTGGTGACTGGGGCCATGGCATATGCATATTGCTGGCTTCTTTGTACCTCATAATTAGAGAGAAAAAGTATTCGAGTCAGGTACTCAACTCATCGATTTTTGTATTCATGATGATTGCTTCCTCGTCCTCATTTTCCATGCTTGCATTAATTTTTTTCTCGTTGATGTCAATGGCAGAAACTTGGAGACATCATGCAAATGGCATTTGGCGGACGCTATGTTATTGCGATGATGGCAATCTTCTCAATCTACACTGGCTTCATATACAATGAATTCTTCTCTGTTCCGTTTGCTATATTTGCACCATCTGCCTATGCATGCCGTGATCCATCATGCAGGTGGTTGTCAGTACAATTTATTGAACTTATTTTTTTTCTTCTATGCTAATTGGTCACAGTATATGTATTTTAGTATCATTATTATTACTTTTCAGGGATGCTTCTACAACAGGTTTAATAAAAGTGCGAAACACCTACCCATTTGGTCTGGATCCTGTATGGCATGGCACTCGGAGTGAACTTCCATTTCTTAACTCTTTGAAGATGAAGATGTCTATTTTACTAGGAGTATGCCAGATGAATCTTGGAATCATATTGAGTTATTTTAATGCAAAATACTTTGGAAGCAGCATAGATGTTTGGTAATAGAGAAATACTAGTCAACATGTGGTCTGTGTTTTTTGCATGCAGTGCTCAATGTTTAACTTACTGATGTTGTTTCAGGCACCAATTTGTTCCCCAGATGATATTCTTAAATAGCCTATTCGGCTACCTTTCGCTCATCATAATTGTTAAATGGTTTACTGGATCACAGGCCGACTTATATCATGTGATGATATACATGTTCTTAAGTCCAACTGATGATTTGGGTGAAAACCAGCTCTTTGTTGGCCAGAAGTTTCTTCAAGTAAGAAATTTTTAAATTTGATTTCGGTACATTTTATTTTGTTTAGTGATACTGATTAGATGCTATCTATTAACCGTCCACACTGTTTCTTTACTGCTAGCTTGGATTATTGTTGTCAGCACTTGTAGCTGTACCATGGATGTTATTACCAAAGCCCTTTCTTCTGAAGAAACAACACGAAGAAGTATACTTTGAATCAATATTTTTTGTTTCTTTATTTTTCTTTTCATTCTTAATTCCTATTACTATACTCAAGCTTGATTATCATGCTTCACAGAGGCATCAAGGTCAATCTTACTCTCTGGTCCACAGTACGGATGATCCTATTGAATCAGGGCCACATAGCCCTCACGGCCATGAGGAGTTTGAGTTCAGTGAAGTTTTCGTGCACCAACTTATACATACAATAGAATTTGTGCTTGGTGCTGTGTCTAATACAGCTTCATATCTACGTCTATGGGCCCTCAGGTAGGTAGCTGAAAACATTTGAAAGCTTCTTTATCATGCTTGGATTTCTTCTTCGGGTTCTATCTAAAAAAAAGACAATTCTATGATGCCTTTACTCTAGTGTCGAATTCATTTAATTTACTTTCTAGAGTAAATATCAAATACTTAAAAATTTCTTTTTTTATATTTTTAAATTAAATATTAATTTTTAATCTTATGTTAACAAAATAGATTCTAAATATTAGTCACTGTAGATATAAAAAAAAAAAAAGACAGAACAGAACTCACAAATAACCATTCATTATAAATCTATGAATAAACATCTAAAAAATCACTAGTCAGTAAAGCCAACCAAAAGTGCTTTTCCATCTAATTTTTTTTTCTCGCATCATGCCGTTGCTCAGTGTTGCAAAGTTCATCATTGGCTTTCAAGAAGAAACCTTGACACAGATAGATTGTTACCGTCCGATTTAGATAGTGACCAGCGTTAAAGAAAGATTTCTTAACAAGTCTATTAATCGTGTAGTTCTTAAATATTAATTCTTTTCAAAATACATAAATTACAACACAAATACGAGTTTATACAAATATATATAATACTATTAAACATGAAAAATTTTGCCATATGAAGCATTAACTAAGACATTCATAGGTGCATTATAAATTACACCGTTCTTAAAAAACAAGGACTTGCCAAAAAACCGATTTCTATTGAGGGACAGAAGGTTTTTGACTCTGATTTCTATTTGTATCTGAAAAATATAAAAAGATAACGGAGTGAATTTTGTAACTTAGTCAATAATAATATATCTGTAATCCATATAAAAAAATACAAATTATATTAAAATAAATCATAAGTTCAATATGCATATAATACATGGTTTATACGTTAGGCTAATATCACTAGTACTAGTTAAAATCTGATGCATTCACAACTAACGTCACCGTTATTAGCTACAATTTTCTAATTAGAACTTTTCAAATCATACAAAATATATAGATTATTTAATTCTTACAAAATACCAAATCTGACAATAAATAAATATATATTAACTTCATAATAAAACTTACTTAGTATTTCAAAATATGCAAAAATATATTTAAAATAGTAGCATACCTTGTGGACAGTAATATAAAGTATTATAAATAATAACAAACAGAATTTGTAAATAGATATTTGTGGATAGTGAAATACAGTAACTGTGAATAGTAAATAGATATTTGTAAATAGTAAATACAATATCTATGAATAGTGAATATAGTATCTGGAAATAGTAAATGCAGTATCTTTATATAGTAAATATTGTATATAAAAATAGTAAATACGATATTTATGAACAGTAAGTATGGTATTTGTGATTAGTAATTACGATATAGTAACATATAAAAAATTGACAATTTAGGAAAATATTTGTACTAAAAAAAAAAATACTACAGATAGAGTGTTTATTTAGAGATTAGTTTTAAGGAATGTGTAGCTATTTCGGTGTATCACCTATACTTACATCAGTCTAATTTTAGCAGTATCTGAACTTTAATAAAAGTGAGAATATTTTTTTCTTTAGCAAAAATTCTTTTAAAAGAGTTTTTTTTTTTTAAAAATAAAAGAATAATATTAAAAGAGAAAAAATAAAACATTCGTGTGTATAGAATGTGCCTGTTGTGGGTAAAAAAAAAGATGAATGATTGGCAATTTTACAGGGGAGGGAGGGGTCTTTTCACAAAGAAAAAGAGCAAAAAAATTAATTAAAATTTTTATATGGGTCTCATATTTTTTATTTTATTATAATTATTAATAATATAATATTATTATAATCACGTAGGCCTCATTGTTAATGTTAAAAAATCTCTTCCTCCTTGGCTATATGCTGCGGACGGAGAGTCTTCTATTTTTTTTATTTTTTTATTTTGGATATCACAGAGATGTCCTGTCTCAGCAAGTTTAAGCTATTCTTTCTTTCATTCTAATTCATGGATTGCTTTAGTATCATCCCCGCTTATTTTAATCTTCAATTGCTGTTTGTTTTAATTTGTTCAGTCTGGCTCATTCAGAGTTGTCGAGTGTCTTCTATGACAAAGTTCTACTTATGGCCTGGGAGTAAGTTTCTTTATTTGTTTTAGCAAGTGTTGGGCTGTTAAGAAAGTTTGTTTGACATTTATGTATCTGATGCAGGTTTAATAATACCGTTATTCTTATTGTTGGCGTTATTGTTTTCATATGTGCAACTGTTGGTGTATTACTGCTTATGGAAACTCTAAGCGCTTTCTTGCATGCTTTGAGACTTCACTGGGTAGAGTTTCAGAATAAATTTTATGTGGGAGATGGTTACAAGTTTGCCCCATTTTCATTTGCGTTACTTAGTGATGAGGATGAACTGTAGTTGCCATATACAGATACCAGATAACATGTATATTAGAATGTCAGTTTTCCCTTAGCCTCTCCTGTAGTTTATGTATTCATGTCGAATACCATGTTAAAGAAGAGCACTGAAAGTGTATTATCCTTCTTTCTTGTTTATTAGCCATTGCATCTGTTGTCAAATCTGCACTATGCAATTTTGAGAGGAAGTTGATGGTAATTTTCTAATGTAATCAGCAACTACAAGTTTAAGGTATGGTTCTCTAGTACGGAAAGCACTTGCCACTTAAAAAAGAATAGTTAAGTCGTGTATAAAGTAATTGTACAATCCTTCTAGAACTTGAAGTTGGTTATTGTTATTCACATATTCGTTTTGACTTATTTATTGAAACTTTAGTTAGAGTAATTGTCAAATTTGATTTTATTGCTTTAGTGCATTATTTAGTACAGGAAATCGGGAATCGATCCTCTCACGTGAAAATTTCTTCTTGGAGTACTAGCATCATGACCTTTTAGTGAGTTGAGTTCCTCATGTACAGCTAATTGCATTCAATTGATATCCGTTAATTTTAATTTCTATTGATGGCCCAGGGTTGAGTCAAGTATATATAAACTGGACTGTATGGAACAAGGAAATATTATTGAATGCTGAAAACTTTCCATGCCTACTGTTTCACACCTTACACTGATATTGAGAATAACAACCAGAAGCAATAATCACGGGATTCACAATAGATGAACACCGGCGTGGCAGTTTGCCAGTGTCCTTTGTGTCTACAACACTAAACCAAGTATTTACATAATACACCACACAACCATGAAAGCAACCTTATACTTAATGGCTAGATGTGTGAATAGCAGTAACAGTTGAGACCATGGAATCCACCCCACACATATTGTGACCTCTGCAGATCTTGTAATATCCATTCTCTCCCCAGTTTTCACCCCATGAGTTCTTTATAATCCAATAAGGCTTTTCCTTAAAGCGAATGGGAGCATAACCACCAGCACCATAGCCCACTAGAAGAACCCCATGATCCAAGTGCTTGCCACAGATGAATGGGCATGAGACTCCTCCTATATATGTCTGCATATAAACTGCATTGATACCAACTGTACCATGCAAAGCTATAGTTAGAGAAAGAGATAGAGAGAAGATCAATAAATTAATAATTAATTCAGCAGATAATTTCAAAATTCCCAAGGGGGGATGGGGCAGGGGATAAAGATAGATGTCGGGGACAGGGAGCCAAGCCTCTGTGTAAAGAAAAATAAGCTACCTGAAAGAGGACCGTTCTTCACCAGGTTTGCTGCAATTTGGTCTTCATCTAGGGAAACCACACTGAAATTGGACACAGAAGCAGCAATTTTACTCTTGTCAAATTTGCAAGGGCCACGATCTCTTCCAGTGTAAGGATAGTCCTCTTCTCGTACTAGTCCACCAGCCTTCTTTGTGTACCCAAATGCAGTGGTCATCAACCCCCCATTGCAGCCCGAGTCACATGCATCATTTAGGTCTGGATCACACTGATAAGATCAAAGAAATTAATTGACCAATGTTTATACAAATTGCTGAATTTATCAGCAAAATATACAACTTCAGGCAGAAGTGCTTCAAGAATTGACACAAGCAACGCTACAAGTTCAAGATGTGTGTAAGTGAAAGACTGAAAGAGTTACCTCGTGATCGCAATCCACAAGCTGTTGCTCACTAAGGCTCACTAGCTCACCCGTTGCCAGAAAATGAGCTCCTTCCAACGCTCCTGTGGTGCTAAAGGACCAACACGACCCACACGTGCCCTGATCAACATATTTCCCCATAAAAGAGCTTAAGCAAGAGCAATACTCAACACAAAACCAATTTAATCTAACTAAGTATACGCATATATTATACATGCCTGGTTCTTGACGTTAGTGACGGCTCCATGGTCGCGCCAGTTGAAGTCTTTAGGGAGATTGTCGGTAGGGAGGATTGGTGCGTTGTGAGCATCAGAGGGAAGGCTAAGAGGTTTAAGGCCAAGGAACTGGCTGCGGAACTCTGACGGAGTGAGATCGGAGAACTTTGTGACGCCGTGTATGGCGGAGGGGTCCAGCTCCTGATGCGACTTTGCTCGGAGCAAGTTGCTCTTGAACACGCCAAACCGATAGTCGTGCTCCTCTTTTGTGGCGTACGTCTTGCTGAACTTGGTCTTGAAGGCGGAGAAGTGGTGCTCCGCGTTCAGCAAGTGCTCATCGCCATCCTCCACCACTTGACGGATCAGAATGTTGTCGTCGTCGTCAATCACCGCCGACGCGACGGCAGCAGAGAGGAGAAGCAGGAGGAGAGTCCAGCGTGAGTGGCGAGCCATTGGAGGAACGTAGTTAAGAATGAACGAATGAGATAGGGATATATTGTGAGATTTTATACGAGATTATGGTGATTCCACATGTGGTCCCTATGTATTATTGTTGGGGGGTTAGGCTGTTCATCTTTGGAGTACACTCATTAGCCAACCAAATGAATACACGGCGGAGCATCTTCTGGTCCTTCCTTCTTTACCCTTTTTCTTGGGACAATTGAGGGATATCCAATTCACCAATTCAGGTGCTTTCATCAAATTAAGATAAGACAAACAGGGATTCATTCACCCGTTTTCCTCGGACGGTTATTAGCATGATTTTTATCAGAGACAAACAAACAAAACAAAATACAGATATTTGGTTTTTTTTTCAATAACTTTTTGAAAATTATTTCGAAATAAGTTTTATAATTTTAATACGTTAAATATATGAAACCTTTTTTTTAAAAAAAGTTATTGCTGTTAGTAAAATAAATGAATAAATAAGGAAGAGGTAATAAATATAAAAGTATAATTATATAACTTTAATAGTAATATTCACCACAATTATTATCACAATATAATAGATATGATTAGTATATTTACTAATATTATAGTAAGATATATAAAGAGAGAATAAAAATTAGTAATATGAAAGAGAGAGAAGAAAGATTATTATTGCCAATATATAAAGAGAGGGAGAATAGTGTTTGTTGTTGTGTAATAACAAAGGAGGCTTAACCTCCTTTTATAGGCATATAGAAGGAATATTTTCAACCTTCATTAATTTCATTCTCTTTTGAGAATGTAATCCTCATATAGGAAATGGGCATCCATGTCCCATACTTTTCACAACACTCCCCCTTGAATGACCATTTAGGATTATTGCCTCGTTAAAACCTTATTAAAAAAAAATTCAATAGAAAAAAACCTTAGTAAAAGAAAAAGAGTACAATATCCTTTGTGATGGGGGTTGCCTCATTAAAAACATTGTCAAGAAAAACCCAATGGAAAAAAACCTGACCAAGGAAAAAAGAGTACAGTCTCCCCTTCTTGCCGACATCATTTAATGTCTCAAAATCGGCGCATCCCAATCTCATGTATCAATCTTTCAAAGAAGAATTTTGGGAGTGACTTTGTGAATAAATCTGTCAGATTGTCACTTGAACGGATCTGTTGGACATCAATTGTCCCTTGATTTTGAAGATCACGGGTGAAAAAGAATTTTAGAGAAATATGCTTTGTTCTATCACCTTTGATGTATCCACCCTTAAGTTGTATTATCTTCAAACAGGACAGTTGGAGCTATCTTCTGATCAATCAGTCCACATGATGACAGAATATATTGGATCACACTCCTCAGCCAAAAACACTCGCGACTAGCTTCATGTATAGCTAGTATTTCAGCATGATTAGAGGATGTTGCTGCAATCGTTTGTTTCGTGGATTTTCATGATATAGCTGTACCACCATATGTGAATAGGTATCCTGTTTGAGATCTCTTTTTATGTGGATCAGACAAATATCCAGCATCTGCATAGCCAACTAATTGTGACTTGGATCCATAGGGATAAAACAATCCCATATCAACCGTTCCATGAAGATATCGAAAGATCCACTCAAATGTATTTTGGTTGGAGAGGAACTATATCTTGCTAGTAAATTCACAGTAAATGATATATCAGGTCGTGTATTATTAGCAAGATACATTAGTGCGCCAATAACACTAAGATATGGTACTTCAGAACCAAGGATATCTTCATTCTCTTCCTTAGGACGGAATTTATCCTTTTCCACATCCAAAGATCTTACGATCATTGGGGTACTCAAGGATGTGACTTATCCATATAAAATCTTTTCAAGATCTTATCTGTGTATGTTGTTTGATGAATAAAGATCCCATTTTTTATATGCTCAATCTGCAGGTTGAGTGTAACACCCTAACTACCAAAGCTCGTGCTTCCGGCTGCGTTACTCTGATAGCTCGGACATTACGACGACACTTATACTATTTAATACTAAAATATGAGCCTGTTTAAAACTTAAAACCGCAAAACCGCTCCCAAAGATACTTTCGTTCGACAAAGTACATCCATAGATACCATACAACTTACAAAAACTCATAAAGAGTACCTCCATATATATATATATATATATATTACAAGTATTATCCAATACAATTCCTATTCCTCTTACAGAATATATCAAGATAAAGGCGAGAGTTCAATAAATAATAACTAAAGCAGCACAGAGCATCTCAACAACAATTAAATAAACTCTTCGTGACATCTGCGCCCATATCCTGAAAGGGAAAAAATGAAGGGGGTGAGAACATCATCCTCAAAAGGATTCTCAGTAGATGGTTTTTGGGAATTATTGTAATAGGATACGTGAAGATAAACCGTACTAGTGATTAATAACCGTCTTATGACTCTTTTCAAAAAAAACGACGGTTTACAATAAAAGAGAAATAAAAAATCCTTTTCTGAAGGAGGAAACTATTCATTTAAAACAATATTCAAAAGCCTTTCAAAAGGTTTATCTATGCTGAACCAATTTAGCCTTTCATACTTTTTCAAACTAGAAACATAAAACCGGAATCAACCATCGGTCCATCTCAATTCAACCACGGCCCTAGGCCCAAACAATCCAATCCAACAACCAATCACCACAAACCAACAGAGTCCCAAATTGCAAACACAGATAGGAAGTTCAAGTACAAACAAATAGTTACAGCAAGTAGAACAAGTAGCAGTTAATCTCAAATAGTCACAAAGGCAAACCAAGTACAATATGCACACCCAAACAATGTCACATAGATGCATATGATGCATGCCTGTCCTAGTGACTGATGATATCATCTGTCCGTTATAGAGCCAACCCGACAAGTCCTGTTAGCTAACCATTGGACTGTCCCTCTGTCATACATCCCCAACTCGAGTTATACTCATCATAAACTTGATCATAATCATGATCCATATCCATCACCCTCACTGGTGAATATTTATGGGGGCGAGCTCATCCGGGACTTTCACAGTGCCCGGCCACACTTACGACATAGGGTCAGCAGAGTCTCGAGTCTCCACCTGGAGCATGTGGTGGCTAGCCACTACTTTCTCCCAGGGAACTCGTGCCTCTGATAGTGGAAGTGCAAATCACAACTATCAATAATTCAGCATATACATGTATTCATTCTCAGCCATGGATCAACATCCATCTCAGCCATCCGGCTCACAGTTCAATCCAGAACTAGCCAATATTCATATCATACACAGCCATTCCGGCTCACGGTTCAATCCAGAACCAGCCAATATTCATAATCATACACAGCCATTCCAGCCCATAACAAAACAGCACTTCCACCATCCAACATCATCAAATTCATAAAATCGGCATTTAAGCCATAAATCACTTTTTCTCAAATCATTTCACTTTGAAATCAAGTTTCAACTCTTTTCAGCCTTGGCTTTAAAGATCTCATTTCTCAAATCATCTCAGGCTCATAAGCCACTTTTACTCAAAGTGAGTTCCCTTTCTAAAACAAAGCCGCTCTCGGCATTCTATTTCCAAAACTTCCAAAACCATGGAAAGTTAAAGATTCATTTTGGAAACATTCAAAGTCATCCATCCATCAATGGGATTTTATAACAAAGTTTCTCAACAGAATTCCAAGTCTTTAGGGGAGAATAACATAACTCATTTCGCCAAATTCATTTAAAATCATTAAAACCTTGGATTTCCGATTTGAGTAATAAAATAGGATTTAAGCCAAACCAAGTCACGTAATCCTTTACTTCTTTCAAAGCCGTTTCCTTTACTTAGGAAAAACCAACTTCAACCCCATGATAAATGCTAGAACATTTCAATTGTTCAAAATTATTTTAGTTTTGCAAGAATTCAAAATTCAAAGAGTACTTAAAACCTTTCTCAAAACATTTCAAAATGAAACTTGTCAATAGACATTCAGGTTCTTCAAAGTCATTGAAACTCCTCTAGTTGAAACCCTCAAGTCAAATTCAAAGGCATTGCCCTTGTCACATTTAAAACAGCTTTAAAACATAGGTGTCATCTAAATAACTTTCTCCTGAAAGAGATACAATGCCTTTCTTAAGAAGCAAGACCAAATCATAATTTCCTCTTTAATAATTTATTTCAAAAGCATGAATCATCCTTTTCTTGATAATTCAAATAAAATAGTAGAAGTCTTTAACTCATCATTTTTCCAAATAACATTTCAATAAAGATCTGGATTTTATAGAAATTTTGGCAGCATCTCCCCTAAAACTTGGACTTTGCCACCCGGTTCGGGTCCCAACTAAATCGTTCCACAATCCTTTTCAACAACCCAAAATCCAAAATCAGTTCAAGGCAAGCTAAATCCAACAGTCACCTCATTTTCATTTCCCAAGGAAACGGTTTAAAAAAATCAATTTATTATCAGCCGATGAAACTCATTTCCAAGGCTTTAAAGAAATGGTTCAGCAACAAATCAATTATCAAAAACCAAGTCAAACAAACATTCATAATCATTCGAGACGATCAATCAATACATAAGGCTGATACAATCACCAAATACACAATGTCTCACATCAGTATCCATATGTAATAATTCCAATACATAAAAATAGTTTTTGGAAAGCGCCCCTACCTCAAAACCCAAATCCATAATACAAACGCCTCATAAGTTCTTTTCGCCTCAACTCGAAAATCACCGGCAACCAAAACCTCGGTTCCAAGTCACTTTCGCAATAACCATAGCAACACTAATCACAATATACAATAATCAGGACTCAACCCCACGTTATCAAAACTCATATTCATTAACTAAACACAACAGAACACTAACGCGAGGCTTTTTGAAACATAATTTCTTCCCGAAATAACATAATGAGGCAGCTACGATTTTGAACCCGCACTGGTAACAGCTTCGGCGGTGGCCAGAAGCTCCGGTGGGTCAACTATAAAAATCGTGCAACATTAAAACCTTCTCAAAATTCAAAAAGAAAGAAACCTCAATTAAAACCCTTACTCGCAGAGTTTTCCGGCAATGGCAGCAGAGTTTTCCGGCGGCCAGAACAATGATAACAGCACTAACCAAAACAGAGCAGAATCTGAATGAGTGGCGAAACCCCAGAACAGTTCCAGCGACACAACAGTAGCATACAGCGAGCCCAACAGCTCTGGTGATGGATCTTCGGTAATGGTGGAGGAAGGCGGCGACCCTCCACAGCAGCGAGCCCAGCCTCGCGGTGGCAACGACAACCCCGCGGTGGCTCCTTCTTTGTGCATCCTCTCTCTGTGCGTGTGGTCAGCAGCGGCGGTAGGGACGGGTTCGACGACGGAAGTCCGACAAAACCGGTGGCGCCGTGCTTCCTCCACGCTTGCGGGCTCGGAGGTGATGCAGTGAGGGCGCGGTAGTGACGAAGGCGCGCCGGCCCCCAAGCCCGCGACAGCCATCACTCGCGGACCAACCCTCTCCTCGGTTCTGCTCTCCCTGGCGACAGCGCAGATGGTGCGGCTGTGGCGGGCTTAACTGGAGCACGATCGGCGGCTCGTGGTGACTTGACGATGACAGCCCCAAGCACGGTCTCCCTCGAGACCCAGCGACGATGCGGCAGCGGCAATAGTGGCTCCACGCCGGCGCCGTCCTTCCCCTCTCCCCTCTCATTCTTCCCATTTTCCTCCTAACCCTTTCTTTCCTTGGCTTCATTTTGCAGCTATTGCTGCTGTGTGTGTTGCATTACTGAGAGAAGGAAGGAAACAGATAGGATGCAGCGGCTGGGTTGGGAATTAGTGCTTTCATTATTTTGAAAATTAGGGTTAGGGTTACTTTTGTAATTTCAAATAAAAGTAGGGGTAATATAGTAATTGAAACTCAATTAAATCCAACACTAATGATATATAGAAAATACTATTTGTTCCTCACTTTCACAAATTATTTTCAATAAAATGTTCAAATCCAAAACTAGAAATAATATACTTAATTTCTTCATTTTCAAAAATAGCAGTATTAATATTTTTATTAGTTTTTGAGCAAAATTCATATTTCTGGAGTTTACTATGAGTTTGTGTATTTTTCTGTGATTTCAGGTATTTTCTGGCTGAAATTGAAGGAGCTGAGTTAAAATCTGATTCAGGCTGAAAAAGGACTGCTGATGCTGTTGGATGCTGACCTCCCTGCACTCGGAATGAATTTTTTTAAGCTACAGGAGTCCAATTGGTGCGCTCTTAATTAGGTTAGAAAGTATACATCCAGGGCTTTCCAGAAATATATAATAGTCCATACTTTGCACGAAGATAGATGACGTAAACTGGCGTTAAACGCCAGTTTCATATTGTAGTATGGCGTTTAGCGCTAGAAACAGGTTGCAAGTGGGAGTTCAACGCCAGAAACAGGTTACAACCTGGCGTTCATCTCCAGAAACAGCCCAGGCACGTGAGAAGCTTAAGTCTTAGCCCCAGCGCACACCAAGTGGGCCCCAGAAGTAGATTTCTACACTATCCATCTTAGTTTACTCATTTTCTGTAAACCTAGGTTACTAGTTTAGTATTTAAACAACTTTTAGAGACTTATTTTGTATCTCATGACATTTTTAGATCTGAATTTTATACTCTTTGATGGCATGAGTCTCTAAACTCCATTGTTGGGGGTGAGGAGCTCTGCAGCGTCTCGATGAATTAATGCAATTATTTCTGTTTTCCATTCAAACATGCTTGTTCCTATCTAAGATGTTCATTCGCGCTTCACTATGAAGAAGGTGATGATCCGTGACACTTATCACCTTCCTCAATCCATGAACGTGTGCCTGACAACCACCTCCGTTCTACATTAGATTGAATAAGTATCTCTTAGATTCCTTAATCAGAATCTTCATGGTATAAGCTAGAATTGTTGGCGGCATTCATGAGGATCCGGAAAGTCTAAACCTTGTCTGTGGTATTCTGAGTAGGATTTTGGGATTGGATGACTGTGATGAACTTCAAACTCGCGAGTGTTGGGCGTAGTGACAGACGCAAAAGGATCAATGGATCTTATTCCGACATGATCGAGAACCAACAGATGATTAGCCGTGTTGTGACAAAGCATTTGGACCATTTTCACTGAGAGGATGGGAAGTAGCCATTGACAACGGTGACACCCTACATACAGCTTGCCATGGAAGGAGCCTTGCATTTATGAAAGTGAGAAAGCATTATGTTACAGAAATTCAGAAGACAAAGCATCTCCAAAACTCCAACATATTCTCCATTATTGCATAATAAGTATTTATTTCATGCTCTTTTATCTTTTACAATCGAGGCTAAAGAATCCTATTGGTATCCTAACTAAGATTAATAAGATAACCATAGCTTGCTGACAAACCCCAATTTGACGGTTTATCTTGTATTGAATTTAGAGTATTTTGATGACCTTTACCCATATTTATTCAATGAAATAGCATGGTTTTATAACTTCTCCTTTAATTGTGCTTAAGAGTGAAAACATACTTTTTAGGTCTTAAAATAGTTAAATTTAATTCACCTTGATTCCATTAGATGCCTTGATATGTTTGTTAAGTGATTTAAGGTTTAGGAGGCAAAGATTGGATCAAGGGAATGAAGAAAGAAAGCATGAAAAGTTGGAGAACTCATGAAGAAATGAAAGAACCGGAAAGCTGTCAAGCCGACCTCTTCGCACTTAAATGACCATAACTTGAGCTACAGAGATCCAAATGATGCGGTTCCAGTTGGGTTGGAAAGCTAACATCCGGGGCTTCGAAACGATATAAGATTTGCCATAGTTGCTACACGTATGGTGGCGCGCACGCGCATAGTACGCACACGCGCCGTTGCTGCCACCTGGTTCACTTAAAGCAAAACGTGGCCAGCGAATTCTAAAGCCTTGTGGGCCCAATCCAACTCATTTCTGATGCTATTTAACCCAAGAAATAAAGAGAAAAACACATGTTAGTTACCATTAGCATAGTTTAGTAGTTAGAGTTAGTTTCTAGAGAGAGAAGCTCTCACTTCTCTCTAGAATTAGGATTAGGATTAGTTCTTAGATCTAGGTTTTAATCTTTGCTTTCTTCCACTTCTATCTCTCAATTCTTTGTTGCTACATTCATCTTCTTCTACTCTTTTGTTGTAATTTCCTTTATGTTGTTCTTATATTTTGTTGTAGATCTAGTATTGTTCCTTCTACATTCTTCCAATTCAATAAGAGGTAATTCATACTAAATGTGTCTTCTTTGCTTTTCTATTGTTGATCTCTTGTTTTTGTAGTTGTAGATTCATTTAATTCTTGCATTTAATAATGATTACTTCTATTGCACTTTATGTGTTTGTTGAAATGTCTCTTCTAGATATAGTATAGATTTTGTTCCTCTTGGCCTAGGTAGAGTAATTAGTGATACTTGAATTATCTAATTCCTTTGTTGATTGGTAATTGGAGAGATTGCTAATTGGTTTGGAGTGCACTAAAGCTAGTCTTTCCTTGGGAGTTGGCTAGGACTTGTGGCTCAAGTCAATTCATCCACTTGACTTTCCTTTATTTAGTAAGGGTTAACTAAGTGGTAGCAATGAACAATTCTCATCACAATTGAGAAGGATAACTAGGATAGGACTTCTAATTTTCATACCTTGCCAAGAGCCTTTTATAGTTGTTAGTTTATTTTCATTGCCATTTACTTTCATGCTTCTTATCCAAAACCCCAAAACACATTTCTAACCAATAACAAGACATTTTATTGTAATTCCTAGGGAGAACGACCCGAGGTTTGAATACTTCGGTTATTAATTTTAGGGGTTTGTTACTTGTGACAAACAATCTTTTGTATGAAAGGATTATTGTTGGTTTAGGAACTATACTTGCAACGAGAATTCATTTGTGAAATTCTAAACCGTCAAAAATCCAATCATCACTTGCTTCAAACCAACAATCTCCGTGGGATTCGACCCTTACTCACGTAAGGTATTACTTGGACGACCCAGTGCAGTTGCTGGTTAGTGGTACGAGTTGTGAAAAGTGTGATTTATAATTTCGTGCATCAGCGACGTAATGGGGGGTTGGGCGGCTAGCTGCCATTTGTTGGCGGCTACCACCTGGCTGACCTCCTTGTTATTTATGTATTCTCTCGCCACGCATTGTATATCCTGCATTTTCCAAATGGGCTTGGTGGTTAGGTGCTTTTGGAAGTCTTCATTCACCAGACCGTTCGTCAGACATAAGCTGGCCACAGAGTCTGTGAGGCCGTCAATCTCTAAGCACTCGTCATTGAAACGGTTCAAGTACTTTCTCGTAGGCTTGCGAACCCATTGTGTTATCCTTAAGAGATTGATCAGATGTCTCGCCTTGACAATCCAAGCGGTAAATTGGGCTAAAAACATCTGAGAGATGATTAAGAAAGTGGCTATGGAGCTTTGCAGGAGGATGTTGAACCAACGAATTGCCGAACTTGCCAGAGTTACGAAAAATTTTCGACACCTGACCGTGTCTCCCACACCCTCTAGATTTATCCTGGGCTCGAAGGCCGTGATGTTCTCTTGGGGGTCTTTGGTGCCATCATATCTCATGTCTGTCGGCTTGTCGAAGTTCTTAGGTAAACGGGTTCTGAGGATGAAGGGGTAGAAGGGAGTAACGCCCATCACCACAAGGTCTCGACGCTTCCTTTTCCACTCCTCCCTTCGTTCCCTGCTTCTGGACTTATCTTCTAAGTGATGGAACTGGGCATGACCATCAGTCTGGTCGCGTATGTCGTCCTTCTCTCCCATGCGCTATCATTCTTCCGACCTCCTCGACGGGGATCGAGTATGCGAGTAGCTCAACTGTGCCTCTGCTTGCAATCGAGCATTTTAGCTAGCCTCAGAATTGTAACAGTTCCTCGACTCTAGCTTTCTTTCAAGGTTTTGGATCATGTGCCTATGTTCTTGCATGATCCGGGAGTTGTCACCGTTTGTTTCCCTAAAGGGATGCTTTTCGGGGGATCGATCACGAGAGTGGTCCTAGTCGGTGGGGGTCGGCTGGTGCCTCTGAGAAGTCCTGTGCTCAACCTACTCATGAGGTGACTGCTTGTCGTCTGTTGTTTCCGCCCTCTCCTAAGTCGTCCTCTGGGTGGAGGAAAGCCTCCATCCTCAACGCGCATCAAGTCCCCACAAACGGCGCCATTGTTCGATGGTTCGTTGAGTCAGTCAGTTGTGAAATGTTGGAATGAGGATTAGGACCCGAGCACTGGTTCTGAGGTGGGGAACTGCGTTAACAGGTCGACGGTTTATCGGCAGATGAAACCATTTGCAAGACACTCCGACGTTTAAGTTAGTATCCGTACGTTGAAGTGGCTAGATTAGGGTATGATGACGTATCTAGAGAAAAGGATAGGTTCTTCTCCCTTATCCTTATTTGCTCGGGTGAGCCTCTCTTCCTCTATGGCTCAGCCTTTTTGAAGCTTCTACCAACTGCTAGCGGTAAGAATCTTTGAGACATGAGAACGAGTCACGTAAAAAACATCTCTCCGTACGGATATGAATGCGTGCTCGCTCGGTAGACCCCTAACCCGTGTTGTGTTGGGCCATAATAGAAATAATCTTGCTGTTCAATAAAGCCATTCTCTTAAATTTGGAGAAAAGATACATGAAGCCTTCCATTCTAGATTATATATTCGGGGGATAATCAAGTAAAACAACACCTTATTGCTTTTTCGGGCCCTTTTCGAAAGGGATAATACGATGAACATGTAGAAAGATTTATCTTTCATTATATCAAAAAGAAATATATTAGTGTAGTATCTGGCTATTTTTTTTTTTGTTATGGAAGTAAAAATGGTAATATACTTTAATATTGTAATTTTTATTATTTTTTAAAACTGTAAAAATATACAAATTCTTGAATCCGATTTCTGTACTTAAAATTTTTTAATTTTTTTAACACAAATCCCTGGGACCGATTTGTGTACCTCTCAGAAATTCCTGAGTCCGATTTATGTACCTCTCAGAAATCAAACGGTCTGATTTCTGTACCTCTAGAAATCGGACGGTTTGATTTGTGTACCTCTAATAAATCGGACGATTCGATTTCTGCTTCTCTAGTTAAATAATTCCACATTTAAGTATAACACCCCAACAATCTACATTTAAAAAAAACACCACTACCACTCTAATATTAAAAATAAAAAGTTCTGTAGTATCTTTCTTATACAATGTCGTGTTTTCTACGCCGTGATTTTATTGTGAATGAATTTCCAACGCAACCCCTAACTAATAACCTTCGGTTCTTGCAATAATTGGTGTCCCAACTCCCATGCTGCAAGCTAAGGTACGTAAGATTCCCTGAGGATGACTCAGGTACGAACTTATATTTCTATATATTAATTGCTGGCTTCCATCAATAAATCGAAACAGCATGTGGAAGTATAGCCAGATATACTTTGCCTCAATTGCTCTAATAATAGCCGATGGACATACATAGAATTTGTTTCTTAAACTTGCAGATAAAGCTTTAATTATTACATACTATATCCATCAAGAAACTCATGCTTGCACCCCTAACAATGTCGTTTTCTTCTTGCTTTTGCGTGGCGGAGTAGTCTTGGTTCGGGGTTTATATATATGACGACATAAAACATGCTCATATATTTAGCTAAATAAGAAAAAAATTAAATAAATAAATTAAATATTTTATTTAATGAAATATGTTATTCAGAGGATAGTTATTAATTTACGTAATATTACTTATTTTATTTCGAAATAGGCATTGACATTTTTTTTATAGTATAAATAAGATAAGTTAATTTTTTTTCATATATTTTGAATGTAAATAAAATACAAAAGTTATTTTTAATATGGATAGTATTTGTATATATGTATTATGCAACTATATTCTATCATGGTATGTGTTATGCAATAATCACGGATGGATTTAAGGGAGACAAATAGTGGTCTTGACCTCCCAGAAATTTTAAACTTGTATATTGTTATAATAAAAGTATTGTATAAAATAAAGTTTAATAGTGTAGTAATAGTAAAAAGAGTTGGTATTCTTTATGTATTAGGATTTAATTCTCTCTATATATATTTATATTATTTGTAATTTTTATTTGATTTAGAGTTTTTTTTTTTACATTTTCTATTTCTTAATTAATTTTAACATCTATAATCATATAAAAAGTATTTTAATATTATTTATAATAACATTATTTTTTTTTATTATTTTTTTCTTAATTTTTATCCCTATTATTTATATAAAAATACTTTAACATATTTTAAATTCATATAACAAAATTATTAGTGTAATTAATTTATATTATTTCATGTCATATTTTTTATTGATATAAAATATAAAAATATAATTTACTGTCACATAAATACTTAAAAAAGTAAATTAATTAACAAAATATTTAAAAATAGATAATTTTATATTTTATTAGATCTAAAACCATAAAAAATATAAAGATTGAGATAATTTTTTTATTTGACAAATACTTATTAATTTTTTTAATTAAAAAATTAATTATAATAATATCTATTATCAAATATATGACATTATATTTAATTATACAAAATATTAATTTTCGCCTCCTCCACTCTTAGATTCTTGGATTGCCACAATGTGGAGCTACAACATTATCTGAACTAACACACAGGTTACATGAAGCCAACACGCTACATGCGTGTTACTTGCGGTGGAAGCATATTGTTTTAGCGAAGCGAGATGCGTGTTGAGCCAACCTCAACATGGAGCCAACGTGTTGTAGCAAGTGCGCAGAGATTCCTCTGCTTTTCTAGGAAATATGCACAATTTTTTAAAGATTTTTTTTACCAACACAATTCATGTGTATTGTCAGTATTTGCATGCAGAAAACATGGTTGCTCCAAAAATTAACATGTGACATAGCAGAAGATGACTTTAAAAGCCTCCCATCCGAGCTCTCCTGAAGCGCCACACTGTGAAGAGAGTTGAGAAGGTGTTGAGTTCAGAGAGTTTGAAGAGTTTAGAAAATGAAGAGAGCTCTCAGTATTTTATGGAGAGTATTTAGTGTAAGACTTATATATAAAAAATTATAAACGTGTTTAGTAAAAATAGTACTTAATTATACATCAGTAGCAGAATATATTATCAATTATTTGAGTCAAAATGATTACATAAGTTTATTGTTTTCACTAATTTGGAACTTATTATTTGGTTAATATCTTGAATGCAATTATTTTGCTTAATATTTTTAGTAACAATATTAGTATAGTTAATTATTTGATTCATTTTTTAAAATTTTATATGATTATAATATTGTTATTAATTTTTCAATTTTTTGTTATTATTTTTTATTTTCTATTATTATTTTATTAATTATTAATAAATATATTTTTTAGATATACTGTAATTCTTTTTTATTTTTTACTATAATATAATATTTTATATCTATTTAATTGTTAAAATTAATAAATAATATACATATAAAAAGAAATTTTGGAAATTTTCTGTAATTATTTTTATTTTATTCTCTGTTACACAATACAAGAGAAACGGGAAATAGCGGCGGCCTTTTAAGGATTTTGCGGCGATTTTTAACTGCAAAATCTCCGCAAAGCAAAATACCAGGGGTTTAAGAACCGCCTTTCTTTAGAGCACAAGGGTTAGTTTTTATGACAGTTTTCAACAACCGTCGGTATAAACACTGCTAAAAGGATAAAATTATTTGCGGCAGTTTGCAACCGTCGCTATTTATATAACAAGTTTAAAAAAACTGCGACGGTTCAAAACCGCCGCAATTGAGGATGCAGTTTTAAAAATAATATAGCAGGAGTTTATAGCCGCCGCAATCTTCACGGTTATATTAAGAAAATATATATTTATTCACAAAGATACTTAATATCTTCTAGAATTAGCCAAAAAAACCTAGACTAAGTTAACTTGCACTAAGGAAGAAATTTTATTTACTATAATAAAATCTAAAATTTAATTTGTAAAAATGAAAACTCTCAATTAACAAAAATTCATGTGTTATTAACCAATAATCACTAATTCTATAAAATTGATCTTTATCTCATTGGATTCATAAGTAAAAATGTCTCAAGTTAGACTAACACAACAGTTGCATTCAAACACAAATCTTTCCATTAATATTAACACTATAAGTATATAAGGTGGTTGATATGGACGTTATACTTTGACCACTGTCCCTATAACCTCCGCCTTTTGAATAACAAACCCAAAAGCGAAGGAGTCAGTGCAGGTATTGCAATAATAATCTAACAAAAATAGATCGTGATATTTTCTTCTTGAAGAAACCGTAAAGATACGAAATCAAACTCACTTCCTCCTCTATAAAAGCGAAAGAGGAGGATACAAGGATATAACAAAAAGTGGAGAATCAATCAATAATCTTCAGTTATCTTTTAGATATTCTTAAATACTGACTTGAGCTTGGAGTGTGGTGCACAAAATTGAGTCCGCAATATTCACACAGATAGACCGGCAAGTGCACCGGGTCGTCCAAGTAATATCTCAGGTGAGTGAGGGTCGATCCCACAGAGATTGTCAGATTGAGCAAGCAATGGCTACCTTGTAGATCTTAGTCAGGCAGATAGAAAATATAGTTGTGGAAAAATGCATAAAAACAGAATAAAGATAGATTACTTAATTGGTGTGAATTCAGTGATAAGAGAACGGTTGAGGCTTCGAAGATACTTCCTCCTTCTGGATCAACTTTTCTCACTGTGTACTTCAACTTCTGATGATTCATTCCATGGCAGGCTATAAGTGATTAACGCTAGGTTAGTGGTCATTAATCTCCTCTGTTTTATATCAAACGCCAGGTCAGTGGTCATCCAATCTAAACGGGGTAAAGCTCCTGCAGTCCATTCCCTTGGTAATCCTACTCAAAACGCCACAGACAAGGTCGGATCTTTCGGATCAGAAAATGCTTCTCCATGATTCTAGCCTATACCACAAAGGCCCTAATTGCCCCGTACCTCGGCTGATGTCTCCAAGTCCCCAACGAAGTCGTGGATTAGCCGTCTAAGAGATGTAAAATCAAGCTTGTGGTTCAATATTATCCCGTCAAGGACTCGCAAGAACCCACATAGAATAGGGATGACAGTCAAGTTACACTCCCAAATCATTAGGATGAAGTACGAAGATACATCTTAAAATGGAATCAAGCATAGATTGAAATAGAATAGTGATATTATTAATCCATAAGAATCAGCAGAGCTCCTAACCTTAACCTAGGAGGTTTAGTTGCTCATAGCTTACAAAAAAGTAATGTAAAACGTATAGAATGGCCAAGAGCTCTTAACAAGGGTGAACTCTTGTCTATATATACAAATCTAATAACTAAGAATGACAAAAATAGGGTAGAATAGTCTTTTAGTGCGAAAATCCACTTTTGGGGCCTACTTGGTGAGTGTTTGGGTTGAGTTAGGGGTGAATCCACATGCTAGTACCTTTCTTGGGTTTTGAACACCAGATTTGGACTCCTTTTTTAGTGTTGGGCGCCAGCTCTCCCTTTTGGGCGTTCAACGCCAGGAATGGGGTGAAGAACTGGCGTTGAACGCCAATTTTAAACCTTCATTTTCAGAGAAAAGTATGGACTATGATATATTGTTGGAAAGTCCTGGATGTTAGATTTACAATTCCGTTAAGAGCTTTCCATTTGGAATTTTGTAGCTCCAGAAATGCTCCTTTGAGTGCATGAAGGTTAGAATCCGACAATATCTGCAATCCTTTTCTCTGTCTCTGAATCAGACTATTCCAAAGCTCTTCAATTTCAGCCAGAATTTACCTGAAATCATCTTAAAACACAACAACTCAAAGTAGAATCCAAAAATGTGAATTTTGCACTAAAACCTATGAAAACATAACGAAACTTAAACAAAACATAACAAAAACTATATGAAAATGATGCCTAAAAACATATAAAATATCCGCTCATCAGAACACCAAACTTAAACTGTTGCTTGTCCCTAAGCAACCAAAAATAAAGTAGGATTAAAAAGAAGAGAAGGAGACAACAGATATCAGAGTTCTCAGTGAAGCTCAGTTTCAATTAGATGAGCGGGACTAGTAGCTTTTTACTTCTGAATAGTTTTGGCATCTCACTTTCCTTTGAAGCTCGGAATAATTGGCATCTTTAGGAACTCATAATCTGGATGATACTATTGATTCTCCTAGTTTAGTTCTTCTTGATTCTTAAACACAGCTTCTTTTGAGTCTTGGCCGTGACCCTAAGCGCTTTGTTTTCCAGTATTACCATCGGATACATAAACGCCACAGACACTTAACTGGGTGAACCCTTTCGGATTGTGATTCAGCTTTGCTAGAATCCCCAGCCAGTGGTGTCCAGAGTTCTTAAGCACACTTTTTGTGCTTTGGATCACGACTTTAATTGCTCAGTCTCAAGCTTTTCACTTGACACCTTCACACCACAAGCATATAGTTAGGGAAGCAACCCATTTGAATTGTTTAGGCCAAGATTTTATTTTTTTTAGGCCCTCCTAACCATTGATGCTCAAAGCCTTAGACCCTTGCTCTTGCCTCTTGGTTTAAAGAGCTATTGGCTTTTTCTTTTTCTTTTGCTTTTTTTTTTCGCATTTATATATATATTTTGCTTTTTGCTACTTTTTCTTGCTTCAAGAATCAATCTTTTTGGATTTTTTAGATTACCAATAATACTTCTCCTTTTTCATCATTCTTTCAATATCCAACATTCTTAACTCCAACATCAAATATGCATTATTTATTCATACATTCAGAAAGTAAAAGTAATGCCACCACATCAAAATAATTGAACTATTCTTATCATATAACTCGAAATTCAAGTATCTCCCTTTTCTTTTTCAAAGAAAATTTTTCTTTTAAGTATGGTGAGAGATGCATGGAATAATTCATAGCTTTAAGACATAAATAAAGATGATCATGCACTAGAAACAGACAATAAGATATAACACCTAATGGAAAACAGAAAAAAATAACTTAGGCAAGGTGATTAAGGGAACGGGATCACCTTAGTGATGGCGGCTACTACTCCCTCTAGTAAATCCAATGGAGCATTTAAGCTCCTTTATGTCTCCTCCTTGCCTCTGTTGTTCTTTCCTCATAACTCTTTGATCTTCTCTTATTTCATGGAGGATAGTGGCGTGGTCTTGATGTTCCACCCTCAATTGCTCCACATTTGAACTTAGCTCCCTTATTGAGGTGTTAAGTTGATCCCAATAGTTTTGGGGAGGAAAGTACATCCCTTGAGGCATCTCAAGGATCTCTTGTTGAGGTGGCTCCATATGCTCTTATTGAGGTGCATGTGTAGGCTCTCTAACATGCTCCATCCTTCTTTTAGTGATGGGCTTGTCCTCCTCAATGGGGATGTCTCATTCTATGACAATTCCAGTTGAATTGCATAAGTGACATATTAGGTGAGGGAAGTGGAGGTAAGTGCCTTTCCCTTATTCTTCCTTGAGGTTTCACCAGTCTTTGGTGCCATACTTAGAGATTGTAGAAGTCAAAAAGCAAAGCTTTTGCAACACCAAACTTAAGAACTTTGCTCGTCCTCGAGCAAATAAGAACAAAAAGGGAAGAATAGAGTAGAAGAAGAAGAAAGAGGGAGAGATAGAGGATGAGGTAGGTGGGGTAGGTGGAGATTCTGTGGGATCCACTGGTCCTAAGAGGCTAGAAAATTTGAATTTCCTGCCCTCTTGTGGGCGTTGAACGCCCAGCCTCTGCTCCTTGGCTAGCGTTTAACGCCAGCTTCTTGCTCCATGTAGGGCGTTGGATCCCCTTTTGGGACTCCCTTCCTAGTGTTCAACGCCAGGTTGCTGCCCATCTTGGGTGTTGAATGCCCACACTTCTCCCTGTGTGGCATTCAACGCCAGGTCTTCCTACTTGTCTGGCGTTCAACGCTAGTAAGGAAATCTCTCCAGGGTGTTTTATTTTCATCTCTGAGTGTTTATGTTTCTGTTCTAATTATTGTACATGATCACAAACTTTAAAAAGCAAAAGGTGTTCTATTTCCATCTCCCCTATTGTACGCTTTTTTCAAATCAATAAACACCATATGTAGATCCCTTTTATTACTACGATACCTCTCTATCATCCTTCTTAACAGGTATATCGCTTCGGTGGTGGATCTTCCTGGCATAAATCCAAATTAGTTCTCTGTTACTTGTGTCTCTTTTCTCAACCTCCATTCTATCACCCTTTTCCATAACTTCATGGTATGGCTCATGAGCTTGATCCCTCTATAGTTTTCGCAACTTTATATATCCCCTTATTCTTGTAGATAGGTACCAAGGTGCTTTTTCTCCACTCACCAGACATCTTCTTTGACCTTAAAATCTCATTAAAAAGTTTGGAACCAATTGATGCTTTTTCCTCCAAGCCCTTCCAAACCTCAATCGGGATATTATCATGTCCTACTGCGCTGCCATTTTTCATCTGCTTTAGAGCTTTTTTTACCACGAAGTCTCGAATCCTTCGATAGTAGTCAAAGTTTTGATATTCTTCCCTTGTGTATAACTGACCAAGGCTCGGAAGAATCTTATGTCCTTCATTAAATAACTCCTAGAAGTAGCTCTTCCACCTTTCATTAATCTTCTCTTCTTAAGCCAGCACCTCTCTGTCCTTATCCTTTATGCACTTAACCTGATCCAAATCTCTCGTTCTTCTTTCACGGATCTTTGCAATTCTATATATACCTTTTTCTCCTTCTTTCGTGCCCAAAGACTGATAGAGACCCTCATATGCTCTTGTTCTTGCTTCACTTACAACCACTTTTGTCTATTTCTTAGCCGCCTTATATTTTTCTCAATTATCTGCATTGCGGTATAAAGGCCACTCTTTAAAGCACTCCCTTTTTATCTTAATCTTTTCTTATACACCCGCATTCCACTACCAAGACTCATTGTCTCTTAGTCCTATCCATTTAGATTCACCAAAATTTTCTTTTGCTATTCTTCTAATAACTTCTGCCATCTCCCTCCACATCTCTTCTGCGCTTTCATTTCCATCCCACTTTGCCTCTTTTCCTACCCATCTTAGGAAGCTTCTTTGTTCCTCACCTTTTATCTGCCACCACCTCGTCCTTGGGTTCTTCGTATGATGTCTTTTCCTCAACTTTTTCTCAGCGCGAAAATCCATGACAAGCATCCTATGTTGTGTTGTTAAACTCTCTCTCGGGATAATTTTACAATTAATGCAAAATTTTTGGTCGATTCTCCTCAATAAGAAGAAGTCAATTTGAGATCTTGTCATGCCACTCTTATAGGTTATAAGATGTTTGTCTCTCTTTTTAAAACATGTATTTGCGATGAGAATGTCAAAAGTTGAGGAAAAATCCAAAATAGTTTTACCCTCGGCATTGATCACCCCGAAACCATGGCCTCCGTGAATACTTCCATACCCCGTCACTTCTCTTCCAACATGGCCATTTAAATCTCCTCCTAAGAAAATCTTATCTCTCGAAGGTATGTCTTGGACCAAACTTTCTAGATCCTCCCAAAACATTATCTTGTGTTGTTCGTCCAAACCCACTTCCGGTGCATAGGCGCTAATCACATAAAAATCACCTCCCTCCACCACAAGTTTGATAGAGATGATCAGATCTTCCACCCTCTTGACATCCACTACTACGTCCTTCTTCCACTGCTTCTCCACAATAATACCAACACCATTCCTATTCTTCACCTTTTTTGTATACCAAAGTTTAAAACCGGAAGTATCTAACTCCCTATCATGCATCTAAACAACATTGAGAAAAATTAGTATGGGCAATATGAAGAATTACTGGAGCTTATCGGTACATTGGAGGACAAATATTTCATAATTGGGGATTTTAATGCAATCTTAGCAACCCATGAGAAGGATGGAGGTAGAGAAAAATCTCCATAGTCAATTTAGAATTTCTAGAATTTTGTTAATAGAGATCTACTAGTTGATATGGGTTACATTGGGCCAAAATTCACATGGTGGAATAGGAGCTGCCAAGAGAGAGCAATCAGAGATAGGTTGGATAGAGGGTTGATCTCACTATTTTTATGAGAGGAATATCTCGTCGTTACAATTACCCTTTGGAGGACACTGGTAGTGATCATAGACTGCTTTTGTTTTGCTCAGGTGAAGGTGGTCAGAGAAAGAAAAGACACTTCTGGTTTCAAGAGAGATGGTGCAGTTTGGAAGCAATCAAGAACATTGTTTGCGAAACTTGGCAAGAGAGCATACAAGGTTCACCCATGTTTCAATTATTCCAGAATTTAAAAAAATAAAGATCTAAAATTGTTAAGTGGCAAGCTACGAGAACAAGCAGTTTAAGAAGAGACATGGAGAGTATAGAAGCCTCACTTGCGGTGCTAAAAGAAAATCTAGCAATGGTAGACAAAAATCAGATTGATCTCTTAGAGGAAGAATTAGCTAGAACCTATGTGCAGGAAGAGAGATTTTGGAAGGAAAAATCAAGAGTAAGATGGCTGAAATGAGGAGACCAGAAAACTAAGTTTTTTCATTCAAAGACCCAGCCCCGAAATAGAAGAAATAAAATTTAGAAACTTGAAGATGAGGCTGGAAATTGGTGCACTACTTTGGAATAGATTGGAGACCGAGCCCAAAGATACTTCAAGGATTTTTTTTACTTCAGGAAACCCAAAAGATCCCTCACAGAGCCTAACAGATCTTAGAAGAAATATTTCTGTGAAAATAAATAGAGAACTAACAAGGCCAACTATCGAAGAAGAAATAAAAAGGGCAATCTATTCTATTAACCCAGAGGCAGCCTAGGTGACGATGGCTTCACATCCAAATTCTTCCAATTTTATTGGAATACCATCAAGCGGATGTATTCAAAGCTATTAGAACTTAGAAGCTTTCTTGGAGGAGGACGAATGCTTAGGGGGTTCAATCACATTCAAATTTGTCTTATTTCAAAGATACAAAATGCAACTACAATGAATCAAATTTGGTCGATCAGCCTCAGTACTCTGTTTTATAAAATCATCTCTAAGGTACTTGTTCATAGACTGCAACCTCTTATGAATAAAATTATTCGTGACAACTAAAGTACTTTTATCTGAGGGAGACTCATTAGTGACAATATCTTAGTGGCTCATGAATTTATGCATTTTTTGAAGAATAAGGAGCATGGTAATCACGATATGGCACTTAAAATTGACATGAGTAAGGCCTATGATAGGGTTGAATGGAGTTTTTTTTGGTTTATAATGGAGAAGCTAGGTTTCTGTGATAAGTGAATTGGGTGGATTAAAGAGTGTGTGTCTACAATCTCTTATTCTGTTGTTGTGGAAGGAATTCCTACTGGCTTCTTTAGGCCAAGCAGAGAACTCTGTAAAGGGAATCCCCTCTCTCCCTAGCTTTTTCTTATTTGTGCAGAGGGACTGTCCTTTTTGCTCCACAAAGAAGAACAGAATAACCTACTGCAGGAACTTTGGTTGAATAGTAGATGCCCCTCCATTAACCACCTATTACCCGCAAACGATTCTATATTGTTTGAAAGAGCTAATAGGCGATCATGTGACAAGATCCTAAGTATCCTACAACAGTACAACGAGCTGAGTGGCCAGCTCGTTAATTTAAACAAGTCGGCCATTTTTTTCTGCAAGAATATGCCTCAAACAACCTGGACATAACTAGCTACTTTGATTGGGGTTCCTAATATTGTTGCTCAAGACCGTTATTTAGGCCTTTCTTCAGTTATCAATAGAACCAAAAGAGAAACATTCTCATTTGTTAAAGATAAGGTTAGAAAGAAGTTGCAGCACTGGAAAAGAACGATGCTTTCAGCAAGTGGAAGAGAAGTTTTGATAAAGGCGATTGGCACAGCGATAGCAATTTACTCACTTAGTTGTTTTAAGCTTCCAGATACTCTTTTAGATGAAATTCATAAAATAATGATGCAGTTTTGGTGGGAACAAAAATAGAATAAGAGAAAAATACATTGGATAAGTTGTGATTCAATCAACAGAGACAAAAATTTAGGAGGTTTGGGTTTTAAAGATCTCAAAGCTTTCAACCTATCGATGCTTGCCAAACAAGGATGAAAACTTCTAACAAGAACACATTCACTTGTATATAAAATCTACAAAATATAAATATTTTCGACATACCTTGTTCTTGGAAGCAAAGCTTGGATTCAGACCTTTTTGGGCTTGGTAGAGTTTCTTGGAGGGCAGAAAAGTTCTGGAGAAAGGCTTTAGATTCAGTGTCACTACCCATGGCTCCAACAGAATAAAAAAAGGACCCGTGGTTCGGAAACCAACCCCTTTTCAGGTTTTCAATAGCAGCAGAACAAAATCTTGAGATGCATTGGAGTCTGGGAGCTGATAACAGATACTGAAAAATGGAACACGGAGCTATTACAGGAAAATTTTAATGCAGAAATTGTAGCACAAATATGCAAAATCTCAATTGAACAAAGAGGGGAATCAATTGTTTGGGTGAACGACAAAATAGGGCATACTCAGTGAATTTAGGGTATTTGATTGCATACCAGTTTTATCATTCGCCAATAGAAAGTTTAAACCCCTGATTTCAAATGAAAGACTTATGGCAACAAATCTAGAATATATAATGTCAACCAAAAATCCAAAATTTCATATGGAGATTAGTCCATGAGGGTATAGTAGTGCTAGAGAAGATGTATAACAGAATCCCCAACATTGATCCCCTTTGCCCAAGATGCTTGACAGAGCCAGAAACCGCATTGCACGCGGTGGTTTGCTGCCCGGAGTCCATGGCGGTTTGGAACAGGTCCCAATTTGCCAGTGACATCTTAAGAGACACAAACCTTCAAGCATGGTAATGGTGGAATCACATTATGGAGAATCTCAAATCTCAAGCGAACTTCAAGAAGAAAAAGAGTGAGATTGCTTAACTTCTTTGGGAACTTTGACTGGGGCGAAACTCTTTCACCATTGAACAGAACCGATGAGAACCTAAAAAAGTTCTGTCCCAGGCAACGATAAAAGTGAACCAGTACAGAGCTCACTACATGCAAAAGACAGCCGAAGCTTTAAGCTTCTTTTTCAATTTCTTTAGCTTTTTCTTCATCCCTTTTAAGTTTGTCATCTCATTTTAGTTTGAAAATACCAAATACTAAATTATGCTGATATTGTATTTACTACTTTTTTATGTAATAAATTACAAGTTTACCTTTAAAAAAATATTAAATTGAATATAATAAAATAATATATTTATATATAAAATATTTATATATAGGTACTTAAAGTTTATCATTGATTGCAAAAAATAATATGCACTAAGTAGTTCATTTTGGGTCCATAAGCATGGCATGAATAGTGGGCTGGGAGCCCATTTAATTAGGAGAAGGTCCAAGTGAAGTCAGCAGAATTGACTAAGGGTTGTGATGCAGGTCCCAGAGGCGAGTCTGGTTTGTTAAACGGGGAAGAAAACAAAAGAAGGAAAGGGAAAGTGAGAGAAAGAAGCGGAAGAAGATGGAGGAGGAAAACGGTTATGTTGGCAGCAGCACCTCCAACTTGGAGACTTCCAAGGCGGAGCGATCTGTGGCTTATGAAGTGCCCTCTTGTCGTTTCCAAGTCGTGGCAGAACCACCCTCCTTCTCAGCCACTTGCCAAGGTCGTTCTCTCCCTTGATCCTCTCCACGCCGATGACCCCTCTGCTCTTCAGGTATCCCCCAAACCCTAAATTCCCCTTTTTCCCCCTCGATTTTTCTCTTGTTTTCAGCTTCTGCTTCATGCTAATTCGCTTCTCCTGTTGTGCTAGATCCGTTTAGGATAGTTCATCACTCTTTAGATTTATTAGCTGTTAGGTTTAGCTGTTTTCTTCCAAAGTCTTACGCTCCTGTGATATCGGATTATGCGAAATTGGCAGCTTGTTTATTTTTCTCGGTCACGTGTGGATTCTTCTAGGCATATTGGCTTGAAAACGAAGTGCTTTATGACTACTGATTTTAGGAACTAGTGTGATTTGCGGATTTATAATTGAAGTTCTTTGTTTCGAAAAGCTACAACACACCAAATCCCTTATATTTATTCCACTCTGTGTTCAGCCCTTTTTTTTTGGTATTATTAATTGAATTGACGTTGTTTTCCTTGTTAATTTACCATAATGTTGTAAAGTGAATTACTTATAAATTGCATTCAACAAATTAAGAGTAGTAGCTAACCTTCAACTCACATGTTTCCCCGCTATTGTTCAATTTTAATGTATTGATTTTGCTATTAAATTGAAGTTTTCAGATTTTAGATTCATCTTTATATATTTAAGTGCTCTTGAATCTTGATTAATATTCTCTGCCTGTATTAATGTGAGAAAATTCGTTTATACTCTCTCATAACTATGTCAGTTTACAATGGAGATGGCTGGGACTGATGCTGTTAATATGCCAAAAACATATTCCCTGAATATGTTTAAAGACTTTGTACCTATGTGTGTTTTCTCAGAGACAAGCCAAGGTCAGAATCGTATTGTCAGCTTAATTACACTTTTTGTTCTTGTTTACTGGTAGGAATTTCAATTATCTCTTATTGAATCAAGCAAGATCGTGTTGCATTGAGTTTGATGTTTATGTCGAGAAGGGATAGTTGGAAGATAACTAAGTAAATGTGAGATGGAAAGTCATTGAGTTTAAGAAATGAAACAATTGTTTAATATTGGTGTAATAAAACTAATAAATATTCATGTTCACCTGAATCTCATTTGCAATGGTTGCGCAGTAGTCACCACTGTAGTACAATGGCCGTGAGATGTGTTATACTTGAATCATAGCTACCTTAAGCCTGTTAACAGGTTTTATGTTTATGTACATTAGGTGGCAAGGTTGCAATGGAAGGGAAGGTTGAACATAAGTTCGATATGAAACCCCATGGTGAAAACATTGAAGAGTATGGCAAATTGTGTCGTGAGAGAACAAACAAATCCATGATAAAAAATCGACAAATACAGGTAGTGCTTCATGTTTAGTATTTCATTGTTCCTTTATAATGTTATATTTCTATGATTAAAAAGTTGATTCTGGTTCCCTTGATTCAATTGGAAGGTTATTGATAATGATCGTGGAGTATTAATGAGGCCAATGCCTGGAATGATTGGTCTAGTTTCATCCAATTCAAAGGTAACCCACTTTCTATACTTTGTATGATAACATGCTCGTAGTTGACTCTACATCATTTTCTTATGCTTATATAGAATTCTGGGCTTTGTATGTCTATGTCTTACATTAATGGCAAATTCATTGTAATATATAGCTCATTATATACAGGGCGGATAAACCGGCCCCGGGACTTGGTCTTAAAGAACTACATTTATATATGGGATCTATTCTTGATGAAATAAACAATCTTACATGGTTTTGTGATTTTATATGTCATTATTTTAACTATGAAATGGGTTTAAGTTTCAATTATTTTTTCTCATTAATATTTTCACTTAACCAATTTAATATCATATACTCAAGTGGTCTTTATACTTTTTGAAATTAATTTTTAGATAATCATCTCTATATCCATTTTTTAGAAATTCGTTTATTTTTTAATAATATTAAAATATTAACGTATTTATCATTATATAGAAAATTAATAATGAATTACTTCATTATATTTTAGTAATCTCATTGTGTACTTTAGATATTCTTTTAAACAATACTAATTTTTCTTCTAAACTTATATTGTTGAAAGGAAAAAATTTTACCTTATTTTTCATGATAATTTATTTGGACTATTGTTTTATTTTGAGAGTTGTATCTTATATTCTATAAGGGTACATATACTTTTGAGTTAATTAATAATTTATGATTTGTTTCAAAGTTTTTGAAATTTTTAAAAGAATTAATTTTAATTAAAAAGGTATGTGCCAACTTCTTAACACCATAAATGCACTGATATCTTGTAATTTTATAAAATACTATTGATATTGTTTTGTCTTCTTTATGTAACTGTCATGTCAAAAACGAAATTACTGAAAAAAATTTCTATGATATATATTGATAAAACTTAAAAAAAAAAACTCAAATAGTTATATATCATGCCTAAATTACTTTTATGAAAAAAATATAACAAAAAAAGAATTAAAAGCTCGTATAAAATTTGGCCCCTTGCATATAAAAAATTTCTAGAGCTGCCCGATATTATATAATAGCCACAATGCAACCATAAGTGTTATAACAAGATCCTACCATTGTAATAAATTGGTGTAATAATAATGCAAATTCATTGTTCCGAGAGGAGAGCTTGGTCCTTCAAATGTGACTTTGCATGTAAAAATTTGTTCGAGAGTCTTTTCTCATAAGTATGAAACTTTCACAGGATAAGAAGAAGACACAGCCAGTTAAACAAACTGATACAAAGAGAACAAGAAGAGATAGAGGAGAACTGGAGGATATAATGTTCAAGTTATTTGAAAGACAGCCTAATTGGGCATTGAAGCAGCTTGTCCAGGAGACTGATCAACCTGCTGTATGTCTTTGTTCTGTGTGTGTGTGTGTTTGTGTTGAGTGTTGATGCATTGAGGGAATACATATAGCTCATTTGTCCTATTGGCCCACTATTTTCTTTTGCAGCAATTCTTGAAAGAGATCCTGAATGAACTATGTGTATACAATAAAAGAGGTGCCAATCAAGGAACTTACGAGCTGAAGCCGGAATACAAGAAATCTGTTGTTGAAGATACAAATGCCGAATAAGGGGGAAACAGAAAGTCGTATCTCTTTCTGTTTGATGAGTAGGGAAGACTCCACACGCTGACTGCTGAGGGTAAATATGTTGATGAAAGGGCTAAAAAGTTATTGGCTAACAATAACCAGCAAAACGTGTATCTCTTGCATAAGATTTAATTGTTTTACCGATCATGACAGTTTCAGTTGTATACAGTCAACGACTTTAGCATAGTATAAGGTTGCTTCCTGGGTTACATTTGAATGTATCTGCCCCTATGCATTCATTTTACAGGTGTATCTATTTATGACAGATGGCTTCATTATGTTTGTTCCCCACCCTGCTTAATTATTCTCTATCCAAGATCAAGCCGAATGCGCACCCAACTTTGGTTTCATTCAAGCTTGCAGCTGCTAACACACTCACTAATGTCTTGAACAAAAGAGAATATCATGAAAAAACTTTAAAATGCTAGGACAACGAATGAGAATACCATGAATCTGGTACCTGTTGGTCACGAATAACTTAGGACAGTGAATATTCAGGTAGTGAATGCAGTAAATTTTGGTGCTTGTTGGACAGGAATAGTACATTAGTAGTTGTATTTTTTTATATGAAAAAGTCTAGGGAGCCAATGGCCTAAGCGTACAATGTGTACAATGGAGGTTTAAGAAGTATTAGAGATATGACCATTAGTGTTACATTGTCCTGTCAGGTTACGTTTTTGGGATGAGTGGTTTCAGATATGGTATTAGAGTTCTAGATTCGAAAGGTCAAGAGTTCGATCTTTGGTGAACCCCAAAATCAGTTTCTAGCTAGTATGGTGATGTTCATTTTATTCATGGACCAAAAATTTAGCCCATTGTACACATTGTACACTTAAGCCATTGGCTCCCTAGCACTACCCTTTTTATATATATTTTTTTGTACCCCTTTTATGATATAAAATATTTTTTTTATTTTTTATCGATTACTTTTAATACAGAAATAAAAGATAAATATAAAAGTAGTACATACAAGTGACACAACCTTCTCGCTTCAATATGACAAAAACTAGTGTCATTTTCTTGTGCGATGCTGACAAATGCTCAACTTGATCCAGGCAAGAAACAACAACGAAAGAATTGTGTAGTAAGATAAGGAAACCAAGCATACATAAATTCATTTTATCAATCGGTTTAAAATTGAAGGGTTTATTAGGTCACATGTGAAGATTATAAAATAAAATTTTTTTTATTAAAAATATAAAAAATTTAAATTTTTTATGTATTTGTTTTGTATCCATTAAATGAAAATATTGAAAAATTTTCATTAGTAGTAAGTTTAAAGGCACATGTTAGCTAACCTAAAATTGAATAGCTATCTAACTAAAGTTAATCACTAAAATTAGTTATCATATATTTATGTATAAATATTTTTTTTTTTTATCAAAGGTAGGAAGACTCGAACTTGCGACTTTTTTGGTAAGTATGAGAAAACTATGTTATTTGAACTATAATTTATTGATATATTTATATATAAATATATTTATTATTTCATTTATTTTTAATATATATTTATACTAATAACTAATTTTAGTAGTTAATTTTATATACATGGTGTATCAAAATAATATGAATGCGATAAGAATTGGATCGATATATCTCTTTCAGGATGTGATCAAACAACTATGAACGGCACAAGATTATTAGATCTTAACTTTCTCTGCATGTAGTTTGCCACTTAGCCTCCCACTATATCAACATGTATATCTACAATTTAAAGGCCTTGTATGATCGTGCTTTGTCTTTTTCTCAAATGTGATCATTATGTAGGAGCAATCACAATTCACATCATCAGAATTGTTATCATTCTTGAAGAAGGAATCTTCCACGTATTTTGGTACGCATGCATGTTACATATATATTTGGTATGATGGTAACCATGATGCAAAAGCTAGCTAGCTTATTAGCAGCTTTCATCATTAAAATCATTTCTTATATTTCATCAATCAAGCAGAGAACTAATAATAGATGTTTTCTATCACTCATTTTTAGTAAATATCAATTAGGTATTGCTCCTATGTATAGGTCTTAGAAAAAAATAATATATGAACAGTTATTTAAACTAGAAAAATAGGACTACCACTAATTAATTATAATTAATTCTAATCAACAGAAAAATAAATTTGCAGTTTTTTTGTAAATATAAAAATTAACTTTTACAAATTCAAGAAGTCAAAATTATTACTTATAACTAATATTTTTTTTTTAAAAATTATTTTTATTAATCTTTACCAATTCATTTCTCTATTAGTTGACTGTTATCTAAAAAGAAACATTGATTTCCTAGCAAAATTTACAGAAGACATTCTTTACCATTGAAGACAAAGCCATGTTGTTAATTAGAAACCTTCATCAGTTAGCATCTGGTTAAGGTATATATATTCATAAAAGGAGATAGAGGACATCATTGATGGCCATATATTCAAGTGGAGATTTGAATGTGAAGAGATGAGACTATAGAAATAGCGATGGTCCATGCATGTGAAGCACCAACAGTGACTCACTATGGTGCAATTCAACTATGAATTAATGAATCTTCTTTGTCAGCTTTCCAAGATTTTATCCAACACACTTCTTTTTTTCTTCTTCAAAGTCAAAGATTCCAATACCATCTTCTCTATTAAGCGAAACATCAACTTCAAAGTTCAAAGTGAACCTAATTAAGCCTGTGCGGTGGGTTGGGTGTGTCCCGTTTCTGGGACCCTTCCATACCACCACATTCCATAGCCGGCCACTTTAATTAAAAGATTTCTAAAACATGCAAAATGAATATGATGAATCTTGGATTTGAGATGCATTATATGAACTTAAGCTTAATAATCATGATTGATTACTAATGAGACGTTTCTCCTATCCTGTCAGATATTATTTCTTCCTACCTTAGATTTCAATTATACTGTTATATTCTACATTGTAACTAATTTACCAACCTTAGCTTCGTAAGGCAGGGAAATTTAAAAGAGGTCAATTATCTTCAGAGAAATATTAGATAACTATTAGAATTTATTATTTTTTTGTTATCAGTTAGTCATCAATATCTAAAAATATGGGATAATGTGTTGTTGGATTATTAGACTAAAAAAATTAAATTGATAGTTAAATGATGACCAAAAAAATAAATTTTAATGTCCTTAACATTTCTCTTGTCTTTGTGTTTATAAATTATTTAGAGTAAATAGCAATAAAGAAACAGTTCAAAATAGAGTTACAACATTTGAAATGTTTTTCAAAAGGTATATATCTTTAATTTTAACTTAATTTACAGATATTAGATGGACGGTTATAATGACTTGAGTTTAGTCCTACTTATTTAAATAAGTAACCAACTCCTACTATCATTCATATCATCTAAAAAGATAATTTCAACAATCTTCCTACTAAAAGAGAGTAATCAACTGGGATTACTCAAAAGGTGATAATTGATCTCACCTCTACACTTATATATACCCTGATACTCTCAAATATTTTTTGAATTTCAATTTATTAAAAACTTGTTTAAAATTCTTGTTAACTTAAATATCAGAATCTCTTGCAGGTAAGTAACAATCCTCCCTCCTCACGACAAACTCGGACGGCACCACCTCGACACCAGAAGATGTCGAACGCTACCCCACAAAAAATTTATACCTTTTTCAGGCACAAATTCATCCAGTAACTCTCGAAACAGTTTCTAAATATTCTCGTCTAGTTTTTGTTTATTATTATAATTGAGCCTCCCTCAACTACTAATGTATGTCTTCATCATAAAGAAATGATTGCTCTTTAAGTAATATCACACCAGGGGGTCGGTTTTTGGTATATGTTTACATATAAGAATTAAAGTAATAAGTTGTTGAATATATATTTGAGATAACCTATGATGACTTGAAGATAAGAATCAAACAAATAAAATACGGAGTTATTATTAGACACACAAATCAATATGAAGTGCAGTGGTGAGCTTCAAGAGAAATTTTGGGGGGCCAAAAATTTTAATTTGATTTATAGGAAAAATTTCATCCAATGCAGAGAAAGAGTTTAACTCAGAACCTACAAGTTGGTAGAGCCTTGAAAAGTAGTTGTGCACCAGTTGAAATATACTACTTATTTTATAAATAAAGCTTATTAGCGGGGCCATGGCCATGGAGTATTGTGGCTCCTTGGTATGAAATACTAATAAAGATAAAACAGGACGAACAGGGCCAAACTTTGAAAAGGAGGTTATATATTGTGGAGATGGATATTTTTTACGAGGAATTCATCATTTCATCCATAATCAACATGAAAGATTGCTTGGTCAAAAAGGTAAAGTTCGAAATAATTCACATTATTGAAGCTCATAGCATGGTTTTTTTTAAACAAAAAATTATAAGGACACGCAACTTATATTGATATAATTAACTTGGACCAAGATGACCAAAATTTAATAGCTGTTGATATATAAGTGGTTTTAACCCAAAAAAAAAGGTGAAATTAAATTGATCGCCAAAACAGTTGTGGGGTTCTCGTAGGACGTTATAAATATGTCATTCATGTTAGTGAAACTGCAGTGTCTTGATGTGAGTATGAACAAATTTTCTTGTGACAAAAGTTCGAAAAAGAAAGAAAATAACAATCGCTGGTGGGATTTAATGGGTAGTGGTAGGGACTAGGGATCATAACGTAAAAACATGAGAGAAAGTAATAAGCATAAAGTGAGGAGTGATATTAATTAATTTTCAAACTATGGAACTGGAATGTATGGTTAGATCCAGAATTCCAGATTACATGTCTCATTATTATATTCTTATTAACATCCTATTAATAAGAATTAGACACATGATAAAAATAAAATTAAAAAAATAATAACAAAAAACATTTAAATCGATATAGTTAAATTTTCTCGATAAAATATGAACAAAAATATAATACTGAGAGATGATTTAATTTCTTTCCAATTTGTTTATGGTTACAAGAGGTACGGATCCAAAAATGTTATTATGGGGCCAATAATACATATAATATTAAAAATTATGTAAAAATTATATAATATAAAATGTATTACAAAAATATACTAATGGAGAATATATTTTAAAGTACAAAAAATATGTGTGTATTTTTTACTAACGAAGTGATCGATTCTTCATATCATAAATTCATCGATAATAGAATTTGTGTCAAATTTTTTAGCAATTTCTTTTCAATATAATTAAAAGACAATTAGTAAAAAATTTATCTTTCATTTTATTTCTGAGTTATTATTCACAATATTTATAGTTTAAAAAAAATCTCTTAATTATAGCAGTTAAAACAGAGAAAATTAATACTAAATAAATAAAAAAACAGTTAAAAAAAGAATTCACTATATAAAATTTAAAATTTTTTATTTAATTAAAAATATTAATAATAATATTTTTTATATTTTTTAATATTATTATTTATTTTTTAAATATTAAAAATAATTAATATTTAAATTGAATTAAATTATTATTTATATTAAATAATTTTTTTAAATTAAATATATACATAATATCTTATTATTATTAATTTTTTTTAAAAAAATTGGGAGCGAGGTTTCCACTGGCCCGTATGTCCGTCTTACGATCTCTTTCAGTTAATACTCAATTGCACTTCACTTATTCAAGCTACGATTGGCTTCCCTCTTATATTAATACTATATCGTTGTATTAATTATTTCTATATCCTTAAAAAAGCAAGATTTCGTGAAGTGGATATACTGCAATGCGGCTACTTTAAAAATTTGGATTTATCGAAAATGACTAAGCCTATTATAATTTGTAACCTTAACCGAACCTTTATTTGGGCTATGTTTATTTATTCATTTTCTAGGCTCTTTATATTATCAATGATATATAATTTGTTATGTAAAGATAAGTTTGAAGCTTTTTTTTTGGTTAAAAATAGTGAGATTCTTCAAATCTCATACTAAGAATAGTTAAAATGTATATAGTTATTAAAAAAGTTTAACCTAAATATGTACTCAGAGATATGACGTTCTGTATGAATATTAAAACCTTAAGTATTGTTTAGACAATTTTCTTTTTGGATTTGCATCCCGTGTTTTCCGTTCCTTTAATTTCATAGGTTTATTATTATTATTATTAGTCCTATTTGATCACCACCACCACATTAGTTTAAGTGTCTATGCACTATTTATTACAAATTGAGTAAACAACAATATTTATCTTTAATTTGATACATCCAGCCTATATATACACTTTGAATTTCCAAAGCTAACGCTTTTGCTTTTGCTATTCAATCTGGCTGCTCAAATAATGGATTGCTCATATATATATATATATATATATATATATGAGCAATGCTAAAAGTCAACAATTTTGGTATTTTATAATCATTAATTGGCTATCAATAGTGTTTTGAATGGTGTGAGATTACATCAAATAATAAAAAATCACTCTTTTCTTTTGATGGTTAAATGCTGTCCAAAAACACAAAAGTTACTTGCCCTAGACTTTTCATATATATATATATATATACGGGTTATACTAAGTTACTAATGACTTTTTTTAACAACATAAATAATGAGTTTTAAAATTGGCCCAATTCAAATAAAACACACTACACTCTAAATTACTCACATAAATCTTAATATTAGAATAACCATTCGCACACCTAGTAAATTGAACATATGATATATTCATTGTTTACATTATTTAATATTTTCATTATGTACCTATACTTTTTCTATATATATAGGTGTGTCTTTGGTGGTCACATTGTTCAGGTGATTAAGCTGTGAAAATTGTTAACAACTGACACGTGAAATGTTGATAGTGTTTTATCGATTTTTAACAAATCGAAATGGTTCAATATCTAATTATCTGAAAGCGAAACATATTCCTCTTATGAGTACCAATTTTTAAAGGTGTAACAAAGTCTCTTTCGATTGAATTAAAACAATAAAAAAATTGAAAGAAAAGCAAAGCAAACTTGAAAGTAATAAAATGACTGAATTGAATTTAAATAAAGCAATAAACTATTTTTTATGGGATCGAAGGACTTTGAAATAAAAAACAAAGGACTGAATCTTAAAGAAAACGAAAAAAGTAAATGTGCTTTAAAGATAATTTTGTAATTAAAATAAAGATTACAAGAAATTTAAAAAAAATTAAAAGACATGAAAGGAACTCTACAGAAAAAAAAGTTCATAAAAGACTCAGGAATTTGTTGGGAATATGAGTATGCGAGAGTATTTTTTAATTCGAGATTTCAACCTTCGTTTTTTCGATCTTATACCTATATATAGAAGTTTTCGACCAATCAAATTCAAATGTAACTCCCACGTGCATTAATCTTTGAGTAACCGTTCCCACTCTTTTGTACAACATTGGTAACTTCCAACAATCAGCTTTACGTGTTTTTCTTCTTTGATCAGGTTTATCGAATGACTTCTACCTCTTTTCCTTAAAGAATCCTTTTCGATAAGAATTACATTTTTCGAAAGAATATTTATTGTATCTTGACCTTGATGTCTTTGAAATTATATAATTTTTCGACTAACAAATCGTCCCTTTAAAATTGATGTCGAACTATAAGTTTAAACACTCGATCCTAATTTTCTTCAAAACTTAAAAGACCCAAAACTAAACAATTAATTTAAACATGGCTCATTATTACCCATGTTTCCACTTCCTTTAAAAAAAATAACGTCCACGATGGTCCGTTTTCCCACGAACGACTATCTTCTCTTTCCTTTAATTGTGGCTTCTCAAAGAAGTCGATTCGTTTTCAAAATTTGAAAATTTTTTTAAAATTTTCTTTATAAACCTTTCATCTTCATAGCTCATTTTTCTTTTCCAATTCGTCTTCTTTCAAACAGCTACCCTAGTCTTTTCCTTAGATCTCTTGTACACCTTTTTTTATTCTATACCAAATCAACACTCATTTCTTTTCCTTCTTGACATCAATGAATTCTTCTAAAACTCCAAAGACTTCAACAACTCAAGACAAAGGAAAACAAGTTATGACTGAATCTCATGACCAGTCTAATCTGAGAATACTATCTCAATTCAATGACACTGTCATTGAGGATCCTGAGAATATTACGAGTGACAAGAAAATTCTTGTCTCTTTTACTGTTGAAGACGATACTTACTGTTTTGTCGGTCCTTTACAGACTTTTGAACAAACCAAGAAAAATGCTCATTTCTTTTCAAGTGTCGAAGGGGAAGATTTGCTTATCAAACAAAGTTTTTTATAGCACTCTTCATTGACAGTAAAAAACCTTTCAGAAATAATCCTAAAATTACCTTTAAAACTATCGATTTCCTCGCTTGGTACCAACAGCTGGAACCAGTAAAAGGCAAAACTTGGAGAACACAAGGTATTCACGAACTCCTTCGTCTTTCTCATTTCACACCAACTACCCATCATTGGATGATCGACGCTGCGCTCTGTTTTTGGAACAAAACCACAAACAACTTTCATCTCCCATGTGAAATGGTTGGCCTCACACTTTTTGATGTGGCCGCCATTACTGGACTATTGATGGGCAATCCTATGATCACATTCGATATGAAGCCCACCAAATCTTACAACATTATCCAAAAGAACTCTTATGAGGACTTCATTAAACATAATATGAGTAGAGAAAACAGTCTTGTTACAGACGACGAAAATGTAGCTTTCTTATACTACTAGTTGAATGCTATCGTCTTCAGCTCGAGGAACATCTCGATGCAAAAACTATTTATTCACTAGTTACCTTACTTCACAAAGGGCACAAACTCATTCTAGACAAATTGCTTTTAGGGAATCTGTATGATAAATTGGGACAACTAGTTGACAGTCTCCGAAAAAAGTCTTCAATCAACGCTAGGGATCCTTTTGACTTCTACAACTCTAGCTGAATGCTATTTTTGAAAAACACATGAAAAAAGGAGGGATCACAACTTCAAACAAATAACACATTGAACGTGTTCGATTAATTACTCTTCAACCAAATTTCCAAAATGCCAACTCAACTGAAGAACTCTTTTGGGAAGCATTCTCAAAATTCCATTCATGCAAAAGTTTTTGAAATGAGGAATTATTGCTTGCCCCTTTCATGAATCGAAGGTGTGGTCTGTCCTGGTTCCAACAACTCCTTTTTTCCGCTATTGATGATAACCCGTTGAATAACACCATTTGGGCCAACTTTCTTGCTGTTCAGGTGTTTCTAACAGGAATCCCTCAATACAAGAAAAAGCAATTCAAAATTACCCTCCACGCACCCTATTATGTTGCAAGACAAATGGATTTTTCACAAGCTCTTTCAGCGATTCTGATTCCAATGACTCATCAAAGACTTCTTTTCCGTTTTCACATCTCAAACCTAGTAGATCTACCCAGGTATAATTATTTACTATTTTAGCTTTGGGTCTCATCGATTTTCATTTTATTTCACTTATGACTATTTTTATTAAGACAAAGGCTGGAAAGACCATTCAACCAATGCCTTCTGTGTCGATAATACAAATCGATCCAGAAAAGTAAGAAGATCATCATTTGAGCTCATCCTCTTTAGGTGGCAAAATGATCTCTCATTATATGCCTGAAGCCCAAAAACCTCTGATGAGCGGATATTTTATACGCTTTTTGGTAGTATTTTCATATAGTTTTTAACATGTTTCATTCACTTTTTGTTATGTTTTTATTAATTTTTATTCAAAAATCACATTTCTGGACTTCACTATGAGTTTGTGTGTTTTTTTGTGATTTCAGATATTTTCTGACTGAAATTGAGGGACCTGAGCAAAAATCTGATTCAGAGGCTGAGAAAGGACTGCAGATGTTGTTGGATTCTGACCCTCCTGCACTCAAAGTGGATTTTCTGGAGTTATAAAAGCTCAATTGGTGCGCTCTCAATTGCGTTGGAAAGTAGACATCTTGGCCTTTTCAGCAATATATAATAGTTTATACTTTGCCCAAGATTTGATGGCCCAAACTGGCGTTAAACGCCAGCCAGAAACCCTTTTCTAGCGTAAAATGCCAGAACTGGCACCAAAACTGGAGTTAAACGCCCAAACTGGCACCCAAACTGGCGTTTAACTCCAAGGATGGCCTATGCACGTGAAAGCTTCAAAGCTCAGCCCAAACACTCATCAAGTGGACCCCGGAAGTGGATTTCTGCACTATCTGCACTTAGTTACTCATTTTCTGTAAACCTAGGTTACTAGTTTAGTATAAAAACTACTTTTAGATATTCATTTAGGATGCATGACATTTTTTTTACATTTCATATTGTATCTTCTACGGCATGAGTCTCTAAACCCCATAGGTAGGGGTGAGGAGCTCTATTGTGTTTCAATGGATTAATGCAATTACTATTATTTTCTATTCAATCACGCTTGATTCTATTCTATTATAAAAAGTAGTAATATTAATGTCTTATAAATTTTTTAAAATTAAATTGTACCTTTCTAAGAAATTATTTAGGAGTTTATAAAAAAGTTAAAAAAATTACTTCTCTTATGATCAGGGACGGATCCACTCATGTGAGTGTGGGAGCAAGCGCTCCACTATAATTAAAAATTTTATTGAGTAGTATATAATAATATTTATTTGTCCCCACTAAATTATTAAATTTGACCCCACAATAATTTTTTATTCAACTTTCGACACTTGATAGCCAATTTAAGAACTTCATATTAGATGTCCATTATAATGATCAATTTTCAAATTTAAATAAGATTGGTGTTCTTTCTTAGAAATCGACTCGAAAGAATATTATCTATCTATTTGTGTTTCTTCTTTTAAAATTAGCTTTATTTTTTTTCGTAATGACTACACTAATTGAATGAACCTTTTCAACTATGAATATCATCAAAAGCTAATTTGTATGAAAGTTGAGTTTTAAATGATTGTTTAACGACATATACAAAAAAAAGACATTTTAATTATATTGTCAAGGTTTCAAAATATGAAATATAAAAAATTAAATTTTAAATTATATGTTATTATTTAAATTACTATTTTAGTATTTAATTTGTAATTAGATATTTAAAAATCTAATCATATTTTATAATAACAAAATATAATTATAATAATAATTATGCTACATATACATAAAATAATCATTTGTACAAAATAAATCTTAAAATATAAATTTAAAATACAAAATACATATTAAAAATAAGTTAAATAATATATGTATTTATACACAAATTTATAATAAATAATTTGATAGCTGATTTTTTTATATAACCGTAATATTTTTATTATAAAAATTATTATAATGTTATATATATTTCGCCTTCACTATTAAAATTTTTTGAATTCATCACTGTTTATAATATTACTATTTTTTATCACATTTTTATAAAATAAACACTTTTAAAACTAAAAATTCAAATATAAAATAACTTATTTATAAATTATTTTTAATATAGTTATTTATTATTTAAGTTATTTATTTAAAAGAGACTTAATTAAATTATTTATTAAGACTGGGGCATCGTGTTTAGCATGATTTCTAATTTAGTCATACCTTTAGTCATGACATATGTCAATTTTTTATTAGTTGGTCAATCCTTAGTCATTATAAGTATCCGTATAACCACTTCAAGCCTAACCACCACAGTCGTGGTCTTATATATCGTAATTCAAACTTGTTAGCCAGCCATTACTTTAGAGTTTAGCCATCACTTCTAGGCTACTAAAATTGAGGTTTTCTTTTAGGTCCTTATGCTATGGCCATTCAATTTGCTTTCAAATCTATGTCATCCTAGAAAGGTTCGTTCATCTCTTGGGGCGTTTCCTTTTATCAATGTACCCATAAAAAAAGATACAAGTTAAGCATGATTATGATTTAGCATTTTGTTTTGCAACTCTCATACGGTAAGGTAACATTTTCAATCAAAGCATTTACCCACCACGATCATTCAACTTTTATGCTTTACACAAATATGTATATGAACTAACCTATAATGTTAATCTGGTTCTTCTATTATCAATAATCAATTATCATTCATCCCAATTTGAAGATGACTAAACATGAGTGACCAATTAATAAAGTGCACATGCTATATATATATATATATATATATATATATATATATATATATATATATATATATATATATATATATATATATATATATCTATGGGAACCATGCAATGAATGCAACCAGAAAAGCAGCTATTTAGCATCATGTGATGGGGCATGAGGAGTAATAGCGCCATTTCTCTGATATATTAATTCCCTCTTTTTTTCAGCAATTTAATCATCGCTTTTTAGATTGTGTCATGCAAACTTCTTAAACCAACCAACAATCCAACATATTGGTGTCATTTACAGTCAGCGGATATTATGTGCTTCACGCAACATTATTATTACCTACTAATAATGCATAATTAATTGACTCTGCATGCTGCTATTCATATATCTTTCATTATATGAACTTGGCGTGACCTAGTTACTTTAATTTGCATTCAAAATTAACCTTAATTGTAATTAACACGACCAATTATATGATAATTGGTTCTCATAAAAAAAATATGAGTAATACAAAATAGCCAACTTTTCAGTTAATATTAATTATTTTTTTAAAAATATTTTATTTCCTTTAAATTTTAAATCTTAAATCATAGACCTTTAATTTTATACCATAATTATAAATTATAAAAACTAAATTCTCAAAAAAATGAAAATTTTTGGAATTATAAGAAATTCATTAACTAAAGATTAATTTCCTATACTTCATAAAAAATATATATATGATAAATAAATTACTAAATATTTGTCCATGCAATTAGAAAGAAACACACACATCAAAACGCCACAATGGAAGTGGATGTTAGATATTTATGTGATGGGGTACTGAAGTTGAATTTGATTTTGGAAAATATATTTCGAAATTAGAGAAAGATATATGATACCCGACTAAAGCTTTTCTTTTCTTTTCTTTCAAATTAAATTGAGAAAGGTGGTGGTGGGAGGGGCATCATGTCTGTTTAAAGCAAGGAGGGCCTTTTCAGCAATCCGCATATTGTGCTAACTTTGCATTGGGAGTGGGAATCTCACTTCATTAGCCTCCTTTAATACCCCATATCAATATCATTAATATTCATTATACACAGCAAAATTTCTCATTTATGCGTTGACCTCTGTTTAATTTGAACTTCTAATTTTTTAAACAATGAGTACTGGTACTAGAAAATGGAACCTACCACAAAAACCGGAAGAATATATGGATTTTTTATTATATTTTTTTATATATTTTATCTTCTATATTAAAAATAATTGATTAAAAAATAAAATAGATAAAATTTTTATTTTTTACACCATAAAAATATAAAAAAAATTGTATAAAAAGTGATGCAATCATTATTCTTAAAAAACTATATATATTATAAAAAAAATCGATTTTACTAGATAGACAATTATTTTTGTAAATAATGTGGATAATGAATTCTTGAATTGACACAATAAAATAAAAAGATACCTGATGATTAGATTTTTTGATGGTATAGAATTTCACAAATGAATTCTCGTTGCAAGTATAGTTTCTAAACCAATCAATAATCCTTTCATACAAAAAGTTGTTTGTCACTAGTACAAACCCCTAAAATTTATAAACCGAAGTATTCAAACATCGGGTCGTTCTCCCTAGGAATTACAATAAAGTGTCTTGTTATTGGTTATGAGTTATCTTGGGGTTTTGATAAGAAGCATGAAAGATAAATGACAAGAAAGTAAACTACGGCCTAAAAAGATCTTGGCAAGGGTTGGTGGTCAAAGATCTCTATCCTAATCACTAACCACAATATGAGAATTGGCAAGGATTAATCTCATTAAATCATCCTCTAACTAGTAGTAAAGGAAAGTCAAATGAGCTATATCAATCTTAGTTCATAAGTCCTAACTCTCCACTAATTCAATTAGTGAGAACTAGAGTCAATGGATCCCAATCATCAGTTACTTGGACATTAGTAACTCAAGAGGTCCTAAGTTACCTTTCCAAACCAAGAGTATAAAATTCTACTCTAAAATCCAACCAAGCATTTCATCAAACACTTGGAAGGCATAAAAGGAAAGTATAGTAAAATTGCAAGAAAAGTAAATCTACACTACTCAATTGCAAGGAATTAAACAACAACAAATCAAATGAACACAATTATTATGAATTACCTCTAATTGAATTGAAAGAGAATAAGAGGAACAAAAGTAGATCCACAACAAAGCATAAGAACAACATAAAGGAAATTACAACAAAAGAATAAAGGAAGATGAATGTAACAACAAAGAATTGAAAGGTAGAAGTAGAAGAAAGCAAAGATTAAAACCTAGATCTAAGAACTAATCCTAATCCTAACCCTAGAGAGAAGTGAGAGTTTCTCTCTCTAGAAACTAACTCTAACTACTAAAACTATGACTAATGGTAACTAACTTCTAAAGTATGAAAAGTATGTTAAGTATATTGATTCCCCCTTTAATCCTTGGCTTAAATAGCATCAGAAATGAGTTGGATTGGGCCCACAAGGCTTCTAAAATCGCTGGCCACGTTTTGCTTTAAGTGAACCAGGTGGCAGCAACGGCGCGTGCGCGTACTATGCACGTGAGCGCCACCATACCTGTAGCAACTATGGCAAATCTTATATCGTTTCGAAGCCCCGGATGTTAGCTTTCTAACCCAACTGGAACCGCATCATTTGGACCTCTGTAGCTCAAGTTATGGTCGTTTAAGTGCGAAGAGGTCGGCTTGACAGCTTTCCGGTTCTTTCATTTCTTCATGAGTTCTCCAACTTTTCATGCTTCTTTCTGCATTCCCTTGATCCAATCTTTGCCTCCTAAACCTTAAATCACTTAACAAACATATCAAGGCATCTAATAAAATCAAGGTGAATTAAATTTATTTATTTTAAGACCTAAAAAGCATGTTTTCACTCTTAAGCACAATTAAGGGAGAAGTTATAAAACCATGCTATATTATTGAATAAATGTGGGTAAAAGGTTATAAAATCTCCTAAAATCAATACAAGATAAACCCTACAAATGGGGTTTATCAATATCCCACCTTCAAATTATCTCTTAAACCTTAACATTAGAATAACCATCTACATACTTAATAGATTGAACATCTATAGCCATTATTAACTATGCATGAGTAAATCGAATAAAAAAAATAACCATCTAATTAAAAATAATAAATATAATCATTTACATACCTATTAAATTGAACATCCGACATATCAATTATTCACATTATTTATTATTCTCTTTATCTATTTATACTTTTTCAAAAAAAAAAATACATGCATGTTATATAACGCGGTACTCTGCATATCCTACTAAGACAACAATAATAATCAATTTAAAAACAGAGTCTCATTACATATTTAAGACTTTTTAATAACTAAATTTAATTAAGTTATTTTAAATTCAACAAAATTTATTCACACAACATATGTGCATGAAATCATGCAATATTTCTTTATGTTTTTCTTTTATGTTTTTTCCTACATCTCCTTCTTCTTTTTTTACTGATATTATTATTGTGTTTTAATTTTATTTTTTCTTCTCCTCCTCTTCTTTATATAATATTGCAGTTATTTCTTTATTTTTTGTTTTATTTTTTTTAATTTTATTTTTTTTAAAAAATAAAATAAAAAGAATTATAAAAAATTAAAATAAAAAGAAGATAAAAAAGATAAAAAAACAGTAAAAGATGAAAAAAAAAAGAAAAATTTTAAATTATGTAATATTTATTTAACAAATGATACTAAAATTGCTTAACAATAACACATAAATTTATTACTTTTGATACTAAAATTTTGCTATAAAAGTACAAAAAATATCTTTTTTGATACTGTATTTTTTTTTGTTATTTCTATTATTCTTATTTCTTCTTTTTTAAGAGTATTATTTTTCATATTAGGCTTGAATGAACATGTTTGCTTTGTATTGCAATCTTATTAATTTGAATGAATGTAGATTCCTCCTCTTCATACTGATTTTGCAGTATTATATGTGTTTCTTTTTTTTTATTATTTTTTTATTTTTATTCTTGTTAAAAGAGTAAAATAAGAATAATCATGAAAAGATAAAACAAGAAGGAGAAAAGGACCAAGAAAAAGAAGAAGATGATGATGATGATGCTAATGAAGAAGGAAAAGGAGGAAGAGTTTTGAGTCATCATTAAGTAATTTCGGTTCATTTTGATTTAATTTTGGTTCATTTTGGATTTAAATAAGGTGTATTTAGTCTGAACTTGCTTTGAATTGAGTTTGTTTATATGTCATCATCATTAAAGAATTTCAATGTATTTTGAATTTGAACTGTTATATGTATAAGAAGACGACGATGATGACAATAACGATAATGATAATGACAATGATGATGAAGATCGAGAAAAAAGAAGAGAAAAATAAAAAAGAAGAAGAGATTCAAATGAAAAAAAAAAGAGGAAGAGGCGATGGTACTAACAGTGACGAACTGATGATGACAATAAAATGAGGAAAAAGGAAGAGGAGGAGAATAGCAACATCAATAGAAATAAAGAAGCAACATAGATAAAGAAGAGTACGCGTATAAATTTAAACTTTTGATAATAACTTAATTAAATTTGGTTAATTATTTTATTTAATTGGGTATTTTACTTGGCTGTGTAGCTTTTTCTAAAAAAAAAATTGTACAAAATTTAATAATGCACGTTTATATTGGTTAGTTAATAACTTATTTTGATTTATATATTTCAAATTTATCCCTAATATAATATAGTATAGTAGTACTATAGTTTTGTGTGTAACAACTCACTACATGAATAGGAAAAGAAGAAAGAAGGGTTTAGTGGGGTATAGGGTTTGATGAAGATGAGAGCGCATGGGTATCCACCACCCCACTCGTGCGTGCTATCTATCAATGGCGGCTCGCCATTTGCTCAAGCCCCAAGGTCTGAATCTCATCATGAATGCCACGGTCTCATAGCCACCCGAACCAAACCTCTCATCACCTCTGCTATGTCAATATTCCTTAGAGCGAGGTTAAATTCAGCTCTTCCGTGATCCATTCTACCATTTTAATAACAAAAAATTTGGTGGAAACAACTTTTTTGGTAAGTTGTTGAAAACATTGTTTTTGCCTTAGAAACTCACTACATGTAATTAGAGTATGAAGAGAAAATCACACTGTAAAATAAACAATTATTAGTATAAAAGAGCGCAAGACTTGATAAATAAAACTTCTACGTTAAAGTGGTCTCTCTATAGAGTAATAGTCACTACCACAAAAACGGAGTCTAGCCACTAAATTTTAACCACGAAGACTGAAACGTGATAAAAATAAATGAACGTGTCTTATATTTAGCACGAAACATTGTCACAGTGGCTAAAATTTAACATTTTGCCACAAACAATATTTATCGTAGCCTTTCAATTTAAAGTTTATATTCCTCATTATTTTAGTAAAAGTGTTTTTCTCTTCTCCTAAAAATAAAAATCAAATTATAACCTCTTCCCTTACTTCTTTCTGCTTGTTTTCCATGATCAATTTATAATATTTTTTTAAATATCCTAACATCAACACATATTTATGAAATTAAATTTAAAAAATAAAAAAAATTTAGATAAAACAAATAATTATAAAAATAAAAGTTATATTCTAATAATTAAGTTAATTATAAAGACAAAATTTATCTAACTAAGATAAAATAATTTGGATAGGTAATAAAAAATTAGTAATTTTTAAGTAAAAAAAATTTTCAGTAAATTTTTTACAAAAAATAAATTATTTTATTATTCGTTAAATTTAAATAATTGAAGATAAGTAAAAAAATTAGTTTTTTATTTATATAATTTAGTACTCACTACATATATTTGTGAGTACTGTACTCTTATTATATGTATAATTATTTTTAAAAAAATTATTTTATGAAATTATAAATTAAGTTTTTTATTTATACTATTATTTAATTAGAATATACTATTAATTATTTCTTTTATAATTATTATTGTAGATAAATATTAATTTTACTGTATGTTTTACTATGTTAGTATGTAAAGATAAATTAAATTTGTCAAATACAATAGCAAGTAATTAATATTTAGTACTAATTTTTTATTATATTATTTTTATTTTAATGAATCACTTTTTTATTCATAATATCCTTCGTTTTATTAGGTCACATTTTGTTTCACATAATTTTTTATTTCATTAGTTAATAATAAATAAATTAATTATTTTTATTTTATTTTAAATTTTTATTTATAATATTAATTACATTTTACTTTATATTATTGTAACAAAAATAAAAAATAAAAAATATACAAGCTCAAACTAACAAATCAAATTCTTAATTGGATTTAATCATTAAATAAAAATAAATGAATATCATTTTAAAATAAAATATTTTAAAATATATTATAGATAAAAGTTAAAACGTAAAAGGAGTAAAAAACTCTAATAAATCCCTAAATCGAAGGTATTGGGAATCCTTCTCCTTCTGCTTAGCTTCAATCCCCTTATTTTTGAATCCATCTTCTCATATCTGTCAGATTTTGATGATTCTTTGAGTTTGGTTATCTTCAGGACATGCATTGCTTCAGGGAAAATGTGTGTGATTTTCTTAGTGGCTGGGCTTCTAAAAGGTACGGTCTTTAGCCACGCAATAATATTACTGATACAAAATTATTGCACAAATTGGACGGAGATTTGTGACAAACTCATATTTTCGTGGCAAGAATTGTATAAGGCTTTCACATCTTCGGAATTTTGATTTCCTACCAACAACACCCACCGTAGCAAAGTTGGGCGCGATGAATATTTTTGGTATCGTTCCCACCATTTTCTCCCATTTTTTACTTAAATATCTTCCCTCTATTTTGGTTAAAAATTTTTAACTGTTCCCTCTAATTAATTTGGTGCAGCACAAAATCACACTGCTAGAGAATTGGAAAAATCTTTTATCAGGTAACACTTAACTATTATCCTTTCTTATTCTCTTTTAATTTCTGTGAGTATCATGTTTATTTATATTTTTGGGAATATCATGTTTATTTATATTGTGTAAATACAATTTCTGCAAGAATTATACTAAATTTTTTTCTTATACTTCTCGTTATTTTTGTAATTGTTGTTTCTGAGTTATTTGTTGTTATTAGGTTATTGGGTGTTTGCTCTTGTTAGGTTTTTGTTATTTAGTTCTTTTACATTAATGAAAAGAAAGATATGATATGTTACTACGATATCTTTTCCTTCATGTTTTTTGTGAAAATATATAGTATTAATTTATCTATTACTTATGTTTTTTTCCTACCGTTATGATGGTCATTTTATATTTGTTGAAGATTATAGTGCATGCTTGCTGGTTGAGGCTAATTTTATTTGAAAATAACGTCAAATTTTAATTAAAGTGATAAAAACTACATATAGTATTTAAAACTTGAATAATTACATATAAAAAAAATAAACGACAACCTTTAATTTGCATATTCAATTTTTAATGTTCAAACACATTGAAAATGCTATATCTACTTTTGTTTTTTTATTCATAGTGTATTTCGTAATATTCAGGTGATCAAAGATGGCAATTCTATCTGAGCATGTTCATACATCATTGCCCCAAATCCCACAATCTTGCAGCAAATCTTCAAATTGGATTGCTATGGAAGAAAGTGAGTTTCTTGAATGGTGTGGAAGCATCAAATTCGCTAAGGAAATGGCTTATGCCTCTCCTTTCTCCTCGTTGCAACACGCACTCGATGTTGCCTCTCAGGTTTGGTTTAATAAGATCAATATCCATTCCTGGTTGGTGGCTCTCAATGCTCACACGAATATCTCTGAAAAAACACCCTTCTATCGAGAATCCTACGATAGTGCTTCATCCACTAGTATGGATTCTACTCTTAAGGTTTGCCACGTTTGCCATTCTTTTTGCGTTTTGTTATTTAATTAAAAATAATCCTTTAAATGTTTCCTGGATTATGATTCATTTGAAATTTGTAGGAGATATATGCATTGAGCATGCAGTATCTGGTAAGGTTCGGTTTTCCATACTTTAAGAAAGATTCTGATTGGGATACTGATGTTATACTAATGGATTTGAAGGTAATTTTAAAAAATAATTTATTTGGCAAACAATATAAATAGCTGAATTTGAATCATTACATTTTCTTTGCAGATGAGTGTTAAAAACAACCCGGCATGTGAGTTCCATTGGGCATGTCGAAAGTAATTCAATATCATAGAACGACATATTGCAAAGTTTTTTCAAAAGAGAGGATATGTTCGCTCTACAACTGAATCGCCAATAATCCAAACTGCTGTAAAAGACTTTGATCTGAACAAAAAGCCGTATCCTATAGATGATTTGGATCCTATTGCGCGTGACAAAGCTAGGCAATTTTGTGAAATATGGTATCCAGGAGAATACTATGTTTGATGTATTTTTGTTTGTTTTACTTTTGTTGAACATAACTATTCTGTTAAATTCCAGTTCTATCTCGGCTTAGTATCTTTGTTTAATGTTATTTTTCGGTTTCAATTGAACATATCTGTCTACTTAATTGATTATTATGACTCATCTGAAAAGTAAATTTTCCATTGTAAGAGTTAATATTCTTTCAAAAATAGCATTTTCGTCCTCTAAAATTTTTATACACTAATGTGTCCAGTTAGCATGATTATTGCTATTTAAACAAGCTAATTGAAATAAAATTACTACAATAATATTAGATAAACAGACACACAATACAGAAGGAATGAACATTAAATCAAATTAACATTTATTTCAAAAAAAGTAAAATTCAGAGGCTTAAAAATAAAATAAGTTTTATTCCAATTAATAATATGTATTTAATTAAATCAAGTATCAATATTTAAGAATATTTAAATTGAATCTTTTAAGATTTTGAATTTAAAATTTGTTATAAAAAAGGATAAAAGTAACAGAAAAGGATAAAAACAACGACCAATTGATAAGATAGTTCAAATATGCTTAACTAATTCCTAACCCTTTGTTTAACTAATTCCTATAAATATGCTTCATATCAAACATTATACAAGAACTAATACTCATTCTCATTCATTTGTATGTTCTTATCGAGACTAGAGATAAAGGTAAATTATTTCACAACATTATACCTTACTTCATATGATTTAAGTATACTTTATATATTTTTGGATTCATAGATAGCCTGTTCTCTCTTGTAGGACACTGAAGGTCAAATTAAAGAAGACAAATAAAGTGTGGAGCCAATCTTAATCAACTTTTTGAGATTCCAATTACCTTGAAGGTTATATTTCCTTATAGTTGATTTTTTATTCCTTGTGCACCACTACTCTCTTTATTATATTTGATTTTCGGAAATATATGACCGTACTCACAGTAACCCGAGATTGACTGAAAAAGTTTGAGGAGACCAAAAATTTTAAGATAAAAATCATGATAAAAGTTTTATATAAAAATAAAATTTATAAATAAAAATTATTTTTTATTACTAATATCATAAAAAATAAATATTTACAAATAAAAATTATAAAATATTATGTAATGGTACTCAGTGTTGAGAATTTTAATAAAATTTTTAGTTTCCATAACTACTAATAAATAATTTTATAAAAAATTTTGGGGCCATACCCCTCCATGGTCAAACTAAAGTGTATCTTTGCATACTCATTATAAATATTTGTTAGAATTTTTTACAACCTCAAATACCCTTTTTTTTTTTACCAAAGATAGGAGACTTGAACCCGCAACCTCAAATGCCCTTACACAATACCATTGTGCATTAAACATAATTTGATATACTTTTAAATAAATCATGCTATCACTTCAGATAAATTTTATGGTGTTTATATTGCCTAACTTTTTCTTTCATATATAACATGTATAACATATTTAAAAAAAAAACTATATAACATATTATATATAACAACTTTTAAAATGTTTAAAATATATTAAAAAATATCTATTTACAATTTTTTTAGAGTAAGTTATGCACCGTGTTAACAAGACCATATCCTTATCCATTACTTATTCCTTTTTATATAGAAATTTTTTTGTATATTTTTACTCAAATATTATATAAACTTATTTGTTTTATGATTTTCTACCGTAATAATTTTTAAACTTATTATGCATAATTGATTATTGAGGACAAGGTTCATTTTTTTGTTGCGATGCAAATTGTGAGATTCTATAATATAATTTTACTTACTCTATAGCTAATTAGTGAGTAATATTAATATTAGTTTGACGATCTGTTTAGGTTAGTTCAGTAACACCTCCTTTTACACTTTATGTCAATACATTTCTGTAATTTGTTGTGTATATTAATTAGGAACTAATACATGATATGCTGATTTTTTTGTATAATTCATTGTTATGCCTTTCATATACTTATATTTTGGTACATTATTATTTAAACAGAGTCATTCAATTATGATTGATAAGAGTTGGATTCATAAATCAATTACATCAACAGAGTATAGATGCGGGGTTGAAGAATTTTTAGAGTTTGCCTTTGCTAGAGCTGCTATAAATGGAAAAATTATATGTCCATGCATCAAATGTGGGTTCAACAATATGGGGACGAGAATTGAAGTATTAACTCATTTACTTCAAAAAGGATTTCCAGAAAAGTATACTTCTTGGTATATGCATGGAGAAACTATAGTCCAGCCGGAAGAAGAACTATTTGGTCATAATCATACAGAGCCTGTTGAAAAACCACCACTGCATGATATATTGACTGATGTTTTCGGTATAGATGATATCAACTATGAAGGTGATGATGATGAGCCCTTTGCTTCGAGAACTGATTCCGTTCCAATGCCGTCGGAAAATGACACTAACGAGGATTCAAGAAGAATTACAGAGTTGCTAAAAGATGGAAATCGTAAATTATATCCTGGGTGCGCAAAATATACCAAGTTATCATTTATTGTTGAGTTGTATCATATCAAGGTGTTGTGCGGTGCTACTGACAAGACATTCTCCATGATAGTCGATCTTCTCAACAATGCTTTTTCCCATGCTAACTTGCCCACTTCATTTTATGAAGCCAAAAAAATGATTAAATTGTTAGGTTTGGGATACGAGAAAATTCATGCATGTCCAAATAACTGTATGCTCTTTTGGGGAAAAGACAATGAGAAAAAAATAAATGTGTGGTCTGTAACGCATCTCGATATAAAGTTGAAGAGAACACCAGCAGCAATACGGAAGTTGTGGAAACAAGTCAAGATCAAAAGAAAAATATACCAGCAAAGATGTTGAGGTACTTTCCTCTTACTCCTAGGTTAAGAAGGTTATACATGTCCTCTAAGACAGCAAGACTAATGCGCTGGCATTCGGAGTTTCCTAATTCAGATGGAAAGTTAAAGCATCCTAGAGATAGCAAGGCATGGAAAGATTTTGATTTATTACATCCAGAATTTGCTAAAGATCCTCGTAACATAAGGCTCACTTTAGCAACCGATGGCTTCAATCCATTCGGGACTCTCAGTTCAAACATTAGCATTTGGCCAATGATGCTATATATATACAACTATCCTCCATGGTATTGTATGAAGCAAACTTCCCTTATAATGTCTATGATAATTCCTGGTCCAAAGATGCCTGGAAATAATATTGATATTTTTTTGCAACCACTTATTTGTGAGTTGAACAAATTATGGAAAGGTGTTGATGTCTACGATTCTGTTGATGGTAACAATTTTCGTATGCATGCTGCATTATTTTGGACTATTAGTGATTTTTCAGGTCTTGATAATCTGTCTGGGTGGAATACACATACGAGCCTCGCTTGTCCATCATGTAACTTCGATACAGTCTCCAGAAGGTTGAAGTTTGGCATGAAGTATTGCTTTATGGGACATCGTCGATGGTTACCTGATGATCACGAGTATAGGCACAATAAACACTCTTTTGATGGCCATACAGAACTAAGAGGCCCACCTCCGACGTTATTAGGCAGAAGGATTTTGTCCCAAATTGAGAGTAGTCGAAAAAGACCTCAAGATGCACTCAACGATGGCAACATCCCACTACAATGGAAAAAGAGGAGTATTTTCTGGGATTTACCATATTGGAAGGATAATCTTGTTCGTCATTGTCTTGACATGATGCACATAGAGAAAAATGTGTGTGATAATGTGATTTTTACTATACTTGATGACAAACAAAGGACTAAAGACAACTTGCAAGCTCGTAAGGACTTGCAGTTGATGGGAATCAGAGAACAACTCCATCCATATCCTAATTCTTCCAAGTACCCTGCCTCGTGCTTTAGAATGAAAAATGTTGAAAAGGATATTTTTCTAGGTGTTCTAAAGAGTGTCTCTTTTCCAGATGGTTACTCTTCAAATATTTCTAGATGTGTCGATATTAAAAAACGAAAGGTAAGCGGTCTAAAGAGCCATGATTCACACATTCTTCTAGAACATATCTTGCCAATTGCACTTAGAAGATCCTTGCCGAAGGAGGTTATATCTGTGCTTATCGAGCTGTGCAACTATTTTAGAGAAGTCTCAGGCAAATCATTATCACTAGAGAATTTAGAAAGACTACAACAACGAATTGTTTTGACGCTTTGTCACATGGGAATGATATTTCCTCCAGCATTTTTCACTATTATGGTTCATCTAGTTATTCATCTGGTAGAGGAAGCAATGATTGCAGGTCCAGTGCAGTATAGATGGATGTATCCTGTTGAAAGGTAAATTTTGGCACTCTAACAAATTTTAATTGAATCTATTTGTTACGATATATTTTTATGGATAACTAATTTTCTCCTTTTGTTATTAGGGCCCTGGGACATTTAAAATCTTATGTCCGTAACAAGGCTGCACCGGAAGGGTGCATAGCTGAAGGTTACATAATAGAGGAATGTCTAACTTTCTGCTCTAGATATTTGGAGGATGGCAATATTGAGACAAGGTTCAACCGACCAAGGCGCAACTATGACCAAAATGAAAACACTTCTAGTAGTTGCTCTACTGTCTTATCTAAGATTTTTCCAGCCTTAAGAATATCTCGTGGAGCTCATAAGATTTGTTCGTTAACACCAACAGAGAAATTGCAGGCCCATCGTTATGTGTTGACAAATTGTTCACTGGTGGACAAGTTTCGCGAGTGAGTTATGTTGTTATTTCTAACTTAGATTTCAATTATTTTCTATAACTATTACATAACTGTAATCTACTTTACCAGAAAATGTAGATGTGAGATTGCCAGAATATACCGTGGTAGAAAAAATGCAACCAAGCTCGTTGAAGAATACATCCATGCCAAATTCCATGAGTGGTTTAGGGATTATGTGAGTTAGTTACATTTTGTAAAACTTGTTTGTTCCAAAATAGAATTTAGGATCACATATTTCTAATCTATTAACACATGTAGGTTGCAAAAAACAATGATCCAGATATCACTCCCGAAATCAAGTGGCTTGCAGAAGGGCCTAATGATATTGTGAAGAGGTTTGAGGAGTTTAATGTTCATGGGTTCAAGTTTCGTACAATGAAGAAAGATCAAGGCCTTAAAACACAAAATTGTGGCGTGGTTATGTCTGCTATTACTAATAGTGTTTTAAATGGCAGGAACCCTATTATAGTAGCAAGCGACAATACATACTATGGTAAAGTGGTAGATATGATAGAGTTAGACTACTTTGGCAAGCTGAGGGTTGTGTTATTCAAATGTATTTGGGTTGATACCACACTTAACAAGGGAATCAAGATAGATCAATTTGGGATCACAAGTGTAAATTTTTCTAACTTGATACACACCGGTGATAATGAAACAGATGAGCCATTTATTCTTGCAACAGATGCAAGAATGGTTTACTATGTTGATGATCCAGTTGATGAAGGTTGGTGTTCTGTTTGTCATATGAAACCCAGAGATTTATATGATATGGAAAATTTGAATGAGGAGGAATTAGATGAATCTTTGGTGGAAGACATACCATTTTGTGAGCAACAAGTAGAGAATCTTAAAGAGTTTCAATTGACGAGGGACGAGATTGATGAAGCAGATCAGGATGAAATGCATGTTGACGAAAATGATGATAATGACTGCGATGATGATGATGAAATAGATAATTTAGATAATATTTGATGCATTCTAGATAATTTGTTACTCTAGAGTTTCTCGAGGTCTCGAGAATTGGCTTTGATCTGGATGTTTTTATAACAATAATATGAGATAATTTAATTTTATTATTTAACAACTATTAGCTTTGATGGTTTTATACGTTTAAGGTTGATTTATAGTGATAGTGAGTAATATAGTATGCACTAATATTAAAATGTCTAATGCTAGAAGATAATATTAAATATTGAATAATTACTTTTGACTAAAGTTATGAGAAATATAATAAAAGACAATACAAAAACTAAAGATAAGAGGATAATTAGCTATTTTTTTTATTAAACTTATAAAAAATCTGTTAGTAACAACTTAAATTATAGAAGACATCTTTTTTTATTAATTCTTTGAAAATTTTATCATTGACGACTTAGATTAAAAAATAAATTAAAAAATAAACACTAAAAATTACCCTTAATATGGGATTTTTTAAAGGTTTAATAAACTTTCCATTCCAAGTATTGTCTAATTTTTTTTAACTAAAATATTAATTTTTCTTAGTTTTTTTTTAATCACTCTTTTCACTCTGAACTCAAAACAAAAACAAGAAAAGAAGCACAAAATATATCAAGGGATCAAGCAAAAATTGATTCATCACCTTTCTAATAAATTGATTCACAAAATACAAAATAATGAACTAGTTTAATTTAAAATTCAAGATCGACATGAATTCATATCTGAATTAAGTTGTCAATCTTACTTGTAAGAAAATTAATACTAATAAATTAATGATTATGTACTCACTTCTATAAAAGTTCTTAATTTTATTAAGTAGTAACATAAACGAATGTGTAAAATTTATTAAATAAATTTTATAATTTTTCTTATAAAATTAAATTTTAAATATGGACTTAGTAATTAAAATTTAACAAACATTAAATTTTTTAGGTAAAAATATTTACAAAACCGAGTTAATGTATAACTCTTACTATTGTTTCGTGCAAAATAGGAAAATAATTAAATTATAGTGCATCGTTTGAATCATCATTCACATGTAGTGAGAAATTGTGAGGGTCATATATTTATTAAAATAATTTTTACGTTATTTAATATTATTACAAAAATTAAAGATAAAAATATATAGATTAAAAATTAAAAATTAAATTTCTAATCGTATTTGACCGTTAAAAAATAAATAAATAAATAACTATTGTATTAGAAATAAATTAATAGAAGATTTATTTAATAGATAATAAAAAATAGAATTAAAAAAAGATTTTCAAAATTAAAAAAAAATAAAAAGACGGCAACAACAACCATGACTATTCTGAATATTCAAGATTTAAAATTTCAAAGTGCGCTTAATTTTTAATATACCCTTTGGCGGAAACTTAAGATAACCACCCATCACTCTGTTCACGTCTTATTTTGAATCTGTTACTCTATAGCACGTGAAGGTACTTCCTTTAACACGTTATATGAGTCGTCTCATATGACAACATTCTCCAAATAAAAAATACCGAACAATTTTTTTTTTCATTTTAGTGTTATTTGTTAGTTTGTTTTGGCAGATTTTCTCATGAAGTAAAAACGTAATAGTTCAGGAGAGACCCTTCTAGCAGAACTTCGACAACCACAAAATATCAACAGCAATGAAGAATTTGCAGAGGGTTTTGATGAAATAAATCTCGACCAAGGGGATGCTGGATCTTTGGGTATAGACATGACGAATGAGCGTGATACAGTGACTGCACTCACTAAAAAAGATCATAACGACCCTTTAGTTGTGAATGTCAAAGGTAGATGTAATTTCAAATTTTTACGTGATTTTTTTATGTTCTAATCTTTGATTTATTTTTTTTATTCAATGTTGCATTCGTTTATAGACACTTCTACCGGAGAAATTACAGCTCGCAAAATGAGTGCCATTCAAGTTTGGTATTTGAAAAAGGAAGAAAAAGTCATGATGGAACTTGATGGCCATGGACAAGGTCGAGATAATGGCGCAAATTTATTGGTACGGTTTCTGGGTTTAATGGCCCGTAGAGCAACGCTGTGTCCAATTTCAATTCAAATATGGGATCAGATGCCTGAAGACAACACAAAAAAGCAGTGAAACTATATTGAAGTAAGTATGTATACTTTAGAAAAAACCAAAATTTTTTCTGCCTTTTAAAATTTACCTTTATCTTTTTAATTTATGCGCCTTTTCATTTTTAATGTTTAGTTTTGTTCAATTCTTATATTTTTCCATTTAATTTCCTGTATATTATTTTGATTTCTCTTCTGTGATTTTGGAATATGATAATATTATATTAGCTTGAAAATTTTGATATGTCTTGTACTCATAAACTATTTAGATATCATGTTCTCAAAAGATGTGAGTTATGCAAACATTAAAAAAACAGCTTAAGAATAGTTAATAAAGAGAGAATTTTCGAGAGAGTACTACTTGAAATAGACAAGATAAGAGGATTGGATCTGGTATTAAATAAGAGTGATGATACCTTATTTAAATTTGGTTGTATTGTTGGAAATACAAACAATGTTGATAAACTATGAGTGTTTTGAAAAATGCATGCTGGCTAGCTTGATTAATAGTATTTGTACGTTTTAAAAAAGAGATAAAATGAGAGGAGGATATTAATGTTATTGGGAAAGCGCATGTATCTGGCTATATTTTTATTAGGTCTACTTTAAAAAATTCATTGTGTAGAATTGGTTTGTTTTTTCACTCATTAGGTCTGTTTTTTATTTTTTATTTTTAACTTAAAATGTTAAAATAAGTAAAGGGATGAACAATATAAATTTTAACATTATGTATAAATATTTTGAAGGAAAACTTTGAGTTTGATTATGCTGCTGGCATTAAATGGGCACTAAGGACATTGGGTGATCGATGGAAAGCCTACAAATATTCGTTACGGAATATTTATTTTTATCCTAATAAAACAAAAGAAGAAATTCTAGCAACTAAGATTGATTCAGATATACCTCCTATTGAATAGGCGGCTTTTGTGCATCACTACACAAATCCTAAGACAAAGGTAATAGAATAATGTTTCTTTTAGTAGTACTGTTATATTATTATTATTTTTTTATTACAGCTATCTTTTTTCTTGTTATTTTTATAACAATATTACCTTTATTTTTTGTGATTATAAATTTCAGAAACAGTGCTTGCAAAATAGAAAAAATCGAGAAAAGCTTCAGGTATCACATGCTGGTGGTAGTAAAAGCAATGCTAGAAGAGCAAATGAAATGGTATTTTAATGTTTATTCCTATTGTATTTGTAGTTGTTCTAAAAAAAGCGTTGATAATGTAACTGTCTTATGATAGAAAAAAAAGTTAGGACTCTGGTGAAGAAGAATGGAAATTATGTAAATGGTGGGCACAATTTAGCGGTAAGTTATTATGTTATTTGTTTTAGTTTAATGTATAATTTAATTTTATAAATTAAAACTTGGTATACACTAATCTAATTTTTTTTCTTGTGTAGGAGCAAATATTAGAGCATTTGCCTGAAGATCAAGAACGTGCTGCTGCTGAAGGAGTACCTTCGAAAGTGTTAGCTCATCCTAATGATGCAATTGGAAAGGTCTTTGGTGCTGAAAATGTAGGGCGTGTGCGAGGTTTTAGTAGTGCTGTATGTCCAGTAGGTTTTGGCAAGTCTAAGCGTATTTTTGGATTTACAACCGGAGGAGTCTCCAGCAACGTATCTCAGCAGCATGTGTTAAATTTAGAGAAGCAGGTTGAAACATTAGAAAAAAAAGTTAGACGGATATGAAGAAACCAAAATTCAATTGACAGCTCTGCACAAATTTTTATCATCAAAATATGGCGATGAAGTACCTAGTATGTCTGGTGATATGTCAGACATTTAGTTAGTATAGTTAATAAATAATAGTTAAAATTTTAAATATATTTACTCTAGAACATGTTAGAATTTTAATTATTTATGTTAGAATTTTTCTTATTTTTTATTGTATACAAATTTAGACTTGTATTATTATTATTATTATTATTATTATTATTATTATTATTATTATTATTATTATTATTATTATATTTTTTATTAAAAAATATTAAATATTATATATTTATAAAGTTTGACTTACGTTATTAATGATATATACGTAAATATAATTTTAATTTAATAAAATTGTTCAATTAGCCACGGTCAAATTAAAACGAAAGCTACATATTATGACACAATAAAAAAGAAGTTAATTACAGAAAAAACGTAGCAAATTAGTATAAATTAGCCACGAATGGAATATAAAAACCAGTGCACGTTAGCTACAAAAATAGCGTGTTTAAATAACCCGGCGTTAGCCACGCAAAATATTATAGCTGAAAAATCCGGCCTGCACAAATTAGCTACAGATGAAGTGTGGTAGAATTATACTTTTTAATTTGATAATTTTTATTTTGCCACGACATTAAGTGTGGGTAATGATATACGAATCGTGGCTCTTTGAAGGTCTCCACGGTGTTTAAAACTGTGGCTAGTAACTCCAAAATTGTGGCAAATTGAAAATGCAACCCCCTGATTAGGCACAAATATTTTTTCGTGACCAATGTATAGTTGCTACCGTTATCTTGAAGTTTAGCCATGATTTTTTCTGTGGCTAAACCCCTTGTTTCTTGTAGTGAGTCCACCACTTTCTTGTCACAACTCACAAATGTTTTCATTCTGTATAATAAGTCATTATACAAAATATCTTTATATAAAAATTATAATTAAAATATTAATCATGTTAGTGATATATTGAGATTATCTATTAAAATTAAATATTAATATAAAATATATATTAAAATATAAATATATATTAAAAATAAAATAAATTATATATATTTATATACAAATATATAGTAACTAATATTAATAGTTAATTTTAATATAGATATAATATTTTTATTAAAATATAAATATATATTATATTAAATAATATAATTATTAAACTAATAATCAGGTTGTGTATATAAAAAAAAATCATTATTGAATTATGGTATAAATTTATATTTGATATTTTATAAATTTTTAATTTTTATTATAACTAATTTGATAACTATTTTTTAAGGTGTAAGAAATATTTTTATTAAGTTACTTATCAACTTTTAATTATAAGTTTTATATAAAAACATTTTTATGTAAATTGGAAGAATGTATTTGGTTAAAAGCCCCTTTTTTTATTGGTAAAAATTGCGGTTGGAGGTGTCTAGTCAGCAAAGATGGTGGGAGACAAGCAAAAACATTTTGAAGGGTAGTTGTGGGGTCAAAAGCCCCTATAAGGCTATATTTATACCCTCGCTCTTTGCATCCCCTCTTCACCACTTCTCACATACACTAGCTTTCTATAGCTAGCTAGACTACTATTATTGTCATTATCTCTTGTTGAATTATTTCTAGCTTAGCTAGTTTGTTTCTCGATCAGATCCAATGGCTGATTCAGGATCCTCATCGTCAAGGAGGATGTGGTGCTCCATCCCAGAGAAGCTTCAACTACATGGTGCCATGCTGGCACTCCAGTTTGGCTATGCTGGCTTTCATGTTGTCTCAAGAGCTGCCCTTAACATGGGCGTTAGCAAACTTGTCTTCCCAGTCTACCGCAACATCATTGCTTTTCTCCTCCTCCTTCCCTTTGCATACTTCTTGGAGAAGTTAGTACTCGAAATAAAGTTTGATGTTTCTAAAATAAACTTATCTTTGATCTTAGTGTTTAATCTTTTTAATTTGTGCATAGGAAGGAGAGGCCTGCCATTACTTTAAACTTCTTGCTGCAGTTCTTTCTTCTGGCACTTGTTGGGTACGTATAGTAGTGTATAGTTTTTTAGTTTTATGATACATACATTGATCGTTATTCATTTATATGCACATATACGTACATGCAGGATTACAGCGAACCAAGGGTTTTACTTGCTGGGATTGGACAACACATCTCCAACATTTGCATCTGCAATACAGAACTCTGTCCCAGCCATTACATTTCTCATGGCAGCCATACTCAGGATAGAGAAAGTGCGGCTCGACAGAAAAGATGGCGTGGCAAAGGTAGCCGGAACAGTATTCTGTGTGGCGGGGGCGTCCGTCATAACACTCTACAAGGGTCCAACCATCTACAGCCCAGAACCACCGCTGCAGACCGCAGCCATGAGCCTAGGGGCGGCAGCAGAAGAGGGAAAGAACTGGACCCTGGGATGTGTCTACCTCATTGGCCATTGCTTGTCTTGGTCCGGTTGGCTCGTCCTGCAGGCTCCGGTTCTGAAGAAGTACCCGGCTCGGCTCTCCGTGACTTCCTACACGTGCTTCTTTGGACTGTTGCAATTCCTTGCCATTGCTCTGGTGGTTGAAAGAGATGTGAATGCTTGGATTTTCCAATCAGGTGCTGAAGTCTTCACTATTGTATACGCGGGAGTGGTTGCTTCCGGCATAGCCTTTGCGGTGCAGATATGGTGCATTGACAGAGGTGGCCCTGTGTTCGTGGCGGTGTATCAGCCAGTCCAGACTCTTGTCGTCGCTGTCATGGCTTCCCTTGCTTTGGGTGAACAGTTCTACTTAGGCGGGTTCGTTCTCTTCCTCCTTAATTTCTCCTTTCTCACACTATAGCCACACACCACACTCATTTTATTTACTTTTTGTTTCCCACCCTACCATGCATGGCTCATACCTTTCTCTTATCTTACAACTATAGTACTTCTAAACTAAAATTAGCTATCAAAATTAGTGACTAAAATATAACACATATTGAAATATAAATATATAATAAAAATAAATTAAATTATAATATTTATATGTAAATATATTGATGAATAATTTTAATAGTTAATTTTAGTATATAAATAATATTTTTATTTATTTTATATTAAGAATATTATTTTTTATATAAATTTAAAATATTAAAATTGAGGTGATTAATTATTTTTATAAAAATATATATTTTAATATAAAAATTATATTTTAAATTGTTAGATAGTATAATTAAATATATTTAATTAATTAGTTTATAATATTATTTTTATGTTAAAATATACAATTATATACTATCTATACATTAAAATTAACATCTAATATAAAATAAATATTAAAATATAAATACATTACTAGTTGATATTGGTGTCCGATAATAATTTTTGTAAAATATATCCATAAAAGTATCTACCTAAAATTAAACCCTAAAACAGGACCTAGCGGGTACAAAAGCATCCTAAAGGTGAAGGCTCCTAGCCCTCCTTAAGTTTCTTTTACAAAAAGAAGTCGACTATACCAAACAAAAACATACACACTCGAATCAAAGGCTTCTTTCAATAATGATTCCACGTTCTAGAGGCTTATTAAAAAGTTCGTACAATTTTCTTTTTTGAAAAAGTCTAGGTCACTGACTTTAATTTAATAAATAATTCTATATTTTTATTCCTTCTCTTGTATTTTCTTCAAAAAGTAGAGGAGGAACATACTTAATTAGTTTATTTACAAGGGAAAGGAATCATTGTTATGCATGTGATTGATATTAAAAGAGTTATGCATGGTTGTTGTGGATGTATAGGATCATTGGAGCAGTTTTGATCGTAGTGGGTCTGTACCTAGTCCTGTGGGGTAAATCCGAAGAGAAGAAATTTGCATCTCAATCGCAACATGTCATTGCTTCTGGTCCAGAGCACAGTAGCATCAGGCCCGCAAGCCATGCCAAACCATCTCTTACTCAGCCTCTTCTTCCTTCCTCAACGGAAAATGTTTGATCAACTTCAAAAACCCTAACTTCATGCTAAGTTATTACTATTATAGCGTTGCTTTTCCGGGACAAGAAAACGAAAACGAAGCAACCATACCGGTTATATACATTACTACTACTTTATTGTAATGTCACGCTGCTTGTGTGTGTATGATGATGAATGATGGGTTTTTCTTCTTGATTGCATTGTTTTCTCTTTTGTTAATTATTCAACTTAATTAATGTTTTTTTTTTTAAGTACGTACAGAGAATCAACTACACCATAAGTTAACTAAGTCAATTTCCTTTATTTTTTATTTTAAAATTTAAAAAATTAAGATAGTAAATATATATATGAGATATATGCTAGTATATATATGCTAGACATCATTATGAGATAGAAGGGGAAGGTAATGCAACAGAGACCCACATATATAAATAATTTAACAGACGAACGACACCACCTCTTTCAATACAGTACTCACTTATTGTATATTGTTTAAAAATTATTAAAGCTGGCTAAGCATCAAGATTTTTGCTAAGCCATAAGGTAACTGTCATCACTATCACACTACTACTCAAACGGTATAATCATTGTGGTCGGATTTAATCTAATGAAACGATATGATCTATCTCTAATTTAACATCATTGCTTAGATTGGTGGTGCATGCTCGTATAATCCGCGAAAGCGTGACAGACCCAAATAAGTAAGAACAATGCTAGGAACCAAAAGGGTATTAGCCAAAAATTAGCTAAATATTTTTAGGTGAATTTAAAATCTCTATGAGTTAATATATATGGATGTTTCTTCTGCTAAGTATCAGAATGATTCTTTTTCATACTAAATAGATGTTGTTTTATATATTTTTCGAATTTTTTTGTATTGCAAATGTGAATGTCTCTATTTCTTTAAGAATTTCATATTTATTTTTTAAATTTTATAGATATTTAATTATTTTTGCTAAAATATAGTTGAATGTTTTTTTTGTTAAGTAGTAGGATGTATTTTTTATATTAAATAAATATTTTTTTTTATAATTTTGTAATTGTGTAATTTGCAATCTCTTTAATCATCAAAATGACACTTAATATCCCAAAACAAAGAGCAACATCTTCATATAAACAATAAAATTAGCTTTCTCCCAAATATTGCAAACAAAATTATCAATCGTCTCTTGGTCCAAGTAGTTAGCACCGTCTAGCCAATTGGACCTCAGGATCCCAACCTCCAGCTGGAACACGTCGCAAATATTTTTAAACCATACAGTGGTCTCCAAGATAAAGTTTTTAATCCTTCTAAATTGCTACAAGGAAGAGAAAAAGTGTTTCTAAACCATACGGTGGTCTCCAAATAAAAACAAAGTAAATGAAGCATGCTGTACCTTTTCAAGTTGATCAAATTCATCTAGTTGATTAAGCAATTCCATCAGTGTTTTCTGAATCTTACGATCAGCAATACGTCCGCATTGGTGAGAGAGAGAAGTCGGTGTGTGTGATTGTTGGAAGTGAGTAGATTAATACGAGAGAAAAGAGGAAGATTTTTATAGATTTTAATTAGGTTTACTTAATTAGTTTTAAATTTTTTAAATTTAAAATAATTATTAATATAAATTAATATAATTTTGTTTAATTTTTAACAACTTTTTAATTCCAAATACTTTTCCAATAAGTAATAACAAAAAAAGGCACTCGTGCCTAGTGGGTTTTATAAAATGACATTGACAGGCCAAAAAAGAAGCCAGCAGAATTAATTATTGGAGATGCATATGTATCATGTGCACTACCAATGGCCGACCGCACATATATGTGTGTGTTTTACTCATTTTCTACCAATTTAATTTATGTTTAATTTATCCTCTACTGCATATTCCAAGTAAAATCTTATTATATAAATAAACGGAAATTCTGTTTACACAGCACCTTTTTTAAATGCCATATGTACACTTAGCTTTATGGCATACACATGTATTATATATGGCAAGTTCTCTGGTGTTGGATACCAATGACTAATGGTGATCATGCTTTAACTCACTAATAACATCATAACATCTGGTTTCAAAGATTTTTTAAGAATGAGCGAAACGACGTCGTTGAGGAATATGCAATTAAAGATAAACACAGTAATTTCAGTAGGTTTACTGGGAAAGTATTTATATAATTTTGTATCCGAAAAATAATTTTTGTTTCTTTTTTAAATAAAAGTCTTGATGTTCTACTGGATAAGAAGCATCACCATGGTGGAGCAACATACCAACAGAAAATGAATACGTATGCTCTTTTACTGAAACTCAAGCACCGTATCTTAGGACTTGGAGCCACCGGAAGAAATGGCAGTTAGAAGTGTCTGAAAGAACAGCGGCAGCTCATAAGCGTCTTCGGCGGATTGATGAGGAAGAAGGGGCGTATTCTCATCAGGTCCAGATTTTCAGTTGGGCATGTCTTCATGAAGGCCATGACAAAAAAAAAAACAGCGAGAGTATTTGTGGAAAATGGTACATTTGTAGATGCAGCAGATGTTCAAAACGAACTCAGTAGCCAGATTGCAAGTTCCATTGGCTTATTAGAGATGAAAAACAAGTTAAGGAAACCGTGATTTTCTATGTGGAGAAATATGGAAGGCTTTTAGCCTACTTTTGATGATTTTTAGATGTTGTGTAACCTTCTAAACCAATCTTTCTATTTTTTGTATTTTCCAATTTCTTGCATTTTTTGGGGATAATTTAGTTAGTTGTTTATTACTCTTAATTAATATCCAAAAATTTTATCTTTTTTCATTTTTTTTATTAGTCAATTTATCATGGTCAACTATGTCAAAGTCTGCCTTCTATTTGTGCTAAACATGCCACATGCCAACATTGCATTGGTTGATCTAATTTAATCATCTTAATCACCATAATCACCATAAGAGAAAAACCACCATAGAAGTCACCTATATATATACCGTATAGAAACCGCATAAATAAACTGTGCTACACTGCTACTAACATTCTACCAATCTAAACCTGAAAACACAGCTAACGTGAACTAATTCTTGTGCAAGATACAAGCTATTTAACAAAATTCGTGGTAAATAGTAGCATGGTTTATTTACCTAACGTGACAGATCCCTATATTGATCACATGCGTCGATAAAGAGAAAGGAATGATAGATGGGATCCGTGATCATATATCATATCGATCGAGTTAATCCTCCCATTTCTTAAAAGTTTACTTTACTGACATTATTCAATATTGGTAGTTACTTTTCCTTACTTTAGTTTGAACTTTTTCTCCTCGCGAGCTTCTTTAGTTTCCTTTTTATAGACGACATCCCGTTTTATCCTTTGCACTGGTACTAGCCCTGTCAAACTGCCACTGCATAGCTGCGTTGTCCCCAGCAAGATGATGCATCTCTTTTAAAAAAAATTGTTAGTTAGGGGTAAACATTTTTAATTTAAAAAAATAAAAATGTTATTAATGTTAATTCTAATACAACATTTGAGCCAAAACTCGTTCAGGCAGCAATATATATGTATAATATTGACTGATACTTTTTTATCTTCCATAGAAATTTTATATTATATAAAAAAGATTGAAGAGTATGTATTGATTTATTATGAAAACCAAATGAGTGCAATATATATAATTAGTTTTCGCAAATATATTAATATAAGAAAAAGTTTTAAGAATAGTATTTTTATTAAAATTTATCTAATATTTAACTATAAAAAAGTGTATAATCTTATACTATTAGATATAATTTTATACCATTAAAAATATTAATAATAACTAATTGATAACTATAAATTATCAAATATACTTACCCTTTTAACACTACTAGTAATATAATTTAAATTCCGTGATAGAGCATAAATTAAATTCTTTGTCGTATTTCATACTACTCTTAGTCTTAGAGCACTTTTTAAAGAAAGTGCATGGTGTGGCATAGTATAGAAGGGAGAAGTTTCACATTATGCGCCGAAAGATATTTCTGTTGGAAGATAAAATTAAATGGGACTAAAAGCTAAAAGTACGATAACCCTTGTAGAACTGTTGCAATCATTCATAGGTAAAATGCTAAAGCTTAAAGCCTTAGGCTTAAACTGACTACTCTGTGCAACGACCCAAGAAATTGACAATTCACAATTCTATCATATTTAGATAAGTGATTTACCAGTTTACCTCTCCCCTTTCCTCCAAAGATTATTGGTCTAACCTTCACAGCATGTTATTCTGCAAAGAAAAGTAGACTATATCTAGAATTCTATAGCAGATATATTTGTAGGGTATAATTTGGATACAACATAATTTGAACATTAGAATTATTTAGTGACATTTGTTGGTAATAGGAATTGAGAGAGAATATGGAAACTAAAGAGTAAAGGAGAATGAAATGTATTGTATTGTATTGTATTGTATTGAATGATGATTATAGATTGATTACAGAAGCAACTACAAGGTACTATATATAGCAAGCTTACATAATTCTGTTATATAACAGAAAACAGCTAGTAACTGATTTTCCTAAGACAATCACTAGGCTTTAGCTTAATCTTGATCTTTATTTATATTGCTCTTACTTCCTCTATTAGTTGCAATCAACTGTGAATGAGCTAGCTAGTAAAAAATTCATAATAATACTGTAATTCCTGTTTGAAGCCAATTGGCTTGAAATCAGTAGGGACAAAATTGTAGAATTTGTCAGAAGAATGAAGTCTTTGAACATTCACGTAGTTATTGTGAGTTCAACAAATAATAGTAGTAAAGAATTTCAAAGTCAAAGTCAAAGTCAAAGAATGTGACATGTCACTAGACACTAGCTAGATACGTGGTTTCCCTTTCCCTTTGTAAGAATAGGCGACGAATACGTAGACGATGAAGTTGAGAGCATTGAAAGCAGTTACGATCCAATAAAAGTAATCCAATCTACTCGCATTAAGATCGTTCCTCAACCACCCTCTGTTTTCTCCACCAGTGGCACCTTCAATGATCTGCACCAACACACTGTTCAACCAGCTTCCGATCCCAAACTCGCACAGAAACATTGCACTGCTAATGCTTCTCGTCCCATCCGTCGCTTCGTCGTAGAAGAACTCCAACTGCCCCACGTAAGTGAATACCTCTGCACACCCAATCATGAAGTACTGAGGGAACAACCAGAACACGCTAATGCTATTCCTTTCGGGGTAGTGCTCGCGTCTTTTCTTTTCCACCAATGCAGCTGAAGCCATGGCAAAGATCGATATGAAGAGTCCCACTCCCATTCGTTGCAGCGATGTGAGGCCACGTGGATGCCCTGTGCGCTTCCTGAGGAATGGGACTACCAACTTCTCGTAGATTGGGACCACTATCACTGCGTTGATGGCGGCGAATACCGGCACAGAACCTGCAGGGATAATGAATTTGCTGCTCAGGTTTCGGTTGCTTATGTTTGCTTGGCTTATGAAGAAGGTTGACTGTTGAGAATAAGTCAGAGCTAGAGCAATGGTGGATGCCCACACTGGAAGGACTCTGATGAATGATTTGAACTCTTCCACCTGTGTCACTGTGCATATCTCCCATCTGTTTCTTCTGTTTGTCCCTTCTGGGTCCACTATCACTGCAGCCTTGTCAAGAAACCTAAAGAAACAGAATTCCATTCATTTTCAAATGAGTTAGTGTTATTGACGCAACTAAAATTAATGAAAGTAGATATATCATATATTCATATGCAGTTATCTTTACAAATAAGTGAAAATTGATAATTAAAAATTATTAAATATAAAGACATATAAAGACAAAATTTTATTTGGAGAATGAAATATTATGAACTTAAGTACTCTGGAGTTGAAAATAGATAAGCTCACCTGTATTGTTGAGTGTGAGGTAGCTTACTAGCACCAACGATGTCAGAGTTTGGGGTTTGGACCTCATAAAGAGGAGTATCAATACCTAGTTTGACTCCTTTAAGATGGTTCCTGAAGGAGGCTACCATGACTAGTAGAAACCTAGTGAAGGGGCTTCCCATAGGTTTTTGAAAACGGTAGTAACGGACACCAAGAAGTAGGATAAGAATGGAGCAAAACATGAAGATGGTGGGTATTCCAAAGCCCCAAGACCACCCTACCTGCTCCTGCACATAAACTGGTACAGTGATTCCAAAGAGAGCGCCAGTGTTGATGGCGAAGAAGAACCAGTAGAAGAATGCAGACTTGTGTACAACTTCTTTGTCGTCTCCCTCGTCGAATTGGTCGGCGCCGAAGGAAGAGACACATGGCTTGATTCCACCTGTGCCCAGTGCAATGAGGGCCAATGCACCGTACAGGAATGCATTTTGGTCTTTGGTTGCTTCTTTGTGTTGCTGTGGGTGCAGATTGCTTAGTGAAGCTGAGAGTGTCAGCATAACCATCCCCTGCATCATGCATGCAATTCGCAGAATCAACAAAACCAGCTACACTATCTATGCGTAGCTTGCGAGATATATATATATATGGTGAAGGCTACCGTGACCTCTCTAACATAAAAGGTAAATTACTCTATGTGATTTATATAATATCTATAATTATAATTAAATTGAATGTTAACCATCATAATTAAATATATGTTCTCTATTTTTTTTCTTTAGTGTGCACCTCCTCCATCCTCTTCTGTATGGTAATAACATTCTCAGAGTTTACTATCTACAAAATTTTTATCTCATAAAAGTGATTAAATTTTTATGCATAATTATCACCTCATCTTACAAATTCTATTGATCTCCACTTCATCGACAACAATATCTTTAATATCTTGAGGATTCGAATCTACAATCTCTTGAAACTTGTATTTGACATCATCAGTAACAATGTCTGATTATGACTTGAGGATCTAAAGAATCTTTTTAAATATTTTTATGACTTCTATCATTACGGACCATAAACTCTCCTCTACCTTCAAGTATCAATTACATTTGTAAAGATCTCTTTCACGTTATAAAACTCATCTAATTTATTACTTTCAAAAAATATATATATATATATATATATATATATATATATTACAAGAAATAATTTATTTTTTATTTTAGAGAGGATACGATAGAATTCACCTATATATATATATATATATATATATATATATAAAATTCACCTATATATATATATATATATATATATATAAATTACTATTGGTATAAGTTTAATATATCTAAATGTCAAAGATTATTTCATTTAATAAGTTATTTATCTAATGAATATATCTGAAAGAAAAAATGTTTGTAAACACTAAATTTGATACTAAAATAGTTAAGTGATAAATATAAGAAATGATATTTGCATAATGTTTATAATTTTTTGTAAATTTTTTATAATATAAAAAATTTTATACTTTTAATTTTTTTTATCAATCACATAAAAACCCCAAATTTATACCTATAATGTTTTTCTGTGAACACAAGTGAATACAAAAATATTAAAATTTAATTGTTCGGTAGTACAAGGGGAAGTAAATTAAAAAATAATCAGTTATCGAGAATGAATTTTTTTTTAATTTGTTTTAATTAATATTGTCAAGTATATATAACTTTTTTCAAGAAGTTTTTTTTATTTCGTTTAAACAATATACAATAAAAAATTATACTTTACAATATTAGAGAAAAAAAATAAAAGGAGTAAAACAATAACTAAATTTTAAAAATTATATATTTTGAACAGATAAATTTTAAAAAAAGTAATAAAATTCTTTAAAATAATAAATATAGACACATTATTTTTAAATTAATATTTATGATTAAACTAAAAAATTTTAATTTAAACTAATTTTTATTCACATTTATTATTATAAATGATTTTATTGATATTTTTTTTTTAAATTAAGTCATTCAAAATATGAATCTTTAGAAATTTATTTATATTTTAGTCTAAAATACATGTCTAACAGTCTAAAGACTTAACATAAAAAGAAAAGGAAGGAAAAAAGAAAAGTTACAAGGGCATAGATGGAGGAGAAGATGAGGATAGTCCGAAAGCGACCGAAATAAGCGTCAGCAAGGAAGGCTCCGAGAAGCGTAAAGACATAAGCAGCGCCAGCCCACTGGGAGGCGTGCGAAGCTGCGTCTGGAAGCGACTGATGCATTACTGAAATAAAGTAATTCACCATATTCACTCCTACTGCGAAAAACGCCAACCTCTCCACCACCTCGTTCACTGCCAAATCAAACGAACAAACAAACTCCCATTTCATATATAATTAGGTAAACATAATTTTGAATCTAGTTTCTCATATATCCGATTCCGTACCTATGATAAAGGGTGACGCCTTCCATCCTCCCGTTGTTCGCTTGTTGGCGATCCTACCATGCACATCCACGCGACCGTTGCTTACAAGATCACTACTCCATTCCATCCTCTATTGAAGAAGAGAGAGGATGCAAAAATGTATCAGTTTATGGTTGTATACAACTGGAAATTATATATGTACATCCATTAAATTGAGAGAAGTAACATGTAAATAATGCAACTCGATAAAACAATTTGTCTATTTTCAACTTATTTTATATTCTTAAATATTTCATCAAAAAATATGATCACAAAATATTTTCAAATTATTACTTTCCTTCTATATTTTCACTACCAGAAGAAAATATCTACTCATATTTGGTTGTATTCAACGAATTTGGACTTTGGAGTATATTTATTGAATATAATTTCTTTCACAATAACTTAGTTGACTACATCTTAATATGAGTCCTCAGAATTAAAGGGACTGTTGACTTCTATGTTGTTCTTTGCCTCAAATTATTGACTTCATATATTATGCATTATGCAAGAAATCTATATGTATTATGTGTACATTTCAGCATGCATTGCATGTCAATCGAGTGGCTTAAAACTCGAAAGGGGTAACGAAGCAAATACACACGGCATCTAATCAACATGATAGTTAAGTAAAGAATGTTAAATAATATGATGAACATACAGTTTTATATTATTAGAACTAATTTATAATTAATATAAACAAAATCAAAAAAGAAAAAAACTTAACCGACTAATGGTTCTACAATCATGTTTTCCCTGCTAGTATATATATAAATATATAACAACTCACACGGCTTTGGTTCGGAGTTGGTATTTTGTGGTGGCTGGCTATGCTGCAATATTATGGATATCTGCCTATGTGCGGCAGAAACTCAATTCCTGAATTTTACGGGTAACAAATGGAAGCGTACGTCATATATATACATGAAGTAGTTGCTCAATACACCAATAAGTGATGCATGGTGACATGCATTGCTAACTAAATTTGTTTCTCACTAGTCAAACTCACTGCCGCCTATAACCAATTATCAATAATTAGCTTTCAAACTCACTATCCTTCAACTATACTTATCTCTTATCTGAGTTTCTAATACAATGTCAATGTTAGATTGAGGTATGATGTATAATTTTTTAAAAATATAATATTTTATAATGTATAATTTATAAAAAATAATATGAATAATAGAAATATAAAAGTTAGGTATGTATTTTTTTTTTAAAAAATATCTTTAATATATAACTTATAAGCTTTTAAGATTCGAGTAAGAATATTTTGATTTTGACTAATTTTATAGTTGTAATTATTATTTATATTTAATTTAATTTATAGAAACATGAAATTATAGGTATATTAGTAATACAACAACATCAATAAATTCTTATCACATTAGGTAGTATCAGTAATGTAAATCATGTGGATCACATGACGTTTCACATGACGCCAGTTAAATCTATCATATATCATGTCTATAGTAAACAAGTTTAACATTATTTACGTGAAAATCTCTTTCGATCATCTCATGTATGATATTTTTTGGTCTTTCTATACTATTTATCTCGTGTCTACTTTACATCTCATTCAACCTTTTGATCATATGCTTTGTCAATCTTTTTCTTACATGTTTAAATCAACTGAGACGAGATTTTACCATCTCTTCAACAATAAATACTACTCCAGTTTTCTCTCTTATATATTCGTCAATTTCTTATTTTATCTATACATGTGTGATCGGTCATTCATCTCAACTTCCTTATCTCTTCCACACTTGACTTATCTTCATGCTCATTACACCATATAACATACTCAGTTTAATGGCAACGCAATAAGATCAAACACGCATTACACTACTTTGACGAGCTTACTTGTATCTTATGTTTTACATCATCTTCAATTTCTCTATTATTTTATATGATAAATCCAAAATATTTAAATACTACTTACTGTATAGGATGCTTTCTACGATTTTTATTTTTGTATTATTATTTTCTCTCGCTCACTAAATTTACATTATTCTACATTAGTAATAACAATTAGAGAAATTATTATGGTCCTAAAATATTTTTAATATGTACTCTAAAATTAATTATATTATTTATTTTTAATTCTCATGAAAATTATAATTATGATTTAAGTCCAAAAACCAAATTAAAATTTTTTATAAGAAATATAATATTTTAAAATTTTAGTAATATTAAATAAATAAAAAAGGTATATGAGTTTGAAAAATGTTAAGTGAGGAAGTTATTTTTATAATTAGATCCGACCAAGTCTTTCTTCTTCTTATGTCTTCCCTTCTTCGTCGCCTTTGATTTTTCTTTAACTAAAACTTTTGATTATCAATTCTTAAGTTGTTAAACTAATTAACTTAGTTGGATTTAGCTACTAAATAACTTAATTAATCATGTAACATTATCATATGAGTCTTTTATTTTGTAATTTTAAAGACAAAATTCTTCTTATTATTATAAGTAGAAATTTGTGATTTTCAATCTTAGAGTAGTATAATTGTGTCCTAAACTCGATTAATTAATAGCTTTTCAGTATAGATACATAAAAATTAAAAGAAAAATCATATTACACAAACTTACAAGTGGTTTTGAAACTTTTTTGTAATTGTTATGAGATAATAATAATAATAATAATAATAATAATAATAATAATAATAATAATAATAATAATAATAATAATAATAATAATAATAATAATAATAATAACTTATTGAATTTATTTATATTGTAACATTTCAATGTTTCTTTGTGAGAACTATGTGGGCTACATATTGTCACGAAGTTAGACATACTTTAATTTTATCGTGTCGATATTCGAATTTACTCAACCTCTTGAGTTCAGACTAAGTCAATCTAACTTTTAGTATTTAGTAAGAAAGCTAAGAACACAAGAGAAATGAAATTTTAGTGGAAAGAACACTTTGTTACTCAAGTGTATGTTACAAATGACTCACACTCCCAGACTCTAACTCTCACCCCCCTATTTATAGCCATTCACCTCCTCAATGAATGGTTAAAATTAAATCTAATCAACGGTTTAGATTAATCATCTAGAACATTTACTACAAATATCTATCTTACCACATTTTTTTAAATATTTCTAAATTATTTCATACTACTATTCATACTTCTATATACATTCACACTTCTAGATTATTCTATTACCTTCCAGTGTCTTCTAGAACCTTCTAAGGTATTCCAGGACCTTCTAGGACATTCTAGAACATTCCGAAACCATATAGAGCATTCTCAAACAATTCAGAAAATTATATAAACACTGTTAAATCTAACCTTCTAAAATTTACCGTGACATTCTCCTCCACCTAATACGCAGACATCCTCGTTCCATTCTATTTATGATAGCGCTCTAGGTGTTCTGAGACGCATGGCTTCTCCCAAGCTTCTCGCACTTACTGAGTTGCCGGCGTTAGATTCTCGCTTATAGCGAGAAGTTCATCACCCATTCGGCCATTGAACTATACAACACCACAATGAAAACAATATAAAAAATAATTTGTACTATTAATATCCATAAACACTAAATTATATTTAAATTATGCACTTTTAATTTAAACATTAATTTAAAATTAGGACAAATAATTTATTTTAATTGGTTTGATTTCAATATTACTTATTTGTTCTATTATGACTTTCGTTTCTAAAATACCTTATATAAATCGATATAACTTAAAATAAATTAATATAAGTGCATAATAAATTATTTTAAACAAAAACGATTCACTAGGACTGCACATATGTATATAATTTGATTTAGTGTGAGATGCCAATTTAAATAAGTGATTATCCTTAAAATTATATTTAAAAATTAAAATATATTTTTATTAGTATTTATAAACACTAAAATCCATAAACACTAGAATTTTAAACCCATATAAAAATAAATAAATAACAAAATAAAAATCCTTTTAAAAAATAATTGGGTTTTAAAAATACAAATAATTAAATTTAATTAACGTGAATAATTAAACAAAAATTCTTTTAAAAAAACAAAAAATATAGAATAATTACTCAAATTAATTTTGGGAGTTTTTAAAATTGGAGACTTTAGTCTCATAGATTTCAAAATACATAAAATAGTTCTCAATATTTATCTTCGTTAGATAATTCAGTCTCTCTTCAATTTGATTCAAAAAATCAAGTACAAAATTGTCCCAAAAAATTTAAAAGTCTCAAAACAGTTCTTAAAAATTAAAATTTTCAAAATAGCCATTTTGATTAAAAGAATCAAATTGAAAAGAGACTGTATTGTCTAACAAAAATAAACATTATGGATTATTTTATGTATTTTGAAACTTAGGACACTAAAATGTTCAATATTAAAAGTCTCGAAGACATTTTTGGATAATTATTCAAAAATATATTACATAATTAAAATTTAAAATCCAAAATTTTTATATAATTTTGAATTAATGTTACAACATTTAAATTAAACGTCTATAATTTGTAAAAAAAGTTAATGTTTATGAATACTAATAAAAATAATAGAGTTTTGTCAAAAAAATCATTAAAAAGAGAAAAGAGTTCCAGACAGAAAAAAAAAGTGTCATCGAGGGTGTTTTTGTCCTCTTTTTAATTTTTCCCTCTCCCTTGTAAATTGGGTTTCTCTTCTTTTTTTTTTTTTATAAGTAATGTATTGTAAATTTATTTTTGTTGTCATGGACTAAGCCGAAAAACCGTACCCAAACCTCAAAACAACACGCCCACCTAATTCCAAGTTCATCATCTCCCTCATGGGAGTTATGTTGTGGCCGAGAAGTGAACTCCAATCCATGGCCTCCATGAGAAGACTATGTTATCCACTTCCGAACTGAGTCAAGATCTGAAAATCAAGTTGCGAATCGATTGATGAGGTCTGAATCAGGTTACTCTACTGGCCTCACTTCGGTATAAAGCTCCACCATAGAGGTAAAGATTCCTCTCCCATATTAAAAAAATAATCTTTCCTATCCTTTCCTCTTTGTCAGTTCCCCTTCCTCCTTAATTCTTCTAATTTTCTATAAAAGCCATTCTCTAAAACTTGTGATGTGGTCCTGAGAGTGACAATATTGGCATTGGCTACCAAACCAAACTGCCCTCGTCCATGAACATAGTAACAATATATATTCGATAGTCTCAAGCTTCATGAAACAAATCTAAGGGAGTTGACTATATTCCTTTTAAACAACCTTTTATTAACCGGTACTATATTATGTGCTACTCTCCGAATGAAACTTTTATCTTTTGGAAAGTTTGGAAATTCCATATCTTCTTCCATAATTCTTCCAAATTCATACTCGTTGAAGCTTCTTCCATTCAGTTACCTTGGCTTTCCTTCTTAGCTATGTGATATCCAGTTTTGACATTGTAGCTTCCATCCTTTCTATATGGCCAAATAAGTCTATCTTCTCTTTTCAAAATGCTTGTAAGAGTTTTAAGAATTTTTTCTTTGACAATATCAGTAAAAACTCCTTCAATCTTCCTCACATCCCACCCTTCCCCTTCCTTCAAAAGTTCATTAACATAATTCAACTCTATTCCTTCTTGTATGTCTTTGAATTTTTCCTTCGCCCACTACCTAATTATCATCCCAAATATTAATTCTTGACCTGTCACCCACACTTTATCTCCCATATCTGCGAAAAAAATTCCTTCCTTTATACTTTTCCAAGCCGAAGATGCATTACTATAGCGTTTCGCATTCCAAAAATCTCCATTGAAAAAATAGACTGCCTTCAAAATACATACCCATATTGAATTAGAATTTTCTATGATTCTCCAAACTTGCTTTGCTAAAAGAGCTAAATTTTAGCCATGAAGATCCTTGAAACCTAGCCCTCCATTTCTTTTACTTACACAAACATTGTCCCAACTTTTTCAGTCTATTCCTCTTTCTTTTCCAGAATTGGTCCACCAAAATCTTACAATCCTAGCGTTTAATCTCTGACAGAATACTTTTGAAAATTCAATAACTGTCCTAACATAGTAGGAATAGCTTGTATAACAACTTTAATAAGAACTTCCTTTCCAACTTGGTTTAGTAGCTTTTCTTTCCATCCTTTGACTTTTTTCATCACCTTCTCTCCTCTATCCAATTCAGAGCTTTATCTTTTGATCTATCCCAAATTTCTGGCAGCCCTAAATACAACTCTGGATTATCCCAAAACTTTATTCCGAAGATTTTCTCTATGTTAACTCTGGTTTGTATGGGTACTTGACTACCAAAAATAATTTTCGATTTATCCAGATTGATCATTTGACCTGATGCCTCTGTATACTTATTAAGAATCAAAATGAGATTGTAAATTTTCTCCTCTTTTATTTCTGTAAAAATAATACAACCATCCACAAATAGAAAATGAGTGATTGGAAGGGTTGTTGGTGCGATTTTGAACCCTGAAATTTCCTTTCTTTCTCTTGCTTCCTCCATGAGAATAGTGAACACTTCAGCCACAATTATAAAAAGATATGGGGATATAGGATTGCCCTGTCTCAGCCCTCTTTCAGGTTTAATTTTACTGGTGAGCTTCTCATTCATTCTAACCTTATACATAGCACTTCTAACACACTTCATTATTAAGGAAATTCACCTCTGGTCAAAACCAAAAGCTATTAATGTAGCCTCCAAAAAATTTCACTATAATCTATTATAAGCCTTATTCATATCTATCTTAATAGCTAGGCTTTTCAATCTATTCCTACCTTTTTATTAATACTATGACAACCCTCTTGAATTATGAAAATATTATCCTGAATCAACCTAACCTCTAGAAAGGCACTCTGGATTGGCGAAATAACCTTATCCATGAACCTTCTAAGTCTTAATACTATAATCCTAATTATAATTTTGTATATATAATTACAACAACTAATAGGCCTAATTTGATTAAGATTTTTCGGTTGTTTCACTTTAGGAACAAGAACAACAATACTTTCATTTACCTCTTCTGGCATAATACCCTTATAAAAAAAGCTCTTAACCACAGCACAAACTTCCTTTTTTATTGTGTTCCAGTGATTCTGATAAAAAAAAGTCCATTTAATCCATCTGATCCAAAGGCTTTGAGGCTGCCTATGCTAAAAACAGCTTCCTCAATCTCCATTTTCTGAAATTTTTTCCATGAGTTATTCGTTCATTTCTTAAGTAACTCTTTTTGGAATCCTATTTATACAATCTTTGAAATCAGATTTGGCTGAGGATGTAAACAACTTTGTAAAGTGCGGCTCCACTATCTTCAAAATTCTATCATCTCCTGAGACCTATTAGCCCTCCTTATCTTATAATATTTCCACTTTATTCTTATTTTTCCTTTGAATTGTTGTTGCATGAAAGAATGTGAAATTTTTGTCTCCTCACTTTAGCCACTTTAGCTTGGATTTTATTCTCCAATATTTCTCTTCTTGCCTCCATAACTGGCTTATTTTTTTCTTAATTTGACATCTCCATGCTTGATGTTCTTCATTTAAATTTGCCTCTTGAAACTTCTGTAGCTCAGCCTTCAACTTGTTAATCTCTATATCAGCTCTAGCAAAAGTGTTCTTACTCTAATTTCTTAAATTTTTCTTGCAGTTTCTCATCTTCTTCAGCAACCTACCCCATTCGTTATTATTATGATCATCTTTTTTCTAACTCATCTTAATAATCTCCTCACATTCTTTATGATCGTTCCAAAATGCTTCAAATTTGAACAACCTATCCACCCTATACTTAAGTTGTAACCTCAAAACAATGGACGTATGGTATAAGCTCACTGCGGCATAGCTATCAAGCTTGCATTTGAAAACTTATGCCTCCATTTCTAATTAACAAGAGCCCTATCTATTCTTTCCTTAATTATTAACCCATTTTGAGGATTGCTAAACCAAGTGAATTTACCTCCTTTTAGATCCATGTCCATGAGAGCATTAGAATCCAAAAAATTCTTGAAATTCACAATCTGTTTTCTCGGCTGCTCATCCATGCCTTCCTTCTTCTCTTGAGCTAAAATAACATTGAAATATCCTATGAAGAGTTTAGGTTCATTCATGATAAGATTGTTTGTTGTGAGTTTTTCCTATTTCTCCCTCCTCTTACCTGGTTTTGGGTTACTGTACATGAAAACGATTTTCCAATCATTTTCTTTTCTATCTTTAATGTAAGCTTTAATATAATAATTAGACCAAGAGTAAACATCAACATTAATATTTTTAATCCATAACAAACATAGACCTCCGGACATACTCCGAAGTTCTACACAAAAGTATTTATCAAAATGAAGCATTCTCTTGATTTTACTTACACTACTATCCTTAGCTCTAGTCTCCATGAGAAATACAATAGCGAATTTTATCTGTTTACACAGATGCAAAAGTTTCGAAACTGTCGCGGGGCTGCTACCTCTTGATAGTTCCAACTAATGATGCTCATAGCTGAAGGTGGGACTTGATAAAGCCCGCCTCCTCGGCCATGGATTTGTTTTCTGCTCTACCTTCCATAACTCAGTTATTATCCGCTCCTCCAACGTTCTCCTCCCTGTCTCCACCCTTGCCTTCTTCCTTCCTTTGCTTCTTTATATTCACTATCACTTTAATGTATTTATCCTCTGACCATTCAGAATTAGTCAACATTAATACCTCATCTTCATCTCTTTTCCTTTTCAAGTTTAGACCGATCTCCATTTTTTTCACTAGTTGTATCTCCCACCCTGTAACTTCAGATTCTGTCCTTTGTTTTCTATTACCCCATCCTTCTTCACTTGTCAATTCGACAAAGTAATCCATTCCTTCCTCAAATATCTGCAATTTAAGATCCTTCTCTTTCATGCTTACCTCATTGATGATCGGTTCCCTATACATCCACTTTTCTAATATCCTTTGTTGTTGTTCATCCTTTTGTACTCCTTGTTTCCCTTTTCCTTTACCTGTATCTGTGCTTCTTTTGTCAATCTTATCCCCTTCTCCTTTAGCAAAGTTTTTTAGTATTTCTTTGATTATTCTTTGTTCCGTGCCTCCTGCAGCCTTGTCTCCCTTTTCCAGCACTTTATAACTATTAACTTCGTGCTCCACTTGTTGAAGCTTCAACCTATCTCTTTTTACTTGCTAACTAGTTTGTTTGACTCTTCTATCTTATGTTGATTTATTTTTCATACCATCCATTAATTGAACTGGATCCACTGTATTAGTTGGCTATATATTCCTAATCAGTTTAGAGTTTCTTTTCAACCTTTTTTCCATATTTGCAATGTTTTGGGCCTGTTTAGATAAGGCCCAATATCCACTTTTCTTCCCCACCTCCTCATTTGGCGTATTTAACCAGATTATATCCCTTATTTTAGTATGTTCAGCCTCCAATCCCTGAAAATTAGAGATTTTCTGCAGAGTCCTTACCTGCTCCCTTGCCTCATTTTTCTTGTTCTCTCTTCATATTTAGTTTTTCAAAAAACCTTTCTCTCTTAATTCTTGCTGCATGTTTAGATCAACTCTGATCACACTTTCTTCTGTTTCTTGTTCTTCTTCACTCTCTCTACCCATATTTTGATTTGCACGCGCTTGTTCTTCTTCATCCCTGTTTTTCTTGTTTCTCTAACCTGAGCTTCCTATTTTCATGGTTGATAATGATTGAACTTGGTTTACCCCTAAACTCGCTGAATACTTTGGTTTAGTCTGGTCCAAACAAGCCATAGCTGTTGGATTCTTGCAAGTTTTCCTCTCATGTCCTATTTTTCCGCAATTAAAGCAATAACATTCAGGAAGCTTTTCATACTTGAAAAAAATTCAGAACAGTGGCTGATTCTCTCTATCCATAAAGAAGCCTGTAAGTAAAGGCTTCTTTATGTTAATCCCAACTCTGACTCTTAAGAATGTTCTTCTAAGTATTCCCTCCACTAAAGGATCTTCAGCTTCAGCCAACACTTCTAACATTTCTCCTATTAACCTTCCTGTTTTTTGGTTCATATGCTTAAGTGGTATACCATGAATCTGTATCCAAAATTCCATATAGTCATGATTTACTTCAAAGACTGATTCTCCTCCCATCTATAGCCTGAGATTAAATAAATTTCCTCTAATATTCCAAGGTCCATTCTAAAGAATCTCTAACCCTTTCTTTCTATCTCTGAAATTGAATAAAATCTTCTTTAGGCCAACATTAGTGACTATCTTCCCCACATTTCTAGTAGTACATTTTTGCATGTTTTAAAGCCGATCTCCTTGTCACTGATTATCTTCCCTTACCATGTTCAAACAATCTTTCTTATATCCAAGAGCTTTTGTATTATTGAGCTTGATGACCTTACTTTCTATGAATTCCATTCTACAACTTGTTACTTTGTGCTTATATGCTTCCAGGTGGCACTGTGAATCTTTGAGTATATGCTGAAATGTTGATGGGAGACTTTTTACTGGAGAAGAACTTCACATTCTAGAGAAAGATACTCTCCTGATGAGAGAAAATTACTCTCCTAATAAGAGACTTCGTGTATTGTAAATTTAGTTATCTACTATCTTCATCTATAAAAAAAAAACAAAAACAAATACAAGACTTTTTTTTCTTGGTTTTTACCAATTTTTATGAGTATTAATATTATGTTTTACATGTTTTTGTTGGCCTAGTTCACAGCCCACATTTTAAGACTCAATTTTTGGTGTTCAATTTTTTATTTTGCCCTCTGCAGTAACATGAGTTATTGCACTTTTATTATTCTCAGCACTAATTAAACAAGCTTCCCTTCATAATCCTTTCACCAGGTGTCACACATCTACTGGTGGGTCACAATTAACCACCATTAACCACCATTTCTTGTGCCACCATATAACTTCTCTATATGTATAAAGAAAGCTAAAACTGATTGAAACTAATAATAATGACAAAACCCACAAATACATGACTGAAACTTTTGCAGTATTCATAAAAACCATTTATCTGGTGTACGTATATATGTTAATATAATCTTTAAAGAGAGACAAAATTGATTGAAAATTTGATATTTGAAATAGAATCTTTAAGCTTGAAAGGGCGGGTTAGAATCTAAGAGCTACCAGAATGCAGCCTTCAGCCTTCAGGAGCAGCAGAACAGGGTTATTTTAACAGGTGGCTTCATTGTGATTCAGCAACTCTAAATGCATATAATCATGAACGTTTTCTACTGATATTTCACAAAAAAAAAAAAGCATAAAATTAAGCTCACAATTCATTATACTCTAAATTTTTACCAAGGAATTTTGTACTATATATGATATAATATGTACACGATTGATTCAGTATGCATGAGTAAATAATTGATCCAAGTATATATATGGTAAATATAAGGTGACATAATTATTGCCATATAAAACTTGAGCACGAGCAAGGTGGCGGTTGGGCAGGGTGAACTGATAATACACAGTAGAGACTAGTCCATAATAATCATATACAAACACAAGTATTCACACAAGACACACATTCCTTTTAGCACCACTATGGATCATCCTCTTGCACTAATTTTCACGTACAAATTAATTATTCTTTAATTTATAGAGAAGGAAGAACCACGTCCAAGTGCCCAAATAGCCACGCACGTTGAATTGTGGATTTCACTTCACTACTTATACTACTATATATATATATATATTATATATTTATTTATTTATGATAGCCTTTAGATATTGTATACCATATACACTACCCCTTTCTACATGGTTTTTATGTTTATGACTTTATGTACATGATGGTATCATAACATATGGTATAAAGTAACAACTCAGCAAGTGTAGTAGTTGACAGCATTGAATGGAGGTGGCTTTTACATGCACCATGGGGTGTCCCAAACACCAACATCTGCCAAGTTGGCGTTTGGGTAAATTCCAGTGGCAGCCTCTGCAGCAGCAATTACAGGGAAATCAAGGGACATGGCTGCTTCTGTCCAGATTGATTCATCAAACACAGGCAAACAATCATTCACTGATCCCCAGAACGGCCGAAGAACATCCTCCTCCTTATTATTGGTGGTGTCCAATGGAAGGGAAGAAGACACAATGGATGAAGAATCACTGCGGTATATTGGTGGCCCAACTTGCTGATGAAGAGAGGCCACCATGGACGACGCTGTGTTGACGCTATTATTACAAGAAGAACTAATAAGTGGTGTTGCTGGTGGTGGAGTAGTAATAATATTATTAATAAGAGGGTGGTTGTGATGAATTTGGGGGGATTTACTAGAAGAAGAATGGTGATGGTGATGAAGAGGGAGATTGAGCTTAGCATCAGGGCCATAGAGCTTACGAGCAGCAGTATCATAAGCAAGAGCAGCTTCATGAGAGGTCTCAAAGGTACCAAGCCAGAGACGAGCACCACGATTGGGTTCACGGATCTCAGCAACCCATTTGCCCCAAGTTCTCTGCCTAACACCCTTATAGGTGCAGCTCGCATTCTCAGGGCCACCTTTCCCTCTCATACAACCCTTTCTGGAGCTGGCTTGTGCTGGTTTCTTCGCCTGTTTCCTCTCCTCCATTCCCATCGTCCCCGATTTCAGCATCTTCTTTTGATCAGCACATACACACACAAAATACTAGGATAGAAGGAAGCGTGTTGGTGGAGAGTAGAAGCAAGGAGACTGGTGGTATTTATAGTGGTGCGAATGAGTGAATAGATACATAGATAGATACATGTACCTGAGACGTGGCCCAAGGTGGGGCTATGCTGCTACTTGTCATGATAAACCAGACAGATCGTGTCCATATAACGCCTCACTGTTAATTTCTCCTATACACACTTGGCTTCTGCTTTTGTCTCGCACCAGCTCATGTGGCACTACCAATTTTAATTCTTCTTCTTTTTTAAACGAATATATCAACAAGCTAATTCATCATTATTTTTTGTGCTGGGTGAAATGAATGTAGCATGCATCAAAAAGAGTGAGAAAGGCGGTTGTTTGGATAATCCAGTCTTTATTATTGTTTTGTGTATATTTTTTGTTACTTGCATTGTGTTTTTTATGGTTTTGGATAAAACTAAAAGTTAAGAGTCAGTCGTTTAGCTAGCTATATGGTGGGAGGTAGCGGCGTGGTTTAGGAAGAAACGGTTGAAGATAAGTGCGTACAAAAATGAGAAAGGATTTCAAATAATAAAACTGCGCATATGAGAATATGCAGCCTTTATACGTGAGAACAAATAGTCACAGATGTTTCGTATGGAAGACTTTAGCATAACTAGCAAAAAGAAAAACTAGATCTATATACTCATACTAATATGGACCAGAGTTAACCTATATTTCACTTTTATACATCATCAATCCTGCTTATTATTATTTGAATTACTTTTTAGCAATTTATTCTTTAATTTATTAAATAATTATAAAAAAATAAAACAATTTAAAATGACATTCTTTTTATACATTTAATTTTTTTAATTAAATCCAACTAAATTGATACAAATCCAACAAAAACTAATGCTAAACATCTTCCAACTCTCTACTAACGCATATCTCGCACTCTTTAATATGAATACCTTCTTTTTTTCGTGTTCTTATTCTCTTCTTGTGTTTTTTTCTTATTATTTTTTTTATAGTTGCTGTTATTATTGTACTTTTTTTAAGAAGAATATGAGAAGGTGAAATAAAAAAGAAAAGATGAATAAAAAAAAGTGATGATAATGATAAAAAAGAGAAAGAGTTTTGAATTATACATAATTTATCAAAAAATAACACCAAAAAATTTTAATTGCGACATTGAAGTTTTTCAATTTTAACATTGAAATTTCTTAATCATCACACAAGTTTTTGTTAAGAGAGAAAGAAGAAGTTATTCAATTTTGACATTGAAATTTTTTAATCATCATATAGATTTTTGTTAAGAAGGTGAAACAAGAATTAAAAAATATAAAACAAGAAGAAAAGGAGAAAGAATGAAAATTTTAAATTATACATAATTTATCAGAAAAATAACACTAAAATTTTTTAGGCGTGACATAGAAATTTTTTAATTTTAACATCAAAATTTTTTAAGGTGACATTTTTAACTAAATAATATATTTTTTTATCATTGAACCAGTTGAGTGGTATTAAATTCATATATAAGAGGTTTACTATTTCTGTGTCATTTACAATAAATTAATGTATTTTTTATTATTCTAAAACATATTTAAACATATTAGTCTTGTCAAGATTTTAAACTTGTAATTTTTTAAATTTTTTTGTCATTTACTAAAAATTTTTGTGTTATTTTTAATTAAATGATCTATTTTATTATTATGAAATTGATTGTATGGTACTATAATGAAGAAGAAGAGGAGTAATGGAAGTTTTGAATTGTACGAAAATGACACTAATTTTTTTTTAATCATGACACAGAAAATTTCTTAATGAATCGTTCAACTAATTGTGTAATATTTAATTAAGAAAAAAAAGATAACTATGGTAATGGTGGTAGTGGTAATGATAATATAGAAAGAGGAGAAAAAAAATCAAATGACAAAAAAGAAAGGAGGTATAGAAAAAGAATAGTGGTGATGATAATGACGATAACAAAAAAAAAAAATAACAGGAGTATAAGAAAGAAGAAGAAAAAATTGCCTAAAAAAAGTGTGCATAATATTTCATTAGACTTGATTAAAAATTTTACTTGATTGTTGAGTTAAAATAATAAATAATCTATAATTTAATTAAAATATTTTAGATAAATTACATAAATATAGGTATAATACTCAATAAATCTTATGACCAAATACAAATGTATTGAGCACAAAAATAAAAAAAAGGTTTATATATATTATTTTTTAAAATAAATAAAAAATTTTAATTAAAGAAGTATATTTTATTAATGATTATATCTTATCATGTGAGTATAAATTAAAATGGATTCTCAACAAATTTTATATAAAATATTTGAGTTCTTATTAAATTTTTATTATTTTGGAATTCTACTCAGTCTGATATATGCACTTGTACTCTTTAAGTTATGGTATTTTATTATTTTTATTTGTTATACGATGAAGATTAACTTTTATATAAAAAAAAAACTGATATTATATCTATAAAAAAATCTTGATAAAATTATACAAATTTTAAAATATTATTTAAAATTGTTAAATTATCCCTCTTTTTCTAACTTAACTCAAAATTAGTCACAAAAAAACTTAACTCAAAATTATAATATTTTATTTTGAGTTTCTAATATAATTTTGAATTTTTAATATAAGATGAGAAGATACCACATCTAACTTAAAATCTTAAAATGTTAAGTTAATGGGTCTCTCATCTTATAAACTCCTCACTCTTCTTTACTTTTTTTGAGACGGGACTAATTTCAACACTTCTTACACTTGCAACACTAACACCTAATTTATTTGTTCTTTGAATTTCAGTGTCACCTCGTTTTCATCTACAATGCTGGCAGAAAATCTTTGAAACATGTGGTGTCTTTCACTTCTACTAAGGGTAACTAAAGTTGGACAATGAAAAACAACTTCCAACTCTCAATAAAAGACGTGTCTTTGGAGTGATATTTCTTTTAAATTTAAAATTATTTATTACTTACTCTTACAAAATTACGATCAACACTTGAAAGTTTATAAAAACTCTAAAACATATCAAAAATATAGATAATATTTTAAGTGATAAAACTAAACACATAAGACAATACAATCTTTTCGGACGTGAAAAAACAGTTTCAATATTTCATGTAAAAGATTTTAGAATAAGTAATTAAACGAAAAACTAAATTTCATTCATTCAAATGTATATGCAAAATAGTTTATTTATATTTTATTTTTACACATTATTCATCTTTCTTATTATTGCTACTTGAATTACTTTTTACTAACTTACTTTTTAATTAATTTAATATTTATAAAAAAATAAAATTAACTAAAATAATAAATTATTTATAATGTGACTTTAATATTTTTAGCTAAGTTATATAAGTATAGATATAGTACCATACTCAGTATAATTATAATTGAGTATAATAATAAAAGTCTATATATTATTTTTTAAATAATAGAGATTTTTTTAACTAAAGAAAATATTTTTTATAATTTATTAATCACTGGTTAATTAGTGTCTTATAGTTTACTAATGAGTGTATCTTATCATTTGAGTATATATATATAAATTGATTCTCATCAAATTTTATATCAGATATTTTAATTTTTAATAATTTTTGTTACATTAAAATTTTCTGATTATTACTTTTGCCAAACAGTTTAATTTCATCACTTACAGTAAAATATTTAATATGCATACAAAAAAATTCTTAATAAATTTAATTATATGATAATTAAATTTTTAATAAATATTATTATAAAAATATTAGTCTATTATTCGTAGAATATCTTAAAAATTTTTAAAATAATAAAAATTTATTAAAAATCAAAGGGCCAAAATATAATTTTTTTAAAAAATTAATTTTAAATATTTACGACCTATCAATATGAGAATTGCTTGTGCTATTATTTTTGATAATTTTTTTTAGAATTCTGTTCCTATTTAATATATGCACGTGTGTTCATAGCTTATGACTTATTATTATTTTTTTATTGAATGTTAAAGATTTTTTTTAAGAAAAAATAAAATTTATATTATACCTATAAAAATTAATTTCAGTTAATAAGTTATCTGAATGTTAACAAATTATTTAAAATTATCAAATTATACCCTACCATTTTTTAGTTATTTTACACTTAGTCTTTACGCTTTTATATGGTTCTCACCAACAATGATTATAAAAATTACTTAAATCTAGGGTATCATTTATTTTCACTATCAAATACGAACAACTTCTAAATCCAAATAAAAGAACAATGTGTTACCGCTAATACTTCTCTTAGAATCTAAAATTGAGAAAAAAATATCAATTAACTGCTCATAAAAAGGATAAAACAGAGATTATAATTAATACTTAAAAACTCAATATATCACCTGATACTTCTCCTGAATTTAAGATTGACAAAAAATACCAATTACCTACTCAACATAAATTAGAGAATATGATCATTCCTTCCTGATACTTCTCCTGAATTCAATACTCACAAAAAAATCAATTATTTGTTCATAAAAAAATACATCAAAAATTATGATTAACACTTAAAAATTTAATTTGTCATTCTGATATTTTTTTTGAATTCAAGACTGACAAGAAATATCAATTACTTAATCGTTAAAAAGATAAATCAGAGAATATACTTCTTTAGAATTTAATACTGACAAAAAAAATATCAATTACGTATTCATAAAAAAGATAAACCAAAAATTATGATTAACATTTAAGAATTCAGTGTGTCACCATTAATATTTCTCCTAAATCTAAAACTGACAACAAATATCAATTATCTACTCATAAAAAAGATAAATCAAATATTATGATTAATAAGAACTCAGTGCACCACTGATATTCTTCTCTTGAATTTAAGATTGACAAAAAAAAATATCGCTCATAAATAAGATAAACAAAAAATTATGATTAACACTTAGAAACTCATGAAAGGCCTTAAAAGATAATTACGTGAAAAAAAAATAAAAAAAAATAAATAATAAAATTTCACGTGCCGAATGAGAGTTGAGACAACGCAGTCTTTTGTATTAGTGAAAATAAACAGTCACATGTGTTTTATATATGGTGGACTTCAGAATAAGTAGAAAAAAGAAAAACTACATTTCACATATTTAGAATAATAAAAACAAAAAAAGTTTAATTATTATGTTAGTTTTTATATTTTTACAAAATTTTTAATTAAGTCTTTGTACTTTTTTCTTTAATTTGAGTCTTTGCATCAATTTTTTTTAATTGGGTCCCTATATATTTTTTTTATTTGGGTTTTTTCACCAATTTTTTTTAGTTGGATCCCTATACAATTAAACTAATTACTACCAAGAGGGACCTAATTGAAAAAAAAAATGGTGCAGAGACCTAATTAAAAAAAAATATAAAGACTTAATTGAAAATTTTACGAAATTATAAAGACCAATAGAATAATTAAACCAACAAAAAAACTAAATCTAATGCATCTAAACTTAGAAATGAATAGAAATCTCATCTTATATATTATCCATCTTATGGATTATTACTTGAATTATTATTTAGTATTTTGTTTTTTAATTTATTAAATATTTATAAAAAATAAAAATTAAATTAATTAAAATAATAAAATATTTATAATTAAATTAAAAAGTTTTTGTTAAATTATTACATAAATAAGGGTACAGTAATTATATGGGAAAATTATTGTAAAGGACCGTTAGGAAGATTTAATTATTAAAAAGGACTTTTGATATTAAAATTATTAAGAATGACCAAATCTTTTTATAATATTTAAGAAGAAGAACCAAATCTTTCTATAAAGAGACAAATATATCTTTAATTATTTTTTATTTATTTTTTATAATTTTTATATTAACAATTTTTTTTCTAAAATTTTAGTAATTTTTATTATTTATTTATGTATTTTTTTACTTTTCTGATTTTTTAGCTTTATTTTTCTTGTTGGGTAAAGATCACAAAATTAAAAAAATAAATAAAAATTATTAAAATTTTAAGAAAAATAAAATTTATCAACATAAAGATTATAATTTTTAGAGACCCTGCATTTTATATTTTCTTTGGGGTATAGCTAGTCGAAGAATAATTCAAATAATTCTTATCTAGTAATTTGTTCCAATCCAAGACATAAACAAAGACAAGAATGAGGATAATATTTCCACAAAAACCACAAGAGAGGGCTTTGAATTATAAAGGACGGGGTGCGCAAATAAAAAAATATAGATATTGAAATTCAAACTTTTTTTTACATGAAAACTTAGAAATTATATAATATTCTCTATTATATATGATATGATTTTATAGTAATATTGATTATATATTAATATTTTTGAATATGTGAAAATTTTAAATATTTTCTTCGTGTCAGGAGTGGATATATTTATAGAATTGTTGTACTACAGCTGGTTACTTAGTGGGTCTAATATTGTGGAGCTGTTACTGAGTGAGTGATAACTACTCTTTAGTGCTCTTCTTTAGAAAAATTTGCCGAGAGATTCCTGTGCTCATCTGGGTTGACATGTAGTTATTTGATTTTATAGGATATATCCTTTAGAGAACAAAACATGTACTCTCCACGTACTCGTACTCCTGATATAATACGTGTGTATTTAGTTTTAATCGGATTTCAATTTATAGTTTTACTTAGCCGAATTATAGCCAACGAACAGATCCAGAAAAAAATGGATTTGAGATTTCATGAAAGAGACGTAAATCTTTATTTTATTTTTATTATGACATTACCATTCAAGAATCTGTTATAATATATCCCTTCTCTTCTTTTATCTTTTCTCAGTGCATTTATGTGGAAGAGTTTCGCTCTAGGCCCGTGCAAGAACGCTTCATGTGTGTTCACTGTAAAGGGGCGATCTTCAATCATCGGAATGACTTAGAAGACCATGCTCAACAAAAGCAGTGCATTTATGTGGAAGAGTTTCGCTCTAGGCCCGTGCAAGAACGCTTCATGTGTGTTCACTGCAAAGGGGCGATCTTCAATCATCGGAATGACTTAGAAGACCATGCTCAACAAAAGCACCACGAGTATAAGGTTTTTTTGCTGTTTGTGCGGTAATCTTTTACTGTGTTTGTTTTCAGAGACAGCATGGCAGCGGAGACACTAAAAAATATTGTGTGTATTGTATTTGGATACGATGTAATGTAATGTTTAGTATTATGTTTGGATACACATGGGCAAGAATAAAATATTATATGAAATTACTAAAATAACCATATGATTCCAAATTTTCTACATCAAAGTACAAACTAATTTAATAGAGAATGAGAGTACGTAGGAGTACACGAAACTTGAAAAAAAATTTGAAGAGACCAAAAATTTTAATAAAAAAATATATAATAGTATTTATATTAAAATAAAAATTATAAATATATTTATTTTATTTTTAAATCTACTTAATATATTAAAATTGGATTTTCCCTTAACTAATGAAAGTGAGGTGTCACTTTTTTGTGAATCCATTTTCCCTCCAAAATGAATGCATTTAATGAATAATGCATAATACTAATTTAGGAAAATATCTTTATTTTGATTATATAAAATTAATATTTAATGCATTATTAAAATACTTATCAATTATTAATCAGAAATATTTTTAATTATTTTAATGAATAATGCATAATTATACTAATTTAGAAAATATCTTTATTATAATTATATAAAATTAATATTTAATGCATCATTAAACTAATTATCAATCAAAAATATTTTTAAATATTTTAATTATATTCATATCCTTTTAATTCTTATTCATTATCTAATGATTTTATTAGTGGCAAGTTGTTAACCCATTTATATTGATAATAACAAGTGTATTTGTTCGGATAAGATTTCTAAGAAATAAGATTGAAAAAGACCAATCTCTCGTGAGTTCATTTTCCCTCCAAAACATTTTCCCTTATATTCTTTTAATTCTTATTCATTATTTATGAACAAAGACAAGAATAAGATTGGTAATATGTAAATTACTTATAGAAATTTACATATTATCTTTGTTTATTTTCTCACGTGCATGGCACGAGGTTCCCTGGATAAAGTGTCGTGGCTTGCCACCACGTGTACCAGATTGAAAACTCGATATTCTGTTGACCCTACGACGCAAGTGTGACCGGGCACTATATAAATTTCCGGAAATGTTACCCCCATTGAGCAATATTGATTATTTGAGATAAAGTTATGCATAGACTCTTGGGGATGCACATCGGGGGACAGTCTAAGTTCAATTCAGACTTGTCGGGTTGGCTGGATAACCGACAGATGAGCCTCATCAGGCGTAGGACAGGCATGCATCATATGCATTCTATTTGAATACTTGTTGTGCATTAATTGGGTGTGCCTAAGTGTACTTGCCATGCTAAATGTGTATTTGTTACTTGCAGTATTTGTAACCTTCTTATGCTTGCCTTTATTTGTTTAATTGTCTATGAAATGCTGACAGAGATGGAAGTATGGAGGAATGGTAGTACGGAACTTAAATTTAAGATTAAGTTAAGTTAGGTTTAGATACTCTTAGAAAACCACCTTTTATGCCTCCTGTTTAATACTTTAAGCTTTATAATCTGAGTGTCGGCGTTCTAGGATTGCCTCTGGCATTCCCAGGACCTTATATATTATGTGTATGACATCTTTACCATACTGAGAACCTCTGGTTCTCATTCCATACTATGTTGTTGTTTTTCAGATACAGGTCGAGAGGCGTCTTATTAGGCGTCTGAGCTCCTGAAGCGAAGTAGTTACCGGGTTATTTTGGTGCTCAATGATGTTTATGTATGTACTTAGCTTTCTCTCTACATAACCTAGTCTTTTAATCCTCTTAGAGATTTATGGAGATGCAGGGTTTTACTTATGTACATTTGGGTTTTAGATATATATATTCTCCGGCCAGCTTTGATTTCGCAGACTGAGTTAGGAGCTTGTTATTTTGTATTTTTGGCTCTCTATTCCTACTTTTATTATTTTATGATTAATGATTACAATTCTTTCCTCACGCCAGTCATTCCATTTCCAGAGCGTTACGTTTTTTATTTCGCGATTTTTGTTTTACCCATTTTTTAAAGCTCCTAGTTTATTATGTTCTTTCTGCTATTATATGTACACATTTTATTTTAGAGGTCGTAATACCTCACTACCTCTATTTTACATCCTAGGTGTAAAGCTCTGGGTGATATGGTGTTACAAATATCATAAAAAAGTTCATATAATAAAAAAAATTCATATGAACTAGAAAACAATAAAAAATAATAATATACATGAAAAAGTAGAACACTAAAAAAATAATATAAAAAATATTTATCATATAAATAAAATAAATATAATAAAAAATAAAAATATGAAAGATAGTATTATACATTTTGTAATGTCAAAGAAAAAGAAAATGTTCTATAATTTTTTTAGTACCGTTAGTACTCTTTAATTTAGTATCATTTTGGATTATAAATTTTTATTATTTATGACTCTTTTGTTACTTATAATTAGTATATAACAAGTGTATTAACCCGTGCCATGCACGTGATAAGATTAAAATTATAATTTTAAATTATTTTGTTAAGATTAATTTAAATTATAATAATTTGATTAATAAAAATATAATATGTTATGTATTATTTATTTTTTCTTAATCTAGTGTTAAATATATTAACTATAAAATAGTTATTAATTGGTTTTAGTAATCTACTTTCTTCAATAAATCAAATATATATACTCAATGTGACCATAAATAACTTAATAATATTTAGACCCACCAACAAATTTTATATGTTGTTTTACTGTCAAGTAAGGATATATCAAAATTAGCTCAAAATAAATAATAAATTATTAGAAAATTCTAATGCACAAAATTTTCTAATAAACAATAAATAATTTAAATCTACTAAAAAATAACTCAACACTTTTCTTTTATACCTGCAAAACATATACTTAAAATAATATTATATCAATATTAGTATACAGTTTTACAATCATCGAACGCATTTACTATACATGACTCCTTCTTAAAAGTTATTCTACACATGTGTGCAGTCGAAAGATAAATTATGATTTAAAAGACCAATCTCTCATGAGTTCGTATTATCTTTTAATTATAATTTAAAAGATAATATGTAAATTTCTAAGTAATTTACATATTACCAATCTTATTCTTGTCTTTGTTCATAACAGAATATACTAAAACTGGATTTTCCCCCAGCTAATAAGGGTGACGTGTCAATCTCTCGTGAGTTCATTTTCCCTCCAAAACAAATAAAAATTTTCATCTATTCTAAATTATTTTATAAAAAATATCTTTATTATAATTATATTATTATATTATAATTAATATTTAATGAATACTATATAATTATACTAATTTAGGAACATATTTTCATTGTAATTATATCAAATCAATATTTAATGCACTATTAAACTATTTATCAATTATAATGCGTAATTACTGTACATAATAAAAAATTGCCTTAATAATAAGTAATTTACATATTTTTTTCAGAAATTACAGGCTTTTTTATGCATGCATGCAATGCCATTGAGGGGAATAAGAGTTAGTTTGATTTCTCGGGGTGGCAATTCTATACCTTGCCGTATTGCATGGATAGCGGATGATGAAGCTTATCTAATAAGAGGATGGTCAGATTTTGCACGAATTCTAAATATTGAAACTTACGATGCTATTTCAGTTGGTTGTCGTTACAAGAATGATTCTATACTATACGTGACTAAGGACTAGAATATGTTCAATATTGTTTAGGTAATTTGGTTTTACTATTAGTATTTGATTAAATTATAATTATAGAATTTTAAATTATTGCCTCAATTTATATATTACGGTTATTTTTTGTGGATTTGGTATTTTTAAATAATTTAATAAAATAAAGTAGTGTCAGATATTATTAAGTTTATTTTTATCCTTTATTTTTTTATTTGTATTTTCATTATATTTGACAAAAAAATGAACCTACACATATAAATCATTGCCTAAGACAATTTATTTGCCAATAAAACAGATTTTATTTATAATTGGAATAAAATTTATTTGCCAATAATCGGTGGATAAAATTGAAATTACACCCGTGTCATATAATTATAATTGATTAATTGGTATAAAATAAAATTATACCCGTGCCATGAGTAATAATCTAAATAATTATATCTTAACAAAATATAATTTGAAATAATTTATAAACAATTATCTTAACAAAAATAATTATTTAATAATTGATTTAAAAATCAATACAAAAATAATTATTAATAATAGTATTATTAACTGGGTAAATAATATTAATTTGACAAAAATTACCAATTAATTTAATTAACTGACATAAAAAATTTCATACTAATTTTACAAAAATTGCATGGCACGGGTAATTGAAATATAAATAATATATAAAAATTTATTGAGTAAATTAATGATTTTGTACCTTAATAATTTGACAATTATTACTCAATTACCAATTAATTGAATTAGTAATAACAATTTTCAATTTCAAATTTTATATATTAAGTAGTTATTAAAAATTGGTTAATAACGATTTACACAGAAAAATCATTGATAAATTTAATTAACCATATAGAAGATAATATACTAACAGTTTTAGTATATTATTTATGGCAAGCAAAATTATTTCCTCATATTTTCTATCAAAATTGAAATTAGTAAGTTTAAAAAAGGTTTATTAATAAAATTACTAATAGTCACATTTTTATACACAGGATATATGTTTTTCTATATATTATTTAAAAATATAATGAAACGATAATGAATGAGTATGTTATTTTTTTGAATAGCTAACTAATGCAAAATCGAACCTTTTTTTATTCATTGAGGTCATATTCTGTTTGGTGAAAGTTTCAATCACCTTAATTAATCATGTGTTTGTGCCTTAACTTATTAAGGTAAATATATTACTATATATATAAGTAGTTATTTCCCATAGCGGAGATGTAAAAATCATATTAAGGTTTTTGCCAAATAATTAGTGGATGAATAATAGTAGATTATATTTTTTGGAAAAGTATTTTCATTTATATTATATCAAATCAATATTTAATTATGATAAAATATGTTATATTATATCATAAATAATAAAATATAATTTATTTTTTTAATATTTATGTACGTAATAATTAAAAATATAACTATAATTACCCGTGCCATGCAAGATTAAATAAGATATATAATAACATATTGTTACTTATACTGATTAAATACAATAAATACATATTAATTTAGTTAAAAAAATCATTGTCTCCTATGTTTTCCTATTTATTTTTTAATTTATTTCAATCAATTAAATTAATTATATCAACTAATTATTTCAATCAATTTTTTTAATTTATTTTTTGAATTCAATAAATCAAATAAAATTATACTAATTATTTGACTAATTGATTTGATAATTCTTAAATATTTTTTTTTAATTTATTTTATTATTTAAATATAACTAATTAATTATTTAATTTTTTAGGATAAATATCAAATTCTATTTCTAATATAAAAATACAAAATTTTATTCATTCCATTTTTATTTTACTGCTATAAAAGACCATATATGCTAGAAGAAAATATCATTCATTTACCAATTACTCTTTCATTGGGTAGCTTTTACAATAATTCTTTTTCTTTCTATGAGGCGCCGTCACAAGAAGGCAACTATCATGATCACAAATCAGCACACACTCTTCAACTCCCGTGCTCATCATTTAGAACAATATATGATATGTTATCCATTAAGCATTTATAGACCATGGTGTTATCATATTTGCATAAATAAATAAAAAATCCATAATTAAGCTTAAGTCGTTTATCTATTTGTGTGGTATTTTGTAGTGTGATGTAAACCCCCGGTTAAATTAGTAGATAATTAGTCAATAAATTAGTTTTTAATAAGGAGGATTAGAAATGTGAATATTATATTAAATTAGGATAGAGCTCATCGAAACGAGAATTTTGACACTAATTTCGAGAAAATCGGTCCAAGATTGGACCGAACGGACCGAACCGAACCCGAACCGGGCCCGTGGGCCCAAACCAGCCCAAAAGAACGTTAAATGAACCCAAATTCTCCCCCTTCTTTCCATTTCGACGTTGCAGCAAGCCTGGAAGGGGAAGAACGAAGAACACCTCTGAACAAAGACAAGAATAAGATTGGTCATCTAAAATAAATGGGTAAATGAACTCACGAGGGATTAAAAAAGACCAATCTCTCGTGAGTTCATATTATCTTTTAATTATAATTTAAAAGATAATATGTAAATTTCTAAGTAATTTACATATTACCAATCTTATTCTTGTCTTTGTTCATAACAGAATATACTAAAACTGGGTTTTTCCCCAACTAATAAGGGTGACGTGTCAATCTCTCGTGAGTTCATTTTCCCTCCAAAACAAATGAAATTTTTCATCTATTCTAAATTATTTTATAAAAAATACCTTTATTATAATTATATTATTATATTATAATTAATATTTAATGAATACTATATAATTATACTAATTTAGGAACATATTTTCATTGTAATTATATCAAATCAATATTTAATGCACTATTAAACTATTTATCAATTATAATGCGTAATTACTGTACATAATAAAAAATTGCCTTAATAATAAGTAATTTACATATTTATTTTTATTTTACTAAAGTCTATAAATAGTGTTTTTCTGTGGTACATGAATCTAAATTTGAGAGTCAGCTCATAATTTTATATTTAGTATTTTTTTTTACTACTTCGTAGAATAAGAATGTATTCTTCATTTTTTTATTGAAGTTTATCCTTTTAAAGTACAATTTATAATTTTTTATAATATTTTTTATATACTCATTCTATTATATTATTCTTTTAATAATTTATTAATTGTTGTTACTCTAAGTTATTCTTATCGTCTAATGTTCCAGTTCGATTATCTTTTATCACAATCGTTTACAATGCATCATATCCATGAAATACCTCATCGAGTTGTCTTCACTGATTTAGGTTCCAACTACATGGATGTAAGCGTTCAAAGAATGAGCAATAATCTCTACTTTACCGAAGGATGGTTGGATTTACTCACCTATTATGACCAACCTAATGGAATGTGGTTAAAGTTAGCTTTCTTGGGAGGAGCTCGATTTTTTATTGAGGGATTGCGTCCACGGAATTTTATAGGGCAAGTTCAAGTTCCATCCCCTCCATGCTTTTTACGTTTGCCCGAAAATATTCAAAGTGGAGCACATAATGAGATTGAATTCTCTTAATTTAAGTTCAGTTTTGCTAAATTCGTGACAAACTCGGATATGCAATTTTAACGATTGGTAATATATTTAAATTTTCTTATTTTAATTTGTTCATTATTAGAATAATTTTATAACATAATGTGATTTTTTTTCAGAAATTACCGGCTTTTTTATGCATGCATGCAATGCCATTGAGAGGAATAAGGGTTAGTTTGATTTCTCGGGGTGGCAATTCTATACCTTGCCACATTGTATAGATAGCGAATGATGAAGCTTATTTAACAAGAGGATGGTTTGAATTTGCACAAATTCTAAATGTTGATATTGTTAGAATTTGGTTGAATTAGTCCCACATTGCTTAGGATAGCAAATGGAGTGGGCGGCTTAGGCTATAAATATGAGGCTAAGTTCTCTATTTGTTTTTGCACCATTCAGAAACACTTTAAGCTTGTATCTGATTTTTCTTTTCCTCTGTACTCTTTTTTTAGAGAGTGTTGTGAGGTGTAGTTAGATATTTGCTTTGAGAGAGTGTGGGTGTACTGGGGTGCCGGTGAGAGAAAGAAGTCTATGTGTTGTAACAATTTTCACATAGTGATATTCTCTGGTTGTCATTTGACAACGGCCGTGGTTTTTTCTCCGGTAATTGGTGTTTCCACGTTAAATTCTTGTGTTGTGATTGTGTCTATTTTATTTCTCTGTCAAAGGTGTTTTCTCAAGGGGGAATGGTGTCTTATTCCCAACAAGTGGTATCAGAGCCAGGTTCGGTGGGATTTATTCTTAGTATGCTCTGTGGTTGCAGTTTAGTCTGACCTTCCACATCAGAAAAGAATTTTGTGTAACTTGAGGTTGATCTTTGGTTGCTGTTGTTGTTGTTGGAAGGCAGTGTGACACTGTGAGAGTGCAGTTTGGAAAGGTTCTGGCTAAGGAAAGACCTGGTATTTAAGTGTGTCCATTGTGACCCACCTCTCTTTCCTGGGGACCCTTCCTAGTACTCGGTCTACAGTTGAGTTATACTATTCCAGTATACGGTTGCAACAATGTCAGGATATTCAAGTGCTGTGAAGCTTGAAATAGAGAAATTTGATGGAAGAATCAATTTTGGCTTGTGGCAAATACAAGTCAAGGATGTTGATACAATCAGGTTTGCACAAGGCGTTGAAGGAGAGATCTCTGGTATGAAAAGATGATGTTCTCTAGAAGACAAGAAGAATCCTCATGGTATTACCGCACTGCCATGGATAAGGATAAGTTGTGGCAATCGGTCCACAATTCATTGGGCATTGGGCGTTGAGATGCAAGGTGTATGGCAGTTAGGTCGATGGCTGAAGAACTTCCAGAAAAGCCAATTTGGAAGTGCACCATGAATTTTCAGCAAGGTTTCGATCTGTACCAAGGTGAAATGCTTTGAGTGGTCTAATTCCAAGTGAGTATACTTTCATGGTGGAGTATGATAGTTCTCTGAACTATGATTGTCGGTATAGACAATGGCAGCAAGAATTGTCGGTGTTGACAATGGAAGCTGAAGATGTGTGACTATTTCAATCAAGGTGGAGATTGTTAGGATTGGTTGAATTAGTCCCACATTGCTTAGGATAGCAAATGGAGTGGGCGGCTTAGGCTATAAATGAGGCTAAGTTCTCCATTTGTTTTTTGCACCAGTCAGAAACACTTTAAGCTTGTATCTGATTTTTTCTTTTCCTCTGTACTCTTTTTTTAGAGAGTGTTGTGAGGTGTAGTTATATTTGCTTTGAGAGAGTGTGGTGTACTAGGGCCGGTGAGAGAAAGAAGTCTATGTTGTAACAATTTTCACATAGTGATATTCTCTGGTTGTCATTTGACAACGGCCGTGATTTTTTCTCCGGTAATTGGTGTTTCCACGTTAAATTCTTGTGTTGTGATTGTGTCTATTTTATTTCTCTGTCAAAGGTGTTTTCTTAAGGGGGAATGGTGTCTTATTCCCAACAGATATTTACGATGTTATTTCAGTAGGTTATCGTTACGAGAATGACTCTATATTATATGTGACTAAGAACTAGAATAGATTTAATATTGTTTAAGTAATTTGGTTTTAATATTAGTATTTGATTAAATTATATTAAAATTTTAAATTATTGCCTCAATTTATATTATGAGTATTTTTCGTGGATGTACTATTTTTAAATAATTTAATAATTAATAAAATGAAGTGATGCCAGATATATTATTTAAGTTTGTTTTATCCTTTATTTCTTTATTTGTATTTTATTATATTTGACAAAATATCTCTACCTAAATATAGTTTTCGTTGACCTAAACACAATTTAGTTGCCAATAAAAATCGATCTTATCTATAAAATAATGAAACATGTATCTTTTGATTATATTAATAGTAAGTAGACATTATGATATAATAATATTTTTAATTGTATTATAATTAGCTCATAATAATTATGATTATATTATTTTAGGAAATTTTTTTCATTAATTATATCAAATCAATATTTAATTATGATAAAATATGTTAATTATAACTATATCATAAAATTATAATAATTACGATAGTTATGTTATATATTTTAATCATTTATGTAAGTAAATAAATTAGAAAACAATTAATCAAATCATGATGGTAAATAATAATATATAATAATATTACATTTAATTGCATTATAATTAGCTCATGAATAATGTATGATTATTATTTTAGAAAAATATTTTTATTAATTATATCAAATTAATATTTAATATTATTTAAATTTATCTTTTATATAACAATAATATTATATATATTATATATCACTTTTTTTAAACTTATTCTTACAAATATTGGCATATATAATTAATATAGATAACATATATACTTAATAAATATCTTTATTAAATTAATTATAACGATTAATACAAGATAATCTCATAAGTATAACCTAATTATAGCAAGAATTTTCATAAAAATAATTGACTACTAATTTGAATATAATTGATATAGTTAAATTGATACAACCGATAAGATTGAGAATATGTAACAATTATAGCAATTATTATATCAAATATATCTATTCTATTTTATTCTATTATATAAAAATAGAATTTTTGCATTTAATGATGGAATAGATGTGGCATGCTCTTGAGGTGTTTCCAAATCTATTTCATTTAATTCGTCAAAGCAAATCAATTATAATTAAAAAAGTTTGTGATTCATAACATTTTTATAAAGTTTTATCGTATGACACAAGATTAATTAGATAACAAATTGAATTTTAATTAATATATTTATTTTCTGTTCATATTTTTTCATTAATTATCTTACTTTTTATATTTACAGTAAATATTGAATGTAAAAAGAAAAAATAATATTGAATATTATCTATTTTATTTATTTAGAGTCATAATTAAATTTGATATAATTATACCAAGTATCTAGAATTAATAATAACGTGATACTACAATTTTAAGTTGTATAATATAATAAAAAAATGTATCAATTTATGTATGCTTCCTATTAGGACCGTCAAAATGGGCTAAACTAATCGGACCAACCCGTTTACCCATTTAAATGGGCAGACTTTGCCTCTAAAATTAAACCTGTTTAAATTTCGGGCTAAACGGGCTAGCCTGTGTGCTAAATAGGTGGTCCGTTTATTTTTTTTACATTTTTTTCAAAAAAATTAGTACTTTTAGTCGATATTTCTCTTGATTCGACCTGAAAATCAGACCTATCAACTAAAAAAAAATTATTTTTAAAAATTTTTTACCTAAAAGTGATATTTTTTGTCAAAATATTTTTCAAAAAATAAAATTAAATGATAAACGGGCTGGCCCGTTTAACCCATCGGACTGACCATAAACGGTCCAAGCTAAAAATTAAAATTCTGGCCTGCGAATAAAGTGGGCTTAAACGGGCTAGCCCATTTAATCCACTGACTTAATGGGTCGGGCCTAAATGGTTGGACTAGCTCGTTTGACAGCCCTACTTCCTATATAGCAATGATATTATATATCTCCTCTTTTAGCTCTTTTCTAAAAATATTGGCATATAATTAATGTAGATAATATATATATTGAGTAAGTATATCTATTGAATTAATCATAAAGGTTAATAAAATATAATGAAATAAATTTCACCTAATTGTAATAAGTATCTCCATTGAAGATATTTGCTAATTATTACCGTGTATAATTAGTGTATATATATATATATATATATAGAGAAGGAGTAATAGTGAATTATTACAATTATTTAATTTATCATCTAGAAAATTCGTACCTCAGACATAAATTTTTTTCTTTTTATTATTTTTCATACCTAAGGGCTACTAATTTCGATTCTATCAACAGTGTTACCTATGGTACGGTAGATTATGTAATAAAAAAATTTGAAAAATAAAGGCAAGAATTATAAGGTTATGGAAAGTCCCATACAAATTTGACAAGAACAAGACGACTTACGTAGAAATGGTTTTCATGGATGATAAGATAAGTTGATTATTTTCCATGATTCTTTCAAGTGATGCTAGGTCCATTTTATAAATATTTTTTATTTATATTTTAAGTTTATTTGACAAGTAAACCCTCACACGAATTAAAGAAAATGCGATTTTATAGATTTATAAGTGTTAATAGTCTTTATATTTAATTTGTTTAATAGTGTGATAATATAGCTAATATATTTGTTGGTGGATTTAACTATTATTACTATATTATTTATGATCACATTCAGTATATATGTGTGATTTATTGAAGAAAGTAAATTATTAAAACCGATTAATAACTATTTTAGAATTAATCCAATTAACACTGAATTAGAAAAAAAAAACAAACAATGTATAACATGTTACTTTTTTATTAATCAAATTATTATAATTCAAATTAATTTTAAAAAAATAATTTAAAATTATAATTTCAATCTTCTCACGTGCATGGCACGGGTAATTATAATTCAAAGGTAATTTACGTTAATAAATAGAGATTAAAGTTATACAGATGTCCTACATAAAATTATTTGATTACACATCTGTTTTAAATATATCTATATAAATTAAATTAGATAAATTTAATTATTAATAAGATAAAATATCTAAATATATCGAATTAGGCTATTTCAATTTATTAAAACAAGTGAAAAATTATATCTGCACTAAATTCTTTAATAAATCTAATCAATCCAATTTAATTTATTATTATTATAAAAAATACATGATAAATTAAATCAGTTCATAAACTCAATTTACTATAATATATAACACGAAATAAGTATTATTGTGTAAGTATCTGAAGAATAATTATTAATTTAAAATTTTAGATGACCAATTTTAGAAAATAATATTTAGTAAAACTGTTATTAAAATTTTATTTTTTATTATTATTTTAGTAATTTTATTATTTAAGGGAAAATTATAAAAAATAAATAAAAAATAATTAAAGATATATTTGTCTCTTTATAGAAAGATTTTGTTCTTCTTCTTAAATATTATAAGAAGATTTGGTCCTTTTTAATAATTTTAATATTAAAGGTTCTTTTTAATAATTAAATCTTCCTAGCGGTCCTTTATAATAATTTTTCCTAATTATATTTGGTATAACTTCTATTGCATACAATGTTTTGAGTACAAAAATCTAAAAAAAAAATAGTCTATATATTATTGTTTTTTAATTAAAGAAATATATTTTATAATTCATTAACATAGATTAGTTTGTTTTTATCCTAATTTAAGTGGTACTTGTTATCTATATTTGTTCTTATCACTCTATATTTTTTTATTAATTGTATGAGAACATTCTATTTTAAATAGTTGTTTAGGTCTTTTATTAATAAAAAACTTAATCAATAATTAATTAATGTATTATGATTACTTAGTTAATGTATTTTATTATGTTGTTGTAGGAATTATTATCTAAATATTTTAAATTAATCTTTTTATATGTTTTAATTTAACTTAACTCGATATATCTTACTTCTAATTTATAATTTTTTTCATTTATACCACTTACTCTTATCAACAATACATATAGGTATTACTTAAATTGTCAAATGTAAAATACTTAAGTTAGAATGAACAACCTCTAACTCTGAATAAAAAACACCCTAAATCTAAGACTGATAACGAATATTTTGCATGTAAATAAGATGAACTGAAAATTAAAATGGGAAGTTATCATCAACACCTATAAAAAATTTTGAAAGAGAAACTCTACCACAACTGTAACTTCTCCTCAAGATGAAGAAATCAATAATTTTTTTGGTAACTTCATTGTTACTATTCTTAATATCACCAAAAAAATTAAAAAATTTATAGAACATGTGTGAAGGGTATTTAACTAGTTTTAAATAAAAATAAAATTTACTTAAAATATTATAATTTAAATTAATTTAAAAAAGTACTCAATTATATTAAATAGATACCTCAGATATAATAAACAAAACAATTAAATTTTATTTGCTAAAACGCACCTATTTTTAGTGTTTTACTCAAGTTTTACACTTTACAAGTAATAAATTTATTTTTATGAATTAAATATAAAGTTTAATTTTCATGCTATAAAACTTTTATATAATGATCCAATTATATGTAAAGGTGAAAATTAATCGAGTAAAATTTTGATTTTGACAAATTTAATTCATGTTGTAAATATATAGCTAAAGTCTAGGTCTAATAAATTTATGAATCTATTTAAAATGTCTATTTGGTGAATTACAACTTAAAAGAATCTAAATTAACATTAAATATATTTTATAATTTTTAATTTTGACACTAAAATTTTTTAACAGTGTTGTTTATAATTGAATGAATCATTTAACTAATTATGTGATATTTAATTAAAAAGAAGAGAATAATGGTAGTGATGATGGTAGTGATAGTGGTAGTGGTGGTAATGATAATGTAAGAAGAGGAGAAAAAAAAAAGCAAATGACGAGTAAAAAAGAGGCGGTGATTAATAACGACCACAATAATAAGAGAGAAGGATGAGAAAGAAAAAAAAAAGAAGAAAATAAAGAAAAAATAGCAGGGGTGTAAGAGAGAGGAAAAAAAAATGGCTATAAAAAAAGTGCGTATAATATTTTATTAGATTTAGTTAAAATCTTTACTTAATTGTAAAATTAAAATAATAAATAATTTATAATTTAACTAAAATATTTTAGATAAATTACATAAATATAGGTATAATATTCAATAAATCTTATGACAAATATAAATATACAAAAATTAAAAAAGAAAGGGTTTATATATATATATATATATATATATATATATATTATTTTTTTAAATAAATAAAAATTTTAATTAAAGAAGTATATTTTATAGATCATTAAGTATTAACTAATTAGTGTATTATAATTTATTAATGATTATATCTTATCATGTGAATATAAATTAAAATTGATCCTTAACAAATTTTAGATAAAATATTTGAGTTCTTATTAATTTTTTATTATTTCGAGCTTCTACTTATAATTTGATATATGCACTTGTACTTTTATGTTATGGTTTTTTTATTATTTTTGTTTGTTAAATGATGAAGATTATTTTTTATTAAAAAAATAAAACTGATGTGCATTTATAAAAAATTTTGATAAAATTATACAAATTTTAAAAAATTATTTAAAATTATCAAACTATCCCTCTTATTCTAATTTGACTCAAAATTATAATATTCTATTTGTATTCTCTAATCCTGATTCACTTCCTATTTAAATTTTAGTATTACCTTGTTCCCACCGACAATGACGTATCTTTATGGTGTTATTTTTTTAAAATTTAAAATTATCTATTACCTACTCCTACAAGATTACGATCAATACTTGAAAGTTCATAAAGAACTTTGAAGATAAAAACATATAAAAAGTAAGAAAAAAATAATATTTCAAACGATAAAATTGAACACATAAGACAATACAGTCTTTTTGGGCGTGAAAAAATAGTCTCAGTATTTCACGTGGAGAACTTCGAAATAAGTAACTAAACCAGAAATTAAATCCAATACACTCAGACAGCTTATTTATATTTTATTTTTACACATTATCCATCCTATTTATTACCACTTGAATTATTTTTTATTAACTTACTTTTAATTAATTTAATATTTATAAAAAAAATGAACTAAAATAATAAATTATTTACAACGTAAAGACTTTAATATTTTAGTTAAGTTACATAAGTATAGACTCAGTACAACTATAATCGAGTATAATGATATAGAGTACAAAAATTAAAAAAAAATATTATTTTTTTTAAATAATAGAGATTTTTAACTAAATAAATATTTTTTATAATTCATTGATCACTGGCTAATTAGTGTATTATAGTTTATTAACGAGGATATCTTATTATTTGAGTATATATTTAAATTGATTCTCATTAAATTTTACATATTTTAATTTTTAATAATTTTTTTATATTAAAAATTTCTGATTATTACTTTTGTTAAACAATTTAATTTCAAATAAAATATTTAATATGCATATAAAAAATTCTTAATAAATTTAATTATATGATAATTAAATTTTTAATAAATACTATTATAAAAAATATTAGTATGTTATTCACATAATATTTCAAAAGATTTTAAAGTAATAAAAATCAAAGTGCCAAACATAATTTTTTTTAAGAATTAATTTTAGATATTTACTATTTATCATATAAGATGAGAATTATTTGTGCTACTTTTGATAATTTTTTCTTTAGAATTTTGCTCTAATTTAATATATGCATTTGTATTCTTAGCTTATAACTTCTTATTATTTTTTATGAAAAAATAAAATTTATATTATACCTATAAAAAATTAATTTCAGTTAATAAATTATCTAAATGTTGAAAAATTATTTAAAATTATCAAATCATACTCCACTCTTCTTCGGTTCTTTTATAATTGGTCTTTATACTTGTCTCATGATTCTCACCGACAATAATTGTAAAGATTATTTAAATCTATGATGTCATTTATTTTTATTATCAAACATTAAAATTGGTTAAATATCAACAATTTTCAAATCCCAATAAAAGAACAGTGCGTTACCATTGATATTTCTCCTAAATCCAAGATTGACGAAAAAATATCAATTACCTGCTTATAAAAAAGATAAATTAAAGATGATCAATACTTAAAAATTTAATATACCACCCTGATATTTCTCTGAATCCAAGATTGATAAGAAATATTAATTATCTACTCATTAAAAAGATAAATTAGAGAATATGATTACTCTTGATACTTCTCCTGAATCCAAAACTGACAACAACAAAAATAAATATCAATTACATGTTCATAAAAAAAATAAAACAGAGATCATGATCAACACTTAAAAATTCAGTATGTCACCCTAATACTTCTCCTAAACTTATTCATTAAAAAGATAAATCAGAGAATATTATCACTCATGATACTTCTCTTTGAATTTAAAATTGACAAAAAAAAATATCAATTTCACAAAAAAGATAAATCAGAGATTATCATTAACATTTGAGAATTTATTGTGTCACTGCTGATACTTCTTTTAAATCTAAAACTGACAAAAAATATTAATTATCTACTCATAAAAAAGATAAATCAGAGATTATAATCAATAAAAATTCAGTGTGCTACTCATACTTCTTTTGAATCTAAAATTGACAAAAAAAAATATCAATTATCTGATCATAAAAAAAAATAAACTAGAAGTTATGATCAATACTTAAGAATTTATAAAAATGCAGTTTCTCGCATTAGTGAAAATAAATAGTCACAGTTATTTCTTATCGAGGATTTCAGAACAAAAAAAACAACCCAAATTTTATGTACTTAGATTCATATTTAGACATATACTCGAACTAAAAATTTAGAATAATAAAAAGAAAAAAAAAACGAGCTTAGGAATTAATAAAAAAATTTTATTCTTTTGGATTATTACTCTAATTATTAATTATTATTTTATTTTTTAATTTATTAAATATTTATAAAAAAATAAAAATTAAATTAATTAAAATAATAAAATATTTATAATTTAATTAAAAAGTTTTACCTAAATTATTACATAAATAAGGGTACACTATCTATATTTAGTATAACTATAATTGTATACAATGTTTGGAGTACGAAAGTTTAAAAAAATGGTTTATATATTATCATTTTTTAATTAAAAAATATATTTTATGATAAATTAACAATAAATTAGTTTGTTTTGATGCTAATTTAAGTGATAGTTATTATGTATATTTATTTTTATCATTTTATATTTTTTTACATTTTTTTATTGATGATGCGAGAATATTTCATTTTAAAATTTTAAAATAGTTATTGTTTAGGTCTTTTGTTAATAAAAAATTTGATCAATAATTAATTAATGTATTATGATTATTTAGTTAATGTATCTTATTATGTTCTTAAAGGAATTACTATCTAAATATTTTAAATTAATTTTTTATATGTTTTAATTTAACTTAACTCTATATATCTTACTTCTAATTTCTAATTTTTTTCCACCTATGCCACCTACTCTCACCAAGAACTGAAACTCTAGAAGTGAGTTAAGCCCGCTCATGAATTATTTCGAACTCGACTCCTTAATAGCTCGATAAGCTAAGTTCGTGAGCTAGTGAACCAAGTTTGAGTTTGAAATTGATCTCATAAATTAAATGAGTCGAACTTGAGTTTGAATAAGCTCAGCTTATTAGCTCGTGAGCTTACTCGATTATATATATATATATATATTAATACACATATCCTATATGCATTTAATCTATACTTTTAATATTATATATATACATATGAAATAGTAATATATAATTATATATATATTAATGATCTTAATTATTTAAAATTTTATATTTTTTTTACATATAATTTTGATGTAGAACATAAATAAAAAATTTATAATTTATTGATAGATAACAATATATAAAATTGATCTTTTAAAATATTTGTTAAAATATATAAGTTATAATTTATTGATATAGAATTATAGATTATGTATTTATGTTTTTATTATTTGAGCAAGCTTGTGAGCTCGAGGTAGCTCGTGAGCTTTCGGTGAGTCGAGTTTGAGTTTAAGAAATAGGTTCCATTGTTAATGAGTCCAGCTTGAGTTTGGTCTAGCTTGACTCAACTCGACTCACTTCCAACCCTACCAACAATGGGGATGCTCCTAAAAAGACGCTTAAAACGTTTTTTTGTAAAGACGCTTACGTTTCGCATTATTATTGGACGTATTAATGAACCGATTATTTTAAATTTTTTAATAAATTAGAATAAAACCAATTGCTTTTATAACAATAACAATAAACCCAATTTTTTTAGAGATTTAATTGTATTTTTAAATTTTTAGAGATTTAAATGTCTACAAAATAAAAAGTAGGAATATATTTGTCTTTTATCAAAAAGTTTAAAAGTATTCGGCTTAGATCGGTGTAATTTGATCAGATCAAACCGGGTTTAATAATTATAATACAAATAATTAGGTTTATTATTATTATTAAAATAAACTGATTTTGTTTTGATTTATTAAAAAATAAATTATTAACCAGTTTAATAAAAATATCCAATAATAACATGACACATATAAACATCTTAAAAAAAAAAAGACATTTTTAGTGTCTTTATTAAAGTGGCCTTCACCAACAATACATGTACTTATTACTTAAACCATGGGATATAGAATATTTAAGTTAGAATGAATAATTTCTAATTCCGAATAAAGAACATCCTAACTCTAAAACTGAGAACGAATATCTTGAATGTAAATAAGATGAACCGGAAATTAAAACTCAAAGTTATCATAGACATTCATGAAGGATTTTGAGAAAGAAGTTCAACCACAACTATAACTTCTCAAGATCAAGAAATCGTTGGCTTTTTTTAGTAACTTCATTGTTACTACTTCTAATACCACAAAATAAATTAAAAAATTTATAAAGCATGTGTGAAGAGTATTTAAATAGTTTTAAACTAAAAATAAAATTTACTCAAAATATTATAATTTTAAATTAATTTAAAAATGTACTCAATCGTACTAAATAGATTCTTCAGACATAATAAACAACAAAAATTAAATTTTATGCAAAACAATACATACTTAATATGAGTGTATTGCTAAAAATATCTATTTTTAGTGTTTTACTCAACTTGTAACTTGCAAGTAATAAATTTATTTGTATGAATTAGATATAAAATTTAATTTTAATGCATATAAAAATTTTATATAATGATCCAATTATATGTAAGGATGAATTGAGTAAAGTTTTGGTTTAGATAAATTTGACTAATGTTATAACATTACAATAAAGGCGGAAAATAGCAGTCGGTGGGCTTGATACCAGCTGAACAGTGAAAATCGCTGCAAAATTGGATATATATATCTTTTAAGATTCAATAGATTATCCTATCTTTTTGGTGCCAACAAAAGCAGGAGTAGAGGCGCGAAACACACATGTTAAAGAATCCGTCCTCCGTGTGTTGTAATATTAGCGGCTACTGCATCAACAAACGTGGCTAGACATATATATTTTTAAGATTCAGTAGATTATCCTATTTTCTTGGCGCCAATAAAAGCAGGAGTAGAGGCGCGAAACACACATGCTGAAGAACCCACCCTCCGTGTGTTGCAATATTAGCAGCTACTGCATCAACAAACGTGGCTAATTGGAAGTTTATCATTTTTCAATTTTTTAATTTCATTTTGTATCTTATAACCATTAAATTTTTTTCATATGTATAAATTTATTTTTTATTAATGGTATATCAAAAATTCTTTTTTTGGATGAACATGGTATATTAAAATTAAATTCTTATATATGATGAAAACTATTTTAGAAAAGAAAATGTGTACGCTAATCTTTTTTATATCCCATTATATATTATTATTGTATAAAAAGACACTAATGTATTTACCTATTGATTTACTTTATTTTTTAAATGCGTTTACAATATATAAAATTGATCTTTTAAAATATTTGTTAAAATATATAAGTTATAATTTATTGATATAGAATTATAAATTATGTATTTATGTTTCTATTATTTGAGCCAACTTGTGAGCTCGAGGTAGCTCGTGAGCTCGAGGTAGCTCGTGAGCTTGAGCCAACTCGTGAGCTTTCGGTGAGTCGAGTTTGAGCTTAAGAAATAGGTTCCATTGTTAATGAGTCCAGCTTGAGTTTGGTCTAGCTTGACTCAACTCGACTCACTTCCAACCCTACCAACAATGGGGATGCTCCTATAAAGACGCTTAAAACGTTTTTTTTAAAGACGCTTACGTTTCGCATTATTATTGGACGTATTAATGAACTGGTTATTTTAAATTTTTTAATAAATTAGAATAAAACCAATTGCTTTTATAACAATAACAATAAACCCAATTTTTTTAGAGATTTAATTGTATTTTTAAATTTTTAGAGATTTAAATGTCTACAAAATAAAAAGTAGGGATATATTTGTCTTTTATCAAAAAGTTTAAAAGTATTCGGCTTAGATCGGTGTAATTTGATCGGATCAAACCGGGTTTAATAATTATAATACAAACAATTAGGTTTATTATTATTATTATTAAAATAAACCGATTTTGTTTTGATTTATTAAAAAATAAATTATTAACCAGTTTAATAAAAATATCCAATAATAACATGATACATATAAACATCTTTAAAAAAAAAAAAGACATTTTTAGTGTCTTTATTAAAATGGCCTCTACCAACAATACATGTGCTTATTACTTAAACCATGAGATATAGAATATTTAAGTTAGAATGAATAATTTCTAATTCCGAATAAAGAACATCCTAACTCAAAGACTGAGAACGAATATCTTGAATGTAAATAAGATGAACTGGAAATTAAAACTCAAAGTTATCATAGACATTCATGAAGGATTTTGAAAAAGAAGTTCAACCACAACTACAATTTTTCAAGATCAAGAAATCGTTGACTTTTTTTAGTAAATTTATTGTTACTACTTTTAATACCACAAAATAAATTAAAAAATTTATAAAGCATGTGTGAAGAGTATTTAAATAGTTTTAAACTAAAAATAAAATTTACTCAAAATATTATAATTTTAAATTAATTTAAAAATGTACTCAATCATACTAAATAGATTCTTCAGACATAATAAACAACAAAAATTAAATTTTATGCAAAACAATACATACTTAATATGAGTGTATTGCTAAAAATATCTATTTTTAGTGTTTTACTCAACTTGTAACTTGCAAGTAATAAATTTATTTGTATGAATTAGATATAAAATTTAATTTCAATGCATATAAAAATTTTATATAATGATCCAATTATATGTAAGGATGAATTGAGTAAAGTTTTGGTTTAGATAAATTTAACTAATGTTACAACATTACAATAAAGGCGAAAAATAGCAGTCGGTGGGCTTGATACCGGCTGAACAGTGAAAATCGCTGCAAAATTGGATATATATATCTTTAAGATTCAGTAGATTATCCTATCTTCTTGGCGCCAACAAAAGCAAGAGTAGAGGCGCGAAACACACATGTTGAAGAACCCGCCCTCCGTGTGTTGCAATATTAGCGGCTACTGCATCAACAAACGTGGCTAGACATATATATCTTTAAGATTCAGTAGATTATCCTTTCTTCTTGGCGCCAACAAAAGCAGGAGTAGAGGCGCGCGAAACACACATGCTGAAGAACCCGTCCTCCGTGTGTTGCAATATTAGCGGCTATTGCATCAACAAACGTGACTAATTAGAAGTTTATCATTTTTCAATTTTTTAATTTCATTTTGTATCTTATAACCATTAAATTTTTTTTTTTCATAAATTTTATAGGCTTTTTAGCTAATAGACTCTGAAAAATCGGTTTAATAAAATGAGTCCAAACCTAAAACGAACTAAGTCATGAGCCCCGTCTAAATAGTCTGGTTCACTTTTATTTTTAATATATATATTTTTTAGATGATTATTTATGTAATTAATAAAAAATAATTATTTTTTATTGTGACTTTAGTTAATTAGATGAATGTATAAATTTATTTTTTATTAATGGTATATCAAAAATTCTTTTTTTTCGATGAACATGGTATATTAAAATTAAATTCTTATATATGATGAAAAATATTTTAGAAAAGAAAATGTGTACGCTAATCTTTTTTATATCCCATTATATATTATTAGTGTATAAAAAGACATTAATGTATTTACCTATTGATTTACTTTATTTTTTAAATGCGTTTTTAAGTATTAAAAATAAAATTAGTTATATGATAAGTTATATAATTTAGCTGAATTCCTGAGTTTAAGTTTTAGAAATAAAAAAAATATTTTTTTATAAATTATATATAAAAAATAATATTTTAAAAAAAATTGTATATAACTTTTCTCGATTATTTAATTATAGTGTATAAAAATATAAATATAAATATATTTATTTTTGTTTGAATACTTCAATGTTCTAGTAAGAGAGTACAATACTTAAATTCTTATGCATTTTCATTATTATTACATTTTACATCTAATTTAATGATAGTATAAGGGAAAAAAAATGTAAAAGTATCATTTCTCAATAGATATATTCAACAAGATCTTATCATCATCATTTATTAGTAGTAGTGTGTACATGTTCATTGCATTCATACTAGAGCAGTAGTCTAGTCTCTTTTAATTTGTCATGTAGCAGTGATTAAACAAAGCAAAGATGTTGAGGTTGTCTAAGGCGCAGTTAGAATATACACCAATTCATGCCAGACATACAGAGAACCGTGCAGGATATACATGATCATCATCTTAATTAAAAACGAACAAGTGCCTGTTCTATCACAAGAGAAATGCAAATATTATGGTAAAACTTAGCCCCTTAGTATATTTATTTATCTAAACAAAACTAGCGGTGGATGGAGAGAGAAGCAGATAACCAGACTTTCTTATATAACAATTTTACATACTTTTTTTTAAAATATCTTACACTTTAGAATTTTATATTTTAACAAATATTAAGAATTTAATTTTGATGCAAAATCAGTATAAAATTATTTTATATGTGATTCTATAAAATATTTTACATTGTCATTGTATTAAAATTAAACTCAAATATTAATACATTATTACATTTAAACACATACAATTTTTTTAAGTATATTAAATTGTAAATGTAACAAATTTTTAAAATTTGAAAGTCTTAAATAACAGGAGTATTATGAATGGATGGATAATGTTTTGAATTTCGGTAGAGGCAGAGTGGAAGCAATTATTAATAATAAATAACAAGAGAAGTGAATATCTACAATAGAAGGGTAGAATAGAATCAAGAAAAAAAGGGAGAAAGGACGGGTGGGGGGATAGTGTGTCAGCAAGATAATAAGGGTGCAGTTCCAACAAACTCCATAACCTCTTTGGAGTTATGTTCATCACCTAATTTAATTATTTGTATAAGCGCCATATTCAATTCCCCAACTTCCCAATGCATGCAAGCAGGAACCATGCGTGGTAAAGGTTCATGTTATGTTATGTATTCACATGAAACACAACGCATACGCATGCGTATGGAAGTCCCAAGTCTATAATCTATGTATGGCGTTAACAAACATATCATATTTATATTCAACTTGTAAAAGTTAAATATGGCTGGTATTCTGGACCAACGTCACCAAGCTACAACTCACACATAAAATTGACCACATGAAGACATCATCACATATGGATTATTGGATTATGGGACTATTAACATGGCTTTAATTGCATGCAAGTCCCAACACTGAACAAATTACGTATATATAATATTTAACAGAAGATATATATACTATATTGCATATTGCAGGTATGGACCAAAGTCAGCAGAAACTTATAGGCTAATCCAAAACTATGTTCCAACCGACCCTGGGTTGGTGAAGAACTAGGAGCCTGTAACAACTATAAAAAGGGCAATGCTTTATCTCATAAGACATAGCATCATAACATAAAATGCTTCAAACCCTCAATTCAATTCGTTTAATTATCATGTGGTAAAAAGAATGTTATTTTCAAATTTCACCTATAGTAAAGATAAAGCAAATTTATATCCAAATAAAGAAATTCATTGTATATATTTAACTAATATGAAAAATTAACAAATGAGAAAGTCATATGAAACTTTCACATGATAGCATCCATTCCCTCCATGCACATATATAAGAAACATTCCACAACACTGATACTTCTAAGTTCTAACACACAGGCATTGAAGGCAAGCACTAACATTGTCTTAAATCTACCTTTCCTATCCTGTCGCAAACTCAGAAAAATGCAGATGCATTTTACATCAAATATCAGAGCATGCATTGAAAATAATCTAAATTAAGGAAAATTATGACAGGTGATATTGGGCCACATATTAGATCAATTGCTCCAAACAAGAATTTCCTCAATTTGCTACCAACCCAAATGCAATTTTAGCTATGGTCACTCATGTATCATTCGTCCACGACAAAAGTGTGGGCCCATCACAAAGATCAAGATAGCCTAAACCCTATGATCAAACCATACACCAATCCAATAATGTGGCAAGAAATGCTTAGGGTAAAGGTGCTTCATCTCTCATTTGCCTTTAGATATTTGACTATTTTCCATCAACTTTTGAGGAAATCCTTCAAAGAAAATGGCGTGGGGCCATCCTGCAAAGAGTAATTGAAAGAATATCATTGATTACTAGTAAATTTGCACGAGTAAGTGGTTACATCTTTTAACTTGTTCAAAATGTTCAATGTTCTCAGCCAAAAAGAGGTGAGCAATCGAATGGTTTCTTAGAAGTAAATTCATGTCAAATCTTATAGTAAACAAGCTATGCCCAATACCTTGCCAGCCTCTTGATTTAAGCATTGCCTGACCACCGTAGTTTGTTGTATTAGCCTTTCCATTGCTGTGTAGCTGGGAAGGTTCAAGTGTTCTGACAATCACCACCATACACCCGCAAAAGTCATATATATTAACATGGGTAGAAAGAAAGAAGCATAACTTACATAAAATAGAATAAGAAAAAAAAGAAACGGAGAAAGGGAAAAAAAAAAGGGGGGGTCAAGTGAACCAACCAAGAATAGCACGATTCAAATTATCTGCAACCTGCTGTCGATACTCTAAGCTAAGAAGATGAAACATTGGGGACTTCTCTGGGTCCTTGTAAGCAAGAAGAGCCATGAGGTCCTACGACATCAGGTGGTTAATGTTCATTCAATGTTAACCATGCACAAATACATCAAAAGAAATTTATACAAAACACATACTTCAAGCTTTTCCATATATTTTTTCTCCTTTCCGAAAGGGCTCAACTTGGTCTGTGCAAACTCCAAGGCTTCTGAGCTGTCAATGAAAAGAGGATTCTATGAGAAGAGGAAGTTTATAAAAACGTTGTCTTGGAGTCAAAATTAACCTTTGCTCACCATTTTCTAGAGCATATGAGCTCCACAAAATGAAGGCTTAGAAGATCAAAGTGTAAATCCTTATTATTTTGTAAAATTTCCTGTGCCATCTGGTCAGTAAGCTCAATAGCCTTAAGTGCATTTCCTTCTAGTGCAAAGTGAAAGATTCCTGAAATCAAGGAACAGTAACCATCAAGGATGAGTCATCATCTACTGACTATAACAGGCTCCAATAACATGGAATTAACTTCATACATGTTATGAACATTCCTTAGCACCCTCTAACTCCAGACGGGGCTTGAGAGGAGGATTAAAAATATCAAGAAAAGCCTATCTATCTTATCATACAGGGTCACAGTCCAAATGTGTTTAAGGTAAATGACGGCTGCCATTTTAAAGAACAGTAGCTGTGTCAAGAACTTCTGGATAATTCAATATCCTTTCAGTAGGGTAATACAATTGCAAATAATCCGAGAAACCTACTTTTTCTTTTCTCCATGTTTTCCATATAATTTGCTGGCTGCTTCATCCCAGTGCAAGCAATGAATGACTCCACTGATTCTTTGTAGCAATTGTGTATAAGATATGACAGAATAATACTATGGATGTCATCATCATTTATAGCCTGTAAAATAATGTAACAAGAGGGTAAAAAAAGTGTACAAAACTTATACACATAAGTTTAGAGAAGAGAATTCATGTAATAAGATATCATAATTGTTGATCCATCCCAGTATCTTATAAAGTATATGCCATCATTAGAATAACATACTCATCCTTATATTTTAAATTTTTCAATCCCCAAATTAAATATTGGGAAACACAAGGACTTAAGGGTATGCACTGTGCAGGGATTCGAATAATAGCCCTGAGAATCCTTTAAACCAGAATGCAATTATCTAAGTGGAACAAAGAACTTTCTTTAGGTAACATGTGTGTCATTTTTACCATGAAAAAATCAATTGAATCCAGAGAGTAATGTACAGTCCACTCCAGACGAATCCAGAAGCAATAATTAAAACCAAAAGAAAGTAAAATGAGGATAGATTAATGGTTGGTTTAAAGAGTGACCTAGGGTGGTTTTAGGTTACGAAATAGCAATACTTAAGAAACCAAAAATTAACGATAATAAATAACAAGAGAAGATAATTTAAAAATAAAATTGTGGTTGAAAGAAGTGGAAACGTACAATGTTTTCGTATTGACGAGGATCGAGGTCCATGGGGCCGCGGGTTAGGAAGCAGCAGGCAGAAGAAAGGGGGTAGAGAGCGGCGCCGCCAGTTACGAGTGAAGAAGAAAAGGTGGGGGGAGTGGCCACGGAAGTGAGTACAGACCGGATCCGTCGAGTGGGAAACGCCACCCGATTTCAATTCCAACCGCCACGCAAGACGCAACCGCCCGGGGGCTTCTTTCTCTGTTTCTCAGTTCTCAACCATGTGCACGTGCGTCTCCTCTCTTCGCTCTTCCCTCTTCCCTCTTCCCCTGCTCCTCCTCCACGTGACCCCGCCTCTAGAATACCCCCTCCTGCGCGACTCTCTTACGCACCAGTCGCCAAACAAAATCAGTCACTATTCAAACAAGCAAAAGCAAGAACAAAAAGGGTTTTGTTAATTTGAAATCAACCATCAAGAGAGTTGATTAAACTTTTATATGATGTTTTCAACATGTGACAATAAAAGATTTTGTATTTATATAATATATACTATACTATATACATCCTTTTCAATTCTCCTAAATGGAACCCGACCAAGCATTTTCAACCAACAAGAGGTTCAAGGCAAAGAGATCCACTATCTCTATAACTCTATTTTTTGTGTTGAGGTTTTATTGGGTATTCTTATAAAAATACAGCATAGTTAGATAATTCTAAGAATCAAAATTGCAAAGAATTGTCCTCAGACAATTTTTTTTTTTTTTTGCGCAGATGATAGCATCTTATTTATAAAAATGTCAGATCAAGCTATTCAAATAATGGAGGACATTTTTATTTTCTACTAAAAGACTTTGAAACAATGCACAAATCTAGAGAAGTTTGGATTGTCTTTTAGTCGAAATATACATACTAACAGATAGATGATCATTTAAAATAAACTAAAAATTAAGATTTTGGAGAGACATTCGATATACCTTAAAATTTTTATTTTTGTAGAAAGGCCTAAGAAATAGGTTTTTTACTATATCCAGTCGTATAGGAGAGAATTTGAAAAAGACTCAAAGAGTAGAAGGAGAAATTATTATCTAGAGCTAAAAAAGAGGTTCTGAGTAGCACAAGCAATTTCAACTTATATAATAGGATGTTTTCAGCTACCTATTAGCCTATGTCAGCACATTAGAGCAATGATAAGTAAATTCTATTGGGAGACAAAGAATGGAAAAAGAAAAACACATTAGGTTAAATGGGATAAGATGTGTATGTCAAAGTAAGAAGAGGGACTGGAGTTCAGAGACACTGAAGTGTTTAATTTGGCCCTTCTAGCAAAACAATGTTGGAGGCTTATAAAGAACCCAAAATCACTAGCATCAAGAATGATTAGGAGTAAATATTACAATAGAAAGAGTTACCTAAACTCTTATCTGAGTTTCACTCCAAGTTACACGTGAAGGAGCATTTGGCAAGCGAAACTTATTTTAGAAAGAGGAGGCTACTAAAGGATCGGAGATAGAAGGAGAGGTAAAATTTGGGTGATCCTTGGTTACTAAAACAGAATGATTTCAAAATATGGAACTCCCCAAAAAGTTTTGGAACCTCACTCAACAGTTTCGGAGCTCATGCAGGCAGAGGTTAAGAAATGGAACAGAGAACTAATTCAATAGATATTCCTATCTTTTGAGGCACAACAAATACTGGAGATCCCAATTCCTAAAAGAGAGCAAACAGATAAATACATTTGGAAAAAAGCAAGAGATGGCACATCCAGAGTTAAATTAGCTTATCATGGAATTAGAAGCCAACACCAGAATTAATCTAGCAATCTAGTAACAAACAGTGAAAAAAGAGATACTTGGAAGAAATTGTGAAAAATCATCCAGAGTAGCAAACCTCATTTGGAGGCTCATGCACAAATCGCTATCAACGAAGTAGAATTTGTGTCATAGAGAAATCAAAGACACCCCAATTTATACAAGGTGTTGGACAGAGAAAGAGACTGAAAGCCACATCATTAAGGACTGTCAATTCGCTAGAATGTTCTGGTTTGCCTTGCTTTTTTCTCTGAGAACAGAAATAATAAAAGAGCAAAATCTAATAGGAGTTGATCGTTTCTTATTTTTGTAGACAACCTTCTGAAAGATATTTCTAAGAGATAATTACTCAACTTGTTCAATAGGACAGAACGGATACATGAGATGTATTCGTCGCGAAAGTAGAGAAATGGTCAAATTTACTTGTTTGCTTTCATATGAATGGAGGGACTTTGAAGGCTATTGAAGAGATAAATCATTCGTATTTGAGAGGAAAAGAAGTGTTTGTAAGGGAGGCTAAATACAATAGGAATTCTAATGTGCAGCGTAGAGAAGCGAAAGGTGAGGCCATGAACAAAAGAAATTATAATACTACAGATCCCCATCGAAAGATCAGCTCAAAATCGGTGATAAAATCGAAAGACAATTTTTAGAAAAATAGAAAAGTTGAGGACCAGCATAAAAATGGACTGATAAAGAAGGTATAAGTCGCAGTAGCAAAGAAGAATATGAATTGGATACAGAGGAGTCTAGTTAGAGGTACAACAATGACGATTGACTTTGGCTTACTGAAGCTAAAGTTTAGAGGGATTGGCTTCAAGTTAAACAAGTCTGATAACTAAGAGCATACTAGGTTATGTTGACCTTTGATAGTGTTAGAAGTGCAAAGGATGCATACACATTTAAAATGAATAATTTGTTGAAAATATTTCACAATATATAAACATAAGAAGAATAGGAAAGGAGTTCAAAAATATTGGGAGCAATGAGGGGAGGTGTTTAAATGTGATAATGTGAAAGAATCATGCAAAGCTTTTAGTGCTAGTTGTGTTTTAATTAGCACATGCATAATGAACTTCATCAATGAATAGATTCACATAACAATATAAACCAGTGATTTCGATGTCTTTGTTAAAGAAATTAGTATTGTGAGGTATGGAAAGGAGTGTTTCTCGAAGATGACACTTGAAGAAGGATGCAGTCGAGTATCAGAAAGAGGAGAAAAATATCTAGAGATCAAGGATAGAAAGAATGATAATATTTGCTAGGAACCACTATTGAAGGGTTGTAATGCAATGACAGAGTTGATGGTGGAGGTGCAAAGTTTATATGGACTCGAGAGGGTAGAGTGGTAATTTTAGGTGAAGATTTGAATGAATGAAATAAATATCAGTCAAAATAGGGATCTGATCATAATGCAATTAAAGTAGTTATGAGGGATGCCGATTGTGTGGGATCTCCTGGGCAATGTGAGGATGTTATATCTAGTTGTACATTCTCGTAGAATTATGCTAATAATGAAAGGAGATCAAACTGCATACCATGATAATGATTGTAGGATTTAAAATCGAGAAGAATATCAATGATTAGAGAGTGATTCGTTTCTCATTTTCGTAGACAACCTTCAGAAGGATATTTTTAACAGAGAATTATTCAACTTGTTCAATTAGACAGAACAGACAAATAAAATGTATCCATCGTGCAAGCAAAAAAATAGCCAGATCTACTTGTTTGCTTTCATATGAATGGAGGGACTTTAAAGGCAATCGAAGAGATAAACCATTTGTATTTGAGAGAAAAAAAGTATTTGTAAGGGAGGCTAAATACAAAAAGAATTCTAATGTGCAGCGTAGAAAAGCGAAAGGTGAGGCCATGAACAAAAGAAATTGTAATGCTGCTGATCCCCATCGAATGATCAGCTTAAAATCGAAGATAAAATCAAAGGATAATTTTTAGAAGAATAAAAAAATTGAGGACCTGCATTGGAATGGATTGACAAAGAAGGTAGAAGTCACAATAGCAAAGGAGAATACGAATTGGTTATAGAGGAGTCTAGTTGGAGGTACGATAATGACGATTAGCTTTGGCTTATTGAAGCCAAAGTTTAGAGGGATTAGCATCAAGTTGAACAAGTCTGAGAATTGAGAGCATACAAGGTTATGATGACCTTTAATAGTGTTAGAAGTGCAAAGAATGCATACATATTTAAAATGCATAATCTGTTGAAAATATTTCACAATGTATAAAGATGGAAAGAACGGGAGAGGAGTGAAACTAGAAGAATGTGGCTGGAGTGCTTTGCATGTATGGTCGGGGGAGACTTTCAAAAATATTGGGAGCCAATGAGAAGAGGTGTCTAAATGTGATAATGTGACAAAATCATGCAAGTCTTCTAGTGTTGGTCATGTTTTAATTGACACAAACATAATGGACTTGACAAAAGCTATGTTTTACAATCAGAAACGGTATAATTTTGAAGTAACTTGACACATCTTGCCAAACCAATTTGAAAAGTAGTCACGAGCGACAAGCATCTACAAGGTAACACAATTTCTTTAGTCAAAGTAGTTTAGGGATGAGATGAGAAAACAGAACACACCTAAGAACTAAAAGATAAAATAAGGACCGATTAGCCATACCTGTTTACAGGTAAAGAAAATTTGGAGGGTAAAATTTTCTTTTAGGAGGGAAGGATATAATGATGAGCGGATATTTTATACGCTTTTTGGGGGTATTTTCATGTAGATTTTAGCATGTTTTAATTAGTTTTTAATATAATTTTATTAGTTTTTAGGCAAAAATAATATTTCTGGACTTTACTATGAGTTTGTGTATTTTTCTGTGATTTCAGGTATTTTCTGGCTGAAATTGAGGGAGCTGAGCAAAAATCTGAGTTAGGCTGAAAAAGGACTGCTGATGTTGTTGGATTCTGACCTCTCTGCACTCGAAATGGATTTTCTGGAGCTACAGAAGTCCAATTGGCACGCTCTCAACGGCGTTGGAAAGTAGACATCCAGGGCTTTCCAGTAATATATAACAGTCTATACTTTGCGCGAAGATAGATGACGTAAACTGGCGTTCAACACCAGTATCATGCTGCTGTCTGGCGTCCAGCGCCAGAAACATGTTACAAGTTGGAGTTCAACGCCAGAAACAGGTTACAACCTGGCGTTGAACGCCCAAAACAGCCCCAGGCACGTGAGAAGCTTAAGTCTCAGCCCCATCACACACCAAGTGGGCCCAAGAAGTGGATTTCTGCACTATCTATCATAGTTTACTCATTTTCTGTAAACCTAGGTTACTAGTTTACTATTTAAACAACTTTTAGAGATTTACTTTGTATCTCATGACATTTTCAGATCTAAATTTTATACACTTTGACGGCATGAGTCTCTAAACTCCATTGTTGGGGGTGAGGAGCTCTGCAGCGTCTCGATGAATTAATACAATTGTTTCTATTCCTCCATTCAAACGTGTGTGTTCCTATCTAAGATGTTCATTCGCGCTTAATTATGAAGAAGATGATGATCCGTGACACTCATCACCTTCCTCAACCCATGAACGTGTGCCTGACAAACACCTCCGTTCTACATCAGATTGAATGAGCTTCTCTTAGATTCCTTAATCAGAATCTTCGTGGTATAAGCTAGAATTGATGGCGGCCACTCTTGAGGATCCGGAAAGTCTAAACCTTGTCTGTGGTATTCCGAGTAGGATTCAAGGATTGAATGGCTGTGACGAGCTTCAAACTCGCGATTGCTGGGCGTGATGACAAACGCAAAAGGATCAATGGATCCTATTCCAACATGATCGAGAACCAACAGCTGATTAGTCGTGCTGTGACAGAGCATCTGGACCGTTTTCACTGAGAGGATGGGAGGTAGCCGCTGACAATGGTGATACCCTACATACAGCTTGCCATGGAGGGAACTTTACACTTTTTCATGGATGAAATATTACATTACAGAAATAAATGAGACAAAGCATCTCCAAAACTCCAACATGTTCTCCACTACTGCACAACAAGTAACTGTTCCTCACTCTTGTATTTTTTTAATAATTCCAACTGATAATTTTAATTAATATCCTGACTAAGAATAATAAAATAAACATAGCTTGCTTCAAACCAATAATCTCCGTGGGATCGACCCTTACTCACGTAAGGTATTACTTGGACGACCCAGTACACTTGCTGGTTAGTTGTGCGGATTGCAAAAGTGTGATTGCAATTTCGTGCACCATATAACAACCCGAATTTTTATGCCAACATGATGTTTTTTGAAAATGTTATTCTCAGCAATTAGTTTTATTTCGATGAGTCAATTCCGAGTTTCAATGATAATATAATTTTATTATTATGTTATTAATTTATTTTATATGCTATAATTATAATAGAGCCTAGGTAATAATATTATTATTATCAAGTCTGATATTTTTCAATATAAGTAATTATTGATATTTCTTGATGAGTTTAGAGTTGCTAATGCTTCATCAAATATCCTTTATTTTTAAGTTACTAATGTTATTTATATTAGTAACTCATATATATATATATATATATATATATATATATATATATATATATATTATTTGTGTTTTAATATATTCAGTTTTTATAATTATTCGTTTAAAATATTTATAACTTGAACTACTAACTCAGCAGCTCCAGAACTTGACACCTAGCCAATAATCATCCTTAATCATCATCTTTTGAATTGTTCCATTCATTTGGCCGAGACTAAAAGGAACAAAAGAAAGAAATAAACATGGCTTATGTGCATATATATATAACTTGACACCTAATGATGTCTTAACCACCACAAATCCATCACCATCAGCCCTTAATTATCTTCTTTTTCTCTTCATTCATCACCGAATGAACTTGAAAAAAAAATAGAGAGAGACCGAGAGTGTTCTTGAGAGAACCGTGACCTTCCATCAAATTTCGGCTTCGATTTCTTGTGATCCGTAACTTCAATAAAAAATTTAGTCTGATTAAAGTATTCGTAACTTCCTCCTCTACATGTTGGCATCACTTTTTTCGGTAGAAGTTGACAGTGATATATCTTCCCTTCCCCTTGAGTTCGGCCAATTGGAGTTCTAGGAGACACAGACGATTTCTGACGTTTTCTTCTTCAGCAGCTCAGTCAAAAAGCTTCTCCGGAGTTTCTGTTGTTTTGATTTCATACGAAGGTAGAATTTTGGTAATTTCTCACTAGTTATATTTGTATTGGATAAGTGAATTGATGTTGCGATTGATTTTTGATTGAATTTGATTGAATTTATGTTGAATTCTTGTGATATATTGATATTTGTGATAAAAAAAGAATACCCTTTTTAAAAGATTTAGAGTCACAGATTTAACTTAAGAATCTTATGATTCTCTTTCTATAAAATACTTAGTGGATGGTGAGAGAACAGTGTGAAGATAGTTTGAACTATTAAGAATGAATATGTAAAAGACTAAAGAAAGAGAGAAGATGAATCAGCACGTGTGATTATGGGAAGCTCGCGAGAGGGTGACGATAGTATGGTTATGGTACCGAAGGATAAATGTTAATAAGATGTAGGTTTTGTATGTGAATGATTGTGTGGGGAAGCCCATAAATATGGAATGGCTTCCAGGAGAACAGGTCACATGCTTCAGCTGGAGAATCAACGCCTGCAAGAAGTAGAAACTTGCAGAGGTTATGTCGCTAGAATGCCTTATCCGACTTGCGAGTTGGATTGCGTCGGGTGTGGATCAAAACTGAAAAATGAGCTCATTACCTGCGATAGGACTAGACATGTATCATCCTTGTTGCGCAATTGCATTTTACTTGATAATGTGAAATTGTTTGTGATTGTCTTCTTGTGTTTGTGCATTCCTTAATGGTATTCTGAATTGTTGTGATTGGCTATTTCTCTGTGATTCTTGTATATTTGGCTATGAATTATTGAACTGTGACAGTCCTGACTTAACTGATTACCCCCGACCCTACAAAGAACCCCCCAATTCTTACCCCGTCCTTACTTCTTCATCAGATGGAGACGGGCGTCCTATTCTATGAGATGGACCCTCCTTACATATATGAGGATCTTGTACAACATAGGTTGTACGTAGTAGCTGCAGATATTAGGACCCGTATGTACATTCTGCGTGACCACCCTTTCCATCATCCGATTAACACTCCCCTCTTTAACTCCGATATGCCTTATGAGTTCCCGTTGCATTGGCTTCATCCTGATGCTTTGTTTCACCTGTTCCATGACGAACCTATACCTCATTGGCACCCTGATCAGCTTGAGAATTAGGTGGTCCTTGAGCTTGAGCCTATGGAAAAGCATGTAACTGGGTTTATACCTGAGTGGGATATTTTTGTAGAGCAGATCTCAATGTCTTTGTCTGAGCCTTCATCTGAGGAGCTGCACACTACTTCCATTAGTGGACCAACGAGTGTGGGCTAGAACAGTAGTACGAGTGCCAGGACCCCTCATGAGATTATTGAGATTTCTAATGATGAGGATAAGGATCCTGAAGAGTGTTCAGATGTGATTGAGATTTCTTCTGACGACGACAGTTGATGCTTGGGAGCTGAGGATGTGGCTTTTGGGAGTTTTTATGTTAACCTAGCTTTTGGTATTTAGTCTCTCACTTTTGATTAGACTCACTAAGAGAGTAGGATGCATATAGTTGACTAGGCTAGTTTTCGAGCACTAGCTTAGGAGATTCCTGTATGGACCAGGGCTCGGAGTGTTGGTTATGTATATAGTAACAGGATGTGATAGGTTGTATGCTAACTTATGACCTGTATGGCAGTGTATATATATATATGTATGTAAATAGTATGTATGATGTATATTATCTCCACTCTGATATTTGTGTTATTTTATCGCACTTATTTAATTATTAGTTTTTTCAAAAAATCGATCTCGCACTAATACAATTATAGGCTTAATAATAAATACTTAGTTAATTTTTAGGAAAGTAAGTTAGTGACGCTTGATTTTCAATATGATCACGACGTACTAAAAATTGGGTCGTTACACTTAAAGATTTAGCAAATTTTTAAAAAATCTTTTATAAACCTTCTGTAAAAACCAGCATGGCTTAGAAAAGTCCTAATTGGCTTCACATTGGCATGCGGCGGTAATTTCTCAATTACCTCCACCTTGACTTTATCAACCTCTATTCCTTTGCTTGAAATACGGTGCCCAAGAACAATACCTTCGGTCACCATGAAATGACATTTTTCCCAGTTTAAAACAAGGTTTGTCTCTTGGCACTGTTTCAAGACTAAGGATAAATGTCGTAGGCAAGTATCAAAAGAATTACCAAATACAGAAAAATCATCCATAAATATCTCAATAAACATTTCAACTATGTTAGAAAATATAGAAAGCATACACCTTTGAAAAGTTATTGGGACATTGCATAATCCAAACGACATCCGGCGGTAAGCAAACACACCAAAAGGACAAGTAAAAGCCGTTTTCTCCTGATCTTAAAGGTCCACTACAATTTGATTATATCTTGAATATCCATCCAGAAAATAATAAAATACATGTCCAGGTAACCTCTTAAGCATTTAATCAATGAAGGGCAGGGAGAAGTGGTATTTCCTAGTAGTAGTGTTGAGCTTCCTATAGTCAATGCACATTTTCCAACCGATGACGGGTCTTGTAGAAATCAGCTCATTCTTCTCATTTGTAACCACTATAACTCCTCCCTTCTTAATTAGGAATAACTTGCACATGACTTACCCAAGAGCTATCAGAAATTAGGTAAATGATCTATGCTTCCCATAGCTTCAGAACCTCTTTTTGGACCACCTCTTTCATAGCCAGATTGAGCCGTCTTTGTGGTTGCACCGCATGTTTAAAATATTTCTCAAGTAAGATTTTGTACATACATATGGCTGGGCTTATCCCTTTTAAAAATAGTCCAACCAAGAACTGTTTTGTGGTCTCTTAGTACTTATTGCAATACTTCCTCTTCACAGCTGCTCAGAGAGGAGCTTATAATAACTAGATAAGAGTCTTTTTCTCCCAAAAAGGCATACTTGAGAGAAGGAGGTAGGGGCTTCAGATCAAGTTTTGGTGGCCCTTCTTTCTTAGTAGGCACATGTGGTTCCAAAGAACTGTTAATCTCTTCTGCTTCTAAAACTTCTTGAACACCAATAGCTCAATCAGATCAATTTTCAGAATTACTGGGATGCTACAAGGCTTCAAGCACATTAAGAACAATCTATTCCTCATTGACTCTCAGAGTTAACTCGCCCTTTTGCACGTTAATCAAGACTCTCCCAGTTTCCAGAAAAAGTCTTCCCAAAATAATAGAAGCATTAATATCTTTTTCCATATCCAAGATCACAAAATCAGCAGGAAATATAAAGGTTCCCACCTTCACTAGCAAATTTTCAACAACTCCAAGTGAAAATTTAATTGAACGGTTAGCAAGTTGTAGAAACTTTCTAGTTGGTTTTACCTCATCAATTTGGAGCTTCCTTATCAAAGATAGTGGCATTAAATTGATGCTAGCTCTAAGATCACATAGAGCTCTCTTCAATTTGGGGTGGATTTGATGGTTGAGGAGGTTGGTATTGGTTATTTAAGTGGTTATGGTGGGAGTTGTTGTTGTTAAAGTTGGGTTACCTCTGATCTTGATTTTTTAGCCAAAATTGGGGTGATTTCTCTAGCCCAGATTGTAGGTCTTAGAATAGAGATCATTGTTGGACGGTCTTGAAGAATTTTCCATATAAATAACCTGTTACGAAGAAAATTGGCCATAATCAAAATTCTCACCTTGAGGGATTTTACCACTCATGTCATAACAAGCTTCTTGAGTGTTCATAGCTGAGACTTTCATTCCCCCTAATTGTTCAGTGAGGGCATTTATTTGTTGAGACATGACGTTGTTCTAAGCTAGAATGCTATCCAAGACATCCAATTCCATGACTCCCTTCCTCATTGTTCTCTCTAAAGAATATAGATACTGATTGTTGGTCAACATCTCAATTAATTCCATGGCCTCATCAGTGGTCTTTCTCATGTGTAGAGATCCTCTTGTAGAGCTATCCAATGAGAATCTTAAAGCTGGAGTTATTCCATCATAAAAAATCTGCAACAATACCCAATCTGAGAATATTTTCGGAGGCCACTTTCTCACCAAAGCCTTGTAACTCTCCAAAGCTTTATAGAGAAACTCGCCATCTAACTGTCTGAAGGTTTGAATATCTGTCCTCAGCTTTGTCAACCTTTAAGGCGGGAAGAATTTGGTTAAGAACTTACTGACCAAATCCTCCCAAGTTACAATACTTTCCTTGGGTTGTGTCTCGAGCCACTGACTAGCCCGGTCTCTCATAGCAAACGTAAAAAGTAACAACCAGTAAATATCAGCATGAACTCTATTGGTCTTGACTGTATCACATATTCTCAGAAAATTGGAGATGAACAAGTTAGGGTCTTCTTAAGGACTCCCACTAAACTAGCAATTTTGCTGAACCAAGGTAATCAGTTGAGATTTCAGCTCAAAATTGTTGGCATTCACAATCAGTGCCACAATGCTTCCCACGCAATTCCCATGATTAGGGTTGATGTACGACACCAGAGTTCTTCTTACTGGCGGAGCATCGTTGGGATTGTTGACAACAAGATGATCATTATTCTCTGTCATACTGACTTCAATTTCCTCTTCAGATTCATCCCTGGGATCTTCTGCAATTCTCTGAGCTCTAGCTTGTTGCCTTTGTCTCCTAAAAGTTATTTCAATCTCAAGATCATAGTCAAGAAGAGGTTATTTTTCCCTGTTTTCCTGCATAAACACAAAAAAAAAGATAAATTGGGATTCAATATGTCAGAAGGAAGAGAATTCTCAGTGAGGCAAACAAAATAAAAGAAAATAAAATAAAAGGTAATTAGTGAAAATTAAGCAAAAAAAGAAAAAGTCTAATCTAGGTAATCAATTAACGAGTAGTTGTTAATCACTATCAATCTTCGGCATCGACGCCAAAATCTTGATGCGGGTTTTCAAACCACAAACTACCGTCAAGTGCACCGGATCGTATCAAGTAACACCATGGGAGTGATTTATCGTTTTCACGAGTATTAACAGATTAAGCAAGCAATAATCGATTGATTATTCTAGTCAGATAATCAAAATTTAGAGTTTCAATAGCAAAAAGCATAAAACAGTGAATTAAGTAAATCAAACAGTAATGGTGTGAGAAGATAATATGAGAGAGGTATTTAGATTTTCGAATTAACATTCATATTCATCTACTTGATTATGCAAAGATACAATTCACGGCAAACACTAGGTAATTGAACTCCAATTCCTTGATAATTCAACTTTTTCTAACCTAACCAACCGTCAAATCCTTGATCAATCAATTATGCTAAAAGGTAAAGTACAATCTCTGGTATATAAGCCACACAATTCTTAAGAATCCAAAAGAAATCTGATTATATTTCACGTATCAAATTAATTCTGGATAATTGAAGAATTATGAGAAAAGAGTTTCTAGCCTAATCCCAATGATTTTAAATTTTTCAATATTCAGAGAAAATCAATTCAGAGAATAGATATTTTCTAATACACTCTAATCCTTAAGATGAAGAACAAAACTTAACTTAAATAATAATCAGTGCATTAATCAAAATAGAAGAACAATAGTATTAATCTATCAAAATAAATAGAGCTCTTAACCTTAACAATTGATGTTTAGTTGCTCATGGTGTAGCAAAAATTCTAATAGTGTAAAAAGTAAAAACTTTGTAAAAGTGAAAAAAAGAGAGAGTCCCCGCAGGACAAATCTCTCCTCCTTTTATAGTTCCAATAGTAATTAATTTAGAAATTAAAACCTAATCATATCTTTTTTTATTTTCTATTTGAATTTAAATCAAATATAATAACTTTCGTGTTAATTGTATGACGGACGTGGGGACCACTTTTTGATGTGCTGCCGGCGCTAAACGTTGGGTTGGTGGCGTTTACGGCCACCCTTCCCGAAAGGCATTGTGAGGCTTCTTCAAGCAGCGCTAAACGCCGGTGGTGTGGCATTTAGCGCCAATTGTCCCGAGAGCAAATGGCTTGGAGTCTTGGTCCGGCGCTAAACGCCGGGAGAGTAGCGTTTAGCGCCACAATGGCGGAGAGGAATGGTTAGGCTTTAAGGTTCGGCGCTAAACGCCGGTGATGTGGCATTTAGTGCCACAATGGCAGGGGCAACTTCTCTTGCTTTTCTTCTTCATGAATTATGCCAAATCTTCATCAAATACTACCTGAAATGATCAAAAGACCACAAAATCTCAAAATAACATCGGTTAAGGCATCAAGCACCTAATTCCTCTAGAAAATCCACAAATCACCATGCAAATCATGAAGAAAAGATACTTATGATGCTGACGCATCAGGCACGTGGCACCAACGGCTAAAGGTAGAGCAACGCCAGCATTATCAATGGTAGTGGTAAAATCGTGGTAGAAACAAAACAGAACAAGCAACTGCTCACCAGGCTAGAACAGTGGTGAAACGGAATTGAGAGAGGTAAAAAGCAATTCCTACGGTGTTTTCAAAGGGCAAGGGCAGCGACGGAAAGCTCCAGTGAAGGAAGAATAGAGGATAGAGCACGGTCGGGTAGGACAGCAGTAGCTTTCCAACGAGCTCTTCCCCAACGGTGACATAGCAGCTCAGTGCCGATGGAGACGAAAAGAGCTCCTCTCCCTTCACCACATCTCTTTCTCTCTATTCGACATTCATGCCTGTAGCCGCAACAACGATGAAGTGGCTCGACGATTACAAAAGCATCTAGCTCCAACCGCAATGCCTTTTCTCTTTGTCGACAGTCACTCCTCTACTGCGACGGCGACAGTCTCAACGGTAACAGCAAGAACCCCAATCGGTGATGACTCTGACGGCAACGGCGGCGTTGCGACTTGGCGGCGACAGATATTCCCCTTCCTTCTTATCCCCTGAGACATCTTCTTCTCTCTCTCTCTCTCTCTCTCCCTCTATCTATCTATCTATCTATCTATCTATCTATCCTTCTCATGTGCATCACACTCTCTCTCACTCCACTGGCTCTTCTCAAGCACGGCAACGGCGATGGCAGTGACTTCCACCGATACCACCTTTCTCTTTTTCTCTTATCTTCTTCCTTCCTCCTCCGCTCCCCTTTCTCCGATTCTGTCTTTTTTTCTCCTTCGGTTAGTGTGTGTGGTGGCTGAAAAATGTGTGAGGGAGTGCGTGTGTGTTAATTTGGGAATTAGGGTTAGGTTAGGAGAAAGGATAAGGGTAGTGTAAAAATTTTGATTAAATTTGAGGATAGAATAGTAATTAAAAACCAAATATATTCCAATATAATTATTTTAAAAATATTATTTTTTTATCAACTTGCTAATTAGTTTTAAATATGTACTCTAATTTAAAATTAGAGATAATCTAATTAATTTTCTTTTAGTTCATAAAATTAAAGAATTAAATTCTAAATCTCAATTATTCAAATTAAATCAAATCTTCATTGTTTTCAATTTACTACTCTTAAATTTTAAATATTAGAAAATACCTAATTATTATGAAATTTATATGAGTCCAAAATAAATTTTAAACTCAAAATATCATAAATTCGATTTAATTACTTTTAATAAAATATTTTTTAAAAAATAAAATCCTAAAAAAATATAATAAATCGTAAATAACTTATGATTTTAATTTTTAAAAATTTGTGGTCTTACAAAGGAAAGAGAAGAAGATGAGGGATAAGAGAGGAATAGGAAGAAAAAAAGAGAGGTTGGTTTGGTGATGGTAGTGCGCCGGTGATAATGGTGATGGTGAAGCTTGATGATGATGGTGATGGAAATAATTTTAACTGGCCGAAGAGAAAGAAGAAGAAGAGGAAAAAAAGAAGAAAATGAGAATTTATTATTATTATTTTTTTGCATAGGAAAATTTTTAGTGGTTATAATTATTTAAAGTTAACATCTGTCACTCAATTAACGTATCAGACTCAACATGACATGTTAGATAAATAATTATTTATAAAACAGAAAATCTCCACATACAAGTCTTTTTCCTATATAAGTCTTACAAGTCCTCAATACCTCTTATCCCTAAAACGCGCTTCTCTTTGGACATATGGTTCACGCGCCTGCTTAACAAATTTTTCAATCAATCAACGCGTAAATATATAACTTTCTTTTTCAAAAGGATTTCGTTACCTTTTTCCGAAATCTTCTGCGTTTCCTTGCCGTCACTCTTCGACCTCTTTCGAGCGTTTCTCAGTTCCTTCTCCTTCGTGTTTTACCTGTGTTTCTCTCTGCCTTACGTGCTTCAGATTTTTGTCTCATTTTGCGTTTGAAGATAATGGATGATTCAACTTCAGATTCTCAGGTGAACCAGAGCGAAGTGGATTTTGAAACTAAATCCAATGAAATTCCTGAGGTGTGATTTAGTTTTAGTTAGTAATTGAATTTGAATTTGAATCTGATTAGTAGTTTTTTGATTGTGTAGGTGAATAATCTGTGAACCTTGCCTGTGATATTTGTTGTTTGTTCTTCCTTATTTGAATTGAATCTAATGCACTAGTTCTCCTTAGAATTAAAATAATTTTGTTCATTTTATATCAGATATTCGGGTGTAGATCAGTAATATTTGGGTGTATTTACAGCTTATTATTTTTGTTGAAATGTTTTAGTTTCTATTTTTTAATATAGTTTATTTTTGCATACCTTCTGTGCAGTTGATGACCAGTTTGTCCCCAATGTTGGGATGACTTTTAAAACCCTTGATGATGCTGCAAAATTCTACAAGGATTATTCAAAGGTTGCAGATTTTTCTACAAGAGTTCGGTGTACAAATAAGAAGGAAAACGAAATTATGAATCAATTGATTACATGTACTAGAGAGGGAAAATGAAAATAAAAAATATCTCCGACCTAGAAGACAAATCCCTCAGCTGGTTTAAATTGTCCTACAAGAATTTATATACACGTATTGAAGGATGTTGGTATTTGGATCATTTCGAAGGTCGTGTTGCATCATTCACATCCTTGCTGTCCAGATCAAGCACAGATGCTCCAACAGCACAGGAAACTAAGCATGTCCGTGCGTCGTACAATAGAGAATAACGAGGAAGCTGGTATCAGACCTAGCAAAACTTTTCAATCATTTGTTGCAATAGCCGGGGGTCACCGTGAGTTAAATTTTATCGAAAAAGACGTGAGGAATTACATCACTAGAGAAGTGCGGAATGTTTCGGAACAAGAGGATGCAAAAGAATTCGGGAAATACTTATTAAGAATGAAAGAGAAGAATCAGAATTTCTTTTTCGAGCTCGAACTCGAGGACGATCAGTCCATTAAGCTTGCTTTTTGGGCAGATGCAAGGAGCATAGTTGCTTGTGAGTATATTGGAGATGTTATTTCATTTGACACCACCTACAATACAAACAGGTAACATGGTGTTCTGGTTTATGATGCTGAATTTATGTTGTTTTATGAATCTGCTGCAGAGGTGTATATTGGCATTTTTTGGGTGCAAAGAATCATTATTTGGGTGCCTTTTGTTGATTATAATTCTGTTTTACGGTAATCTATTTCAGGTATAATCTGGTTTGTGGTTCTTTTGTTGGGGTGAATCACCACGGTCAGTCAACACTTCTTGGATTTGATTTGATGAAAAATGAAGATATTGAATCATTCAAATGGTTATTTCAATGTTGGCTTCCTTGCATGGGAGGAAATGCTCTGAAAGGAATACTCACCGATCAATGTGCATCAATGCAAAGGGCTATCGAGACTTGTATGCCCACAATAATTTACTATTGGTGTATTTGGCACATCATAACGAAGATTCCAAGTAAATTAAATGGATACAATGGACATACAGAAATCCAACAAGAAATTAGCCAAGTTGTTTGGAACTCTCATACCAAAGAATCATTTGATAAGAATTGGGATGATTTTCTGTTGAAGTATGGTCTTGTGGACAACAAGTGGCTTTCAGGTAATGACGTTTAAAATCTGTAGCAAAGATGCAAATTGCATATTTTTGGGTGCATTATAGTCTGATTTGGGTGTATTTTGCAGATCTTTATAAAAACCGTCATATATAGATTTCAATTTATCTGGATTACCACTTCTGGGCGAGGATGAGATGCACACAAAGGAGCGAGAGCATGCATTCATTTTTTAATAAGTTCATTACTCGGAACAACTCGCTTATCCAATTTGTGAAACAATATGATATTTGCCTCGAAAGCAGAGAACAAACAGAGAGAGAATCAGATGCTGCAGATTTTCACACGGTCATACTGTGTGCAACGAAATCCTCTATTGAAGCTCAGTTTCAACATGTGTATACTCACCAAAAGTTTAGGAAAGTCCAAGCACAATTCAGAGGGAAGGCGAATTGCATCACAAGATTAACGAACTCCGCTCTAGGCTATTCAGTATACGAAGTTGGAGAACAAGTTTTCAGCTCAATATTCAATAAGTTTGTGGTTACTTACGACTCAGTAGCAGCCCAAGTGAAATGCCAATGCTTATTATTCGAGTCAAGAGGGATATTGTGCCGTCACGCACTAAGTGTTTTAAGCTTTGAACGAGTAACCCAAGTGCCACCGAGATATATATTGGAACGATGGAGCAAGAAGGTAAAGAGGCGATACACACACATCAAGAGCAGTCACGACGAGCCACTGTTGGAGCCAAGAAGCAAGAGATTTGACGAATTGGTGTTTTGTTCGCAAAATATTTACGAATTTGCATCAGAATTGGAGGAACTAACTGCCATTCTGCATCGTGCCTATGATAAAGTCATGGTTGCGATGGAAGAACTGAAAGTCAAAAGGAAGGGGACATGTTCGTTATCTCACGAAGATGCCAACTTGGAATCCATTAACGAGCTTCAAAGTCCTCCAAGGGTTCGAACAAGATGACATCCAAAAAATAGGCTAGGTTCAAAGTTGGACAAACAGATTGCAAATGCCTCAAAAAAGAAGAAAATGAAAGCTTTAAACAAGGTAAAAGTGATGTTCTTTAAATATGTGGTGATTGAGTTTAATTTTCTTGTTAATAGTTTTGCTAATATGTGAGTTTATTATTTCCAGTTAAACCCTTTGATGCTGCATCGGTGGTGCGTCAAAATTCAAACCAATATCATGGACATGTTATGAATTATCAGTTCAGCAAACCAGCAGCAGGGGATAGTTTTTTGGGTGTATAGTTACAGAATATGGGTGTAAAGCTCAATTTTTTGGGTATTTTTTTGAATTTTCTTGTGTTTGACATTTTACATTTATATATTTTCAGATGTTGCTGTTTATGTTACAAATTATTGTTTTGTTTAGTTTTTATGGTTAGGGTTTTAGGGTTTAGAATTTATGGTTTAGGGTTTTAGGGTTTAGGGTTTAGGGGTTTAAGGTTTAGGATTTAGGGTTTAGGTTTTAGGGTTTAAGGTTTAGGATTTAGGATTTAGGGGTTTAGGTATTTAGGGTATATAGTTAGGTTTATACAGGTTATATTTGGGTACTTAATTAAGATTTAGGGTTTAGGATTTAAGGTTTAGGTTTTAGGATTTAGGGTTTTGGGTTTAGGGGTTTAGGGTTTAGGGGTTTAGGTATTTAGGATATATATTTGGGTTTATACGGGTTATATTTGGGTGCATAATTAAGGTTTAGGGTATAGAGTTTAGGGTTTAGGGTTTAAGGGTTTAGTGGTTTAGGATTTATGATTTAGGGTTTAGGGGTTTAGGGTTTAAGATTTAGGGTTTAAGGGTTTAGAGTTTAGGAGTTTAGAGTACATATTTGAATGTATATGGATTATATTTGAATGCATAATTAAAGTAATTGGATGTATTAATTGATTTAGTGTTGTTTTCTTTTATTTTCTTTGTACCTGCAATTTACATCTTTTGAATACAACACAGACAGTTTATTTATGCAAACAAATTTTATAATACAAATGGAGATTTTGTTAGTGTGTAGATATGTTATTCCTTCTTTATGTATAGAAATCACGTGACATGTATAGAAATAGGGCAGCTGGAAAATATAGAAATGTGTGTCGAGGAACAACTTTATGAAAACTGTAAAAAGTTGTGATTTGAAAAAAAGTAGGCCCCACATATTTTTGTGATCAAGCTTTAATGAAAGCTATGACAAAGCACTAATAACTAAAATTAAAAAATAATTTTTTATACAAAATTTTTTGTTGGAAGAGCGTAAATTGTGACTGTGAAAAAAATTAAATTCCTTCCCTAAATTAGGCTTAATAGGAGGCCCATAAAAACAAATAAAGCCACGTCTTTTGAAACAAATTTAACCTAGGAGAAAAAAAAATCCTATTGTCCCTTTACTCAAAATCAATAACAGTCCTAGCAGTCCATTCACTCACAATATAATAATAATAATAATAATAATAATAATAATAATTTATTAACATAAATAGATCACCATTAGTCACCAAAAAATAAATAGATCACCATTAAAGTAATAACTTGTCATTAATAAAATCATTGGATAATGAATAAGAATTAGAATTATATCAATATAATTAAAATGATTAAAAGATAATAACTGGTGTCATTGTCATATAATTATCATATCATATTATTATTATTATTATTATTATTATTATTATTAAAATAGTTAAAAATATATTCGATTGATAATTAGTTAAATAATGTATTAAATATTAATTTTGTATAATTATAATAGAGATATTTTTTTAAATTAGTATAATTATGCATTATTACTTATATGTTAATTATAGTATAATTATAATAAAAATATTTTTATAAAATAAACTTAGAAAAGAAAATAGTACATACAGTTTGGCGAGAAAATAGATTCATGAGGAATCGACACGTCACTTCCATTAAAATATTCTCTTAATACTAATTTTTAATTTCAAAATGTTCATAATTACATTACAAACACTTATTTTCTTTCAATTTTTCTAAAAGGAATAATTTCAAATATAAATAATATTTATGCCAATGTTATTTTTCTTTTTTATTTTTCTGACAAGGTATTTATGCTGGTTCATTTTTTATCCCATTCTTTTTTTTTGGCTTTACGTGACCATCATTCCTCAATCATTACAACAAAAAACCACTTCAATGTTAGCTTCTCTAAATCAATTACAAGAGCCCTCTTTTTAAAACCCATGCATAACGTGTTTTTGTATTTAAGCTGCATACAACGAAAATACTTCATCCAAAAATTGCATTATCAAATGCCCACGTCCACAATCATAAGCCAATGAGCCCAACCATGACACTGATAATAATTAATATAAACACCAATTCTTACCTAACTAAACTGACTGCAAAAACACAGTCCTTGTCTTTTGCAAGTACAAATCTCAATGCAGGTGTGGGTCCCATTGCTCAGCATCTTTTGCTCCTAGCGTTACGTGCACATTCTTCTACTTGACAAGTGACTTCTATACATGTAGAAAAATTTGCCATTCTACACCGTAGCAACACCATACAAATGAATTATATATTCACACAATTTACAAGTGTTCAAAATATTTCAAAACTACATAAAACTGAAGTCAATCACTGTCACTTTCAATATCATAAGAATCTACTTGACAATATGGGCTCAACAAAGTTTTAGATGGCTTCGACAATCTTATTGTTTCACTTCTCTTGATCGCTACATCTCTATCACGATTCATGTCATGAAAAAGAATTTAGGAAGCAAATTCAACGCTGAAGTGGTCGACCTCCGCCTATAGTTTGAATGAATATTATTTGAATTAAATATGTTAATTTAGAAAAGTAATAGAGAGTTATATAGTTTTAAATATAATTATTTGAGTCCAATTATCCCACTCATACTTCTCCTTTTTAACATTTTGAGCCTCGATTATTTCAAGCTATTTCATGATATAAATAGCACAATCATAACTGAAAACCAAAAATAATTTAGCAAATTAAAATAGGACAGCAATTAAAAACACAAATTTTCAGAGTGAAAAAATTGTACTCTGTTTTTTTGTCTGAAATGTCAATGTAAAGAGGCTCAATTTCACAATCTTTTCTCTTGAGAGGTGTCCTCGGCATATACCCTAATTCTCGAAATCACATACCCTTAAAAACAAAAAACAAAGCCGAATATAAGAAGGAATAAGTCTAATAAATCAATAAACCTAAAGGATAACAATATACACCTTACTTTGAATTGAAATGCACCTAAATTTTAAAACGCAAAAAACATAACCAACTTACAATAAATTTATTTAGCTTCATTCTGCCTTTGAGAGACACGTCTTGTGATAGGGGTCAAGTATATAAAATTTTTTCTTTCTTACATCAGCCACCCATATCCACCAATGATTTGAATAGCAAACAGGTGCAAAAATCTGAAACATCTCCACATTGAATAATGTTTTAGTTTAATTTATAGATAATCAAAGAATTGTGATAAGAAGTTTTGGAAATGAAAACTTACATATGGATGTGATGCTAATTTTTTCCGGTCCAAAAAGGGTATAAAAATTGGGTAGTCTTCAATATTAAATGGCTTTTTGGATTTTGACTGTAAGAACTCCCCATTTGGATGATTTCCAATCGCTATGTTCTGCAGCATTTGTGAAACACCCAAAAAAATCTTTTAACGCACCCAAAAGATAACAAAATGCACCCAAATTTTAATATATTACACCTTACCACAATATTAGGTGGGAAACAGTAAATTTCTTCTTGGAATCTTTTAATATTCTGTTGGTTGAGAATCAGGCACATGACAGTGACAATCTAGAAAAATAAAACAGCTAAATTAATTACATCAATCAATATTGCAGTCACATGTCATAACATAATCATTAATCTTGTTCTAATCTTACGTCAGTTTCAATATATGAAGTAGCTTTTAAGGATGCAAAGTGGACTCTTGACAGCACCAACGGTTGTTGCGCGTTCAGTGTGGAAAGTGAATCATACTCATCAATACTGTCGTCCGCGTATGTCCTGATACGTGTCGCCCAGAGGTAGCATTTTTCTTTCATTTCGGCCGATATTAAATTTCTCCTCACAGGAGTTTCAAATTTGTCAAAAATCTGGCCCACGATTTGCTTTTCAGTTGGCGGGGTTTTACCTTCTGGGAATTCTGGTGTTTTCTTTTCTCCACTCTTTGCAATCTTTTCCACCAGCACATCTAATTCTTCTATAGTATTGTGGTTTCTGGACTTTTTACCACCTGAGCTTTTGCTTGCCCAACACCCTCTTGGGTCTGTGTTTCTTCTTGGCTTAAATTAGTCAAGTCAAGGATGAATGATTGCAATGGTAATCCTTTAGGTATATAGGACGCTGTCCTGGCCATCATCAATAGTGCAGCAGCAGTCGTTTCAGGGGCTGAATCCCTGCGTGTTGACATATATCGTACTATAGGAATAAGAATAAATGAATGATATCGAAAATAAATTACTATTTTGATGAACTTACATTTTAGATGGAGCTGGTGGCATTGTTGGTGTGCTTTTATCAACTTTTTGGGATTCTGGAGGGCTGTGGGATTAAATAAAATGAATCAGATTATAAAAAAATCAATTTCAGCTCAATTTTCAGGATATATACCCAAATAAGATAACAATATACCCAAACAATAACGAAATGCACCCAAATACCTTTCTGTTGGTGGGGATGGTTCAAATGGTGGCACAGGACTTTCTGATGTTGCCTGGGATGAAGGCAGGCATAGTTGAATTGAAACTCTAAACAAGACAAAATTTAAATGTTAAGAAAACCCTTTTAAAATAGATTAGAGGGTTGAAATTTAGTTATAAAACTTACATATCAAGCGGTTGAGAGGATGTTCGAAAAACGATGATCTGTTGTTGAGCTGGGTCACTCAACGATTCTTCTTCCCCGAATGAACCTGAAATACACCCAAATAAGATAACAATGCACCCAAATAATAACCAAATGCACCACGAAATGCTTTTTTTTTAGAACTTACATACTTGCAGATTTTTGTTTTTTTTCTGCCTTTTTTTTGAATAAAATTTTAAAGGGCTCTTTCTTCTAAAAAAAATATATACAGAATTAGAAGAATATGGTAAAAAAAGAATTTAGAAAATGGTATAAGAAAAAGAAATTACATGAAATCCGAAAATTTGTTTACACTGCTTTGCTCCGTTTGTCCTTGAAACAAAGGATCAATCTCGGTTGCTAAGCTCACCTATAGCATTCTAATTATAGAATAAATATCATTCAGTAAATAATACTATTCAGGATATCAAAATTCTATCAATTAACGGAAGATAAATAATCAGCAACCAAAACACCTTAAAAAAGGTAATATGCACCCAAATTCAACATATCCTTGTTGATGTTGTCTTAAAAATCCTTCTATTATTTCAGTTCCAATTTCAGTTCTGACAATACATTTAAAAGTACTTGTTAACAAAATATAGTTTTGATTACAGAATTTAAGATAGGTTTAGAAAGTATCTTACCCATCCTAGGAATGATTTTCTTCTTCTGAAGACGAATCCTCAATTACGTGCTTTCTTTTTCTAGATTGCGTCCTGAAAATAAAAAATTATGAATCAGACAAATACAACAATATTGATGATGAGATACCATTGAAGGTAGTTCATACTTTTTGGCCGCAGTGTGTATTTTTTTGCTTGTTTTTTGTTTTTTAATTGGCAAGGATTCTTCACTCCTGAAATTAAATGAGAAACCCTGTGTTAATACATTTAATTTTGATAGAAACAGGAAAGAAAGTGATGATAATTTCAGAATCTTACTCATCAGTGGATTCACTTTTGACAAAATCCTCTAAAATCTGCTTCCTCTTTCTAGATTCCATTTTGGAAAGCAAACAATTATTAGGGAAAAACACCCTAAAATTGACAAAATGCACCCAAAAATATTACTTACTTTTTGGCTCCCTTTTTGGGTTGTTTCCTCGTAGGTTCCTCTGAGTCTTCTTCCGACTCAAACTCAGAGGAAACATCAACATCAGTTTCTGATGAATCATTCTCAGAGAAAGAACTTGGTTTCTTTTTTTCGTTTTTCTCTTTTCTTCTTTCTTTTCTTTTTCTTTCATTTCTTTCAATTTCTTTTTTATTTCTGCCATCTTGACGATGCCCTGAAACAGTAAAAATGTTAGTTTACATCTTCTACATAAATAAAACACATACAAATTAGAGAAGGTATTCTGTTTGCTTACCATATGGCCATCTATCTCTACTCTAATTCTTGCAACCAACTGCTCTCTGTTCCAGTTGCTAACCCATGGCACTGCAGCTTTTTCCTCTCCTTTTTTTTTCTTTTTTTTTTGCGAGATGGAAATAGATTATCATCAAGACATAAAGGCACCCGTCGATTGATTTTTTCTTTTTCAGACGGTAATTCGTTATGCCTTTAATGATAAAATTCAGCACATGGGCTCCCTAGTTGCCCTCTGTTATTTTTTCCATCTCAAAAATTGGAGCTATCTGCACGGGAGATACTTTGGTTATTGTACTTGGCAACAAGAACGTCATTTGAATATAGAGGATAAAAATCCTCTTAAACATCAGCCGATCTTATTCACTTTCAACACTAATACTCATCATCTCATCGGTCAGCTGCTTTAGAGTCTTGCCCTAGAACCTTCTAAAAATGAGTTAGTTCTCTTCAGAGAGATTCTTATAACTCACTTGATCAGGAAATAGATCTCCTACAAAATAGAAAATAATTTATTACTTGAAATGCACCCAAATATCACTCATGTGCACCCAAATATCACCCACATGCACCCAAATATCACTCATATGCACTCAAATATCACTCACATACATCTGTAATCTGTTACCTGATGCATTGAGGTCAAGGACATCCCCTATTGTTTTGGGTTTAACCTTAAAGGAACTATAGCTTGTTTCGAGTGTATTTTTCCCCAATTTAAAGGAGTTAGCCAACTACTTTAATAGTTTGTGAGGCACATTCATTGGCGGGATGTGCATGAGTCCCCCAAATCCTAATTCACGAACAATCGCTTTCTTCGGTTCGATCATCTTTTCAAATTTTTTGCTAAGTAGTCTGGTGACACACTTTAAGTCTTTGATTTGCTGTAAACAAAGCAAAATTAGAATTATTTAAATAACCTATATTTGTATTAGGAAAAATTGACTTGTTATAAGATATGTATATATTCACTTATGTTGTATTTTTTTCCACCTTGATTTTTAGTTGTCATTTTTACTGCAAGAAAAAAGAAATACTGTCAAAAGATAAAAAAAGGCACCTGAATACCAAAGTCATACACCTAAAACCAGTCACGTGCACCCAAATACCAGCCACAAATACCCAAATCCAGTCCTATACACATTTTGTTTTTACAATTAAACGAAATTAAATGAGTTCAAAATCATATTCAACTCAACCAAACAAGTAAAATCATAAATTAAACGAGTTCAGAATGATATTTAAGTTCAAAATGCCACTAGAAGCACCAGTCACATTCCATACTGACATATAAACCCAGAAATGCTCCATACACAGTTTATATGTATACAAACCTACTTAAAAGACATCCAAATATTCACAAAACAGAGTTTATATGTATACACCCAAATATCATTTCACTAGAACTACATAAAATAGCGTAAACAACTTGAACAGTTTCATTAGAACAGTAATATGAGATCTAAACCAAAAACAGTGAAATAGAGAGAAAAATACCACGATATAGTACTTCAATTTTGAAATCAGAAACAGAAATGTGAAAAACCTAGAAGAAAAACGAAACAGTACCTTGAATGCTGTTTGTTCCTTCTTTTTGGTGTTTTTTATGGAGATTTGAATATTTCCTTCTTGATTTCTTCTACTTTTTGCGACGACTTGGACGGTTTCTTCAGAGCTTTTTTTTTTTTAACGTGGCTTGAATCCCGAGGGTTTGTGTATTGATTGAGGAAGAGTGTTTCATTATGAGTGTGCTTTGAAAAAGTGAAATAGTTGAATAACATACGTGATTTTTATGTTCGAGTGTGGAGAGTGTGGAGAGTGTGGGTGCGCGTCATTTTGTTGAGTTTGGACAACTTGTATAACTTGCAAGTCAAAAAAGCTTGTATGTATAACAGACATATATTTATAAACCGCTAATACAATTGAACTATCTATTTTTTTAATAGATAAAGACCTAACTAAAATTTAAAAATAATTAAAATATGCTATATTTCACGAAAAAAAATAGGATCGAACAATTTTTTTACCCTAACTTATAATAAGCAACTAAGCATACTTGGTTTCTTTTTCCTTTTCTCAAAAATTAATAAATGGTTAAAATTCTATAAAATTGGATTGGGTGATTGTTTGTCTGGGACATCGAACGGTGGAAGAAAAAACTTGAATTTGGGGAAGTTGCTGGACTGAGAGTGGATCTTTCATTCATTTCTCATTTTTGTGATTGGTTTACAAAGGTCAGGTCAGAGTTAAGAAGCAGGCTTATAATATGCCTATGGTCCTTTTGCCCCTATTTTTTCGTGAAACCATGGCTTCGCACATCTTCTCCCTTCTTCTTATGTTCTTCTTCGTCACTCTCGTCTCTGCTTCTTCCTCCGACACTTCCCAACTATTCCGGAGCTGGTGTGACCACCACGGCAAGACATACTCCTCCGACGAAGAGAGAAGCTACCGCCTCAAGGTCTTCCTGGACAACTATGACTATGTCCAGCGTCACAACCAGATGGCTAATTCCCCTTATACCCTCTCCCTCAACGCCTTCGCCGATCTTACTCACCAAGAATTCAAGGCCTCTCATCTTGGCGCTCTTTCCTCTTCCTTCCTCAGATTCAAGAATCGTCAAGATCACCAGCCCCTCTATCACAATGACAATGACAATGACAATAATATCCTCCGTCAGGTTCCTTCTTCAATTGATTGGAGAAATGAAGGGGCGGTTACTCCCGTCAAAAACCAAGGAAGCTGCGGTACACTACCTCATTTTTCTTTCAATTCATGCTTTCCTGTGGATTCACTATCTTTTGAATCTTACTTCACTATCACCATCAAACAAAGACTTGTCCTTTTAGTTTTGCTTTATTCCAAAGGAATAAAATTTACAGCTTTTGGGGGAAAGGAAAAGCTTTTCCCTCGCTCTTTTTTAGTACTATGCAGACTTATATATATGTTTGAGAGATTGAGTGATGAGTATATATTACTATTATGTAGGGGCTTGTTGGGCGTTCTCTGCAACAGGAGCTATTGAAGGTATAAATAAGATTGTGACAGGGACCCTTGAAAGCCTTTCTGAACAAGAACTGGTTGATTGTGATAAAAAATACAACAGCGGCTGTGAAGGTGGTCTCATGGACTATGCTTATCAATTTGTGATTGATAACCACGGAATCGACACTGAGAGCGATTATCCATTCCTTGCTCATGATGCCGCTTGCAACAAGAACAAGGTATTTACTCGCTTAAATGTTGAACTGTTGATTGTGCTTGGTAGCCTCTCAAAGTTGTGATTGCAACTATTTTTTTTCTTTCAATTGATATTGATGAATAGATGAAGAGGCGTGTTGTTACAATTGATGGTTATACTGATGTGCTCCCAAGTAATGAGAAGAAGCTCCTAGAGGCTGTTGCAACCCAGCCTGTAAGTGTAGGCATATGTGGCAGTGCTAGGGCTTTTCAGTTATACTCTCAGGTTGGTCTTGTTGCTCAACAATGTATAATTTTGTTTTGTTAAAAATTGCGTAATTAAATGTTGATCATTTTTTTGTTTTCTGCAATAGGGTATCTTCACCGGACCATGTTCAACTGCTTTGGATCATGCAGTGTTGATTGTAGGGTATGGTTCAGAGAACGGAGTAGATTATTGGATTGTTAAGAACTCGTGGGGAACATCATGGGGAATGAATGGTTACATACACATGGTGCGAAACAACGGTTCTCAAGGGATATGCGGCATCAACATGCTAGCTTCGTATCCAACTAAGACGACGCCTAATCCTCCTCCTCCGCCACCACCAGGTCCTACAAAATGTAATCTGTTTACTTACTGTCCAGCAGCGGAAACCTGTTGCTGCTCGTGGCGTGTTCTTGGGTTGTGCTTATCATACAAATGCTGTGGGTTAGACTCTGCTGTGTGCTGTAAGGACAATAGCCATTGTTGCCCTCAGGATTATCCTATTTGTGATATAAGAAACGCTCAATGTCTTAAGGTTTGTATGAACTGCTCTTATTTGTTACCTACTATACTACCACTCTTGTGCAAACTCTCATGCTCTAATCATATCTAAGTTATGCTATTAACAAGTTTTAAGATCAATCATGTTAGTTGATTATTATGTTTTCTTGGCTGCAAATTTTGATTTATGCTTACTAACTGTCTGTATGCTTCCAGAGAGTTTCGAATGGGACAACAACGATGGCATATGAGAACAAAGACTCTATCCGTAGGTCAAGAGGTTGGAGCTCTGGTTAAGGGTTAATGTTCTATGTCATCCATTTGTATCATTAAGTCATTTTAGTTCCTATCTTGTTTGTATCTAAGGAGTCATTATTGTTATACTATGTAGCAGATTTTTAGGGCTTGGAAGGAAACACAATTATTTTACAAATGGATGATATGGATATAGCTATTGCTTTCCCAATCTGAATGTAATACTGGATAAAGTAGTAAGTACATCATCGTATGTTTGGAGCCTTCAGTTTTATTAGCCTATTATATTCTTTTATGTCAATTCCGAAAATGAAAACATATCTGAATAACTTGCTTCCCAAGTTGCTGGGGCTATCTTCTCTTGGTTAGCCATTCGGCCCCTTTTCATTAAGCTGAGTTCTAGTTGGAAGGTTATCGCGGGCTTCCCTACGCCAGAAACGCCATTCACTCTAGGGGAAGTGGAATACCTAGCTTCCACTGCTTCCTTCCATAGTTTAACTCATTTAGACTGTGTGAATTGGATTTTAGGCATAATTACTTGTGATCCGTTATACAAGCTATAACTCAGCTTAATCCGTTATACATGATGAGAATGACTTGGTTTTATTTGCTTTAATTTTGAGTTTGTAAATGACAAGTTTAATGATTATCATGACTAAATTATCAAATGGTCATAACATCAATGTAATTATAATTTAATCTCTATATAAATTATCCTTTATCTCCTAATTTTACTATTCTGATATACTTCTCATACTAACTTGAGCGTAGAATTATCTTTTGCAGGTATCTACCTTGGTGTTATTTTTCTTGCCAAAGTATAAGAGACAAACTCGATTCCCTCTAAGACGAGATATACCTCGGAGCTCTTACCATATAAGAACAACTTGGATAAATTAAAGCAATTGTTCTTCGTCTTGGTGAAAATACATGCAGGGAGGTAATTCTTGTGAGTATAAGACATTATACTTGCCCTTACAATCCCTTTTAATTGGTAATATGTCATAACTCATACAGTAAACTAAATGCAAGTTGCCAAAATTCTGTATGTTCTAGACTTCTGTTGATTGCCAAAATTTACTCTCGCTGGACGGCAAAGCGGTTAATAACCTTTTCTTCCAAACAAATCATGCTAATATCGTTAATAGTTAGTTGTTAACTTAATGATTTGTTTCCTAACAAAAAAACATTCTTTATGTAATTGACCTTTCATCTTACTCCCTTTGTCCCTATTTGTTTTGGCCTTTGCCAAATGTGCTGTGACTAAAATCTCTGAAGCAAATATATTAAAATAAATAAATAAGTAATCCATTGAGCATATGGGTGAAGAGATTGCAAAGCGAAGAGCATTATTACTAATACAGCTCAATCACAGAAATTAACATGAAGGATTTAAGAATTATCATTTCATTTAAGGTCAACTATTACAGAGGGTATTCAACTATAACGCAAACAATAACCTTAAAACCATCCTTAGACTTTTAGCAACCTTGCAACAACACTCAGTAGCCAATAATGTTTGCAAGAAGTCATACAAGGTTAACCAGGAAGAACATTTATATCGGCATACATACGGGGATTATGTGTTTGATAAACAACTAAAATCAATGATGAATCCATGAAGCAATGTAACCAAAAAGATTATGAAAATTGCCAATAGCAGTTATTTCCTTAGCATATTTCAACAATCAACATTGTTATCGAGACTTGTTACAAGCTAACATGACAGATTGCTACTACCAGAGTCACCTATAATATAGTAACTGATGTGGCAGTTGCTAACAAGCAGTAGTCCTATTTGGCTATATACATCAGCAGCAAACTACTCTAAAAGATAATCTAATGCTGTCAGTTTCAGATAGCAATATTAACGCCAGATAGCTGATTCAAAATTAACCGGATGGTAAAGATAATCCCATTAGCCTGTAGCTGTACAGTTGCTAAATTGATTTAATAACTCTTGCCTGTGATGAAATCCCATTATGGTTTCAAGTATTAGTTTCTTGTTATTTAACACTATTGTTAGCATGTCTTAATTACAAACAAGAAGAACTAGTGTAGTTTTATATCATACGTCTGATTGATTTTCCTCCTCCTTTGGTTCATACAAATACAATAATTGTATTTATTATTCTGTTTAACATGCATCACAAAATCAAAACAACTTTTAAGGCAGGATGATTAAGGATATAAAGGAAAGGAAAAATATAACCAAAAAAAATTTACAGATTTTTCCAATACGTTCATGGTGGTGTTGGTTTCAGAGCAAAACAGAACATATGCAATAATAGCTTGGCGTTTTGCCCTTTGCAGCCAATATATATAAGGAGAGAAAGAGAATATTCTAACTATAATTAATCACACTCCTTGTTTAACTAAAGAACTAACTTGTTTAAGACTATGCGATCTCAAGAGGAAGAGGAAGAAGAAGGGAAGACATCTTTGACCGCAGAAGCAGCAGTGAGGTAGTTGAGTGTGTTCCTCAGTGTCTCCTTCTCCCTCTTCAACCTCGCCGCCGTGTCCTCCAATTCCAGCAAAGCCTGCTGCTCTCTGGGTGCGCCCTCGAAGGTGCTCCCAACGAAGAACGAAAACGGCGTCGGAAACAGGTTCCTTCTCAAATCCCCAACCTCCTTCTCAGGCTTCCCGCCCAACCGATTCGACAATCGAATTACGTCCTTCATGAAAGTCTCCACCTCGCCGGCAAGCCCCTCCAGGTCAAGGTCCTCCGACGCCGACGAAGGCCTATCCTCCAGCCACGTCACCTCCGCCACCAAATAGGGCTTGGTCCTCACAACCTTGGTGACGCGGAACCGCTCTTGGCCCTTGCAGATGAGGAAGAACCTGTCATCGACGAGGCGCTCGTGCTTTATGACCTCGCCGACGCAGCCGACTTCGGCGGTGCCGGAGACGGCGTCCGTGTAGATAACTCCGAAGCGGAGATCGGTGTGGAGGAGAGTGTGCATCATGATGCGGTAGCGGAACTCGAAGATCTGAAGAGGGAGGATGGCACCGGGGAATAGGACGAGTGGGAGAGGGAAGAGTGGGAGCTCGACGACGTCGTCGGACTTGGGGGAGTTGGTGTGGTGCTTCTCGGAGAAGGAGGAGGCAGAGCAGCGGAGAAGAGAGAGGAGTTTGCGGCGGCGGCGGTTGGCGACATGGAGGTGGTGCGGTTTTGGTGGGAAGTTAGGGTTGTTGCAGTAACGGAATGAAGAGAGTGGTGCGTTGGGGTTTAAGGAGGGGTTGTTTGACGAAGAAGAAGGTGAAGGGATGAAGTGTAGGAATGCCATGTTCGGCTCTTCCTTGTTTTTCCAAATTGGACTTTTGGAATAAAGGAATAAATGAAGGATAATTGATTGGCGTTAGTTAATCGAATGGCCTATGTGGTTAGCATTGCTTGTTCTTGTTGCCACATAACCATTTCCATTCCAATCCAGTCCACCGCACCCTCTCTGGCTTAGTGATTGATTAGTGTGATAAGTGTCTGTAATTACTAATTACTAGTCAGGCGACACTGTTGCGCACTGCACTTCGTTCTAGTGCTTCTCATCTCTGGAAATAAAAATAAAAAAAAAATATCCAGTTGACTGTTGAGAGCAGAGTAGATAGATTTTCCAAAATCTGGTGGTTTAAGCGGAAGCCTCACTTTGTGTGGATGGGATAATCGGCTCCGTGTGGTTCTGCATATTCCACGTGGGAATCCCCACTCGTCACTTTCAGAATTATTTATATTTGGGCTACGTTGGAGGCTAGAAGGCCCAAAACAAACCAAGAGAAAATTGCAACACGACAGTACACTAATCATGGGCTATGAACTGAATGTTTACTCATGGACATATACCTCTTGAAATTTTGTTGCAAAAAATCTGACATGTATTATTTATGGACACGGATGTTACGATGTTTTTAGATCCCATCTGAAATTGATGATATTGATAGTAAATTATGTTTTTGTTGGAACGAAATAGATTAACTCAAATGATTGAATAAACTAAAGCCGACCAAAAAAATAAAGCCGACCAACCACTAAATTTAATGAAAAGAAAAGAAGCAGATGAGATAATAATGTTTAATGTGAATGTGTCGTATTCACATTGGCTTCCTCTGCGTTCACCCATGACGCAGCGTGTCCAAAACAGAGAGCGCGTGTGGAACGTGTTGAATTTTCGAATATATATATAGAAGGCACACAGCTTGTGCCGGAATCATCTTATCGACAGAAAAGAAAAGAAAAGAAGAGAAGAGAATCCAATTGTTGTGAGAAGAAGAGGAAAAATGGCGGAGGAAGGAGTAGTGATCGGTTGCCACAGCGTGGATGAGTGGAAGGATCAGCTCAAGAAGGCAGAAGACTCCAACAAACTGGTTCGTAATTATTGTTCCCTTGTTCATGTATCCATATATAATTGGTTATTTATTTCTAATAATGTTATGGTACATTTTGGGCAGGTTGTAGTGGATTTCACAGCTTCTTGGTGTGGGCCGTGCCGCTTCATTGCCCCAATTGTGGCGGAGTTTGCTAAGAAGTTCACAAATGTGGCGTTCCTGAAGGTGGATGTGGATGAATTGAAGACTGTGGCTAAGGAGTGGGGAATTGAGGCAATGCCAACCTTCCTCTTCATCAAACAAGGTAAATTAGTAGACAAGGTCGTTGGCGCTAAGAAGGACGAACTTCAATCCACTATCACCAAGCATGTTGCTGCTGCTGCTTGAACCATCTTTCCATACATGACTTCGTCATCGCCATCTTATCTGAAATATAAGTGATGAATAATTCTAGTACTAGTTTTGGATGCTCAATTTCTACCCACATACATTGCACTTTAATTACCTGTATTTTAAGTCAGATCGGGACTTGGTAGTAGTACATGCACCGTTGCATTATCCTACTTGTGATTAAGTTGTAACCCCTCTGTTGTTGAAATTAAATGAGCATTATATCATTTATCAAAACACCCCCTTCTATTCTGAATTTATCCCATCTACTACCTACTAATTTTATTCTTAGAGGACTTGAGCCTACTCTATCCCTTGTACTATCGTACAAAAGGTGGTTGTTTCTGTAAAAATTGATTATTGTCGAGTAACAAGAGGGGGAGAGGAAGGGGGGGGGGGGGGGGGCGCGGAAGAAAATAGTCACAAAAATTGCGTTTGGTTTTGAGAATGGGACAAAACAACACAATAAAAATAAGACATAAAAAAATAAAAATACAAAAATTAATGTTTTTATATTTTATTTAATAATAAATTAAAATAAATTATAAAAGTTTAATTTATTTTTATTTTTTTATTAAAAAAATTTAGAAAAAAATATATTAATAAAAAGTATAATTATAAAAAATTAATAAAAATAATGAAAAAAAAATAAATTATGTTTTTTGTTAGCGTCTCAGTATCTTTCCTATCAAGATGAATATAATATATTAATTCAATATCTTTGAATATAATATTTCTGTTTATATTTTATCAGCCAAACATAATTTTGTATCTTTATATCTTTATCTTAGTGTCCTATTTTTTAAACAAACGCAGTCAAATAAACAAGATACGAAGAAATAAAGGGTAAATAATATGAAAGACTTACAAATTTAATATTTTAGAATTGTGTTAAATGTAGTACCTTTTTTTTTTTCATTTTGTGTATTTCTACTTAATCCATGTTGGTAATTATGTCTTTTCGGTGCTGGAAACCTCCCAGGGTGGCTTAACAACTATAACAATTGGAATATAATATTGTTTTTACAGCTGCGCTGATCAATCTTACCTCCTATTCCTATGGAATAAACCACGTGATTGTAAGATTGTTATGTGTCTAGGACAAATATGACTCATTATCTAATAACACATGGAAATTGCGGATAACTTCAATATTATGAAACAAGCACAAATATGGGATACAAGATGGCGGTACGGTACCAACAAGTGGAAGCTTCAAGAGCATTCATTCAATCATGATTGGTGAAATATCTCTCTATAGTTCACAACACATGGGGGTAACAACGAGGATCGCGTGTACTGTGGTCACTTTCTCACGTCACGAGTCACTTTGGATATTACTTGAAAGTGATTGAATGAATGGCTACTACATTGAAAATGAATGAATTATCATCTTCCCACAAAAATACAAGTTATATGACAAATATTGAAATATATAAATTTGGCCACATAACATATTTTGCATCAACAAAGGGAGAGATGGCTAGCTTGACACATCTCACCACTTACCAAGTGAAGTTGACTTAAAGGTATAATTTATTCATCAACTAAACCCTTGGAGACAGTTTCTTCAGTTATTTGAATTGGGGTCTTCACTAGCTGCAGCATGATGAGTATGTACAGTTCTCTTTGCCAGCGATATTTTCCATGGATTTCCGCCTAATTCTTCAAACACCACTATCAAGTTCTTTGTTGCCTTTAGCCAGGACCTAGGCACGTGGTACCTGCCAAATTCCAAACATAATTAATTGGTCAAACTTAAACATGTGATCTTATTGTACTTAAATATAGCAACATTGGATCTCACACATTGCAACTAAAGTAATACACAAACTTAAGCCAGAATACTTTATCAATGGCTCTGAAAGTGGCATTTTCTTGAAAATTGTGTAAAGAAGAAAAGTGGTACCATCGTTGGGTGGGTTGTCCGCAGCCAAGTTGGCACTTGACAGCGGGGCGGAATGGCCCAGGATAGCTGCAAGAATTGCATCCACCATTTGCATAAGTCATCCAATATCTTCCTATGCTTTCTCCATTAATCCATACTTGACCCTTTCCCATGCTTCCCATGTCCAAAGCCAATGGTTCATTTCCATCCGGTGCATCGAAATAAGCCTGAAGTGTTCATTTATCATGTTAAAGTACAAACTCCCAAGTCATTAAAAGAAACTCTTGTTTACCTTGTGCCATTTCAATTGAGATTGTTTTTGAGTAGCTAGAGACTCTTGGAACCAATCAATAGATGAGACCCCATCAGGAGAGACCAAATTCATAGCTTCTCCTTTTAGTCCAATCTAGTGAAAACAAACAAACAGTAATTAGCATTTGAAGTGTGTGAGTATATATATAAGAAAAGCCAAACATGCACAACATTTTTTATGACCTGGTATGACCATCCATTCCATGACAGATCTTGCTGTCCATGATCAAGACCATGGAGCAAAACTGGACCAGTGATCCCTGTCTCCCATGTCTCATAATGCCGGCCAACGTTCTTACAACAAAAGGAAACCAATCAAATTGAAAACTTACAACGGAGTTGGTGAAGTTCATCAAGATGGTTTCAGAATCAAAGAAGAACTAACCGGTAATCCAACAGTTACACTGAGAAGTGCTATTTTGTTTGTTCCAGCACGTAGGTTGATGGGGCCATTAAATGTGCAACTTCTCTGTTCCCTAGTCCCAAAAGCCGACCCTGCAAACACAATTTAGTTCATATTGTTGAAGCTTGATTCAGCAAAGCTCAAACATGAGAACTACCAAGTGGCAAGATTAATGGCATGCCTGAAAATTGTCCATTTACAAACACATGGACAGCATGTCCTGCAGATTGCACACTAATGCTTGGTTTATTCCCTCCTCTAAGAAATGATTCTGTTGAACTTATGTCCATGCTGCACCATGCAAGCCAAACAGATTTTGTAGCATTTATTTCAACCAACCCTCCTCCAAATAAATGTAAAAACATTTAATTTCAAGCTACTTACTTGGTTATGTACCATAGGTAATCACTGGTGTCTCTAGTAACATTAAGCTGTTCCAAGAGTCCGGGAGAAGCCATCCTTGAACTTTCAGCCAGAGAAGATAGATCTTCATCATAGGTCTCCCATGATAATGACTTGTGAATGATAGGCAGCATTACTACCTTTGAATCATGAACTCTCACCTTCATGAAAGGCAAAATGATACAATCAACTTCTTGGTACAACTAAAAAAATACTTAAATACCATTTCGAATTTTCGATCACTTAATCTTACTTTGGCAGTGTTGAACACATCGGTTATGCAATCAGGGAGGATGCTTATGGACCAAGGAGGTAAGTCATAGTTCTTGTTATTGAACATCACCTTTGCAGAAGATTGTGCATGATAATTGGCTAGAAAAGCAGCACATACTCCATTCCCCGAAGAGAACACATGAGCCTGGAAATTCACAGATACATGGTGGTGGGTTTTGCTGATAGTTTGTCTAATATAAACACAATATAAGTAGAAGAGTGAATTTGCTCAATATCAGAAAAACTGACCTGCTGATATTCTCCTAATGAAGTAACAGTGGGATTCGAAGAAACTAAAGCATGCTCACATCGTTTGATAGCTTTGTGAAGATCCTTCAAATGATTATATTTTGGTTGTCTAGTCAAACCTAAACATAATGAATGTTATAACATGTATCATTAAACTATCTTTGGTGTTACATGTTACAACAGACTAAAGGAAAGTAATAGTACAGCAGTCAATTTTACTCTTAAGAACATTTACATCTATAATTTAATTTTAGAATTATGATGCATTAAATCAAGGAATACTCTTATGATAATATTTGTGACATTCGTACCAAATTCATCAATTGGAGCATCATAGTCATAGCTTGTAGTAATAAATGGGCCTCCAGCTGAACGTCCAAAGTTAGTTCCTCCATGGTACTGTCATTTATCATTCAGGTTTTTAGGGGAGGAAGCGGTGTGTATCAAATTGGGAGTAAAAAAAATCTCAAAAGAGGTGACCAACCATGTAATAATTAACATATGAGCCACCCTTTTGTATGAAACGTGCAACCGCAAATGCTAGATCCTCAACCGGTCGCTGATGTATTGGACCACCAAATTCAGTAAACCTTTTATGATCACAAGGAAAAGAAACAAGAAAAAAAGGAACAAAATTATCAGAAGTTTCTACACTAGCTTCAAAGTTTTTAGATAGAATAGCCTACCAGCCACTCCAAGACTCAGTCCAGAGGGTAGGCTTGTATGGTTTATTTGGAGAGAAATCATCACAGTAGAAGCCATTACATGAATTTATCTGCAGTGAAGAATTGGATGGATAATTCCTCCATGAAAAGCTGAAGAACAAATGAATCAAGCAATCTCACCACAGGATCAGGGGCATCAGTTTCCTTGCACATGACCCAAGGGACACCAGTTCCCAATCCAACAGCCATCTTTGCAGCCCAGTTTATGTATGCATGGCCAGCAGCTCCCATTGCCCTCCTCTCCGGACCGTACTCGTTCTCAATCTCCAATAAACAACATAAGTGGAGAAGACAATAAAAGTTTTAGATCTTCACTTTAAGTATTATTGATTTACTCAAGGTATTACTTTCAGTTATATAATATACTACATTGTAAGGAACTGCATATTCATACCTGAGAAAGAATGATTGGACCACCCTGAGATTGAAACAAATTTTCACTCTTCATCATCTGGACAATTTTTTGGGTGAAACTTTGCATTGCTGCCTGAAGTAAAATCGGAAATGTCAATTCAGTTATCTATCTGGTAGTTAGCTAACTTAGATTTTGATGAATTGAAGTTCAAGTTCAACCTTGAACGGCCCATTATCCGTTCTGAAGCTAATCCCAGGAACATACTTCAACCAAACAGGTAATCCTCTACTCCATTAAAGAAACTAAACAAGTTAATTTATGGATATAAAACAAACAAAGACAATATAAACATCCCAAGAGATATGGAAGGTGGAAGTACCCAAAGTTCCACTCAGCGCATACATAAGGACCAATGCGAAGATTGACATAAAGCCCCACTTTCTGCACTGTCTTAATGAAGTTTACTAGATCATATCTTCCTTCAAAATTGTACTGCAATCCAATATCATAAAAGAATAAATTTAAGTGAAAAGGAAGATAAGGAGTAGTGTTAGTACTTAAGGAGTAGTACCTTGCCAGGGGAAGGTTCATGGACATTCCAGAAGACATAAGTGTCTATAACATCAAGGCCTCCGTGCTTGGCCTTTCGGATTAGATCCTCCCACATCTAAGCATAAACATATAATGTGACATTTGAAAGAAGCAAGTAGCATGAAGAGAATGGGGGCATTAGAAGGAACATACTTGGGGGGTACTTCTTGGGTAGTGAATGGAGCCAGATATGAGGATTCTCCTTCCGCCATTGATGAGAAGGGACTTCCTATCATAGGTCACATTGCAATGGATCACCTCAAAACCCAAATAGAAGACAGTTACCAACATCATTAGCTTCTTTGAAACTGAAGTACTGGTTCCCATTGCTTGCTGATGGAGTGGAGGGAGGGAAAGTAGTTTGAAAAAATCAAAGTTGGGTGGTGGTTAATGGTTGGTGGTTGGTGGGTGGTGGTTTATGTCTTGGGTGTATGATCTGAAACACAGTGCTTCAGCCTAAACTATTATGCTACTCCTTCCTCTCACTCTCTTTGATGTCGTTGGAAAGTGTAACTTATTATCTTTATATCTGAAAGAGAAATGGTAGGACTATAAGAAATTCAATTTTTTTATTCTAGTTTTTTAGTGATAAAAAATAATAAATTGTAATGGACTTCTAGCATTCTTCTATTTGAAATACAAATACTGTCTTGTTTTGCTCTTATATTTATTAGTTCTTAGTTACATTGCATTGCCATTTGGCATTGTTGGCTGCTCGGTCTTAGTTACATACATGATACATACAAGTAGTCAAGAAGATCATCGTTATTTAGCTTTCCAGGTTAAATTGCAATAAAGTGAGACTTTTCATAATTAAAAAGAAAAAGTCATTCATTTGTTCCTTTCTGTGAAAGTGACTTCTTTTTTTGGTATGTCCTGTACCCCACTGTGAAGTCCCATGTGTTCTCCGCCCTTAAATCTACGCCAAATAGGGACCCTCCTTTGTTTATTAAGATAATCGAAACGCAAGCACAAGCCATACTTTGCTCAACTTACTAACACTAGTTTGTGTAATGCGGTTTCATACCAAAGCATTCCATTTTATTTATTTGCATTTTGTGGTACATCTTAATTTTCTTTTATAGTCTTAGCTCCAAACTAAATCTATCAAATGTCAAAAATGAGTGAAAAAACTTGTCCAAATGTTGCTTTCTATTCCATCTTATTAATTTCTAGGAAACATTTACAGCATGGCACATTAAGAATAGAAATAAAAGAGATAAAATTTTAAATCATTGTCTTTTTAGTCACTACTTGCCGATTTTCAAAATAGACAGATAAGCACAAATATGGCATCAATGGGATAAACTTCAATCAAATATATACATTTATATGATTTTTTGACATTCTAAATTATGTTGCTTTTCTAAAAAAAAGTACTTATATATATTATTTCCATTTCTCGTGAGATCTTATGTCTCCAAAACAAAGAGATAGTATATATGAATTTTTGCACTAAGCTATACTTTGCTTCAATTACCAACATGTTTGCACTAAGCTAGAACGAATTCAACTACAACTTGCAATTACATTACCATTTTAGTAAGCTTATTATTTTATTGATGGTTCATCGATATTTGTTGTCTCCCTGAGCTAGCTCCAAAGATACGAGGTTGGTGCACTTTGAGCTTTCTTGCTTTTCCGTTCACGTCGGTGCGAAACTTTATTTTCCTAAACATCAAATGAAGATCATGATTCATGTGTTAAAATGATCTCATAAAGTGACTGCAGCAGCACCACTATATCATCCCCCATACTGTGAAACTGCCAGCTTCTTTTTTTAATTTTTGGTCAACGGATACTTTTGTTTACAGATAGTGGGCCCATCTCCAACGGAACCAGCCCAATAATTATGATGACTCATTATGTCCTCTGAAAAAATTAAATTAAATAGCCGTTCCGAAATTCGATAATCATGAAGCAGGTAATGAATAAGGCAAGACATCGCAACGGCCATATAAGCTCATGGTGATGGCCTTATGGATTGTATGTATCTGCCACCTCGCTGACAGAAGTTTCACTGACATAAAGATGCATTGTACGTGGGGATGTAGCTCAGATGGTAGAGCGCTCGCTTAGCATGCGAGAGGTACGGGGATCGATACCCCGCATCTCCATTTATTTTTTCTGGAAGCCGACCCTTTTTTATTTTTCTGGACCTGAAGGCGACCCATTTAGAAGATGAATCCACTCTGGCCCAATAAAAACTTGTAGAATAAGAATACGTTGGCACAAAGCTCTGTCTCTACCCAAGAATTGGTTATTGGGTTTCGGACTTGATGGATACTTTGGTGTAAACAAAAAAAAAACTTGTAGAATATCTCAATAAGTACAAATACAAAGATAACCAAAATGTTCGACCAAGTGCCAAAAGTTTAGATTTATACCTGTGGAGAGAGTTAGTCAAGTTATGGCCCGGATTCAGCGAGATGTCTTTCTCCCTTATTGGAGATGGACTTTCCACCAAATTCTGGACTGACTATTGGGTTGAAGAGGTGGGACCCCTGCTATCATTTGCAATACAGAACAATTTAGACATGGAGAGCATAGTTTGGGAATGGAGCAATGCAAGCGAAGAATGGAACTTAACAGAACTCCAGAGATACCTACCTGAAGATATCATTAAGAAGATCTTAACACACCCTCCACCAAGGATTGCGAATGGAAAAGACAGACTAGGTTGGATTCATTCGGAGGATAGTGAATTCTCCACTGGTGCGACCTACAAGGCATTGGCAAGGTGGTCAAAACCATACCAATCGAGTTGGATGACCATATGGGATTGGAGGGGGCCGCAAAAAGCAAAACTTTTTGCCTGAAAAATGTGTCATAACAGACTGCTCACCAATGCTAGAAAAGCCAGAATGTATGGAGGACAAGGAGATTGCCCCTTTTGTGCCGGAAAACAAGAAGATGCTCTTCATGCTTTAAGAGACTGCACCAGAGTTACGCAGATTTAGGTGAATTTGTTAAACCCAAAAGAAATTCCTAAATTTCTTGCCCTCAATTTTGAAGAATGGACACAATTCAACTTATTTAATCAATTGAATATAAACCCTAACCTCAAGTGGAAAGACATCTTCATCGTCGCCGTCTGGAAGATTTGGAGTTGGAGAAATCGGGAGGTCTACGAGCAGAACTATCGGAGGCCACCCCACCCTCACCTGCAGATTTTGAAGGAAGTAGAAGAGATTAGAGAAGCTTTTGATAAGAAGCAAAAAAAAATTCACAGAAGACCCAAAGAAAAACAACTCATCAGATGGCACCCCCCTCCTAGTGATTGGATCACTCTCAACACTGATGGGTCTATGAATGGGTTAACCAAAAAAGCTGGCTGCGGGGGTTTATTAAGAAATGAGAATAGTAAATGGATAGGAGAATTTTCGTTCAACATAGGTAGCTGCACTGCCTTCAAAGCAGAGTTGTGGGGAATAGATCAGGGTCTCAAATTGGCTTGGACTATGGGATTGAAGAAAGTTAGAGTGGAGTGTGATTCAAAGGTTGTCATAGAGAGTATCAACAGCCCCAAAGATAGAAAAAATTACCCAAATGTGTTGATCAGAAACATTCACAATTGGAAGAACAGGGAATGGAACATTCTTTTTGTAAATATTTACAGAGAAGGCAATAGATGTGCTGATTGCCTGGCGCATAAAAGTTTAGAATTAGATGTTGGGTTCCATTTTTTGGATACTCCTCCAAATGAGGTAGTAGCTTTTTTGTCTAATGATGAGCAAGGGATAGCTTTGCCCCGTTTAGTTTGTAACTAGGTCTCTCTTCTTTTGGGGTTTTTTACCCCGTTTCTAAACCAAAAAAAAAATATTCGAACCTATATCCTATACTAGACTGTTACGATGCACGGATTCGATACGTGATGACCTAACATACTCCGACACACGAATTTTAAAATTTTATAAGACACAAGGATATGTATATGTATAAAAAGTAAAGTATTTTTTAGATAAATCGTAATAATATTTGATATTTTATTGATATTAAAATTTAAATTAATTTTTTAATTATTTTTAAAATTTTATTTTAATTATATAAAATATTTAAAATATTTTTTATTTTAATAAATAATAATATATACTATTTTTAAATTTATTTTAAAATTACATGTTAAGAATAACACTAGACACGCTAATAAGTGATGGTATTTAAGTGTGTTCAAATGTATTCGGCGAAATTTTTATTTTTTATTAAAATATGGTTGGACATAACAAATACGCGTGTCGGACGATCCAACATGCATCCGACACGTAGACTCATTGACTTGCTAGAAGGTGACCAAAGTTTGTTCTCGAAAGAGAAAGGATTGTTGATGAAATTGATTTCTCCATTGAATTCTACATCGCTAGTATGAGCGAGGGCGAAAATTAGCATCGTAAATCTTCTGTACTTGTCAGATCCAGAGAAAGAACTGTGCACTGTTTTCGGCACATGAAAATAAAAATGGTAAACCATGAAAATGTTTAGGATTTATTTATTTTGTACTCTAAGATGACATATTAAATTTATAAATTAAGAAAGTTTTTATTAAAATTATGTAAATTTAAGTTTCGAATATATTTATTTTACATTTATTAAATGAAAATATTTAAAAAATTTTACTAATAATAAATTTATTATGTACCATGTGTTCTTAGAACACATATTAACTAAATCCAAATATTTATAATAAGAATTTAACTATCTTATATTCTAAAAATATAATAATAATTTTTTTAAAAAAACATAAAAAAATATTTTAATAATTTTTATAATATATTCTTTTATGCTATACTTTAACCTATATCATTAGGACAATTAACAAAATCTTTATAATAATAATAATAAAAAATAGTGCTTATATGAAATCTCATAGGGGTGTGTCATGTGTCTGACCGTGTGAGTTTGTAAATTGGCCAAAAAATATAAAAGTGAGAACTTTTTAAATTTTTAAGGAAGAATGTTATACGTATTATCTTTTAATATTAAAAGTGCTGGTAAGAATTGGGGGAAAAATTACTTTTATATTCTATAAAAGAAGTGTAAAAAAAATACAAACACTATTTTTTATTTTTATTTTTTTAAAGGTTTTGATTTTGATTTTTAATAATATTAAAGTATAGGAATTTTCATAACAAATAGCTACTTATGCACCTCTAAAGTGATTGATATATGAAAAAAATATAATATTATACCATAAATATATTAGAGAAAAATTATTTTGATAGAAAAAAAATATCATTTTTTTTATTAAAGAACATTATCAATAATAAATTTGTTAGCATAAAATTTTGATATTATAAAAGTTCAACTATGATCATTGATTAGGTGATTGCACTGACTTTGTTAAAAGTCAAATTGAAACATTGTGAGTAAGAAAAAGGTAACATGGGATTGTCACATGATATAAAGGTCGAAGGATTATAGCAGGCGATTCCTATAAATGTTAACACAAAGGCTTGACTTATTATAAAAAATGAAAGCCAAAGAGGAGGTCGAAGCCATGACCCACAAGAGTCGAAACAAGATAATCACGTGTGGCTTTTCCAAAAAAGCACTATCCGAAACATGGAGACGTAATGACCTAGAAATTGAAGGAGAGGACATGAGATGTCAAACTTGGAGAACAAGAGTCTTTATGGTCAAGGCAATATCGTGACCTGAAAAATAGGAGAAAGTTAGATCGTGGGTAGCGAAAAATATTCTGCAAGCATATCCTCATGGTTTATAAATTGGAGAAGTCCAGAAAAAAAGGGAGACTTCAATCAAAAACACAACATCACACACCAAACTTTGCAAATTCTCAATCTTAACGATGCAATAGAAGATGATGAAGTGTAAGCGCATGTGAGTGTCTGGAGACGACATTTTTATTTTACTTCCTTTACTTTTTCTTTTATTGCCAATTTTTTTCTTTGTTTTCCTTTTTAAGTATGTTGAATTCCTTTTCATTTATATTAAATTTCAATTTATTTACTGTTTATTTATATTTACCCATTTATTTTCAGTTATTTTTTTTATTTCATTTTATTCGGTTTTATCTTTATTCTCTCTTTTCTATTCAAGTACTTTATTTTCGATTATTTTCATTCGCGTTCAACTTCAAATCGACATGTTAATTTATTTGCATTTCGTACTTTTATTCTTGACATAAGCACTAAGTAATTTTCAGGTCGAGCTCACTCTTCTAGAAGAGTTGTATCTGCTTCTCAAACTAAGATCTTGATACAAGCCTGATTCGACATCCTGTCAAAATTACTAAAATCAAGCGAAATAATTTGGCACGTCTGGAGGGACTTTAGTAAGATTGGTTGCCTAAAATGGTTGTTGTGTATGCGTTTGTAAATTGATAAATTTATAACCTATAGCAGTCCAAACGCATCTATTTCTATGTCATCTCAATCATCCTTTTCAACAGAAGGGTTAGACCACGATTTTGAAGAAATAGTACTATATCCACAATCACAAGTCACTAAATCGACATGAGTGCCTATGACTTTTGCTAGAAGGTCGACTAGGCATATGAAAAACACAAATGTGACTTCAGTAGCTTCTCCTAGTGTAGTCGAAGTAAATTCGACTACTTGGACTATGTATGGGTTACCTCAATATTTGCCATTTTTGGCTAATCTACCTATTCCTGGGGTATATAAAAATGTTCTGTCGAACCCAATTGTTGGAATAAATTCACAAGCTTTTGTACAAGGATACAATCCGTACTTATATCAATACATGATGGCAAATCCTTCCTATTTGGGACCAATGGTATCGGGACCCATGATATCACAACTACCTCAACAAAGTATTTTGTCAATGTCGACACAACTATATGTAGGGACAACATCAACTCAAATTGATTTGCTGATTCAAATATTGACACAAATGGAGGTGCCTTGTGTGACCTCTGCTATGCCTTCAAAATCTACTGAAATACATAAAGACCCATTGTTCTCAAGAAGGTCAAGGGAATTACCAATGTCAGGGGCAGTTCTGCCTAACAATGTAGATTTCTTAGCAGGTTTTAGACAGCAAATAGCAGAAAGTCGTCATAGTTTAGTTAAACATTGACTCAATAGATGACAACTGTCTTAAATCCTTTGATAGAAAATAATAATGCTAAGTTTGAATAAATAACAAAAGCAGATGAATGAATTGACTGGAGCAGTTCAGGGTAACTATAAGGCACCAAATCTACTAGGAAGTCATCAACCTCACTTGGAAGGTCGTCAATCACTCGTAATAGTTAATAAGGGTCAAATTCCTGATGATGTAATGAATGGTGCTCGAGAAAATTAGTTTGCCCAATGTGACATTGCACAAGCTGATAAGCAGAATATTTCACAAGTTGTCGAGCATATGCTAAATAGGGTAGGTTTCAACGTAAAGTTGACTCACCAACCATATTCTATATGTTTATTTTCTGATCATGTATTATAAGCAAAACTTCCTAGAAGAGTCAAAGCCCCAAATCACTCATTAAATTTTTAGGAGAAAGTGGTAAGTCAACTGTCGAGCATGTGGCTCGCTACACAGTCAAAATCAAAGTTCTAGCTATCAATGAGCAACTAAAAATGAGATACTTTCTTTCTTCTTTGACTGTGAATGCTTTCACTTTATTTTCAAATTTACAGCCTAAGTCAATCTATTCATGAAAATAATTAGAGAAGAGTTTTCATGATCAATATTTTAGAGGAGAACTAAAAGTTACACTCTGTGATCAATATTTTAGAGGAGAACTAAAAGTCATTATAGTTTAGTTAACACATTGACTCAATAGATGACAATTGTCTTAAACCCTTTGATAGAAATAATAATGCTAAGTTTGAACAAGTAACGAGGCAGATGAATGAATTGATTGGAGCAGTTCAGGGTAACTATAAGGAACCAAATCCACTAGGAAGTCATCAACCTCACTTGGAAGGTCGTCAATCACCCGTAATAATTAATAAGGGTCAAAATCCTGATGATGTAATGAATGGTGCTCGAGAAAATCAGTTTGCCCAATGGGACATTGCACAAGCTGATAAGCAGAATATTTCACGCTGTCGAGCATATGCTAAATAGGGTAGGTTTCAACGTAAAGTTGACTCACCAACCATATTCTATATCTTCATTTTCTGATCATGTATTGCAAGCAGAACTTCCTAGAAGTGTCAAAGCCCCAAAATCACTCACTAAATTTTCATGAGAAAGTGGTAAGTCGACTGTCGAGCATGTGACTCGCTATACAGTCAAAATCGAAGTTCTAGCTAGCAATGAGCAACTAAAAATGAGATACTTTCTTTCTTCTTTGACTGCGAATGCTTTTGCTTGATTTTCAAATTTACAGTCTAAATCAATATATTCATGAAAACAATTAGAGAAGAGTTTTCATGATCAATATTTTATAGGAGAACTAAAAGTTACACTCTGTGATTTGCTCTCAATTAAAAAATTCAAGGCAGAGATGGTGGAAGATTATCTTATTCGATTCAAAATTATGAGAAATAAGTGATATAATTTGATTCTAAAACCTGAAATTGTCAAGATATTAATTAATGGACTTGACATCAAAATTAGAAAAAAAACTAGTTAACCAACAATTTATTGACCTTGCTCAATTGGTAGACAATGATTGACAGATCGAAAAGTTACAAAAAGAAAAAGTGCAAGAAGATAAGAACTTTTTTGAAGAAGAAATAGTAGCTTTTATTAGTTGTGTAATATATTTTGAGTTGAAAGTCGAAACTGATGTATTTGCAGTCGAAGCAAAAGACAAGTCTCATTTTATGTGTCAATCTCTTAACTTAGTTGAAGAAAAGGCATTTCCTATTAAAAGTAAGTTAAGATTTCCTTACAAGATACTAAATACAAAGGTTGGTAAAAATCTTTGCAAGTTGACCTCGAACTGTGCTGAATTTGAGGAGTTTGTTGTCAATGCGATGGTGAATCAAGAAATTCAGTTTGACACCAACATTGCTCAAAGTAAGATTTATATATCCTAAGGCTGGTGAAAATTTGTTAGACTTTCTCACCCATCAAAATGAATATGACTATGAGTTTTAGGCGTATTGCAAAAGAGGAAAGGAGAAGTAGTCGACAAACAGTAAAAGATAAAAAATACACTTGTGAAAATTGATATAGAAGACGGAGATCAATTTTACTACTTTGTATTGAGTTTAGAGGTGGTTTTGAAGTTATTAATACTTCTTCATGAAAATCGAAGCCTTCCAAAACTTCGAGGAGAATTTTGTTGTGCCAAAAATTTGGCACAAATCGTTGACATCGAAAAGAATTCGACAATTAAAGTCGAAGATCATATATACATGAAGTACATCATGGTTGAAGAAACTAAGAATGAATTAGACTTGATGGTCAAGTTACCTCTATGGGTAGCCCTTTCCTCTAGTGTGTCCGTACAGAATAACAGATCCAACGTGTGGCTTACACGTTAGGCTAGCAACACCCCTGCTAGATGAGGTTTGAGCCAGATGCATCTAGATTAACGTCATAACCGCCGTTAACTACGGTTTTCTAATACGAGCCTCCCAAACCAATTCAAAACATATAATTTCAAATACAACAAATCTTTGATCTTTCAAATATATAAGGTATCGAATCAAATCAAATCAGATAATACTTTCTTATCCAAATCATATTCAATCATATTTTTTCAATCTTAAGGCATTTCAAACATTTTTCACAATTCTAAAATAAGTGAGTACGAACCAAATTTCAATACTTCAAAAATACATATTCGAGTAAAATCAATGCTTTAAAATAATATAAAACTTCTTCAAACATACATATAGTCTCATAAAAATATATAGTCTCATGTGTATATTAAAATGAGCTTAACATGGATAAATATTTAGTTCTAATAAATCAATTAGTAAAACCAATTTAAAATCCTTTGATAATAATCTTTGTGAGTATAACTAAGTTCAAAGCACCGTATATCAAAATAATTATAGACATAAAGCCAAACAATTATAAATGTAAAGCCTACTCACAATGTGGTTCCAAGGGACCGAAGATACCAAACCCGGAGTGCCAAATTCAAGATGAGGAGGATTGAAGTAGAACAAAATGAATGAGCGCAGAATTTGGACCGGAGTAGCGACAAGATGGAGCTGGCGATAGTCCTAGAAATCGGGATAATGACAGGAACGGTTTAGCTCTAGTAGCACCAACAACTCCGGCGGCAACGACGATGGCTTGGTTCAGGTACATCCGAACGGCGACAAGAACAGCGCAGCAGCGGATGGTCCCTCCTCCTTGGCGTTTCTCTCTCTCTGGGAACTCCTCTCTCTTCAAAGCTCCAAATCTGCAACTACGACAACGACGGCGAGGCTGGCTTCGACGGCGGCGGCTAGGCGTTTCTTGGTGGCAGAGGCACGGCAGCCATGGCAGCAGCAGCAGAGTTCCAACGGCCATGGAACCTCCCTGCGACCCCTTTCTTTCTCCACGTGCGTTTTATTTCTCTCTCGGTGACAGATCTGGCGGCGCAAAACGGAGGCACAAATGGCGGCGATGGTGGCTGGGCTTGACAACGACGACCCTTCCTACGACAGCTCTGGGTAGAACAGCACGTCTTCCCTCTGTTTGCGAACCTCCATGGATGGCGACGATGAAGGCCTCGACAGTGACGATGGCAACGCGGGCTCCACGAGACGCTGACGCCTCCTTCTCCTCGCGCAGCTCTCTTTCTCTGTCATTTCTAGCCTTCCTCGTGACGACATGACGGTGGCGACGGTGGCAGTGACGCCCACCGGCGCCACTTCCCTTCCTTCCTCTTCTCTTCCCTTTTCGGTTCTCCCCCTCTTCTCTTTTCCTTTTCTATTCTTTTGTTCTGCTATTGGGTAAGGGGTAAGAGTGGCTAGGGTTTTGGTGATTGTGTGTGAGGGAGTGTGTTGTGTCAAAATTAGGTTTAGGATTTTGGTTTGGAAAAAAGAGAAGTAAGGGTATTTTAGGGATCTTACAAAAGGCTTCTACTTATTATAGTTATATATAGAAGTGGTCGTAATATCCTCACTATCAGAGTAGCGCAGTCAGAAGCGTGACATTCTGGTAATAAAGGTGTTACAGGGGTATGTTGCTAATTGTAGTGGCACAAGACAGTAACAGTAACATCCTTCTTATGGCCTTTGCAATTGTTGAGTCTGAGAATATGGAGTCCTAGTCATTCTTTCTTACCAACCTGAGATGACATGTGAAGGGCTTTTGATTATTTCTGATAGATCGCAAGTGATCAAGGCTGCACTTAGAGCCGATCAATGAGAGCGGGTGGCTGTCTCCTAGTGCATTCCATGCGTATTGCATGAGGCACATGGTGGCGAACTTTATGTCTCGTTTCAAATCTATCGAGAGAAAGTGATATCTAATGAATGCTGCTTATGGTCCAAGTAAGGCTAGGTACGAGTGGTACATGGGTGCTTTGAGGACACTGTCACGAGAGATGGAAGACTGGGCTGGTAGAGTCAACAAGAAAATATGGTTACAACATTGCGATAGTGGTCGACGATTTAGGCACATCACCACCAACTTGTCTGAGTGCATTAATGCAGTTCTGAAAGGTACACAATATTTACCAATTTTAGCCATCATCAGATGCACTTACGAGAGACTGCAGCAGTTGTTTGTCAGAAATGGTTGGGAGGCATAGGCCCAAATGGCGGCTAATAATCGGTTTTCATAGTAGCTACTGGCAGCTATTAAGAAGAATAGGGAGGGAATCCCGAAGATGCGTGCTACACACTGCAACAGGAGGGCCTTAGTCTTTGCGGTGGATGAGCTAGAGCCTTTTGAGGGTTGGAGCAAGGGTTATTCCGTGTGCGGTTGAGTGAGGGGACATGTGACTGTGGTCTTTTCCAGTCACTTCATTTCCCCTGTCATCATTCACTTGCTGCTTGTGCCGCCACAAATGTCGAGTGGGGGACATATGTGGATCTAGTGTACACACAAGAGGCCGTGTTCAAGTTGTACGAGGTTGAGTTCCCCCGATCCTGGACAAGAAGCTATGGCCGGAGTGTTACGGGACACATTTATGTCCTAATCCCGTCATGCGCAGGAAAGCAACTGGCCAACCAGTCTCCACGGAGTTTTCTAATGATATGGATGAGGTCAAGCACCAAGAGAAACGGTGTAGGCTCTGCAGGTAAACCAAACATACCCATAGAGGTTGTCCCAACCAACCAACAGAGGATAATTAGAAGTGTGTTTTTTGTTGGCTTATAATGTTTGTTCTAGTTGTGTCTTGTAGTCATATAGTTTAGTTATACCATTTGTGTTGTCGATTTTGTTTATTATAAATCGAATGCAATGTTTATTTCGTTCTTTATATTATACTTGAAATGAGGTACTGTACTAAGTAAACAACATCACACAATCTAAATAAAGTTCGGTACACAAACTACATAAAGTTCATGAAGCTAGTAAGTAACATACAAAAAACATCCTAAATAAACAAAATTCATTACTCAATTTAAATAAAGTACAAGTAACTGGTAAATAAAATATAAAATAAAAACTGAATAATATGAAAAGCATCTGAAATACATCATCGGTGCTGGTCGTGCGAGTAATGCAACCGATGCCTAATGCCACAACCTGGAGGTTGTGCCCGATGAGGTGGTCTGACAGGTCATGGAATCGGTGGAGCCCGTGTGTGCGATGGTACTGGTAGCAGTGGTACTGGCGGCGATGGTGGTGGAGGATGTGAGTACACCTGAGAAGGATCGTATGGGCCAAGAGCATATGGTTGTGTTTGGTACTGAAGCTCTACGGGTGGATACTATGGTGGTACAGGTCCAAGGGCGTGCAGTCATCAATCGCTCGTAATCGATTGATGGGGGTGTCACACATTGAGAACCTGGGGGGAGATTGGTATCATACGAGGTGCTGGACTCCGGTGACCAGGAAGGAACCCACACCGAGGTAGATGTAGGAGCTAATGAAAAATGAGACTCCTGGGCGATACTCCGCTCTTTGCCTGTGCAGAAATGCTTCGCAAGACAATGCATGGTCTGCTGGTCTGTCGTGTGAATCAAGAATACCTTGTCGAACTGGATCTCCTTTATCATGGATCTATCATGACCACTCGTCGATGCACCCAGATCCACCCAACCAAGTGGGGAAGTAAAAGGATCATTTCGAACCTGATGCGTCTGTGAGACTGTAGGTGGTGGTGGTAGCGGTGGTGAGTCCTCCCTTCGGCTGGTATGTCACCATGGTCCTCCTATCTCGCATACTTTGCCTCCTCCTCAAACTCGACATCTAGTCACTCTCTATGAGGCTTGACCCGCTCCCTCCGAGGATCCACCGTTGCTCCACGGTCCCTCGCACCATTCTCCCTCCTAGTTGGCCTCCGAGTGTCTGCTCGAACCTCTCTGGCACGTCTACGACGATTAAGAACATCCTGGGGAAGGTCAAGCATGTCCTTGGGCTAACTGGCGGTAGACTGAACGTCATCCGGTAGTGTCGAAAGCTTGGGATCATCAAGTACGTCCTCACCAGAGAGATGTCTAACGTGGCAATCATGCTGATACCAGGCCCGGTACTCCTACATAGGCTGATAATCTGTGAAGCGCTGAATAGAGATCTTGTGACCCTCTCGCAATGTGCCTAGTCACATTCAAGTGGTTGATACCTCCGTTTTGTGTGTCCGTGCGTGCCATAAAATCCGAATATCTTATAAATATCAAGAAAAACGTTCGAGAAAGGGAGAAATGAAGGTAATGGATAAAGAAAGTGACAAAAAGGGCGTTGTGAACGAGTTACTTATATAGGCGCGTTTAAGTTTTATCTCGTTTACAGTATAACCGAAATAAGGTTGTGCATATTTCGTTTATATTGACACGTTTGTTGTTGCATGTATCACGTTTGCAAACATGTAAAAGACATATGCACAACCTTATTTTGTTTATACTGTAAACGAGATAAGGCAATATAAATCGATAAAAACACTACAAATTATTTATTTTATAATTAAAATATTTAATTTATTTATTTAAAAAATTCATTTATTTAGTGACTAATTTTTGTATACCAATAATATTTTTAAATGATTAATAAATACTTAAAGGTCAAGAAGAATGTTTTAAGAGTAGAGACTAACGAGAGGGAAAAAACTTATTTTAATTTATATTAATAAACATACTAAAGGAATGTAAATTATGGTAAATGAAGAAAAGTCAAGAAAAGCATTAAAGATGAAAATATTAAACTAAAAGTGAAAAATCATTAAATTTGTTGGGATGAAAAGTTTGGCTACTAATTTTATAAGAAAGAATAAGTAGTTTAAAAAAATCAAAATGTGTATTTGAAAGGAGTAGGAATTACAATTAGTAAGTTTGATATTTTTTTTTCTTAAATATCTCTTAATTCAGTAGGTTAAAAATTAATTTATCATAAATTAAAATTTTATTTAAAATTTTTTATTAATTAATATATTATTACATATACAAAATAATATTTAAACCTTTAGCACTTAGTTAAATAAGCGAATGAGTAAACTATTCCACAAATTTGATAATTATACTTTTGCGCAAAAGTATAAAACAATTTTCAGCACAGAAGGATCTAACAAAGTTGTAAACGTCATTAAGGCCTCAGCCCTCAAGGGAGGGGGAAAATAAAATAAAAAAGAAAAGGACTTTTGTCCCAATTCCCAAATAAATATTCTTACCTAAACATGCAACAAGTACCTAAACCTTTTAATCCCCCAGATTTTCATGAAGTTAATTAAGGAAAAGAAATTCTAGGAAATAAATTTAAAATAAAACAAATAAGCGGATAAATTTAAAGCTCAAGGATGATAGAGAGCAGAAAAACCCGATAACTTGATAAGGAGGAAGTTAAAGATATAAAATATAGAATATAAAATATGATCCTCCAATCATAGATACCAATATAGATTGCACAAAATTAAAAGAAATTATATCCAACATAGTCGCAAAAATATCAAATAAAAAACTTCTATTCATATTTGATTAAAAAAATTCTTTGCTAATATACATACCCATTAGTCAGAACAATTTCAACGTCACGCAGTTTTATATTACATGGTTTACAATACATTTATATTATTAGTAATGTTATTATTATTATATAATTAGTTGAAGATTAAAACTGTTACTTGTGCAACATTCCATTCCTTGGCTTATTTAAAGGTTCCGTGCACTCATTCTTTCATTTCATTGCAACTTCAACAAGAGTTGAAAATCAAATATCCTTTAAGTTTTGTGATTGTTAAGGATGTCTATGGAGTTTGTTTGTGTGTCTGAAGCTCCACCCAGGAAGATGTTTGTGGAGGAACTGAAGTCTGTGTCTATGAAGATGCATACAAGGGAGCATGCAACCTAAGCAACCTGAGGAGCGATCAGTTTCCAAATGGGACCCTACCATTGATGGATACCTCAAGTTTCTTGTGGAGATCATCCAACATGCTTTTTACCCTTCATGTTAGTTACAATCGTTATGATTCAAATTAAAAAATCATTCTTATAGTTTCCTTAGCAGGACCGATTATGATTATTACATGATTGAATCTCTTGATGTCCTTGTGCAGATGATGAATTCAGGAACATAGGGTTGGAAAGGTGTGCAAATTTGGCAAAAGATTTGAAGTGGTTCAAGGAAGAAGGTCATGCCATCCCAGAACCTTCTTCACCAGGTCTTAACTATGCCAAGTATCTCAAGGACGAGCAAGCCTTTATCTGCCACTTTTACAACATCTACTTCGCACATTCAGCCGGTGGAAGAATGATTGGGAAAAAGGTAACAGATCAGATACATGTAAAACTCCATTTATGTCAAAGTTGCAGATATCTCTGCATAGTTCTGTTATATTCTTGGTAATTAATCAATAGTACTGATGTAATGTTGTTTCACTTAGCCTTTGAAATTCAACCCAACCATGCTAGGTATACACAAAAAATAGCCACTAAATCAGTCACTCGTAGTCATATGAAATACAAAATGAGTGAAACTATACATGTAATTATACACAGATATACTGATTGATTTGGTGGATGATTTTTGATGTATATATAACATTTTTTATTTCATCTGTTGACAAAGGTTCAAATGATGTCACTTCCAGTTAATGACCAAACTGAAAGAAAAATGCTATTTATACACCAAATATTTTTTATATTCGTATAAAAATATGATTGTTACTAATTCATTTTGTATTTAAATTATTTTTTAATTAACAAACCAAAGAGAATATATGTTTGATTGTTAAGAAAATATTAGTGTCAAAACAGTGTATATTATAAAGGATGTAGACGTAGCAGACTAAAACTAAAATAAGAAAGAATAGACTAAACAAAATTCTGCATGTGTGTGGTATCCCACCACTGCAGAGTTGATCATTTTCATAACAGCAGCATATAAAGCTTTAGCGGATGTAATATTTTGTTACGTACCAGGAGAGAGAATGCTGAGTCAGCAGCAAAGGCAGCCAAAAAAAGAAAAGACTTGAAAAGGCCTAAGTTAGGAGATAAGAGGACTTTCGAAATTCCTCTGTTATCATTTTTCTATTTTATTGTAATTTCTGTATTTCCATTCAATGAATTCCAGCTGGAAGTATTTTGCCTAAAGAATAACTTGTTCAGTTTATTTTTGTTTTATCGAGTGGTGTGGAAACATTCTGTTGGTACCAGTTTTAACATAGTGCAAAGTGAGTCAACATCGGAAGTTGAAGGGAAGATGAGGAGTGGCGTGGAGGACGACTTGGATGCTGACTCCCGCAGCTTGTTGTAGAAGGAAACGGCCGTTTGCTCTCTCACCATAATAATAACAACCTACAATCTCATCACATTATAATTAAAGAACGAAAGGAATATAATTTAAAATAAAGGCAGATGTACCAAGTACCAACACAATATATAGAACTGTATTATAGACATATTTTTGTAAACAGTACTATTTACAGTTAGCTTTTTGTTATCAACCATCAATGATTTTAAAATATTTATCTAACCACAAAAAAAAAAGTTGTTACATTGGTATTTATTTTAATGGGAATTCAGAAATACAATAGAACAGTAAAAGATAATAGAGGAATTTCGAAAATCCTCTTCTCTCCTAGCCTAGCCCTTTTCAAATTTTTTTTTTTTGGTTGTCTTTGCTGCTGACTCAGCATTCTCTCTCTCCAGGTAAGTAACAATACCTTCCCCTTGAAGCATCACCTTGTCCTCAAGGTGGTCGGAAGGAAAGGCTTCTTGAATTGCAGCAGTATGATGACACTTGCAGCTCTTTCCGTTCACCTGCATGGGCCTCTTGGTTCATCCCTATGTCTCCTTCTGCCTCCTCTTCTGCATCTTCTCCTAGGAGTATGATTTGATAGTGCTTCATGGAGCACCTATGATCAGGTCCCCACTTCTCTCCACATCTGAAGCACAACTTTTTCCTCTGTCTCTCTGCCCACTCTCCGTTCGAGAGCCGCCGTGTGCCGCTGTTACAAGTCATCTGCGAATGAGAAGCGTTGCTGCCTCCGTTTGAACTGGTGGTAAGGCCTGTACGAGTAGGGGTGCCTCTATTTGTGTTGGATCCAATCTCGCCCCTCGATTCGCTGCCATCGTGGGTGTTGTACTTCGCTGAACTAGAATTTTTGAAAAATCCAAATCTAGCTCCCACCGAACCAGATCCACCTGATCCGCTCCCTTTCGGCAACCCCTCCACCCTCTTGCCGTTAGGGTCAACTCCAGTCTCCTTCCATGCTTGATTTCTCCATTCGATAGCCATGGCTCGATCCATTAAAGCTGGTAAATTATCAAACTGAGCCACCTCCAATTCTGCCTGAATTTTCTTTTTGAGTCCATTGACAAAGATGCACATGAGAGCCTCTATTCCCAGGTTTCTCTGCGTTCGTGCTGCAGCCTCAAACTCTCGCCTATACTGAGCGATGTCCTCCACCTGTTTCACCTCTAGTAACGGAGCCATGGGGTTGAGAGCAGCTCCAGGTTGAAAACGTTTCAATAAATCCTCCTTGAATCGTCTCCATGTCTGAAATGGTGTGTATTCTTCCCACCATTCGAACCAGGTGAGGGCCTCCCCTTCCAAAGCCATTGTTGCAAAATCCAGCCTCTGTGTCGGAACTACTCCGATTACCCTGAAGTAGCGTTCCATTCTAACCAACCAGCCATTCGGATCCTCCCCCGAGAATACCGGTAAGTCAATCTTTCGAATTGGTTCGAATCTCCTCTGCCCTTCGTCTCCTGCACCGTTCCCTTCTACCCTCTCGTCATCTTGCTCGTTCCTTCCACCGTCATTTCCTCCCCCGGTGTCGTTTGCACCAGTGCCTCCACCTTGGTGCTGTTGAGGTAGCAACTCCCTCATTTGTCTCAACATATTTGCTGAGAATGCCTCCAAGGATCGTTGTTGAGCTTCCTGTAACTCCTCAATCCGTTTCTCCACCGCCTCCAACCTTGACTCCATGGCAGCTCGCGTGGACATCATGCACACCCAGTGCTCTGATACCAGTTGTTACACTGGTATTTATTTTAATGAGAATTAAGAAATACAATAGAACAGTAAAAGATAATAGAATTTCGAGAGTCCTCTTCTCTCCTAGCCTAACCCTTTCCAAATCTTTTCCTTTTTTGGCTACCTTTGCTGCTGACTCAGCATTCTCTCTCTCTCCAGGTACGTAACATATTTCTATACATTTTAAATTTATCTCAAACTATAAACATCTGGCAGAAAAACTGAAAAAATATATGATAGTTTACCTGTTCTGTACTCAAGATTTTCTTGCATCTTAATCTTCACTAATGCAGGTAGCTGAAAAGTTGCTTAACAAGAAAGAGTTAGAGTTTTATAAATGGGATGTCAACCTTTCCCAGTTGTTACAGAACGTGAGGGACAAGCTGAACGAAGTTACTGAAGTAAGTTTCTTTAACTCTCGTAATCCTTTTACTACATTGCCGTGCAGTTTTTCTGATAGATTCCTTTGTGATTTTCTCAGGGATGGACTGAAGAAGAAACGGAGAAAACATTCAAGATGTCAGGCGAGGTTCTCCGTTTGATACTGTCACGATCATAGGCGCTGCTGCCATGATACCTCTGTAAATAATGTGTTCATTTATAAACTTTAGGGAAAGTCTAGGGGGCAGCAATTCTATTGAATTTTGGCAAGCATGTAACTAGCAGAGAAAGGTGAACTATTGGATGAAATTTCGCACTAATCTCATACCATCAAATCATCATTGATGGTTAGTCGATGGCTAACAATCACAAAAGTTGCTGCCCCCTAGCATTGCTCTAAACTTTATGCACTCTCGGAATAACAATGAAGGACACATCAGTGCACGCGGCTTCCATCTGGTGCGATTTGCAGAAAGTAAATACATGCAATGACTATCTTAAGGATTTAAATTCATATTATTGGCTGAGATCCATCTTCACCTCTAATAATATACCAATGAAATCAAAAAGCAACATGTAACTCAGATATTGGAGTTGTACTGTCATTATAATTATATAATTAAATATTTTCTGTCTGGTGCATTACTTTGAGAATGAGAACATTTTATGAAATGTATCTAACAACAATATCCTTTATATTATGATGATTGTGAAGTATATGCTATTAAATTTTCAATTCAAGCAGAGATAGGTTTGCTAACTATGCACATGAGGTTCTTTTTTATGATTAACTGAGTATCCCTTTGGTTGGAACCAACCAAACTGAAACTTGCTTAAAAATTCATTTAAAAGAAAAATAAACTTCTTCAAACTATTAGTCTACATTGAAAAGTGATTATCAAATATCAATTGAACATCTTCCAAATTGCATATACTAATTATACAGAACCTGAAGATTATTTAATCGACCAAGGAACAATCATGAACTCAAACAAAATCTTATTGTCACAGCTGCAGAGTACTATAACATTGATCACACATACAACAAAAAAGAAAATGAACAAACGGATTCCAACTTGCTTTTCTCTTCCTTTAGCCATAGGGAATCTTCAAAAATTCAATGTAGGCAATCTTCTAATCATCAAATGTGCTCATGAATCCACCAATGAAGCCAGCCCCATTACAATTTCCACACAAAATGTCCTTTTTACCCCTGCAAGAAACATGTATGTTTGATAGGATTCCATTGTAGCTAATCACAAACAAAGAAGAGATTTGCCATTATGTTTAATAGACTTGAACAAAGTATTATATTCTGAGTGCTTTTCGTACCCAAATTTTCAACAATGTTATGAAGAGGGGAAGGGAGAAGTATATTAGTCATGTCGGACAGGCAATCCATACCAACACAATTAGGTAACATTTGGAAGAGAGACTGAGACTAAGGTAGCGTTTGTTTTGAGGTATTGGGACGGAGACTGGAAGACTAAGACTCAGTATCATGTTTGTTGGCCCAAAAACTGGTACTAAAATTTCAGTCTCTGTCTCCAAAATTTCAGTGGGGACACAGGAGACTAAAATTTTTGGGGACGGAAACTGAAACTTTAATAACATTTTATATCTAAAATACCTCTATTTCAATTAATTAATTCAAACTTTACCTTTTGTGCAAATTAAATTAGAGCTTTATTCTTATTTCAGTTTCTGTCTCCCACTTTACACCAAACACAATACTGAAACTTATTTCAGTCTCTTTCTCAGTCTCCGACTCTTATTGCAGTATTGCTGAAATCGCATGATGCAAGCAAGATGTGGCAGCGACAATGATGTTTATACATACACTCAATATTTCTATTGGAAATTGATACATACAAGTACATAATGGCATAGCAAAAAAACAAATACCACAGAAAAAATAGCTCAGAACACATGCTCATACTGGAACATTTTGATCTAATTACCTGCATAGCCAACATAATCCACCAGCTTTATATTGTCCATTGAAGTGGTCTACCGAGTTAACTCCAGTGCCTTTGCATTGAGTGCATAAGATTGCACCTGATAGTAGAACAAAAGCATAATAAACCAGTGCAAAAGATTTATACATGAATGAAGATATATTTCTAATGGAACGCTGTCAAGAACAAACTTAAACATCTGCCAGCTCATCCTATCAAGAAATTAGAACTATCTGTTCTAATTGTGAGAAACCATGATTTATCATCAAGAATGATAAATATTCTGCACTAATACAAAAAGGAGAGGACTATCATTGGCAATGGATTACCAATACTATGTGAAGGTATGTCCAGGCTAATTAATTGCTTTGTCACATGGAGAATGAAATGATAAAGGCTGAGCCACTACCACATTTCCAAATGTACAAGATCCCTAATAGAACTAGCATACCATTGTCATTATTTGGTGCAGATTTCCATCACTATTGCCAAACACTTGTCGAGGAAAAGGGATGATAAATGGAACTAGCAATTGCTATATGAAACCAGATAAAGGTACTCATTAAGAAAACTATAAAAAAGTGGAAAACCAACATAGAAAGGCAATTAATCCAACATTTCCACTTACCATTTCCGTCACAGTCAGGACAAACAATGGTCTTTGTTTTTGTGGTGGTTTGACTGTTGTCTTCCGCAGCCTGTATTCAATCAAGCTCAGAAAGGAATTCAAGGTGCTTGCATTGCAATACACAATAAATAGAAAACTAGCGACGTTTGATACATGCTCTACCACATCAAATTTTTCAAGAAAAACTAAATATATACTCATGTCCTGAAGAATCAATTTATGAAATTCAAATGACCAAAATCGCTGAATAAGTTTTCTTTCTCCCAGCCAGTTAAATTTAATTATCACAAGATTGAATACTGATAAGCTCAGCTCCAATGGTCTCTCTCTGCTGCGAACAAATTATCATTTATGATATAAAACAAATGAAAAGACAAAGCATCATACTTTATAAATGGGATACTGAATTCAATCTCACCTTAACCTCCAAAGACTGAAATTTTCGAGCTTTAGCATTCTGGCATGCTTCTGTTATCGGAAAAGCTTTTCGACCGAATTTCCAGTAACTACTCCTATTTCAAGTAAAACGAAGTCGCATTCAATTACATAAACACAGAGAAAGTTAAAGGTACCTGGTCGGTTCGAGGACTTTAAGGAACAAATAGGAGCAAAACAAAGAGAGTGCGCCATTCAAAATCTCAAGGTCGAAGAAGGAGAGTGAGTTCTTCTCAGTTCTCAACTTCTTGGTGGCAACGAAAGAACAGAGTTGAAAGGCCCTCAAATTCGTGGGGTAAGGTAAAAGTTTATTCCTTTATTCCTTCAATGCCCTTGGGCATGTTCCAATTACCTGATTTACCTCCAAAGACGACAACTTTGATGACACAAAATGGTTGGCATAACGGTAATCACACTTCACCCCCACTTCGGTTTTGAGAAACACAAACAAATGGCGAGCACTCTGTTGTCCCTACACAGCTTTTTTCCGATCCATAGTAAGCATAATCCCTGGTTTGTTTTTCAAGATTTCATTTCCCTTTTCAGTTAAATGCAACCATGGAAACCGTTTAGTTGTTAACTCACTGGTTACTGCTTCACCCTTCTATGGCTCTTATGTTAATTTTCTTGCATGTAATTGAGATAACATGAACTATTGAATTCTAGCTGTGGTCTGTGGTGAATTTTCTTTCGTTGACAGCTTGGAAGGAGGGTGAAGAGTAGAACCAGATTATAGGATTCCAATTGTGCTACTTGGTAGATACTTGTTACTTCTTCTCATTCTTTATTTGTATGTGTTTTAAGCACATAATTTTATGGTGGATGGCATAACGAGTTGAATGTGCATATGTTCTTGGAAGCAAGGTGGATTAAAATCTAGAGGAATGAAATGGAAGCATATCTTGCAAACTACTTTTACCATTACTTAAATGAGACAATTCAATTTCTCCCTAGATTACTGTTTGACTCAAAATTGTACTATCAGGAGTTGCTGGTGGGTTTGCCTATACAGAGAATTTGGTACCTGCAGTTCCTGTGGCCTTCTTGGATTGCTTCTCTTGGTTCAGGTAACTATTATTTATCAGTAAATGGTGGTGTAATAAAGAGGGTCTCACAAACTTGCATAACGATATAAGTACTTTGTTTCAAAGAAGCTGTATCATTTTCTTAGCTGCTTTTTTACCACTCTGATTACTACAATATGTATCATCTTTTCCATTCCATTTTTGGCAGCTGACTTTTTCTTTTATTATTTGTCTTTCCCTCAGGCCACTAGAGTGAGATTCGTCTTTGGTGATGAGGCTCTGGTTTGTTGCCTTCTCGCCTCTCGCTTCTGTCAAAATCAAATAGCCATTCATTTTTAGTCAATATAATCATAATGTATAACTTAATCTGCATATTATTTCTGTGATCTTGTCTTCATCTAAATGTATTGTTGATGCTTTTTGATTTTGTAGTTTTAATTATGTATATATGAGTGAGAGAAAATTTATGGTTTAGGAAGTAAGGATAGGTGACCAGCTTGAGGAATCAGGAGAAAATGCATTTGTGGGAGGAAAAAACCGCTGGAAGTAAGAATCAAATTTATTGTATATACCAATTGGAGTTTCAGAGCAGTAGCATGAATGAAAACCCTGCTTTTATTTGCTGTTCAGGTACTCAACATTTATTAATTGGGAATTCTGGTGGCCTAACTTCCCTATTTTAGTCTACTTCAAGGAGACACAAACAAAGCCTGAGGGACAAATTCATTTCTTCCCAATAATCTTTGTAAGTATAATAAATATAGGAAATCATTTCCAGCTACTTAAATTTTATATTTATTTTCAGATTCAACATTTTCTTCATGTTTACTGTTTCTTGATGATTTATTGTGTATGACAAGCAGAATGGGAAGCAGCTTTATGATGTTATGGTCGAAAGAGCAGGACCTTCAAAAAGTAGTGGTCCAAAAGAATCCTAAAGAGCTAGCTGTGTGATTAGATCCTCAGGTATCAATCCCATATTCTGTATTTATTACCACAAAGCTGTAGTTACCAAATTGGTTTGCCACAACCCACAAGTTACATGGCACTTGTGAAAATGTAAAACATGTTATTTATCAACAGAATTTTTGTATATGTAGCATCTATGCCTGCACAAAATGGTATTTGATCATGACACCATAGAACAAAAGGGTTCTAAAATTTCCTAAGAGTAAATGTTTTTAAAATTAGGATGCCTCGGAAACCATAGAAATCTTATGGTGAGTATGGTCCTTGTAAAAAGGCTTCTGAAGATAAGAATATTGGTGTTTGTATTGCAGATATTAAGAGTTCCTGTTACTCCTGCACATTGCTCTCTGTTGATTCAAATTGCACACAAATTGAAGCTAAAGAATTCATTCAATGTTGACCAAGAAGATAAAATTCGTCCAATAATATTCTGGAGTCATGTTGGAACATATGTGGATACTTTCGGTTTCCATTGATATTGATCAATTGTATTTGGCTATTTGCCATCATAGAAGGTGTATCGAATAACGTACACAATACCTATGTATATAGATTCTGTTCTGTTGGCTGCTACAGATGATAGGTTCACTCTATAATTTATACGTCCATATTGTTTTATGACACCAAAAATGATATCATGAATTTTAATTTTTAAATCCTTTTCATAGACTGTATGAACCTGTTATAAATATATTAATGTACACAAGAATCACGAGAATTTCATGTCTAGAACATATTCCCTCCCAATTTCTACAGAGAGATATACTTTCGTGTGATATCAAGTAACTACCGAGTTTGCTGTTGGCGGCGTAGTTTTGCCTCCCATCTTAACTTCTTTCCATCAGCATCTCTAATCAAATTCACCATTCAAGAAGTAGCTTTTCCAGAAAAAGAGCAATGACTTGGTTTTCCATCAAGGTGCTGCTGCAAATCTGAAAACTAAAAATTACACAATCAATCATCTTACATCCTTCTTGGTGCAGTGTGCATCCGTGCCATGCTTGGTGCAATCATTATAACCCACACTACTTAGGAAGTCTCGGATCTCTTTGAAAGTGCTATTGCTGGCCTCTAACAAACGCTCGTCTTCCTCATATATGAGATATGGTGCTTGGCTTCCCTTTCTTGAGAGCAACTTTGTTGCTCCTTTGAGGACATGATATTCCCAGCCTTGGACATCTATTTTAAGCAGAAGCACTCGCTCCGATTCCGGAATCACTTCATCAAGAGGAACAGTCCTTACTTGAATTGCAACCTCTTCATTAGACTTGAATGCCAACTTTGCACCTGTGGCAGAGATAGCACTGTTGTCCAGCCTACCAACCAACTGATGAATCAAGTAAAAGAAAATTTGATCTCATCAGAACTCGCAATCTATTTCAACATAAACTAATGACTATAACTGAAATATCACTCATTGCTTCCTATGACTAAACTAGAAGCAACCCTGAGACATCACCATTAATTATGATTACATAAGACATAGGATTAACATGTAAAACTTCACAGTTGCATTTTCAATTTCCATTAGTAATTAGTGTAGTTACTAAGCTCAAACTAACTCCTGATATACATTAACCACTCTAATTACTTTACACTTTTAGAGAGAGAATGCGACACAATTGAGCTCTTAAATTATCCTCATTAGCTGCAATTTCCTACTCTACTCTCCAAAATTCACCCTACACCTAAAGGATTATTTTCTGAGCTATTATATTAGTATCAGCCTTCAACAATTATAGCTCAAGTAAACAACTAAACAAATAAATCAACGCCAAATACAGGAACCAAAATTGAATTCAAGCAACAAAATTACATTTAAAAATAAAATAGCACCTTGTGAACCGTAACGTTACCAAGCCGATCAGAAGCGGCAGCCTCAAACAACGTAACCAAATTGGTCACCCTGTTGAAGAAAATCCCTTCACAGATCTTCTGCAAGTTCTCAAAGATGGGCTCGAAGGCCAAGACCGGGAAGCCCATAGCCGAAGCGGCGAAGGTGGCCATGCCGACATTGGCACCCACGTCGACGAAAAAGCCGTCTCTCCCTTCGGTCTTGGCCTTCTCCAGAATGTCCTGAACCGTCACGGATATGTCGGGCTTCCGAAAGGGCTTACCTTTGAGGATCCTGACGATGTTCTTGTGGGGCTTATCGGGAAGGGTTCCAAAATCGGAGAGTGAGAAGAGGAATGGGTAGCGAACCCCTTCGACGGTGCTAGCGATAACAGGGTGGGCCTGTGGGGAATTGAAGCAGTCAAAGGGGGAGATTGCATGGAACGAGAGGCGATTGTTGAGGGCGAAGTAGTTAGGGTTAGGGTTAGGGCTGGAGGGGCGAGAAGAGGAGAGGAAGATGAAGATGAGGATGAGTGTGGAGGAGAAGAGTAAAAAGAGGAACTTTGGGGAGAGTAGCCTCGTGGGTTTGTCTCTTTTCCAGGCATTTGGCATTGGAAACGAGAATGGATATAATTCAGGTTCGTGAAAGATGGGATCTTTTAGATTTCAATCTGCGAACGGGAGAATGTGATAGTTTCAACCTGATCAATGATGACTCAGTGAGTAGTGAAGAAGAACAAGAGTGTCAGCAAAATACAGGATCCAAATCTTTTTTTTTTTGGTGGGTATTAAGTAAGTAAATGACAATTAGGCTGCGTTTATTTCAGGAGATAGAGATAGGGATACGGGAACATAAAATTGTGTTTGTGTTTAACAGATGAAATATAGATAGATATATTATATCTAAATATATTTAACTTAATTTAGATAATTAGTATATTGATGCACATATATTTGTGGTTTGAAATAAGGATTTACACTTTTACCAATGCTAAAATGGGGTAGGTAGACATAAATAAGTGAACAAAGGACTTCCGGCGAAACGGCATACCTATAAGGACTTCTCATAAATTACAATTTAAACAAGACATAAACTAAATCCACAATCTTTTTTTTTTTTGTTTCCCACGATATCCCCCAACCTGACACTTGTTTAAGCGGACTAGTGAGCTAACCACTAGACCAACCCAATTTGGTTTATTTTTTGGTATTGTATTTGGCTAAATATCTCTATTTCTCTTAGCCCAATTTGAATGAAATTTAGTAATGCTTTGAAGAGAGTCCACGATTGAATTTTCAGATTGTTTGGATTGGGCCCAACATGTTATGTGATTCATTTTTTGGGTTAAAAAGGAAACTGGCAAAAGAAATCTTCACACCAATAACAAAAAAAAAAGTTTTTAATGTTAGGTACTACATACTAAAATGGCAGATGCACGCTTGTTTCTACACCCACTAGGTGAGATACCAATAATTATCTGAAAATCTTAACTACTATTACTCTTAATTAGACAGATGCTTTAAGATCACATCATCAAAATTGCTTATAGGCCACATAAAAAGAACGGGATAGCCCTTTTTTTATGGGATGAAAAAAATAACATCCTAACATTTAATCCCTCAAAAGTTTTCTGAAAACCATTCTTATGTTTTCATATCAACAACATTGACTCCTGCATCCTTCCATATAAATATAAACATGAAATACATACAGATGTTTGTGAGGCAGATGCTGATGCTGATTGTGATGCTGAAACAGCCAAAGTATTCTTCAAGCTGAGACTAGGAGTAGCCTACCAGAAAACAAAACAAATCAGGAGTTCCAAAAGGAATTGTTCTTACAAGTTAAAGAGAATGTTATAGGAACCTAGGGTCAAAATAACCAATAAAAACAGGATAACTCAGTGCATTAGACTCCCACAATTAAGAGGTTCATGGAGGGTATCTTGTAAAGAGTTAACCACTTCTGAAATTAAAATCCGCATCACCCATCAATTAAATGTTAGACTTCTATAATACATTACCATCATAAACTGCATAGCCCAGCAAGGAATCCAGCAAAATTTGCCAACGTGAAAAATTAATCAATGACCCAATGTGGTAAATTGAATCTACATATGCTTCAATATGTATTACTAAATGATCCCTTGTATACTTGCAACAAAACAATCGTGAGCAAACAAATACCTTAGATAGGCCAGGGGGGATTGTAACAAGATCTTCAAGAGTCTCCACCTTATCTAAAGGCAATGAGCTGTATAGTTCATCAACATCGCTGAATTCATCAAAGTCCTCCTGCAGAAAAATGAAAAATAGAACAAACAGAAAAGTTGCAATAAGTCGTTCACTATTGCAAATTGTCAAGCACTATGGTATGATATGTTCAGGTGGTTAAGTTTGAAGGGAAACAAAAGGTTAGGTTTTCATTGATACAGCAACAAACACAACAAACAACTACTAGAAATGATAACCATCTGTGTGTGTATGTATGTATATGAGTGTCTTTCCTCAAACAAGTTCAAAATTAAACACCAGGAAGTAAAACACAGCACAAAAAGAAAAGATATTTGATTACCCTTTAAGGTCAAGAGTCAAGACAGAGAAGCATACTCAATAATTCAGCAGAGGAAAAAGTAAGTTACCTAATAATGAAGAAGATATGAACCTTGAGTGCAGAATTCTACAAAATTGAGTTAAATATAGTTGGATATCACAAACTGCAACATACTACACAAACTGCAACATAATCACTCATATTTCAACAACTCATGACAAAATTGAGTAGCAAAACATATCAACTTCAGAAGAAAAAACACACAATTTGAATAACACCTTTACACTACTTGAGTTGCTTCCTTTTGCTTGAGAAATAAAGAGAACTAAATAGAAGTAAGCAAAACAAAGCAAACATAGTTCAATTATTGCCTCATAAACTAGTTCCCAAACTGCAAAACAAAATGGTTCTAAGTGCCTAAGAAGCAAGTCCAAAATCAAAGAAACAGCTCAACCAGTGTCCAATACACACATCAAAATAACAAAAAAGTGGTGAATTTTTTCTCAAAGAAAAAATCTTCTTTTACATATAAACCACGACCATCCATAATCAATTTTGTTCTTACTCTTACCAAGTTTTCATTTTCCAGAACCACAGTCCACGTATTAATAGAAGCAATAGCAAAAGGAAAAAAGAGTAAGTCACATAAAAAAATTTTGGATGACTAGACTAATACTTTTTCTTTGTTTTTACTTTACATTTGAATTAATATTAGCCAATTATCTTCTATTTTACACTAAAACTATTACTCCTAACATTTTTTGAAATGATTAATCAATTTGAGCCATTGAACATGCAGGCAACTTGGTTGTAATTGTAGTTCTACTACTATAGATAATTATTATATGCTAAATAAAGTAACTATTTAACTAGGCAAAAGAGGCGGATAAACTAATAGTTTGAATAATGAGATGCCAGCCTTACAAGGCACACAAACATCAATCAATAATAATGAATAAAAGTTCAGTGAGCTCTCTGTCTGTATTAGCACACAAATAATTCAAATCACTTCCACACTAAAAACACCCTCTTTCCTTATCCATTATAGGTCTGTATTATAACTTAGGAGAACTTTTTTCCTTTTTTTAAGGGAATATGAAGATGGGTTAGCCAATAATTTTGATATTTGTGAAAAGGAAATACGGGCATACACTGAACTTTCAAACACAGTATCGAAATGAAGCTAAATTTCATGTGTTGCATGAGCGTGATCCACACAAGTTGCTTGCTTGCCCTGTAACTGAAGGCAAGGCCGCAACCGGTAAGCAAGAGTCTAATCCCAGTCAACAACACATCGATGGCAAGGTTTTTCTTCTATTCCAAGGTTTTTCTGAGATCTGAGATCTGAGATCAGAGATCAAAGAAACACCTTAATAGAAGTAAGCAATAGAAGATCTGAGTTCAGAGAGAGAGAGAGAGAAACACCTTAATAGAAGTAAGCGAAAGAAGACCTGAGATCGTCGTCAATCACCCCCGCACCAACGTCAATCCAATGCTTTAACGGAAGAGCCAAAAATCCCTAACAGAGCTGCAGAGAAACAAAAACCCCAAAAATCAGCACCAAAAGCAATTTTGAAATCCTAACCCAAACAAAAACAAAGAAATCGGTGCCTTCTGGAATCGAAATGCTGAGGTCAGTAGCCACCAGAGCCTTGCCTCTCGCCGGAATCTTCGTCTCCACAGCACAAAAGAAAAAACAAAATAAAACAGCATCAGTTTCGATTTCGGCTTCTCTATGTACGAAAACAGCATTTCGGTTTCGGTTTCAGTTTAACTTGAGAAGGAGAGGTACCTGGAGAGATCGTAACCGGCGAAGAGAGGAGAAGCCCTAGAAGGAAGAAGGCGTTGTCGGAGAGCTTCTTTACACTTGAGGAAATGAGAGTGTTGTATGTTCAGAGAGGATAGAAGGAAGAACGGCGTTGAATGAACCAGGGATTGCAATTTTTCTCTTTTTATATGTGTTTGAAAACGGCGGTTAAAAACCGCCATAATCACCAGAACCGCCAAAATATATAAAGCCATCTACGGCAGCAGAAAAAATTGCCATAATAACTCGATAATATGGCGGTTCTTTAAAACCGCCTTAATCTCCATGCCATTTTAACCTTTTTTTTGTAGTGATTGATCTTATTGTTTTCGATCTTCCTATTTTCGTTTTCTTGAATTATTCTTTATTTTTTTATCACTTGATAATTTAAAAAAAAATAAAGAAAAAAAAAAAGATAGCCAAAAACAAAGGTTAGAAATCTAAAACAACAATATCATTTCTCAGCATTATTATTATTAATATGAATTTTATTATTTCTTTTCTAATATTCTTTAATACAAACTTCGTTTCTTTTTCTTAATTATTATTAATACTTTTATTCTTTTTTTCTCTAATTATAAATTTTTTTATAATAATTTTTTGATAGGATATTTTTTTGGTCTAATAAATTTTTTTCTCTATTTTTTGTCAAAAATAATTTATATTAGAAAAAGAAAGATACAAATTAAATTTTAAAATTCAAATTTAAATAAGATGTGCAAATGATAACTATTATTCATTTGGTCGATTTAAATACTTTATATTATCATCGTTGAAAATTTTAAATACTATTATAAAATTCTAGAAATTTTTATTTTATTGTTCTTAAATTATATATTATACCGTATATTTGAAGAGTTTCATCTTTTTTTAAAATAAGTGTGACATTATATATTTTTTTAGATACAATAAATGAATAATAAAGTTAAAGTGAGTTACAAAATTGATTATATAATAAGATACAAATTTTTAGAATTTCTAGCACAATTAACAAATTTTTAGTTTCAAAATAAATGTTTACTCTATTTTTTATCTTTTATTTGATTTTTTTATAATTTTTTATTGTTTTAATTAATTATAATTGTAATAATTTATCATAAATTTGTATTTTGTAGAAAAAATTTATCAATCATAAATTATAGAAGATTTAACCAAAAAATTTTAAAAATATTAATTAATCACAAAATAAAAAATTATGAATTGTATTTTAATTATGTTGTAAAATACAAATTGGGAATATCTAAAATTATTTTTTTACCATTAATGTTAACTTCAATCATAATAAGGTAAAAAGTAAAAATTGTATATAATAATTTAATTTTATTATTTATACTACCAAAATTATTCTTTAATGTATTATATCCTATTTATTTTTATTCATTGATGATCTTTAATTATCTATTTTCAATAAAAATTTGAATTGATTAAATTAATTTTTTTCAATTAGTAATATAATTATTGTGACATTTACTTTATTTAGTAATATTTTTTTAATTTATTTAATCTGATTAATCATCTCTTTCTTATTTTATGCTAATTTAACTAATTAAAGTTAATAAATTTTAGTTATTTTAATTCTTGCAACTTTTTATTATAATAATGTATTTTTATTAATGTATTAATATAATTTAATATTTATATGTCATTAATAATAATAATTTTATTTTAAAGTGATATTTTATTCTCAATATATATATATATATATATATATATATATATATATATATATAATATGTCTAATTATAGAAAATCTACTCTTTCTTTATACGATTAGATTAGACATATTTATATTCAATTTATTTGATTATTTAATTAAAATTAATTATATTAAAAGATTAGATTAAGATTGTGGTAGACTAATTATATTGTTATTAATTAATTATATTAAAAAATTAAGATTATGATAGATTATCATTATTTTATTATTTTTTATTTTTTTATATTAATTCAGATGTTTAGCTTCTTTTTGTTATTATTTTTTATTCTTTTATTCTATGTATTTATTTTCATAAATCTTGCTAAATTAAATAAGTTACTGTATATCTTCTTTTTATTCTTCTTTTATATACACATAAAATTTATTAAATTGTTTTTCTTCTGTCTAATAATTTTGTTTCTCTTCTATTTATATTTTTTTCTTCAATATTTTATTGGTTCTTATTTTTCTAAATTTTATTTTAATTTATGTATTTGTTCTGACTATACCTAATTTTTTTATTTATGCGTAATATACATTTTTATATATGTTATAGAAATATGATTTGATTCCATTGACTTGCCAAATTTTTTTAAAAAATGTAAAGCTAAAGCACAAAAATATATTTATAAATATTTTACTTTAATTTTTTAACTAAAAAATATAATATTTTTTGTCATATTTGTTGGAATTCTAAGTTAAATATGAATATTAATTTTTGAAATAGAATAAATATATTTTAAATTTTTTGCATTTAAAAATAATATTCTATCAATGTTAAAATTATTTAGATGGATAAGTAATAGTAAATATAGAATTATTTAGGATGGATAGCACTAAGTACATCTTTTTATTGAAAATACGAATTTAAAAATATTATATTCAATTCTAAATAGTCAACCTCTCATTGAACCATTGTATTTTCAAAAGATTTTTGAAAAAATGAAATAGTTTTAGGTGTATAATTTTTGTAAAAATTTAATTAATTTAAGATATTTATTATCGTTGATTAAAAAAGTAAATTGAAATGACAATTTAATATTTCTACTCTTAAAATATTATTTATTTATTTTTCTACCATTCTTTATCATCCAATGATCACATTAATATAAGTTAATTCAATAAAATTATTTATTATCATTTGATTGAATAAAATTTCTATTTTAGCGGAAAATTTTAGGATTTCTCAACTTCAAGATCATCCATGTTAAAACATTAAAAAATATAACTAAGAGCGTGGAAGCGTCTCTTCATTCGAGAGTATGATTGAAATCAGAGAGCTTGTCTCTTGTGGTTCTTTGATCTTCGTCAACCAAAACTTTCTGTATTTCTGATAGGTCTGAATCACAATTTTACTGTGGAAAAAGAACTACCAAGGCGAGTTTGATGTCTTGGAGACCAAAATCCTGAAGTCATTATTTATATTTGAGTGTGACACTCATTAAACCCTAAAACTCAAATAAAATAGTACCTATGATTTTAATCTCATTTATCCAAATCAAAAGTAATAATGACTTATTTAATTCAACATTTATGACAATAAATAAGATCACTGTTATATAAGTAATTTAATGTGAAATTACTTAATTTGCGATTATAATTAATATATGTATTATCCATATATATATTAAGAAATAATAATTTCCTAACAATTTTCTACTTTGGTTATAAATATATATTTTCCTGAGATAATCACCTCGTATAAATTTTACGCGCAAATCTGAATGTTATTTCTCTATTACTTTAATAATCTGGTCTATCTCATATATTAGTTATGAAATTATTGAAACTTTTATCACATTAGTGTCGCAACAAAATCACAATAATCCCATACTAAAATATCAACCACATAGATCAAATTTGGATGAGAAAATTTAGAAATTACATGCAAAAATGATCTCATGCATGTCTATTTTTAACTTGAATAAAATTTCTATTCTATTCGGTGACAGACTCAGATGAAACTGCAACGACAACGTCCGAGCTCATAGCGACGGGGACTAAGTGATGAGTCTGTGGAAGAAGAAGAGAAGAACTTAACAGACTCACAATGAGAGAGAGAGAGAGTGAAATTTACCTAGAGAAAAGGGACTCGACAGGAGAAAGGTGGCGACGGGCTCAACAGCGACGGTAACGAGATGAGCAGCGATGATGACATGAGTTGTGATTTGTGAAGGAAGATGGGAGTTGTGAAGGGGTAGGCGGCGATGGACTCAACAACAACGATGACGGGAGCTATGCAGTTTTTTTGTGAAGAAGTCGAGAAGGAGAAGATTTTGGGTGAAGATGACTAAGTTTATCTTGCATGGCTATAGAGTATAGACTGAAGCTATGAATCACTAAATCTGTTATGTGCGGCAAATCCTAATTTCTAAAAAGTGTTTATATGTATATATTCGGGGCGGGTATACCCTCCTGTCATGAGCAAAATCTGCCCCAACTGGAGTCAAGTTATTACCCTCTTCATCCGGATATGGATGGGTCGGGTACCCGCGTATTTGGAAACTCCTGCTAAGTCTAACCACGTATTGATACTCCATTTATTAAGGGTTTATTGCTAACCAATCAATTGCTATATACACAAGACGAGATTCTAACTCCTAATAATTATTTAAGTGGACGAGTAAAATAATCACTTAACAAACTCAAATTGATTAAGAAAAATATTAATTATTTTTAATATTTTAATATTAAAAATTCTCAAAGTTTGATTTTAATTATAACTTTATAAAATATTTATAATAATTACTATATATATTATTTGATTTTTTAATAAATTATTTATATAATTTTATGTATTATTCCGTACAGAATACGGGAACATACACTAGTAATAATAATAATAATAATATATGATAATGATAATTACCTGTTATATCATTTATTGAAAAAAATATAACATAAAAAAATCATTTATTTAAAATATCATTTATTGTATATAATTCATAAAAAATATATATTTCACTTTTATTATTGATTAGAAGATAACCTATTTATATTTTGATTAATTTTATTTATTATTATTATTATTATATTTAATTTACAGAAAGATAAATTAATAACCATATTATTATTTATCAATATTAATATTGATAATGATTAAATACAAATTATTTAATATTTAATATTTTTATATTATTTTTTTATATATTTTTATATATTTATAAATATTTTTTATTATTTTTATATGCTATATGTTTACCCCCACTATTTAAAATTTATGGATTCGTTACTATTTTTGAGCGTGTTTCTTAATTTATTTTTTATAATTCATTGAATATAATTTATTACAGTAAATTAATTATATCAACTAATTGATTTGATTAGATATTTAAATATCACACGATTTATTATAATTCATATCAATCAAATAATTATAATTTATTATATCAATTATTTTAATTCATTAATTTATAAGGTACATATATAATAGCATAAATGATTTGTTATTTATAATGATTAAATACAATAAATACAGATTAATTTAGTTAAAAAATTATTGTCTCATATGTTTTCCTATTATTTTTTAATTTATTAAATCCAATCAATTATAATAAATTAATTATATTAACTAATTAATTCAATCAATTATTTCTAATTTATTTTTTTGAATTCAATAAATCAAATAAAATCAATTATACTAATTATTTGTATCAACTAACTGATTTGATTAATTCTTAAAAATATTTTTATTTAATTTATTTTATTTATTTAAATACATGAATTATAATTGATTAGTTATTTAATTTTATTACGATAAATATCAAATTCTATTCCGAATATAAAAATATAAAATTTTATTCCTTCCATTTTTATTTGACCACTATAAAAAATCATATATGCTAGAAGAAAATATCATTCATTTACCAATTACTCTTTCATTAGGTAGCTTTTACAACAATTCTTTTTTTTCCTATAAGGCGTCGTCGCAAGAAGTCAACTATCGTGGACACAAACTACCACATACTCTTCAACTTCCGTGCTCATCATTCAGAGCAATATATGATATATTATCCATATGAAGCATTTATAGACCATAGTGTTATCATGTATGCATAAATAAAAAAAAATTCCGTAATTAAGCTTAAGTCATTTACCTGTTTGTGTGGTATATTATAGTGTGAAATTACTTTCAATTTGTGTTGTGCAATGATATTATGGTTTAATTTAAGCTTTTGTTTTAGAACTGTGTTATGATTTTATCTCATCATTTTCTCTTAGATAACAAGTTGATATATTTTTATTTATTATTATTAAAACGGATGTGATATAAAATTTGTAAAAAAAAAAATAAAACTCTCACACTCAATTTATTTTATTGTAGTCTTTTATCTCTTCTATTTCTTTTTATTTTCTTCTTATTCATTTTATTTTTTTTAAATATCATATAATTTATTATAATTTATACCAATTAATTAATTATAATTTATTATAATTTATCACATCCGTTCTTTTGGATGACCATTCATGCGGTCAATGTGAAATGTATTTATTTTTATTGATGTGTCATTACGTAATTGGATACACGTGTAAAACTACTTTACACTGTTAGTGCATCAAAATTAAATTCTTATAAATATTTGTAGTTCATATTTTAAGTTAATTTTATAAGTACACCATTTCACAAGTCAAAGACAATTCTTTTTAATAGCTTTGGAAATTCTAATAGCTTTTATATTTAATTTATTTTGCAATACGATAAAATTCATTGTTCAATCAAGTCAAAGACAATTCTTTTTAATAGCTTTGTAAATGCTAATAGCTTTTATATTTAATTTATTTTGCAATACGATAAAATTCATTGTTCAATCAAGAATTATTTGACAAAAATATTTGAGAATGAATTGGTAGAAAGGAAAGTCTATATCTTCTCAAATTTTGAGATCGAGAAATCAAGCGGAATATATCTTCTGACTGTACACACATGCAAAATATCTTTTAAAATAGAGTCAGGTATAGTACATTTGGTCGATGATCGTAAAATTCTGGATAATCATTTTAATTTGCTTGCTCATACTGATATATTGAAACAAACAAATAAACGATTCTACTTATTTGGTACGTAATTAATTTACATTAACCCACACAAAATTATTTTCCTTTTGATTTTAAGTTTTGCCAAAAAATTGTATAATAGCATCATTTTATCGATAACAAAAATTTTAACAGTTTATTTATGAAAATATTTAAAATTGTATTGTAACTTTTTTTTAAAGGTATATCCTTTTATTAATATATTATTGTTAGTTTTATCGTTTAATATAAAATAAATCAGTAAATTCTTTTTATTTTATACACGTCTGAAGTTATAATTTCTTATATTATTCACTCATTTGTTCTTAATTTGGTAATTTTAATTCATTTTTTTGTTCAATTAGATGTTATTAAATTCTTGACTAGAAAAGAAAAACTCATATCATGGTCAAAAATAGATAGAAGTGACCAGTACATTGCATTGTGATTGATTTTCATGATTTACAGTATGTAAAATTTTAATATGAATATTTCTTTAGGTTATAATTATGTGTTGTGGTGCAAATTTTTTTTTCTTTATATATTACTACTTACTCCCTTAATTCTCGCTTTCATTCAAAAATGAGAAAAAAATAAGATGTACACTATGAGATCAATTTACAATCTAATTACTTGATCATCTATGTGATCACCAAGCAACCAAATACATAATTTATTCTCTAATTTATAAAATTTAACAAAGACATTGGTAAACGTATTGGTTTCGCATTTATTTATATATTTTATTTATTTATGTTATATCTGTAATTATATTATATCTATTTTTATCAATATATTTTTTTAAAAAATATCGTTAATGTTAGCACATTGTGTATTAAATAAATTAAATGATAGAAACACGTAACTATTTTCTTTTTTCAGTCAAGATTAAGTAAAATATTGTAATTTAGACTTACAATATCAACATATTAATAGTAAAATGAAAAAAAATGTAATATTATATCAAAAAAAATTTTAAATCATAATTATAATTTATGATTGAAATCATAATTTAAATATTTTAAACGGGATAATTTCATTTAGAGAATTCATAATTCAAACATAATTCTTAACACGAACAATGCATATCATATTAATACATGTAATACTATATTTAAAAAAAACACGAACAATGCACATCATATTATTTATTTATTAATTAAATTATTACAATTCAAATCAATTTTAATAGAATAATTTAAAATTATAATTTCAGTTTTATCACGTGCATGGCACGGGTTATTACACTTGTTTTAGTCTCTAAAATTGAATGTTGTGCACTAAATTAGTCCCTTCACTAATTTTTTTATTTTTTTTAAATTTAAAATTTTTAATATTTTGGATACACTAATTTCATTTCTATTTTTTCATATATCGTTTAAATACAAGTGCTTTTATAAAAAACTTTAAGATTTTAGTTTTAATTATATAATTTTTTTAATAATTTAACATTGGTAAATTTTGTAATATATAAGTATGTTGTTATAAAAAAAATTATATAAATGATTAGACACATTTTTTTCATCAAAAAACATGTGTTTTTAACAAAAAAATTAATAATTAAAATAAACATCTTTTTTGGTCTTATGAAAAACACGTTTTCGTTATGTGTAACTGAGCTAGATTGAAGGCACTTCAAGCATCCTCACTACCATCACCGACCTTTGCAGTCTAGACAAAAGAGGTCGAAGATGATAATGAAAGAAGCTTAAAATGTCTTCACGTCAACTCCAAAACAGCGGTTAGAGGTATCTGCAAGAGAAAAAATATTTTATAAAAGCACTAAAAGAGGTCGGAGAGGGTAGTGAAGGTACTTAAAATGCCTTCACGGCTTCACGTCAACTCCAAGTCGGCGGTTAGAGTATTCGCAAGAGAAAAAATATTTTATAAAGGTACTCTTATTTGATTAACATGTGAAAAAATAGAATTGAAATTAATGCATTAAAAAATATTGAGAATTTTGAATTTATAGAAAAAAATGAGAAAAAACGGGTGAAAAGACTAGTTTGGTGCACGACATTCAATTTCAGGGACTAAAATAAGTCACTTAATGCAAAGTGAGGGACTAATTTGGTGCATCTACAATGATGACATAATGGACGACACGTGGACGAATATTGTTGCAACACATGGCACAGACAAACACGTGGCCAAATAACATTGTGACATGTGGCACAACCATCTACATCAGCATGCCACGTGTCACTGGTCACCACATCATCATATCATTATACGTGGCCAAATCATGGAGTGACACGTGTCACTTACAGTTGATAAACCCCGTTTTTAGGGTTTATCTTGTAGTGATTTTAGGGGAGATTTTATGACCTTTTATCCATATTTATTCAATGAAATAGCATGGTTTCATAATTGTCTCCTAATTTGTGCTTAAGTGTGAAAACATGTTTTTTAGGCCATTAATTGGTTAATTTTAATTCACCTTTGATTCCACTAGATGCCTTGATGTATGTGTTAGTGATTTCAGGTTGAAAAGGCTAGGAATGGATCAAAGGAATGGAGAGAAAAGCATGCAAAGTAGAGAAATCATGAAAAATCAAGGATTGGGAGAAATTCACTCCACGTGCACGCGTGAAACGATGAGGTCGCATGGCGACGCGTACGCGTGGAACGCAAATTGTCAAGCGACGCGTACGCGTGCTGTGCGCATACGCGTCGGTGTTTGCACGTGACCCACTTAAAGTGAATACGTTGGGGGCGATTTCTGAGCTTCCTAGGTCCAAATCCAACTCATCTCTGATGCTATTTAACCCATGGACTGAAGGGGAATTACAACTGGGGATCACATTAGTTTAGTTTAGATTAGTTTTGGAGGGAAAGTTAGTTTTAGAGAGAGAAGCTCTCTCTTCTCTCTAGAATTAGGATTATGATAGATCTAGAGTAGACTTCTTAGATCTAGGTTAATTTCATGCTTTGATTTACTTTTCCTTTTGTAATTCTTCTTCTTCTACTTCTCCTCTCTCTAGTTTAGCATTTAATTCTTGTAATTCTTTACTTTTATGTTGATGCACTTTTGTTCTTCCATTTTCATTTTAATGCAATTCATGTTTTGATTTCCTTTATTGATTGATTTGCTTTATTGTTGTTGATTCCTTGCAATTGAGTAGTGTAGATGCCTTCCAAGTATTTGATAAAATGTTTAGTTGGATTTTAATATAGATTTTTCTCCTCTTGGCCTAGGTAGAGTAATTAGTGACTCTTGAGTTATCTAATTCCTTTGTTGATTAATATTAGAAGTTGCTAGTTGATTTGAATGCCTCTAAAGCTAGTTTTTCCTTAGGAGTTGACTATCCAAAACTCATAGATCAATCTAATACCATATAAATATCACTAAATCAACATATGGTTTGCTACACCAATAATTTCACAAGAGTTAGAGGATTTTCACCTTTTCAACGGAAGTTTGGGACAAGACCCTGCAAGATCACAAGGCTAATTCAATCTTAGAACACCAAAATCACATAATCTCTCAAAATTAACACCCAAGTCACGAAACTGAAAGAGAAAGAACTGGACACGAAATCAGAAATTTCTTACCAAACTGTTCGGTAGATTTTGTAGAGAATTTTGAGACAAACGCGTAGCCGCTGATGGCTCATCAATCAAAACTCCATATTGAAAGTTGTGTGAAATTAAAGTTGGAAGTGAAATGAAAGTTAGGGTTTTGTGTTTCTTTGCTCCCCTCGTTACTTCCTAGCATGTTTCATCTATGAAACAAAGGAAGTGGCTGAAGTTCATTAATGAAAGGGAGAAATAGGTTGGGATTTGGGCCAATGTGGATCCGGTTCAATCGGTTCAGTTTGTTGGCCTGTTTTTGGACTAAAACCTTTAAAATTAATGTTAAAATTCGTATTTTAATTATTTTTACCTCTTCAAATTATAAAATTAAATTTTATAATTTTTTAAATAATAATTAATTTATTAGTCAAGTATTTATTAATTTCAGGGTTTTACAGAGTGGCTAGAGCGTTTACTATAGTAGATGGAGATGTACAACGAGTAGATGCGCATTGTTGGTACCAGCGGCAATGTTACTAGTGGGGCACCAACATCATCACCTACTCCACTGACTTAGCAGGGGGAAGACGACAACAACGATTACCAAGATCCGTAAAATTAAGGAATTTAATTTATTTTATGCCTATTTCACTATATTCAACTTCTTTGACTTTTTATTATATTCAAATCATTGATATTTAATAAAATTATTAGTTAATTTTTGATAATTTTGAATTTATCCTCTAATTTATAAACAAAAATTTTAATTTAACTACTAATTGTAGACTAATTGGGCAAAAAAAAATTATTATGAAATTTACCGACAAAAAAATATGATAATAATTGGATGCCACAAAATATAACCGTTAATTTTTACTGGTGTTCTAATTATTTTAACCGTTGATTTTAATTAATATATATTATATATATTTTTTATAATTTAGATCAATGGTTAAAACAATTGGAATACCGATATTCCTAAAAACCTTCCTAAGAGTAATGTATATTTTGCAACGGTTAAAAAGAAAATCGGTGCTAAATATCACTTTTTGCAGTAATTTGTGCCAAACTGTTACTAAACCCTGACAGCATAGCAAGCAGTGCTGTCATAATCCGGCGCATTAACCACCACTTTCTTTCTTTTTGCAGTGATTTTTTTAGCTATCGCAAAATATTCGTTACTATCTGCTGGAATTCTTGTAGTGATTTCAGAGAGGTAGCAGCATTGCAACAGAAAGTAACAAATTAATGAGTGCAGAATAACACATATATGTTTCTCTATCTTTCTCAAAATTGATTTGGATGAGTGTGGGTCCATAGGAGTGGCTATCTCGGTCGTTGAACAATTAAATTAGGCGTATATATAGCATGCATAATGCAGCATGCACTAGGCCGGTTAATTAAAGTAATCTCTCAACATCGATCTATCCAGTGGCATCGCATTGCACTTTGTGATTGGCTTTATAATTAATTTGATTAAAAAATAGATATTAAATAATGAAGGGTACATAAGTATAATAAGTTAATAACTACGTAGCGCCATGCAATCTAAGCCTTAGATCCTGTGATTTTTGTATGTTATTTTGGGACCCTACCCTTGAGAGAGTCGGGGATAGTTAATATACAAGCGGTTCACTTGAAATGGGAACATGTACATAATAATTTCAGTGATGATTTTGACGTTATGATTTATATATATACAGCTAGCGCGGCAGACATGTACATCTGCGTCTGTTTGAGTGTTCAATATTGCTGATGACTGCTATAATAATAATAATAATAAATTAAATTAAACTATGGTATATAAATAGAGGGGATTGAAATTCAGAGAGAGGAGAGAAAAAAATATTAATATTAATGTGACTCGGGTTTGGTTTCTAGTTTCTACTTTGCATCTGCATATGAACTTGACAAGGATCGTGGCAGTGGCAGTGGCTGCACCCACGTGAATAATGTAGAATTCATGCCCCACACAGATCCTCCGTATCCATACTTGGACCCACTCACATCACATTATTATTATTATTATTATTATTATTATTATTATTATTATTATTATTATATCCTAAAATCTAGAAAATATTCTATAAAACCTCTTAATTTGATCCATCAAGAGTAATTACTTATTAAATTAAAAAAATATTAAAATCAATATTTTTAAAGAGCAATAACATTCTTGTAACTTATTAATTTATTTATTCTGTTTGATTCAATTTAGTTTTTTAAACAATGTTAAAAGGCTAATATTTTATTATTTTTTACCAAGAATTAGCCAATAACATTTAAAAATATTAACAAAAAATATAATACTATATTATTAGACTAAAAATATTTGAAGTATTAACTAAATATACTAATCAATATAAATGGTTGACCCTAAATTTTCTCCAATTGTTTTGCTTTTAAGTTTTAACCATTCCGAATGGTAGAACAAGCAGTCAAAACAGTGTTACATCATGTCGTAAGAATATACACAATAAAATTGGAGAATGGGGCACGTGTGTGGTGGCACAGGTCACGTGATGATCCACGTGGTTTTAGTGTGAAGCATGGTGAGCTTCTCGTGGTTGCCTGTCCTATAAATTGAGAGCCTGTATCTTAAATCCTAGACACACAGTAATCACTTCTTACTTTCAGTCTTTCACAATTTCTGTTTCAACTAACACCCCATCTTTCTTTCTTAGACACTGCTCATCGTTTCTCTCTCTCTCCTTCAATTCCATTATTGCTGACGTTAGAGATAGATTAGGAATCCAAAAAAATAGAAAAAAAGGGATCGGAGAATCTTGATGTGTGTTTGTGTGCATGGTTGTGTACAAAATCTTTAAAGCCAAATAAATCCTGCACTGCTTACGATGACTCCTCAGTACTCATCAATCCAGGCATGCATAGATATTATATACATAATGTTATGATGATTACTTGTTATTAGTTCTTAGAGAAACAACATACACATACACGGGAAGCGAATTAATTAATGAAAATGGCCGTGAGGCTTGTCCTCTTAACATTCGCCATATGCCGGTTGATAGTCACGGTTGGGTTCACCGTGCTCCCAACCGAGCTCCAGAGCCAACTCAGCGTGGACAACTCAGAAGTAGAAGCGGCTTCGGTGGATTTTGGGATGCTTGATAAAGGGGAGCCTCTGGCAGTTATGCACCCTGGTTCGGCAGATGATATAGCTCAGTTGGTTAGAGCGGCGTACGAGGGAGGATTTTCGGTGTCTGCAAGAGGGCACGGGCACTCCATAAATGGGCAGGGATTGATAAAGAGAGGGACGAAGGGAGTGGTGATAGATATGGGGAGTAAGAAGGGTGTTGGAAGTGTGTGTGAGAAAGGAATGTATGTGGACGTGTGGGGTGGAGAGTTGTGGATAAATGTGTTGAAGGCCACTCTCCAGTATGGGTTGGCACCCATGTCTTGGACTGATTATTTGTACTTATCTGTGGGTGGTACCCTCTCCAACGCTGGCATCAGTGGTCAAGCCTTCCATCACGGCCCCCAAATCTCCAATGTCCATCAGCTCGATGTTGTTACAGGTACTTGAAGCAGCATATATGGTTCATTATTAGAGCTACTTTAATAATTTAACTTTAACTGTAACAGGTAAAGGTGAGGTGTTGACGTGTTCGGAAGAGAGTAACTCAGAGTTGTTCCATGCTGTTCTTGGTGGTCTTGGTCAGTTTGGAATCATCACAAGAGCTAGAATTGCTCTCGAGCCAGCTCCACAAAGAGTATGTCTATATACTTCAAACTTGTTAATTTATTAAAAATAACTAGTTAGAAAAGCAAATTGGTTGAAATAGTACAGTAGTAGTGCGTAACTGTGTCATCATATTTTGCCATGAATTAAAAAGCAGCATTGGTTGCAACGTGGGGCACATGATACGTCTTTTCTTGCAAATCTTTCTTCACATCATCAATCAGAGACAAAACCTGAAAAGGGTCGTTTTCGATGAGATGCTTTTGCCTAACCATAACATAAAATCACCCATCTTGTTTACGTGTCCCTTCTCTATCTGCTACCTTATTAAACTAAATTATCCAAAAGGTAAACTGAATGGTTAATGATGATTATCATCAGGTTCGTTGGATACGAGTGCTGTATTCGAATTTTGCCAAGTTTACTAAGGATCAGGAGTACCTGATATCTGTGGAAGGTAACAAAGAGAGGTTGGATTATATAGAGGGGTTTGTGATAGTTGATGAAGGGTTGATCAATAATTGGAGGTCCTCTTTTTTCTCACCAAGTAACCCTGTCAAGATCAGTTCCCTCAATAAAAATGCCGATGGTGGTGTTTTATACTGCCTGGAGTTTACCAAGAATTACCACCAACATCAAGCTGATTCTATTGATCAGGTATTTGCTGTTTAATTTTTAATTAAAATATGTTATCTTTTCTACCTTAAATCTTATGACCAGACAAATCTTTTTTCTTTGTCTGTTTACGTGGTCAGTGGTCACTATTTATTGAAGTTGAAGGAATAGCTGCTTCTTGCATCGTTGTCCTCGTATATATGTTTATTCTCTGTACCCAAACAAAGACCAATTTGCACAACAGAAAGCAATAATACATACACAAGAAAACACACAAGATCTTGGGCAATCTATCATCTCGATTCAATCACAACACTGAAGGCAACCTTTCCAATACTTTATTCCACGTTTTAGTTTAACTTTAAAGTACGCCGCCCGCCCACCAGATTATTCTCTAGCTTCTTTTAAACCTTTCTTTTCATGCTTTCCAACCTTAATTAACTCATTAAAATAATACCCCCTTTCTCATCATCCCGACAAAAGCAGCAGCTACCTTAGTTAGCTAACAGCTTTCTTTTTCGTTTAATATTATTTAATTTCTATGTGACTCTGTACTCATATATTATATTATTATATTTAAATTAGATGTGATATACATGATTATTTTTTTAATTTGGATGTGTTAATATTGCAGGAAATAGAAGCTCTATTGATAAAGTTGGATTTTATACCAGCATCGGTGTTCACAACGGACCTGCCTTATGTAGATTTTTTGGACAGAGTACATAAGGCAGAGCTCAAGCTTAGGTCCAAGGGTTTATGGGAGGTTCCCCATCCATGGCTCAACCTTTTTGTTCCAAAATCTAGAATAGTGGACTTTGACAAGGGGGTGTTCAAGGGCATTCTTGGAAATAAGACTAGTGGGCCAATTCTCATCTACCCTATGAACAAAGACAAGTAAGAATTAATTAATTCCGCCCACGCATATATAAATATTAATTGCTAAACTTATATTTCAATATATGAATGATCATATTCATGCATGCCATTTTTATATCTAGAACGAACTAACCAACTAGAATAAAACCACAATGCATGCTTTCATGCATGCATAGAGGCATAGAGCTATGGCCTGTTCTATTTCTATCACACAATATAACACATATATTAACGCATCCCTTCACATACGACATATCATTTGCCGACAGCATTTCTCCGAGTGTCGTAGTGTTCAGGTCATATCCTTTTCCCACTTCATATATAATGCATATAATTGATAAAACAAGAAATAAGAAATGAGAAATTATTATATGCATACTTTATACTCCAACATTATTGGCAATAATCGTGGAACGCATCATAATCTTTAAAGATTTTACTATTGAAACATTAGATATAGTATAATACATTTGATTCCTGCACTGCAATGATTCCTGAATTAGGTGACATGGCTGTTTCTTGGAATAATTGAAGATAAAAGACGAGACCTTAGATGGGTCAAGAATTATTAGTTGAAACATGAATTAATAAAATAAATAGGCATAGCTTAATTAGAGTAAAGAAATAATAGAAGAATGGTTGAAGGAGCAAAAAGATAGAGCGGTGGTGTGATAAGGAGAGGATGAAGACACGAGGGTTGTAGGCAAGCATGTGCATCAAAGCCAGCTAGATGGATCATATTCAAACAAAATGGATGGCTGTGATTATTCATCCAACTGGCCCGGGAAGATTCTAGTGTCAGACGATCTTCCATTGGGACACTCTCCTTCAACAGTTAGTAGGACTAGTATACAACCCCTAACTAATTAATTAATTCATACATTCATTCATTCTAATGATTGCTTATTGATAAGGGGTAACCAATTCATAAATAATAAAGGGCTATGACAAGTCAAAGAGCAGAGGCATTCGTAACAATTAACGTAGTAAGTAGCAACAACTAACCACCAGTGAGTGTGTGTGTGTGTATATTGCATTTGCATGCATCATCTGGAAAACGTGTGTTTAATTTGATGAGGGTTATTTGTATGTGCAGGTGGGACCAGAGGAACTCGGTGGTGACGCCAGAGGAGGATGTGTTTTACCTGGTGGCATTTCTGAGATCAGCTTTGGACGATGAGGCGCTGGAGTACCTGAGTGATCAGAACCGTCGGATCCTGAAATTCTGCAATGATGCGGAGATCAACGCCAAACAGTACCTGCCCCATTACACAACCCAACAGGAATGGATGGACCACTTTGGAGATAGGTGGGACCAATTCTACTCCAGGAAGATGCAATTCGACCCCCGGCGCATCTTAGCAACGGGCCAGAGGATCTTTGAGTTTCATCCTCATGCAAATGCAAATGCAATGCAATAAGGAGTTGAGGGAGGGTGGGGTTTTTCTTTCTTTTTTGAAAGGGTTCTTTTACACACATGATCCCGACCTCCTTGTCTTTTTACCCCATCCCCTTCCTTGTACATATATCATTTTTCCCACATAATTTTAGGGTTATCTATCTTTTACTTCTCTCATCTACAACAAGGGGGTTTTACCACTATGTAAATTTCACTATTTAGAATTATATCAACATTATTAGGTTAAGCCATTTGATGTATGGGCATATTTTCTAGTTCTTCGTTCAAGACGCAGCTCATCAGTCGTCCAATATGTACATTCGAATTTAGCATTCTGCATATACAGAGGTTCAGTTCAGGGCAGATAAATACAACACCGTTTCGCCAATCACCACAATCAGATGAAGCAAATTGGTTACAAAAATAAATAAGAAATTACGCCTTGACATTTTCTGATTTTCCTCGCCAAAGTTACAACCAATTTTCTGGTACTGGACCCTGGAGAGCCAAGCCAACAACTTGCACTCTAGGAGACCAATCAAATCATTGTAAATATGATCACTACTAATGCTTCAACAAGGGTGGAAAATCGTTCCTTTTGGTAGAACACCATGATCCCAATTGATGGATTGAGCCAACAGAAAAGGCATGAATAAAACAGTAGCACAGTAACATCAACCTTACCATATAAAAAGTTGCCACTAGTTTGAATCGTCTTCCACTTGAAGCTGCTTTCCAAATTTTTTTAATGCAAGTGAATATATAGTCTTTTTACTCGCCGATGTTCTGCCAGCAATCAATTTCACAGCCTACATTCACATCAGCAGTTTTCATTTAACAATCAATCGCACAAAATGATACAGTAATTAAGTGTTTTAATGGTGAAAATGAACTACTGCAGATTAACCAAAAAAAGATGAAGACCAACTTCTGCTAAAAATGATTAACAGCCTATTATATGGAATACAAAATATGGATTGTTACTTTTGTCTCTGTTGCTTTTACTTTTATTCTGCAAGTAACCCTTTGAGAAATTGATAATTACTTTTACAAGGCCACACCGAACCATGAAAGCTAGGATTTACAACCTTTGTTAGCATGATCTGGATGATCATATGGATAATTTGATGTTTAATCTTATATCAAGCTCCCATGAAACATATGAATGTATCTGACTTCAGCAGCTTAATGAGTATATTTAAATAATCCAGCATCCTAATGGAAGGAAGTTATTACCGTGGATAGAGTCTCGCCACTTGCAATCAATTCTCTTAGTTCATCTTCAAGCTCACTGTCTGATGGAGGTTCCACTTTAGAACTTGTTTGCCCTTCAATCAATATGGTTAGTTCTCCCTTCGGCTGCCGCATCAAAAAGACTTCCTTGGCCTCTCTTACCGTACCACGCCAAAACTGCAGAAGAAATGTCCTCCATGTAAAAACGAGGGAAAAAGAAAGTATAGCCCTGGTTGACCTAGTTAACCAGCGGTTTGGTGATAAAGTAGTTGTAAAATCAATTGCTTCAGAAGAACCATAATTGAAATAAGATGATTACTTTAACAAAATTGTTCCAGTATCCTCTTGGAAACTAGAGGGTAATTTGTCTTCTATCATGCATTATCACATTACATGATCTCAATATACATTTTTAACATACGAAATAAGCCTGTGTCTCTGGTGGCCACGGTAGTCGTGGCTAGCGGTGGCTATAAGATGAGCGTCCAATGGGATGCTGACACGTGGCTTCGTAGTTAGTTTCCTTAAGGCATGTTTAGCAAATTAAGCACGGATAATTTTGCATCTTTTACCGTGGGGTAGGATTGCTTCTTTCATCACACATATCAGTGTCCCTTTCCTCTGATGCCATACATCGAGCCCATCCATCTCCTGCTCCTCATCCCCGGAGTCCGAGCTCCACTCATTCGTCCAATGGCCTAAAAAATCGAAGTCCCCTTCCAGATCACTTTCCATTTACAAAACAAATTCCTGACCCCTGCAAATCGAGAGTCCTACATATTACTAACCCCATGACTATGGCTTCTTACAGAAATTGAAACCGCTCATGTGGAAAGTGAAGATCAGCTACCTTGACAAAACCAGCTCCTACTGTTGCCAGAAGGTCCTCCCTTCGCCACAGCCAGAAAATTCCAATCTGAACAAGCCAGTCGCCTACGCCAGTGACAGTCGGAACCTTACGTTTTCTTCCATGGAAGCCAACGTTCAGGGCTCTCTCTGCCGCTTTATTTTCATTTTCTTCAAAATTTACTTCTTTCATCAAGTTTTTTTTTCTTTCATCACTACTTCTTTGCTTAATTTAATTTCCACAAGTAGTTTCCTTTATTTTTGTACAAGTTTAACTAAATGCCAAGGTTAAGCACGGACATTCATAATTACCGTCCTCCTTAGGAGAGTTACCGTCCTTCAAACCTGGAGTCCTGTGGTCCAACTCGCCAGTCAACCCACCATGTGTCGTATCATCACAGGTCAGGCTCCCATAGCCACGCTAGCCACAGATCGCAGCTAGCCAACACAGAAGGCACCATAACTCACCCTTAACCAATTCAAGTTACAGTTAAAGTTTGGAAAAAAAATAAGCTTTTGGAACATGCATTAAATGTGCTCTAGGATTACGCATGTATTTCTCAAGCTTTATATTCCTATAAGAATAAAAATGATGCGGTAAGTTAATTATTTAAATTTTAATTCAAACACAATATTCTAGAATTAAATAAAATATGCATAGGAATTCACTTTATGGTTAAATACATACACAATCAGATTTATCATGTAATAATGTATATCCTCCAGTTTCTGGAAGCTACCGGAACAATTGCCTTACTATAAAGTTTTAAATCAAATGCTGGCTTCAGAGGCATAAATGCGAAACTTACCTCTTCATGTAACTTGGTCATTTCCCGAGCAATGACACATTGCCTGAAATATCATCAAAATGAAGAGTTAGCCAATTCATGCCTCAATATTACTTCACAACATCACGTGCCTCTGTTCCTCCTTTATTACCCAAACAAGTATTTAGAAGAAAAATAAGCTGTGTAAAAAGACGTGGTCCACAAGCTCAAAGATTAATATATTACAAAACTAGAGAAACAAGTTTTCAAGTTCATAGAAGTCAAGGGTACCTAGCATCACCAAATATAGAAGAAGCCTCTTCAAGAAATTGGGAAAGCTTGTGAGGAGGAACATAAAATATCTGTGTAGCTGTTTGATCTGCCAAAGACATAAGCCTCTTCCTTCTTGATCCTGAATGCTTTGGAAGAAAACCAACTACAAACAAAAAGATGTCATAATGTTCACATGTTAGGTCCCATAATGGCAAAGCTATTCAAAGAGTGCATGGAGCAAGGGTTTATGCAGTTAGTAAATTACCAAATGTGAACTCGTGAGTAGGTAAACCCGAAGCAGAAAGAGCTGATACCAAAGCACAGGGACCAGGGATTGGAACAACAAGGATATTTTCACTAACACATAATTTGGCCTGCACTAATCCATTCTGAGAGATTGAAAATCGTTGTATAAAGAAATAAAGAAAGAAAGAGAGTAAAGTAGTTAGTTACCAATTCCATGCCAGGATCACTGATGCCTGGAGTTCCAGCATCAGATATGAGGGCCACAATCTCGCCTTCTTTGAGCCTCTTCAACACAAGTTGCTCCCTTTGCGACTCGTTGAACTTGTGATAACTCATCTGAACCTCTAAAGAACACAATCAGAATGAATACAATTGCAACGAGGGATCGGAGAAAGCAAAGAAGAAGAGAGAACGGAGGTTTAGCATACAAGGGGAGTTTTGATGTTGTAGTGATGAAGCAACTTGCCAGAGTGCCTCGTATCTTCCGAGAGAATCACATTTGCAGAGTTCAGCACGCGAAGAGCCCTGGAAAAAAAAAAAAAAAGAAAGAAACTAAAAATTTGAAAAGAGAAGATTGGAGAAAAGAAAGATTGAATTTGAGAAGGGTACGTACCTAAAGGTGATATCTTCGAGATTTCCAATTGGTGTTCCAACGAGATAAAGGCCAGGTTTGAGGTTACTCTGCTGCGTCCGAAACTCCGAGTAGTCAACATGCTCCGTTTCCGATTGTTGACTTAAGCTGGAGTTGGATCTGGAGCATAAAACGGCAACGTTTTGGGGATGGAAGGATATAAGAGGAAGGTGGTGCTTTGGAATGGGGACTTGGTTGGCGACAGGAGCGGCGAACCGGAACGGCAGTGCTGCGGCCACCCGCCGACTCAACATCATTTTCCTTCCGCTTGCAACGAGGCCCCTTTCCTCTTTTCTGCTAGACTGCTACTACAATGTTCTTTTTGGGCCTTGGGGAACTGAAACTGGCCCAAGCCCAAACAAAAGATTTTCATCTTAATAAATTTTTATCCGAAAGTGGATGTAATTTTTTTCTGAATTGTTTGTTAAAGATTTAAAATATAATTTTTTATATAATTTTTTATTATTTAATTTTTTTATATATTTTTGAGAGATTATATTTTACTAAATAATTGAAAAAAAATTAAGAAGAATTAAGCTCTAAGTCTTACATAGAGTGCGATAAAATTGTGTAAATTGTTGTAAAATAAATAAGGAAGAAGTAATAAAATAAAAGTATAAATAGAAAACACTATTATTAGTATTTACCAACACTATTATACTACTATAAAGATAATATATTAATATTATATTAGTAGTGTATGAAGAAAGAAAATAAAGAAGTGCTTTAAGAAAGAGAGAGAGAAAGTATTTTCCTTTTATTGCTCGTACTTTCTTAGAGACAAATAGCCTCTATTTATAAGCATATATGGTAGTAGGTTTTCAAACTTCATTAAATAATATTCTCCTTGAAAACCTGAGCCTTGTGGGAAAATGGTCATCCACCAAGGCTATCTTATCACAACACTCCTCCTTGGATGACCATTTAGGATTATGCCTCGTTAAAACCTTACTAAAGAAAAACACAGTGGGAAAAAACCTTAGTGAAGGAAAAAGAGTACAAAATCCTTTGTGATGGGATTGCTTCATTAAAAACCTTGTCAAGAAAAACTCAATGGGAAAAAAACATGTCCAAGGAAAAAAGAGTACAGTCTCCCCCTCTTGCCGACATCATTTAATGTCTCGAAATCGGCGTATCTCAATCTCATGTACCAATCTTTCAAATGAGAATTTTGGGAGTGACTTTGTGAATAAATCTGCCAGATTGTCACTTAAACGGATCTGTTGGACATCAATTGTCCCTTGATTTTGAAGATCATGAGTGAAGAAGAATTTGGGAGAAATATGCTTTGTTCTATCACCTTTGATATATCCACCCTTAAGTTGAGCAATGCATGTTGTATTGTCTTCAAACAGGACAGTTGGAGCTATCTTATGATCAATCAGTTCACATGATGACAGAATATATTGAATCAGACTCTTCAGCCAAAAACACTCGCGACTAGCTTCATGAATCGCCAGTATTTCAGCCTGATCAGAAGAGGTTGCTGCTATCGTCTGTTTCGTGGACCTCCATGATATAGCTGTTCCACCATATGTGAACAGGTATCCTGTTTGAGATCTCCCTTTATGTGGATCAGACAAGTAGCCAGCATCTGCATAGCCAACTAGTTGTGACTTGGATTCATAGGGATAAAACAATCCCATATCAACCGTTCCATGAAAATATCGAAAGATTTGCTTGATTCCGCTCCAATGTCTTCTGGTTGGAGAGGAACTATACCTTGCTAGTAAGTTCACAGCAAATGATATATCGGGTCGTGTATTATTAGCAAGATACATTAGCACTCCAATGACACTAAGTATGGTACTTCAAGACCAAGGATATCTTCATTCTCTTCTTTAGGACGAAATTGATCATTTTTCACATCCAAAGATCTTACGATCATTGGAGTACTTAATGGATGTGACTTATCCATATAAAATCTCTTCAAGATCTTCTCTCTGTATGTTGTTTGATGAATAAAGATCACATTTTTTATATGCTCGATTTGCAGGCTGAGACAAAATTTAGTCCTTCTAAGATCTTTCATCTCAAACTCTACTTTTAGAGTTTATAATTGTTGGAATCTCTTCAGGAGTCCCAATGATATTTAAATCATCAACGTACACAGCAATTATAATGAATCCAGATGCAGATTTCTTTATGAAAACACATGGACAGATATCATCATTCTTGAATTCATTTTTGGCCAGATACTTAGTAAGACGATTATACCACATTTGTCCAGATTGCTTCAGACCATATAAGGATCTTTGCAATTTGACTGAGTATAACCCTTGCGAATATTCATTGGATGGTTTAGATATCTTTAGTCCTTCAGGGGCTTTTATATAGATATCCCGATCTAATCATCCGTATAAATAGGCTGTTACCACATCCATTAAATGCATATGCAGTTTATGATATGCAGATAGACTGACCAAATAACGCAATGTTATTGCATCCATTACAGGGAAATACGTTTCTTCATAATCTATACCAGCCCTTTGTGAAAAACCTTGTGCCACAAGTCGGGCTTTGTAGCGCACAACTTCATTTTTGTCATTTCGTTTTCTCACAAATACCCACTTATATCCAACAGGTTTTACATCTTCAGGTGTACGGACTACAGGTCCGAAGACTTTACATTTTGCAAGTGAGTCTAACTCAGCCTTCATGGCTTCTTTCTATTTTGGCCAATCATTCCTTTGTCGACATTCTTCAACTGATCTTGGCTCAAGATCCTTACTTTCATGCATGATATTCAATGTCACATTATATGCAAATATTTCGTTGACAATTGTCTTATTTCGTTCCCATTTCTCTCCTGTAAAGACATAATTTATCGAGATCTCATCATTTTCACAATTTTCAGGTACCTGAACGTCTTCTGGCGTTATATCAGAATTTTGGACAACTGCAGGTGTCTCTACTATATCTTTTTCAACAAGAATAGTATTTACCTCTTTTCTCTTTCGAGGATTTTTATCTTTGGAACCGACAGGCCTACTACGCTTCTAGCGTGAATTTGCTTCAGTGGCTATTTGTCCTACTGGGACATCAATTCGAATTGGGGCATTTTCTGCTGGTATATAAGATTTGGTTATCCTCTTTGTATCGGAAAATGCATCAGGCAATTCATTTGCTATTCTTTGCAAATGTATAATCTTTTGAACTTCTAGTTCACATTGCCCTGATCGAGGATCTAAATGCATCAACGATGATGCATTCCAATTAAGTTCCTTTTCAGGAAGCTTATTCTCTTCCCCTAATGTTGAAAATTTTGATTCATCAAAATAACAATCTGCAAACCGGGCTTTAAATACATCTCCAGTTTGTATCTCAAGATACCTCACTATAGAGTGAGAATCATATCCAACATATATCCCCAATTTTCTTTGGGGTCCCATTTTGGTGCGATTAGGTGGTGCAATAGGAACATATACCGCACACCCAAATATTCTTAAATGGAAAATATTTGGCTAATTGCATAGGAGAGAACTGATGGTAACTCGTTGGCCTCAAACGAATAAGTGCTGTGGCATGTAAAATAGCATGCCCCCAAATCGAGGTTGGGAGATTTGTTCTCATAAGCAAGGGTCTAGCAATTAATTGGAAGCATTTAATAAGTGATTCTGCTAATCCATTTTGTGTGTGAACATAAGCTACTGGATGTTCAACACTCATTCCATTAGCCATACAATAAGCATCAAAAGCTTGGAAAGTAAATTCACCGGCATCATCAAGACGAATTGCTTTGATTGGATGTTCTGGAAACTGTGCTTTTAATCGAATAATTTGAGTCAGTAATCTCGCAAACGCCAGGTTGCGAGAAGATAATAAGCACACATGTGACCATCTAGGTGGATGAATAGGTCCACATATATCACCTTGAATCCTTTATAGGAATTCAGGGGACTCAAATCCAACCTTTACTGGTGATGGCCTTAAAATTAACTTTCCCTGAGAACATGCAGCACAACAAAATTCACTAGTTTTAAGAATCTTCTGGTTTTTTAGTGAATGTCCATGGGAGTTTTCAATAATTCTCCTCATCATGGTTTTTCCCGGATGACCGAATCTATCATGCCAAGTTATGAATTCATTTGGGCTAGTAAACTTCTGGTTTACAATGGCATGTGATTCAATTGCACTAATCTTTGTATAATACAACTCAGATGAAAGTGAGGATAACTTTTCTAATATAATCCTTTTATTTAAATCATGAGTTGTGATATATAAGTACTCATAACTTTCCTCATTCATTGTCTCAATATGATATCCATTTTGGCGAATATCTTTGAAACTCAACAAGTTTCTTAGAGACTTGGTAGATAATAGTGCATTATTTATTATAAATTTTGTTTCTCCGGGAAACAAAATTATAGCTCTTTCGGAGCCTTCTATCACATTGCATGAGCCAATAATAGTATTAACATACTTTTCTTTTGGCACAAGATGGGTAAAATACATAGTACTTTTAAGAATAGTGTGCGAACTTGCACTATCTGTAAGGCAAATATCTCCAAGATATGTCCTTGCCATTTTTCTTCAAAGACAAATGATGATAATAATAATAAAATGAGTAGAAGTACATGCACAGTAAAATTATTCACATGAATACTTAACAAACACATACACATATCAAACTATTCCATCATTGATCAAATAGTCAATATTTCTTTCAGAATCCTTAAAGAAATTAGATACATCATAATGAGTGGTGGAATTTTTATCATTTGTAACAAAAATTGTTTCTTTCTTTATCCCACTTCTGGTGAGATCCTTTATTGTGAACATAATTTATTTTCCTTTCATAAATTTTCTTGCTATCAAAGCCTTGCCATTTACCTCTTCTGGGGTTATGATTTGCCGCATTTACTTCAGGAAATGGGGCGGCACCAGGTGGGCGCGCTTCATAATTTCTCAAAAGTAACTCATTGTTGCGTTCAACAACAAGAAAGTAAGAAATTAACTCAGAATATTTTTAAATTCTTTTTATCGATACTGCTGCTGCAGGAGCACATTCGAGACATGGAAAGTCGAGAAAATTTTCTCTAACATATCGGGTTTAAGGAAGTATTACATGATTGTACCTTTCTTTAAGGTCTTTCCACAGATCTGCAGGATCTTTTAATGTGGGATATTCATTTTTCAATCATACGTCAAGATGACGACGAAGAAAAATTATGGCTTTGGCTATATCCTTCTGGAATGTATTATTTTCAGCCTTAATGATATCTTCAAGATCCATTGAATCAAGATGAATTTTAACATCTAGTATCCATAATAAATAATTATTTTTTAAAATATATCAGGAGCATTATATTCAAGATGAAAGAGTTTCAAAATAATAAAAATTTGTTACCTGAAGTCTTTCTAAAATTTCGTTAGAGTTTCGTGCTGATAACGTGTTGTAAAATAAATAAGGAAGAAGTAATAAAATAAAAGTATAAATAGAAAATACTATTATTAGTATTTACCAACACTATTATACTACTATAAAGATAATATATTAATATTATATTAATAGTGTATGAAGAAAGAAAAAAAAAATGCTTTAAGAAAGAGAGAGAGGAAGTATTTTCCTTTTATTGCTCGTACTTTCTCAAAGACAAATAGCCTCTATTTATAAGTATATATGATAGTAGGTTTTCAAACTTCATTAAATAATATTCTTTTTGAAAATGTCTCTATTTATAAATATATATGATAGTAGGTTTTCAAATTTCATTAAATAATATTCTCTTTGAAAACCTGACTCTTGTGAAAAAATGATTATCCACCAAGACTATTTTATCACAACATAAATCGTAATTAATATAACAACTATAAACCTCCGTTTGATTTGAAATTGAAAATTGAATATCATATTCAATAATTAAAAAGTGAAACTAAAATTTCAGTTATAAAATACAAAATTTTAATTCTTCGTTACCTCTAAAAAGTAGGGACCGACGTATTTAGGGCCGGATTTAATATTTCTTTTCTAAAATACCCTCCTTCAAAACTTCATATTCCAACCTTATCCCTCATTCACGGCGTCAACCTCTCATCCCCAACTCAACCAGTCCACCCTACCTCTCAAGTCTCACCCCCACCATCACACCTCTACCATCAGTCCATCACTGCCATAATCATCCTCAACTTGTCCCTCCTTTCCATCTCTCTCATCAGAACAAAAGAAAAGAGAAGAACTTAGGCGAAATAGAGGGAAAAGAGAAGAGAAGAAGGGAAGGATGGAGGAGGAGACAGCAGTGGCAGATAGAGGAACCGTCGCCGCCGCCGCCGAACAAGGAATGGAGGGGACGATGCTATGAAGGGGAGACGGGAAGAAGGAGCAGCGAAATGTTTTTGAAGGTTCCTGGTGGTGGCGCTGTCCAAACGTGGGGGCTCTGACTCCTCGATGGTGGTGATCGAAGCGCAGAACGAGGAGAGTGGGTGATGGTTGTGAATTCCGCAAACCTCCGTTGAGCCGCCAGTACCAAATTCTCTGGTGAGTCTTCAATGTTTTCAAAAATCAAAAGGTTCCTTACTGATTGAATTTATTAATAACTCTTTTTTTGATTAATTTTATGTGATAAATTGATGAAGCATTCAATATTATATTACTTTGAAGAAGCATTAGGGAAAATCTTGCTACTACTGCTATATGAATCGGCGGTCATTACTGAATGCGCGCTCAGTTCATGAAAACTTCAGTGCAATTCTAATAGTAGAAAAGAAGGCAAATTTGAACTTGAACCAAATGATGATATTGTATATATGTTCTTCTCAGGAATATGCATTGTGCAACAAAAAAAAAAAAGTAAGGGTCAGGTATAAAAAAGTTGACTAGGAAAATAAGGGTCAGAAAAAGGCCAGAGTTATATTGATTCCATAGTTCTTTTTTTAACAGGTTTCCTTCTTAGAAATATGAGTGGGTAGTGTGTCCTATCTGCAAGATTGATCGTTTTGTTATTTCTACTTCTGAAACAATTGGGAGAATTTTCTTGCGTTCTCACTTACTGGGATATTCAAACATTCTTCCTTACACCCAGATATATATCATTGTGTCTTTACTTCGTTAAAATTATCATATAAAATAACAATAATACTTTCTTTTTGGATTTCAATACTGTGGAAGGTTTGAAAGCAGTTCATGAAATTTCTCGCAAGCTTTTTAAGGTCATAAAATTCCAAAATTCCGCGCTTCGGTCTGAAACTGGTCAGTTACTTCTTCAAATTTTGTCTTGAATTCTTGCATTTCAGTGTAAATACAATCTGTTGTATATGCTGTTCATGGAGTTGAAAAAATCTTGTACAACTATAGTGATAGTTAATAATAAGCTTTGCCCTCTCTATGGTTATTCTTTTTGAAGTGTTCCAACTAAAATGTGATATGTATGAGCAATGACATTAATTATATAAGTTTTAATGTAATGCTTTGTTGGTTTCAGATTCAACTGCACTTCCAAAAGAATTGGTTGTGCAGTCCTTGTTTTGATACACCATCTTTAAGTTTCTATCGGCTCTTGAGTTCCATTATGGCCAGTAATTCTTTTGTAATCCCCAATGAAACCGGCAATGGCAATGGCAATGGCAATGGAAAACTCAACCCACCGCCAAATCTGCAGAGGAATTACCAAGTGTTAGTGGCTGCTACACCAGATATGGGGATAGGTAAAGATGGGAAATTACCCTGGAAGTTACCTACTGATCTCAAATTTTTTAAAGAGGTTACTGTAACAACATCTGATCCAGGGAAGAAGAATGCTGTTGTAATGGGTAGAAAAACATGGGATAGTATCCCTCATAAATACAGGCCTCTTCCCGGCCGTCTTAATGTTGTTCTTACTCGCTCAGATAGCTTTGATATTGCAATAGCAGAGAATGTTGTTATATGTAGAAGTATGGCTTATGCTTTGGAATTGTTAGCTGAACCTCCCTATAGTTTGTCAATTGAGAAAATATTTGTTATAGGAGGTGGACAAATATTTAGGTATATCCTTTTCTTTCTCTGTGCATTATTCTTCCTGTTTGTATTAGGCTCTTTCTCTATTACTGATGATAATTTTCATTTACAGGGAGACTTTAAATGCACCTGGATGTGAAGCTATCCACATCACTGAAATTCAGACTAGGATCGAGTGTGACACATTTATGCCTCCAGTTGATTCCTCTGTATTTCAGTTGTGGTACTCATCTTTTCCTAAGGTGGAAAACAACATCCGCTATTCTTTCACAACTTATGTGCGTGTAAGGCGTTTGGTGGAGCGTGCAACTCAGAATACTGATCCAGTTCTTGATAACAATTCTGATACTGTAAAGTTTGATTTCAAGAATTTTTCTTTTCTTCCTAAAATGATTCTTGAAAGACATGAAGAATACAAGTATCTTAGGCTGGTTGAAGAAATCATCTCTGAGGGTACAGCCAAAGATGATAGAACAAGGACTGGTACCTTGTCAAAATTTGGTTGCCAGGTAACATGTTGATGGCTATATTTGTGGGTTGCTGTAATTTGTACTCTGACATCTATATCCATATTTTTACAGATGAGGTTCAATTTGCGCAGAAATTTCCCTCTTCTTACTACAAAGGTACATAGACATTATACTTATTATTATAGTTTAAAACATCTACTTAATGTACTGCGCAAAATAACTTGCCATTCTTGTGGTTATTTTCCTTTTCGTGTTGTTCTTTTTTATTTATTTTATGTTCTTATTAGGTAGGATTTATTGGGGAAGAGGAGTATTTATTTGTTCATTTTGTTTAGATAGATAAGTTGACACAACTTCTTCATTGATTCCTAGAAAGTATTTTGGCGAGGGGTTGTTGAAGAGCTTCTTTGGTTTATTAGTGGGTCTACAAATGCCAAGGTAATGATATAGTCATCCAATCGTTTTCTTCACACAAATGAATCATATCATTTCCTAGTTATGTAACAAACAAGTTGATATTAACCAAATATTCCAATCAACACTATCTGAGCTTGGGTTTTAATAGGGGGCAGCCCTACTCAGAACTCAGAAGTGAATAAATGTATCTTGAATGATGCTCAACATTATTAAAAAAATGGTTCTCAACTTAACTTTCAACCACAGTACTTCATTTTCATGAGATATTCATCTTTTCGGTTGTTACTCTCCAAGATTCCTCTGTTACTATAGTAGATATGATCATTATTAACTTATATTCTGAAAGTTATGTTACATTGGCAGTTGCTGCAGGAAAAAGGGATCCATATATGGGATGGCAATGCATTGAGAGAATACCTAGATAGGCAAGCATGACAGTCAGTTGTCAGTTGTCTTAACTACAATTGTACATTTTTCTTCTTACAGTTACTAAGTGGCTTCTATTTTAAATTATAGACTTGGTTTGACAGACAGGGAGGAGGGTGACTTGGGACCTGTTTATGGGTTTCAGTGGAGGCACTTTGGTGCCAGGTAGGTTGATCATACCTTTTCCTGAGCAGGTCCATAGACTCTTGTGTTTTGGATTGCTTAGCTCTCTATCTCTCATCTTACACTCTTTAGGTATACTAATATGCATGCTGACTACTCCGGCCAAGGATTTGATCAACTGTTAGATGTTATTACCAAGATAAGGCACAATCCCAATGATCGGCGGATCATTCTCTCTGCATGGAATCCAGCTGATCTTAAATTGGAGGCGCTTCCACCGTGCCACATGTTTGCACAGGTCTGCTCTTTTTTAGTTTTTCTTTAAACAAATCTCTCTCTCTCTCTCTCTCTCTCTCTCTCTCTCTCTCTCTCTCTCTCCTCTTTTCTTTTCTTTCTGCTGCTTCTTATTCTTTTTTCCCCCTCCAGTTCTATGTAGCAAATGGGGAATTATCATGTCAAATGTATCAGCGATCTGCTGACATGGGCCTAGGCGTGCCATTTAATATTGCATCTTATGCCCTCCTGACCTGCATAATTGCTCATGTTTGTGGTATGTAAATTTTTGGAGCATCTCTGTGGACTTTATATATTCAGATCTACATATCCTTGTAAATCTCAAAGTCTCGTTGTTGTTGGGTCCTAATCCTATTTGCCAATATATTTAGTTGTGAATGGCTTAAGCTAATATGTGGTGATCCTCTATGAATTATTATTTTTCCCTAGTTCTCTATGAATTATTCGGGCTTGTTAATGTGCTGAACTTTGAAAACCTGATTTTATTTTGTTTGTAAAACTATGTAATGTTTTATTTTCACTCCTCTTGTCAGAATTAGTTCCAGGTGATTTTATCCATGTCATTGGAGATGCACATGTTTACCAAAATCATGTGAAGCCTTTGCAGGAGCAGCTCCAGAACTTACCAAGGCCTTTTCCAGTATGTAATTTTGAAGAAAATCCTTGCCACAATGTAATTTGATGCAAAATTTGACCATTTAGTACTCTTCAAATTGTGTTTTGCTTTGTTGATTCAATGCAGACTTTGAAGATAAATCCAGAGAAAAAAGATATAGATTCTTTTGTGGCTTCTGATTTCGAGCTCAGTGACTATAATCCTCATCAGAAGATTGAGATGAAGATGGCCATCTAAAATGTAGGACATAATTCTCAGTCCCTTCCTTAGGTATGCCATGACATGTTTGAAGGATTTGAAACTTGAAGATAACCATTCTCCTGAATCCTGAGTTGGCTAATTGTTCTTTGCTATGTTTGTTCAGATTTGGGAGATCAACAGAGAGGGAAAAAGAAAATTAAACAATTTCCATTGAAGAGTGTTGTGGGAAAACTAGGAAGGGTTTTAGCTTGATGCTGAAGTCTAAATCTCCTTACTCTGTTTGCTATTATTGTTTGCACCAAGTATGGGAGGTTTTAAGAGGAGCTGCTTCCTCTTGATGTATTTCGTTGCTACAGTTGATATCCTCTTATCTTATGATTAGAGAATTCCTGAGTGTCTCTCTAACTTTTTAATTTACTAAATAAAGAATATTTTATTTTAAATTCTTTTATAAGTAAGCAATAATTGGCATACCTATTTTATATTCATTTATTCTATGAAGAGCAGGGTTCAATTCTCTTCTTTCTTTATTTTTTTTTTACTTCTATTTTATTAATATTACGTAAAATTTGGGGCTTATAAGTATAATAACTATAGGAGTCAAACTATAATTAAATAAAAAGTTATATTAAATAAAAATTTAGTATGTAGTGATTTTTATTTTTTAAAATAATGAATTTTTAAATTTGGGTTAAAAAATAAAAAATAATATTTGTACAATTTTTTATATGTTGTTATGATATAGAAACAAATTTTTTAATAAATTATTTTTAGAAAAAATTTAAGGGGCCAATAATTTTTTATTAAAATATAACTAGTATTTGCAAAAAAAAAAAAAAATCTCACACTGTTAATAATGGCTAATTGATAACTATAAATTATAAAATTTGTTAGTCTTCTAGCATTCTTTTTATTTTTAATATAAAAATAAAGAATGTCTAAGAGAGACTTGTGCACTTTTTTTAATTAAGTGCCAAACTGTTAAAAAATGAAACCATTCTTTTAAGGTAGAAATTTACATGGTTGTGTTTAAACGAAATTGTTAGTTAAAAAATTGTTATACCATGATTTAGTCAAATACACGAAATTATTTAACTGTTTTTAACAATTAGTTATTAATTAATTATCAATTTTGAGTTCAGATTAAAAAATATTCTATTATAAATTAAAATTTTGATTAAAAAATTTACTGTTAGCTAATAAATTACTGTACCCACACAGCAAGATTTGAACTTATACACTCAAGTACCATTTGACCTAACTCAAATTGGTAACTGAGCATCAACTTAGGCCAAGATAATTGCAGTTGAGTATAATCTTTTTTATTTTTGAGTATATACCCATTTTGGTCCTCAAAGAATTTCAGACTGGACACTTTAGTCCCCAACTAAAATTAATTACTCGATTGGTCCCTAATAATTAACTCCGTCAGTCACTTAGGTCCTTGGCTCCGTCAACTCTAACGGAAGACAAAATAGTCCCTGAAAACTCTAACATGAGACAAAATAATCCCTGACAATTCTAACAAGGGACAAAATTATCACTGACCCCTTTATTCAAAAACGACACTATTCTTCCCCAATTTTTATCATATCTCGCATAACCCTAACATTCATACTCTTCTTCTTCACTTTCACAGTCTTTTTTTCCATCTTTTCCTTCCTCCTCTTTAGCTCTAAGATTAAGCCATGGTGTAATTGTCACACGTGTCGCACCTACCTCAAGATGTCATGGACCACACACTTCCTAAATCTTTGTGACTGGTACATCCACCTCCTCTGCACTTCACCCACCAAAAGCATCCACTTGCACGTTTTTGATAACATCACCTAACCCCGACAATGTCCACGACATCCTCAAGACTAATTTCCACAACTACTCTAAGGGCACGCCTTTCTCCACTCTTCGGCAACCAATATAGATTGTTGGACGTTAGGACATCATGAGGAGATTCTCCTTTGACATCATATGCAAATTCTCATTTCAAATAGACATCGAGTGCTTCATTCTTTCTTTTCCGGAGTCTAAGTTGGCAGACAATTTCAACCTCGCATCCAAGCTATTACAACGAACAATGTCGTCGTTGCCGCTCATATGGAAACTGAAGCGATTACTGAACATTGGTTCGGAGAAGAAGCTGAAGGAAGTGATCGGAATGGTGGACAATGTGGTAATGGAGATGTTAGGGCAGAGGAGGAGGGAGATGGCAACAACAACGACGAGTCTTAACAAATCAGACTTGCCGTCTAGATTCATGGGATCCATCGAAGACGACAACTAGCTGAGAGACATAGACATTAGTTTCCTGAGTATGAATTGGTTGAGAATAAGTTGAGGATTTTTTTCTTGTGAACATTAAATTTATAGAGTGTGCATTGTGTAGTTTGTAGTTACAGTATTAAACTGTTAGTGTTATGCGAAATATGATGAAAATTGGGAGAGAACAGTGTCGTTTCCAAACAAAGGAGATCAGGGACCATTTTGTCCCCTGTTAGAGTTGTCAGGGACTATTTTGTCCTCCGTTAGAATTAACGGAATAAAGGACTTAAGGTAGCGTTTGTTTTGAGGTATTGAGACAGAGACTGAGAGACTGAGACTCAGTATCGTGTTTGTTAGTTCAGAGACTAGTACTAAAATTTCTGTCTCTGTCTCTAAAATTTCAGTATTTCAGTACCTCCAAAAAGTAGGGACACAGGAGACTGAAGTTTTTAAAGATGGAGACTGAAACTTTAATAACATTTTATACCTAAAATACTTTCATTTCAATTAATTAATTCCAATTTTACTCTTTGTGCAAATTAAATTAGAGTTTCATTCTTGTTTTAATTCATGTCTCTCATTTTTCACCAAACAGAATACTGAGATTTATTTCAATCCCTGTCTCTTAGTCTCTGTCTCTCAGTTTCAGTCTTTCCGTCTCTGTCTCTACACCAAACGCTACCTAAGTGACTGACGGAGTTAATTGTTAGGGACCAATCGAGTAATTAATTTTAGTTGGGGACTAAAGTGTCCAGTCTAAAATTCTTTGAGGACCAAAATGGGTATATACTCTTTATTTTTTATTCTAGTTTGGGCTTTGACCCTGCTTCGATCCCAATTGTAGGGAGAACGATGCTGAAGCGAACATTTCAAAGCTTCAGAAGAAGCTGGAAAGGATTTGCGTCGTCGTCATCAAGAAGAAGGGACGCTCGTTTCAAATGGAAATATTTACATTCACCGAGCAATTTCACCGTGATGAGAAGCATGATGAGCAGCATCCAAACCCGCCACAACAATTTCGTACTCTGTCCCAAGGGAGAAAGTGGATTGCTTGGTCATAGGTGCTGGCGTTGTGGGCATATCGATCGCAAGAGCACTGGCACTCAAGGGCAGAGAGGTTTTTCGTTGTTGAATCGGATTCAACTTTTGGCACAGCCACCAGTTCTCGAAACAGTGAAGTTATCCACGCTGGAATCTATTACCCTCGCAATTCCTTGAAGGCAAGTCACTCTTCCTTATTAGGTAAATCATTAATCGATTTGGTTTCTCAAAGTTTACACGTGAATTGAAATTAACTACTAATGTGTTTCAATTGAAATTTGAAAGACCAAGTTGAAGTGCACCCTTTTTTGTCTTAAACTATTAACCCAAAGTGAAGGTTCACTCTGTGTGATGTTTGGTTAATGCTCTCATTGGCCATTGCGTAAAATATAATGTTGTATACCTGTTTGTGTTGGCCATTTTTGCAGGCGATTTTTTGTTCAAGGGGAAGAGATATGTTATATGATTACTGCACAAAACACGTTATTCCACATAAACAAACTGGTAAACTTATAGTGGCTACTCGGTCTTCAGAGATTCCGAAGCTAAACGACATTCTAAACCATGGAATTCAAAATGGGGTTGATAGTTTGAGGATGATAGACGGGGTTGAGGCCATGAAAATGGAACCGGAGTTGCAATGTGTGAAAGCAGTATTATCACCTGTCTCTGGGATTGTTGACTCCCATTCTTTAATGCTTGCTCTAGTGGTACACATTTGTAGCTTCTTAAATTTTGAATTCAATCGTTCGTAATTAATCAGTTTCTCTATTTTGAGTTTAAATTGTACATTCTCAGGAATAAAAACACATACTGGTCCAGGGGGAAGCCGAAAGTCACAGAACAACCTTCACATATAATTCAGCAGTCATTGGTGGCCATCTTGAAGGAAATCAGATTTGTGTTCATGTATCAGAAACCAATAGCCTTAAAGAATGGAATGGGACATCAACAGCTCTGAACCCGGATCTAGTGCTAGTTCCAAACCTCGTAGTGAACTCTGCAGGCCTTAGTGCCCCGCACTTGCGAAAAGATTTACGGGCTTGCCAAGTGAAGTTATTCCTTCAGCCTACTATGCACGTGGTTGCTACTTCACATTATCTAACACTAAAACCACTCTGTTCGAACATTTAATATATCCTATACTGGAGGATGGTGGCCTTGGCATGCATGTTACTCTTGACTTGAATGGTCAGGTCAAGTTTGGTCCGGATGTTGAATGGATTGACAGCATTGATGATATCTCAAGTTTTCTGAATAAGTACTTCCTAATGCCCTTTCATTTGCTTGCTTTTGACTACTTCTGGTATCTAGTCTATGTCATACATTTCCCACTTCTTATTATCCTTGGCCATGTCTACTCTTTTGTATGAGATGGTTCCATTCCATGGTTTACAATTAGTTGTTTATAAATGTTGATCTACACATATTTTATATGTTGTCCTACTGGTGCATGCTTTCAGTGACATCTCATGGTTCAGGGGTACTTCATTCCTTATGTTGGTTGTATCTGTAGTGAATCATTGATACGGTTTTCTGTTCATTACCATGTACATCATGCACTTTCTTCTTTTTTGGGTTTTCACACTCCACTACAGCAACTTTTAGTATGGGCTTTGTCTGTCAATTTTTGCCCCTGTCAATGAAACTAATGTCCAGCTTGGATTTATTGTACCATTTAGTGTGGGTTTGTGTTTTTAGGTAGTGTTATGAATTGTATCTGGGACACATGTATAGAGACAGTTGAGACTGCAAAAAGGGAGATAGAAATAGGGACAAAAATGTGAAATTTCTGTCTTAATGTCCTGTCTCCAATATCCCCACTTTTTGGGGGACAAAAATACAGAAGTTTTCTCTGCTCCAGGACGCCAGGAAGGAAAGACTTTGCTATTTTTTGTACATGTCTTAGTTACCAAATAGGCCTGTGTACTGACTGTCTCTGTATTTATACCCTAGAAACAATTTCCAGATGCAACCATTGTGTTTCAAGACGATGTTGCTCTAGTTTACTCTAGTGCTTCTCTTCACTCCATTAATTATGTTTTCGTATTGATTGTTGTGCTCTAATTTCTTTCCGGACAATGGGTCTTATTAGTAAATAGGAAACTTCTTGTCATAAAACTCAGTTCATTTTTGTCATTTCTTTCGTGGTATGTCTTTTTATGCGTGCATAAAAATAAATAAATTGATTCAGTGCTTACTTAAGCAAACATTGATGCTAGGTTTGATTATTCAGTACATGCAAATCGCGCTGAGCAGTTTTATCCGGAGATAAGAAAGTACTACTCAAATCTAAAGGATGGGTCTCTTGAGCCAGGATATTCAGGGATCCGACCAAAACTTTCAGGACCTGGCCAGCCACCTGTTGATTTTGTAGTACAGGTTATGTCTAAGACTCTTCTTCACCGCTTCCATTCTGTTGACCAATCTGACTCAATTTGCAAACAGAGATATCATATTCTGTGTGATTTTATAGTTGAATGTTACATTTCTCCCATTAGATACATGCAGTTTACCTCATGGTACTTATGGCTATTTTGTAAACCCCAAATTAGCCCATTGACTTATGCCACTTTAAGGTTAAAATCTTTTGGCTGAAGTTCAGTGTCCAAAAACTATCATTTGCATAAACCATTTCATAAAAGATTTCTGTCCTCTTTAATTCATGTATTGCTAGTATCCTTTTAACATTTTGCTAAATACCAGTACCATCAAGAAATTTCTTGCTCGTATTTTATATTTATAGTATAATGTATATTGTTTTAAACTCACCATCTCTAGAAGGCAAGCTGATAAAATTACTTACATCATTGACAGTAAACTGTGTTGTCGTTATTGTCATATTCAGCATTTGTATGTTTCCCAATGTATCTTTATAGAGTTTAGGATTTGAAAGTGTCAAATTGACACACGTGTCTAATGTAATTGTAGGATGTGATTATGGATGGTATCAGAATTGATAAGAATATGACATTGACAATAATAGAGTGTAATTCCCATTGATCAATATATAGTGCTGATGGCGATGGGTGTATATGATTATTCTCAAGCTATTGAACTTAAGCAATTCAGCTTCCATTTTTCCTTCTCTTCATTTTTCTACAAACTAAACACAGTGATTGAGCTGCTTGTGCGTTAGTGCATGCATGCATTGTTACTCTAATTAGTTACTCACTGTTGTGATGTAATATACACCAGTACACGAGGTTGTGAGGGAATTTTCCACATTTGAACAAAATTTTTAGCATTCTGGCTTAATTGATTTCTCTCTTTTATGCAGGGGGAGAATATTCACGGAATACCTGGTCTTGTTAATCTTCTTGTAGTTACTAGATTTTTGGGATGATGATGCTGTGTGGAACTTCAAAATACTTGACATTTCTTAAAACAAAGTATCAGCTAAGATGGTATATAAGGTGATTATTTTATGGAAAAAAAAATGATGCTATTTATAGCAGCGAGTTGTATACAGTTTGGACTGTACGGTATATATACAAGTGTAGTAGACTAGTAGCTTTAAATTTAATCAGAATTTCCAGAAAGTCAACATAAAAGTGACTGTTATCCACCTTAATTATTCACAAAAATTAAAATAATTTTTCCAGCCAAATCTCATTTCTAAAATCTATTTCTAATGTTTCTATGCAAGTTGGTAACCAATTCAATATCAGTCAACGAAGGGAACCGCGCGAGGCTCAATCAAATTTAAAATATGCAAACAAAAACTTCAACTAAAATCCAAGTATCATGGCGATTAGCGAAGCAGCAAAGAGACAAAGACAAAATAACAAAATAAATTTAGAGGTAATGATTAAACATTTGACATTCTTCAGTTCTGCAAAATAACAGCAAATAACGGTGAGTCTAAGTTCCTGTTAGTCATGCTACAATAAGAGGAATGAACTACGCTGCAGAAGGTGGAATCGGCTTCACAGAACTTTGAATACGCCGAAATGCGGTTTTAACTCTTTCCTTAAGGCCTTCATTTTCACTCTCAACTTCTCCACTTTCTTTATTGAGCTCTGCCACATTGCCATCAATGTTAATCACCAACTTCCCATTTTCTCCAATCTTCACATCTCCAAAGAGCGAGACGAGAAGTGCATGCATAACCTTCTCTGCTTTCTTCTCATTCTCTTCTACAATTTTTATGGCATCTGAATCGTCTATTATTTTTGGGGCATCGCGACTGATGTTTAAAATTAGAGCAACAATGGAGTCTGATACCATGTCACTGATGGGATCGGATGACCAGTGCAGAGAAACATGCTTCTCGGACTCATGCTTCACCGTCACGCACTCATGGACTTGCAATGTTGGAACTCCAGATTCTTCATCCACAGAGGACTCCACACTCTCATATATCTGTTTTAGTCTATGCTGTACAATACTAAAGTTACCTGAATATGGGATGGTGATCCTCTGAGCAATGCTTGCTGTCGATAGCTGTGAGAAGACATGGAGATCATCAGGTGCCATTATCTGATATGCAAAGCCTTTTTTCACTAGCAGACCACTAACAGTTTCACCGGCTTCAGGCGTTTTTTCAGCAAGCTTGCCAATGGTTTTTGCCATTTTCTGTGAATTGAAATACATCTCAACAGATTGACAGTTTTTTGGAGTAAGAATCTTAGTGTTCCGATCAGCAAATTGACTCATGAGCTTCTGTTTGAGCCTTCCCATCTCATTAGCTTCCCCATGAACAAGAATTATGTTAGGAGGATTGAGCTCTTCTAAGAATGCACTTGTTTGAGCAGAATCAGCATGAGCCGAAAAGGAAATGTAGTGCACCTGCATGTTGAGAGGTGCAGTGAGCCCGTTCATGAGAGTGACCTCTTTGGGTTCACTGATGATGGTTTTTGCCAATGTCCCTTCAACCACATACCCCGGTATAATGCAAGAATTTTTCTTATCAGAGCACCACATATCGAACAATTGCCGTGACAACCCACTCTGAAGACCACTAGGGCTTGCCATCACCACAGATGGTCCTATATCTTTGAAGACTTCAATGCTGCTCAAAGCCGATATGTATTTGAAAGCAAATGGATTCGACTTTGCATTCTTGATTCTATCATTCATGGAAAGGGTGTATGTCTCATACACAGTCAGGCATTTTTTTGCAAGAGGAGAAGCATAATAGATGGGTATATTCTGGAGCTCCGGGTGATTCGCCCAATATTCATCAAGGATAAGGAGGAGCTCCTGTGCACGACCAAGGGCAAATGCCGGAATCAACACACGACCTCCTTGAGATATGGTGGAATGGATAACATCGGTGAAGCGTTTCTCTCGTGTGTGCCGAGGCTGATGGTGCTGCACACCATATGTGGACTCTATAATGCATATATCAGGGGAGAACTGGGGGGTCTCGGCAGCTCGAAGATGCCGGTCTTCCTCCCGTGAATAGTCTCCGGTGTAAAGCACTCGGACTCCAGCAATGTCCACCATGAACATAGCAGCACCAAGTACATGGCCTGCAGTATAACACCAGAATCGAATACCGTTCACTTCTATAGTTTGATGGAAATCAATAACCTGCAGTTGCTAATTATTGTTAGAGCTAACATATTCAATTGAGTAATGCCAGGGAACCAACATTTTTCGGCCAGTTAACTTTTTTAAAGCTATTTCGTTTTACATTCTAGACCCTAAATCATAAAATCTTAATCTTAAACCTTAAATTATGAACTTGAACTCTAAATCCTCCAAAAAGTTGAAAATTTTTAGAATTAAAAAAAAAAATGGCAAATGTTGGGTAGCTAAAAGTTGGTTCGTATACTTCTCTATTCAAGGTTGTCCAGAAACAAAGTAACGCTAGAAAGTGCAAACCAATCAAATCAAAACAAACAAAGCGAAAACCCTAATTGAGAAATTTAGTAATAATAATGACCTCGATTTTATCCATGGAGCGGTTGATATCGTGCTCGTCGTAGAGCATGTCCTCAACGGAGACCTTGCTGACCTTGACATAATCGGAGAGGAGGAGCTTGTAGATAGCTTTGGTGGCGTAGGTCATGAAGACGCGGCCGCGGAAGGTGGTCTTCTGAAGGAAGTAAGGCAAGGAAGCGGCGTGGTCGAGATGGAAGTGAGTGATGAGGAGGACGTCGACGGTTGAGGGATCGATCTCGTCGAAGTAAGGGAGAGCCGCCATGCCGTAGTAGGCAGGGTGGATGCCGCAATCGAAGAGGATGGTCTTTCCTTTGTAGCTCATGTAAACGCACGACCGCCCTACTTCGTTCCCCGCTCCCAGCGGCGTCACTATCAGCTGCTCCTCCTCTCTCTTCCTCTCGCTCATTGATGAACCGCCGTCCCGCCTCTTCGCACCTGGCCCCGGTCCCTGTGTTGTCGCCGTTGATGCCATTTGTCTGTCTCTAACGGAAGAACTGACGCCGAGTCACGAAATGAAGGCTGAGAGATGGAGTCCAGCGAGAAAAAGGAAGGAGGGTGGAGAGATGAACAGAAAAGATTAGTGAAGCTGTGAAGGGTGGCTGTGCTGATGCTCTCTCAAATTAGGGATAGTGAACACACTACACAGGAGTTCCACAAAGGATGAGATACCTTTGGAAAATTTTTGTGTGAAAAAGAAAGGTAAAAAATGAGGATGAAGCACTTAAAGGAAATTAAACTGCAATCAATATTAAATAAAGGGTCAATCTATGGTAACCCCCAATCTTAGGTACATAATACACACCCACACACTCCTCACATACTTACCAATTTTTTCTCTTCGGATGCAGCTGATAGGACTCGAACCCGAGACCTTCGAGGTGGGGAGGGGGCGAAATGCCGTATGAGCTATGGCTATTTTGTTGTTGGACTTATCTCTTGCTTTTTGTTAGAAGTGGCTGAACTTTAAGCCAAAGTTGTTTGATTGGAGTATCTAGTGATAAATTTGTTGAAATGGACTTTGACATCAACAAAAATTGGATATCTAAAGAAGACAGATGTTTATTTTTTTATTTTGTGAATGGGACGGGAAAAAAAAGAAAAATGCAGTCTGACTGCATCCATGGAGGGTGAAGTATTGAATAAGATCTTGTCCTAAAAAATGAAGCCTTAGGTTGCAGGGAGAGGGATACAATCGCCGTCGTAGTGTCGTGGCAGAAGTTTACATTTGGAAACCGACTCCGATCGAAGTCGCAAATTTATCTCGTATCCTGCGTTGACTGCGTTCGGCCGTTCACGCTTCTGCTGCCGACGCGATCAGGTCTGGAGTCAAGACTTGATGCCGTTGAGCTAGCTCGAACAGCTCTCTCCATTGGCGACACCTCCACAAGAAGATCCTCCGGAGAAGATGACGGAATCTGCCTATTGCTTAACGCTTTCCTGCTTTGGCCGATGATCTTTTTCGATTGTCATCCATCCAAAACTTTCACTCATGCACTGCTCCTGCTTCAACCATGGTGTCAATTCCTACCTTCGGTTGCTATGCTACCCCACTCCCATCCGCGCTGCTGCTTGTTGTGACTAGCCCAATTTTTCATGTATTGCTGTAATTGTTCCTCAGCTAATTCTTTGAAGCTTCCTTGTTTTCATGTCATTGTGTTTGTAGGTGACCCAAATTCACAAAATTCATCGTCACAGTGTTCGTTGAACCCTTCAATTACATATGGTTGCAATTTCACTGTGGGTTCTCTCTTGTAACGATACACATCAAAGGTTTCAGAACGACGACCTGAGCACACTAGACGTTTCAGCACGGCGCGAGTAGAAGAACAACAACGGAGCACATCAGAACAAGGTGCGAGCTCCAGGTGTGAGGAACACCACGATGGCAACAACAGAAAAGGGATTACATCAGTGCCTATTCCGTTAAACACTGAAGCAACGTAGAAGATGTATAAGCCCAATTAGAATAGACGAGTCCACCACTGATGACCCAAACAAAAAACTAAAACAACGGACCAGTCTCATGAGCGGATAATTTATACGCTTTTTGGCATTGTTTTTAGGAAGTTTTTAATAGGATCTAGTTACTTTTAGGGATGTTTTTATTAGTTTTTATGCAAAATTCACATTTCTGGATTTTACTATGAGTTTGTGTATTTTTCTGTGATTTCAGATATTTTCTGGCTAAAATTGAGGGGCCTGAGCAAAAATCTGATAGGAAGCTGAAAAGGACTACAGATGCTGTTGGATTCTGACCTCCCTGCACTCGAAATGAATTTTCTGGAGCTACAGAACTCCAAATGGTGCAATCTTAAATGCGTTGGAAAGTAGACATCCAGGGCTTTCCAGAAATATATAATAGTTCATACTTCATTCAAGTTTAGACGACGCAAACAGGCGTTCAACGCCAGTTCCATACTGCAATATGGAGTAAAACGCCAGAAACACGTTGCAAACCAGAGTTAAACGCCAAAAACACGTTACAACTTGGCGTTTAACTCCAAGAGAAGCCTCTGCACGTGTAAAGCTCAAGCTCAGCCCAAGCACACATCAAAGTGGGCCCCGAAAGTGGATTTCTGCACTTAGACTTATTTCTGTAAACCCTAGTAACTAATTTAGTATAAATAGAACTTTTTACTATTGTATTTACATCTTTGGATCTTTGGATCTTTGAATTATCTTTTGATCCCTTGATCACGTTTTAGGGGCTGGCCTCACGGCCATGCCTAGACCTTCATCACTTATGTATTTTCAACGGTGGAGTTTCTACACACCATAGATTAAGGTGTGGAGCTCTGCTGTACCTCGAGTATTAATGCAATTACTATTGTTCTTCTATTCAATTCACGCTTATTCTTATTCCAAGATATCCATTCGCACTCAAGAACCTGATGAATGTGATGATTATGTGACACTCATCACCATTCTCTCGCGAGTGTTGGGCGTAGTGACAGACGCAAAAGGATCACTGGATTCTATTCCAACATGTTCGAGAACCGACAGATGATTAGCCGTGCGGTGACAGTGCATTTGGATCATTTTCACTGAGAGGATGGGAGGTAGCCATTGACGCCGGTGAAACCCGAACATACAGCTTGCCATGGAAAGGAGTATGAAGGATTGGATGAAGGCAGTAGGAAAGCAGAGATTCAAGAGGGATGAAGCATCTCCATATGCTTGTCTGAAATTCCCACCAATGATTTACATAAGTATCTTTATCTTTATTTTATGCTTAATTTATCTTTATATTTGAAAACCATTATAACCATTAGAATCCGCCTGACTGAGATTTACAAGATGAACATAGCTTGCTCCATACCAACAGTCTCCGTGGGATCGACCCTTACTCACGTAAGGTTTATTACTTGGACGACCCAGTGCACTTGCTGGTTAGTTGTGCGAAGTTGTGAAGAAAGTGCTGATATTATAAACGCGCATACCAAGTTGAGCGCCATTGTTAGATATCACAATTTCGTGCACCAAATTTTTGGCGCCGTTGCCGGGGATTGTTCGAGTTTGGACAACTGACGGTTCATCTTGTTGCTCAGATTAGGTAATTTTCTTCTTGTTTCAACCTTTATTTTATTTTCAAAATTTTTTTTCAAAAATCTTTCAAAATTTTCTTTTCTTTTTCGTTTTTCCAAGAAAAAAGTTTTTCGAAATTTTTTTTATAAAATCATAAAAATAAAAAATATATATATTTTATGTTTCTTGTGTGAGTCTAGTGTCAAATTTTAAGTTTGGTGTCAATTGCATCTTTTTAATTTTCTAAAAATTTTTCAAAAACTCATGCAGGGTGTTCTTCATGATCTTCAAGTTGTTCTTTACAAGTCTTCTTGTTTGATCTTCATATTTTCTTGTTTTGTGTCTTTTGTTGTTTTTCATATGCATTTTTCGTTTGTTAGTGACTAAGCATGAAAAGTCTCTAAGTTTGGTGTCTTGCATGTTCTCTTTTCTTGAAAATTTTTCAAAAATAAGTTCTTGATGTTCATCATGATCTTCAAAGTGTTCTTGGTGTTCATCTTGACATTCATAGTGTTCTTGCATGCATCGTGTGTTTTGATTCATAATTTTTATGTTTTGGGTCATATTTGTGTTTTTCTTTCTCCTCATTAAAAATTCAAAAAAATAAAAAAATATCTTTTCCTTATTTTACTCATAATTTTCAAAATCTTTGGGTTGACTTAGTCAAAATTTTTTAAAATAAGTTGTTTCTTGTTAGTCAAGTCAAGATTTAAATTTCAAAAATCTTATCTTTTCAAAATCTTTTTTAAAAATCAAATCTTTTTCTTTTTTTTTATTATTTTCGAAAATTTTAAAAATTGATTTTCAAAATTCTTTTTCTTAATTTTATCTTTTATTTTCGAAAATTATACTAACAATTAATGTGATTGATCCAAAAATTTCAAGTTTGTTACTTTCTTGTTAAGAAAGGTTCAATCTTTAAATTCTAGAATCATATCTTTTAGTTTCTTGTTAGTCAAGTAATCAATTTTAATTTTTAAAAACCAAATCTTTTTAGTTTCCTTTTCAAATCTTTTTCAAAACAAATCTCAATCACATCTTTTCAAACATATCTTTTTCAAATCATATCTTTTTCAAAATCAATTTCAAAAATCTTTTCTAACTTCTTATCTTTTCAAAATTGATTTTTAAATCTTTTTCAACTAACTAATTGATTTTTTGTTTGTTTCTTATCTTTTTCAAAACCACCTAACTACTTTTCTATCTCTAATTTTCGAAAATCACTAACCATTTTTCAAAAATAATTTTCGAAAACTCCTCTCTCTCATCTCCTTCTATTTATTTATTCATTTACTAACACTTCTCTTCATCTAAAAATTTAAACCCTCTTTTCTCCTTTGTGTTCGAATTTTTCTCCTCCTTCTTCTATTCTTTTCTTCTTCTACTCACATAAAGGAATCTCTATACTGTGACATAGAGGATTCCATATTTCTTTGTTTTCTTCTCTCTCATATGAGCAGGAACAAGAAAAAAGGCATTCTTGTTGAAGCTGATGCTAAACCTGAAAGGACCTTGAAGAGGAAGCTAAGAGCAGCTAAAGCACAACACTCTGAAGAGGACCCAACTGAAATTTTCGAACAGGAAAAAGATATGGCATCCGAACCCAACAACAATGCAAGGAAGATGCTTGGTGACTTTACTGCACCAAATTCCAACTTACATGGAAGAAGAATCTTAATTCCTGCCATTGGAGCAAACAACTTTGAGCTAAAACCTCAATTAGTTTCTCTGATGCAACAGAATTGCAAGTTTCATGGACTTCCATCAGAAGATCCTTTTCAGTTCTTAACTGAATTCTTGCAGATCTGTGATATTGTCAAGATCAATGGGGTTGATCCTGAAGTCTACAGGCTTATGCTTTTCCCTTTTGCTATAAGAGACAGAGCTAGAGTATGGTTGGACTCTCAACCTAAAGACAGCCTGAACTCTTGGGATAAGCTGGTCACGGCTTTTTTAGCCAAATTTTTTCCTCCTTAAAAGCTGAGTAAGCTTAGAGTGGATGTTCAAACCTTCAGACAGAAAGAAGGTGAATCCCTCTATGAAGCTTGGGAGAGATATAAGCAACTGACCAAAAACTGTCCTTCTAACATGCTTTCAGAATGGACCATTCTCCAGGTGGATCTATTCACCTAAAGAAAACGCCTGCAGAAGCTCAGGAACTCATTGATATGGTTGCAAATAACCAGTTCATGTACACTTCCGAAAGGAATCCTATGAGTAATGAGACGCCTCAAAGGAAGAGAGTTCTTGAAATTGATGCTTTGAATGCCATATTGGCTCAGAACAAAATATTGACCCAACAAGTCAATATGATATCTCAAAGTCTGAATGGATTGCAAAATGCATCCAACAGTACTAAAGAAGCATCTTCTGAAGAAGAAACTTATGATCCTGAGAACCCTGCAATGGCAGAGGTAAATTACATGGGTGAAGCCTTTGGCAACACCTATAATCCTTCATGGAGAAATCATCCGAATTTTTTATGGAAGGATCCACAGAAGCAAGGCTTCAATAATAACAATGGTGGAAGAAACAGGTTTAGCAATAGCAAGCCTTTTCCATCATCTTCTCAGCAACAGACAGAGAATTCTGAGCAGAGCCCCTCTAGCTTAGCAAACATAGTCTCTGATCTATCTTAGGCCACTTTAAGTTTCATGAATGAAACAAGGTCCTCCATTAGAAATTTGGAGGCACAAGTGGGTCAGCTGAGTAAGAAAATCACTGAAACTCCTTCTAGTACTCTCCCAAGCAATACAGAAGAGAATTCGAAAAGAGAGTGCAAGGCCATTGATATAATCAACATGGCCGAATCCAAAGAGGAAGGGGAGGACGTGAATCCCAATGAGGAAGACCTCATGGGACGTCCTCTAGACAGAAAGGAGTTCCCTATTGAGGACCTAAAGGAATCTGAGGCTCATATAGAGACCATAGAGATTCCATTAAACTTCCTTCTGCCATTCATGAGCTCCGAGAACTATTCTTCCTCTGAAGAGGATGAAGATGTAACCGAAGAGCAAGTTGCTCAATATCTAGGAGCCATCAAGAAGCTGAACCTCCCTTGCTCATTAGTGAACTAAATACATGGGTTCAGCAAAGTTTACCTCAAAAGAAACAAGATCCTGGTAAATTCTTAATACCCTGTACCATAGGCGCCATGACCTTTGAGAAGGGTCTGTGTGACCTGGGGTCAGGTATAAATCTTATGCAACTCTCTGTAATGGAGAAACTGAGAATCTTTGAGGTACAAGCTGCAAGAATCTCATTAGAGATGGCAGACAAATCAATAAAATAAGCTTATGGATTGGTAGAGGACGTGTTAGTGAAGGTTAAAGGCCTTTACATCCCTGCTGATTTCATAATCCTAGACACTGGAAAGGATGAGGATGAATGCATCATTCTTGGAAGACCCTTCCTAGCCACAGCAGGAGCTGTGATTGATGTTGACAGAGGAGAGCTAGTCCTTCAATTGAATGGGGACTACCTTGTGTTTAAAGCTCAAGGATCTTCTTCTGCAACCATGGAGAGAAAGCATGAACAGCTTCTCTCAATGCAGAGTCAAACAGAGCCCCCACAGTCAAATCCTAAGTTTGGTGTTGGGAGGCCACAACCAAACTCTAAGTTTGGTGTTGAACCCCCACATTCAAACTCTAAGTTTGGTGTTGGGAGGTCCCAACAATTCTCTGAATACCTGTGAGGCTCCATGAGAGCTCACTGTCAAGCTATTGACATTAAAAAAGCACTTATTGGGAGGCAACCCAATTTTTATTTATCTATATTTCTATTGTTCTTTTATGTTTTATTAGGTTTATGATCATGTGGAATCACAAAACAATTGCAAAAATTAAAAACATAATAAAAAATAGCAGAAGAAAAAACACACCCTGGAGGAAGAGCTGTCTGGCGTTTAACGCCAGAAACAAGCACCAAGCTGGCGTTAAACGCCAGAAACAAGCATCTGTCTAGCGTAAAATGCCAGAAACAGGCTACACTTGGGCGTTTAATGCCAGAAACAAGCTGCAGTCTGACGTTAAACGCCAGGATTGCATATAGAAGGCATTTTACACGCTTAAAGGGTGCAAGGATGAGAAATCCTTGACACTTCAGGATCTGTGGACCCCACAGGATCCCCACCTACCTTATCCCCCTCTCTCACACCTTTTCATAAAACTCTTCCCCATCACCTCTTCACCACTCACATCCATCCTCTCTTCCCCATAAACCCCACCTACCTTCAAATTCAAAATCTCTTTCCCACCCAAACCCACTCTAAATGACCGAACCCAAACCCCTCTCCCTCCACTATATAAACTCCTTCATCCTTCTTCATTTTCACACAACACAACCCTCTCTTCTCCTCCTTGGCCGAAATACACACCCTTTTCCTTCTCCTCCATATCTTCTTCTTCTTCTATTCTTTCTTCTTTTGCTCAAGGGAGAGCAACATTCTAAGTTTGGTGTGGTAAAAGCATAGCTTTTTTGTTTTTCTATAACCATTGATGGCACCTAAGGCCAGAGAAACCTCAAGAAAGAGGAAAGGGACGGCAATTGCTTCCACCTCTGAGTCATGAAAGATGGAGAGATTCATCTCAAAAGCCTATCAAGACCACTTCTATGAAGTTGTGGCCAAGAAAAAGGTGATCCCTGAGGTCCCTTTTAAGCTAAAAAAGGGCGAATATCTGGAGATCCGATAAGAGATTAGAAGAAGAGGATGGGAAGTTCTCTCCAATCCTATTCAACAAGTCGGAATCTTAACGATTCAAGAGTTCTATGCAAACGCATGGATAACTAGGAACCATGATCAAAGCATGAACCCAAACCCAAAGAATTGGCTTACAATGGTTCCAGGGAAATGCTTAGATTTCAGTCCGGAGAACGTAAGGTTGGCGTTCAACTTGCCTATGATGCAAAAAGATGCACGCCCCTACACTAGAAGGGCCAACTTTGATCAAAGGTTGGACCAAGTCCTCATGGACATATGTGTGGAATGAGCTCAATGGAAAAGAGACTCAAAAGGCAAGCCGGTTCAATTGAGAAGACTGGACCTTAAGCCTGTGGCTAGAGGATGGTTGGAGTTCATCCAACGCTCTATCATCCCCACTAGCAACCGATCCGAAGTAACTGTGGATCGGGCCATCATGATCCATAGCATCATGATTGGAGAGGAAGTAGAAGTTCATGAAGTCATCTCTTTAGAACTCTACAAAGTAGCTGAAAAGCCCTCCATGTTGGCAAGGTTAGCTTTTTCTCATCTCATTTGCCATCTATGCAACTTAGCTGGAGTTGTCATAGAAGGAGACATCCTCATTGAAGAGGACAAGCCCATCACTAAGAAGAGGATGGAGCAAACAAGAGAGCCCATTCATGGATCTCAAGAGACGCATGAGGAAGCTCATCATCAAGAAATTCCTGAGATGCCTTAAGGGATGCATTTTCCTCCAAACAACTATGGGGAACAACTCAACACTTCTCTAGAAGGATTGAGTCATAACATGAACCAATTAAGGGTGGAACACCAAAAGCACTCCATCATTCTCAATGAGATTAGAAAAGATCAAAGAGCTTTGAGGGAGGAGCAACAAAGGCAATAAAGAGACATAGAGGAGCTCAAGAACACCATTGGTCCTTCAAGAAGAAGGCGCCACCCTCACTAAGGTGGACTCATTCCTTAACTTCCTTGTTCTTATGTCTCTGTTTTTCGATTTTATGCTTTATGTTTGTCTATGTTTTGAGTCTTTACTACATGATCATTAGTATTTAGTAACTATGTCTTAAGGCTATGAATAATTCTATGAATCCTTCACATTTCTTAAATGAAAAATGTTTTTAATACAAAAGAACAAGAAGTACATGAGTTTCAAATTCATCCTTGAAATTAGTTTAATTATATTGATGTGGTGACAATACTTTTTGTTTTCTGAATGAATGCTTAAACAGTGCATAATTTTGATTTTGTTGTTTATGAATGTTAAAATTGTTGGCTCTTGAAAGAATGACGAAAAAGAAAATGTTATTGATAATCTGAAAAATCATAAAATTGATTCCTGAAGCAAGAAAAAGCAGTGAATAACGAAGCTTGCGAAAAAAATGGCGAAAATAAAAAAAAGAAAGAAAAAGAAAAAAGCAAGCAGAAAAAGCCAATAGCCCTTAAAACCAAAAGGCAAGGGTAAAAAGGATCCAAGGCTTTGAGCATCAACGGATAGGAGGGCCTGACGATTGGATTTTTGACGGTTTAGAATTTCTCAAATAAAATCTCGTTGTAAAGTATAGCTTCTAAACCAAACAATAATCCTCTCATACAAAAGATTGTTTGTCACAAGTAACAAACCCCTAATTTTATAAACCGAAGTATTCAAACCTCGGGTCGTTCTCCCTAGGAATTACAATAAAGTGTCTTGTTATTGGTTATGAGTTATTTTGGGGTTTTGGATAAGAAGCATGGAAATTAAATGACAAGAAAGTAAACTAGTGGCTAAAAAGGTCTTGGCAAGGGTTGGTGGTCAAGGATCTCTATCCTAATCACTAATCACAATATGAGAATTGGCAAGGATTAATCTCATTAAATCATCCTCTAACTAGTAGTAAAGGAAAGTCAAATGAGCTATATCAATCCTAGTCCATAAGTCCTAACTCTCCACTAATTCAATTAGTGAGAACTAGAGTCAATGGCTCTCAATCATCAATCACTTGGACATTAGTAACTCAAGAGTTCCTAAGTTACCTTTCCAAGCCAAGAGTATAAAATCCTACTCTAAAATCCAACCAAGCATTTCATCAAACACTTGGAAGGCATAAAAGGAAAGCATAGTAATATTGCAAGAAAAGTAAATCTACACTACTCAATTGCAAGGAATTAAACAACAACAAATCAAATGAACACAATTATTATGAATTACCTCTAATTGAATTGAAAGAATGTAGAGGGAACAATACTAGATCTACAACAAAATGTAAGAACAACATAAAGGAAATTACAACAAAAGAGTAGAAGAAGAATGAATCTAACAACAAAGAATTGAAATGTAGAAGTAGAAGAAGGCAAAGATTAAAACCTAGATCTAAGAACTAATCCTAATCCTAATCCTAATTCTAGAGAGAAGTGGGAGCTTCTCTCTCTAGAAACTACCCTAAACTAATCCTAATGAGTGAAAATGAACTAATCTCCCTTTGCTCTTCAATCATTGACTTTAAATAGCAGTTTAGGCGCCAAAGTTGGTTGGAATTGGGCCCCACAACCCTTGAGAATTCGTTGGTCACGTTTTCATTAAAAAATCATAAACCAGCACCGACGCGTACGCGCACAGCACGCGTACGCGTCCATGGGGTGATTTGCAGGTGCGCGCAAGCGCCAAGTGCGCGCGCGCGTCCATGGGCGAGTTCAACTTCTTTGACTTTTCATGATTAGGGGTGGCAGTGGGGCGGGTAGGGGCGGGTTTTTACCCTACCCGACCCCGCCCCGCTGTCCCATAACTCAGGTACTATCCGCCCCGTCACAACCCGCGGGTAGTAAATTACAGTATCCGAACCCGCCCCACCCCGACCCGCCCCTATAAAAATTAAATATTTTAATTTTTACATATTCATATCTAAATTAAGACAAAAATTTAAAATTCATAAATAAATTAAAATAAAAACAAAAAATTCATACAATGTCATTAGCTCAAATAATAAAGAAATTACAATATTAGATATAAAGGAATCTTCAACCCTTATTCTTGATCACTTTCAACATCTTCATCATTATTAAAAGTTTGCAAATCAAGATTTAAACCTGAAAATCAAAAGATGTAACAATTATAATAAACCACATAAACCACCTGACATAGTCATTGAACTATGCAGCAGGCAACCACAAACAGAACCAAAGCAAAATAGTTGAATGAAGAAAATATAGCTTTATAAATTTTCCACATGAAACGCAAACAAACTAAAGGCAATTTGACCATGCAGCATGCATCATTTTTCAAAATTAGGTTAGCACATATAGCGTGTGCTTCTTTTTCTCTAATAAACATGCTTGTCTATTAAAACAAGTTTGCCTACTACAATTGAATGAACTCCAACAGAACATGCTTTTATTTTAATAAGGAGCACAAAATTCTTTGAAACATAGTAACCTATAGCTGAGGTGAAAGGGTAATATATGCTTTTGAAAGCAACCAAAATGCATGACATGAATGTTAGTTATATTAATTGCGGTCTAATCAATTAGCAAAGCCAATAAATAAAAAAAGCAACATAATCTCAATTTTGTTTGTTATATTAATTTCATTCTTTAATAAATAACATAAAAATCCATCCATATTATCATAAGATCAGCTCATTTCAATTAAGCATACAAGATTCTTCATGCAAAGAATGAAGGGGAAGAGCCATAACATGTATCTTGAGGGACAGAGAAACAAAACTGGAAGTTTAGCACTATAATTAAGTGAGTGATATACAATACGAACATTAAAGAATGAAAAAAGCAACATAATCTGACAATTTTGTTTTAAGTTTATCCAATCTCTTTAGTAAAATTATATTAATTGAAATTGAATAGGATTTAAATAGAATAATACATAAATTAAAATTTCAGAGCAGAAACTCCTCATAAATTAAAAAGTGTTGCAGTCCCAAGAATCATGACAAAAAGTGGTTCAATTGCAAGTACAATATTCAGATAGCCATTGATACACAAACTAAAGAAGAGTTTTCAAGATCACAAAAGTGAATAAACTGCATCTGTTTGTATACAAACTTTGAAATAGTAGTACAAAGTGGTAATTAGAGGCATGAAGTTTTATAAAGCTGTGGTTAGTGATTAACCAACCACAAATTAAATAGATCCAGCTTTTCCAATATTTATATTAGAAATATCTGAAGTTCTTTGGTTACAATAAACATTCATCACTGGACACATAAAAAAGGCTCAAATGACAGCAAAATATAGCCTTTATAAAATGTAAAACAACATATAAAAGGATCTATTATGGATTCATTCTGCTTCAAACAGAATAATACAGCAGGAACAGAACATATTTATACTATCCCGCACAAAAAAAGAAGCAGCAAACTAAAATCATAGAATATGCAACTGAAGTACTCAATAGTAATCCAAGGTTGTTTACACTATCATTTATTCAAAGCACTTCACACAGCATACATGAAAAATTTATTCTATAAAGGCTAAATACTTTGAACCTACAGATTCCCTCAGATCTCATAGATACAAGAAATTCATATACAGTATTTACCAGTCACCAGAGAGAAGACGACAGAGGAAGGAGGGACGACAAGGTGACCACAGACCAGAGACCACAGGGGCAAGTCGGCGAGGATAGTGACGCGAGAAGTGGGAGCGACGCCGACGTGAGCTCTGTGAGCGACAGCGGCGAGGCGATCGAGATGAATGAGGAGGGTTGGTGTCTTGGTGAGCGACGGCGAATGACCGGACGATCTGTGACGGCGACTTACCGGCGAAGGAGTGAAGAGCGACGAAGTGGGTGAAGAGTGACGCAGAAGTGAGTGACGGCGAGGAAGTCCTAATGCCTAGGGTTGAGAATGGAGATGAAATGACTGACGGCTTAACCTAATTTCTAAATTTCATATATATACTTATGCACTCCGGGGCGGGTAGGGGCGGGTTCACCCTAAACCCGACCCCGCCCCGCCCCGCTCGTCCACCCCGCCACGCTTCAGACCCGCCCCGCTGCGGGTCGGGTTTAAACCCGCCCCGATCGGGTAGGGGCGGGACGGGTACCCGCGGGTTCGGGTTTTGCTGCCACCCCTATTCATGATTTCTCCACTTTGCATGCTTTCCCTCTTCACTCCTTTGATCCATTCCTAGCCTTTTCAATCTGAAATCACTAACAAACATATCAAGGCATCTAGTGGAATCAAAGAGAGATTAAAACCATCAAATTAAGGGTTGAAAAGCATGTTTTCACATCTAAACACAAATAAGGAGACAATCACAAAACCATGCTATTTCATTGAATAAATGTGGGTAAAAGGTGATAAAAGCTCTTAAAATCAATACAAGATAAACCTACAAATGGGGTTTGTCAACCTCCCCACACTTAAACCAAGCATGTCCTCATGCTTAAACCAAGAATGAAGTAAAGGGTATGGCATTTATTCAATGGAACTAACTAAATGCAATCTACCTATATGCAACTATCTACATGAATGCAATTGCTTGGTCAAAATAAATCAATTCCCAAGAAGCATATATGCACAAGGGCTAAGGACTAACAAGTCCAATCCACAATTGATTTAAGTTATTAAATATTTTTACAAACTTGCATGAAAAGTTGATCATAGGTGAAAACATGTAATTGAGCATCGAACCCTCACCAGATGTATTTGCACTCTCTTCGCTCAAGTGTTTAGGGTTGAGTCTCTCAATTCTCCCCTAATCATGCTTTCCAAGATTTGTTCTTCTTCTAACAATCAACATATATTTCATGCATGCATACAAGTATCATGAGGTCTTTTCTTTGGTTGTAATGGGGCTAGGGTCAAGGTAGGATGCATATTTGGTTAAGTGAGCTTGAAATTTGAATCTTTGATAGGCTTAAACTTCCCACCTAACCTATGACATCCTATACAATTAAGTTCTAATCTAACTACCCATTCCTCACTTTTTCACATACTCATGTATTCCTTTTTAATTTCACAACACTCATGCATTGATTTTATTGAGCTACACTTTGCTTTGGGGCATTTTGTCCCCTTTTTTTTATTTCTTTCTTTTTTTTTCTTTCTTTTTTTTTCTATTTTTTTCTTTTTCTTTTCTATATTATTTTTCTTTTTTTTTCTTTTCTTTTTTTCTCATTTTTTTTCTTTCTTTATACAAGAGCATCAATGCATAAGGTCTATACATTTGATCAATACATGAGCATGTACCCAATTCCCAATGTTTTCAATAAAAATACAAAACTACCCTTTTATTCACCCAATGTCCCCAAGGTTCCCACACTTGAATGATACTCACATACACTAGCCTAAGCCAATCAAAGATCCAAATTAAGGACTTTTATTGTTTTCCGCTTTAAGGCTTGTAATGTGCTAAATTAAAGAACAAGTAGGTTAAGCGTAGGCTCAAATTGGCTAACAATGGAAGATAAAAGGTAAGGCTATTTGGGTAAGTGAGTTAAATGAAATGATGGCCTCAATCATATAAATGCATGAATACACAAAATAATGGACATAAAGAATCAAACAAATCAAAGATTACAATCATATAAAGAGAATAATACACACAAGAAGGAAAATAAGTGGTTATAAGATGTAACCACACCATTAGGCTCAAATCTCACTTGCTTGTGTTCTTAGCTCAAAAATATGATCCACAATATATATAATTCATGCAAGTTTTATGAAAAGTTTTTACTCAAATCAATTGGTGCCCTATAGATAGAAATTTTGAAAATTCATTATTTTGACTAAGCTTATTGTGTATATGTATGCAAAATAAGAAAATGCAAGTAAAATCCTAAAATCCTAGAATGAAATGCAAAAGTGTTGAGATTAGAAATTTGTCACCCAAAATCGCCGACCGGTCGGACGACCTCCCCACACTTAAAAGTTTGCACCGTCCTCGGTGCACTCAAAGATGAGCAAGGGGGTACGGCGACTCTCCGGATTGCTACGTGTTCTTAGTCTTGCTTCCATGTTTGCTTGTGGTGCATTCATCATGAAAAACAAAAATATAACACCATAAGAGGAAAAGATATAAAAGCAAGGAAGCATAATTGTTGGAATGAGGTAAATCACTAGAATTGAGTGAGTGAATTAGTGTGACATTGATGACAAGTAGGTGTGTGAATTCTAAATTGCGCGGTTTAGAACACACATTAGCCTAAAAGGTATGTCACAAAAGAAGCATGCACTTCACTTATCCTAGTGTGCTTGAGATGCTTTAAGTAAACTTGTAAGGTAAAACAAGCATTAAAGAAGCATGAAAGCATTTAAGTCAAACACATATGGATGCATATGATCATGAAACACAATGCATTAAGGTAAATGCACAACATCATCCATCATCAAGAGGTTGCCTAATCACAAAATAAGGCTCAAATCACATGGTGGCCAAATCATGTAATTCAAGAAGAGTTACAAGCTCGAAGGCAATTCTTATCACTTGGTGTTTTTCAAAAGATAAGCATGAAAAACTCAAGACCAAGTAGCAAAATATAACCTCAATCATAGGATCCAACAAAGATTATCTAAGAACATTAATTCTAAATTAGCATTTAGGCAATAAGGAGGCAACAATGTGTAGTAAACAAAGTTAATAATCCAACACTTGTAATGAAAAGAGAGAAAATAAAATGAAAACTAAACTAAAACTAACTAATTAACTAACTAAAATAAATGGTTATCAATGGTGTTTGGATATGTTGGAGGAGGTGTAGAAGAAGGAAAGAAGAAAGGAGGGGAAAAGAAATGGAGAGAAGAGAAGAAAAGAAATGTAGTGAAAGAAGGGCATCCGCGCGTACGCACGCATGGCGCGCGCGCGCGGGTGGTGGAATGGAGAGGGAAGCGCGGACGCGGACAGTGCGCTTGCGCGTATATGGGGATGTGGGCGTGGGCGCGGACGCGTACAATGCGCGTCTGCGTGGATGGTCAGCCAGGCCGTCGGCCCAATGTTGGCCCAAAGTTGGCACAACTCTCTGGTAAAAGTACCAGGAGTGCAGGTGGCATAATCTGCGCGCGCGCGGCATGTGCGCTTGCGCGTACATTGCGAATTCATCATGATGGGCGCGTACGCGCCAGGTGCGCGCACGCGCGGATTGTGTTGGGCCTGAGGCTCAACATTCGCACAGGGAGGGCCTAACTCTCGGGTTTGCTAGCTGGGAGTGGAACTTCTGCATCTACGCACGCGCGCCATGTACGCGGACGCGTAAGTGATCGAAAATGCTTAATGTGCGCGTGCGCACGCTGTGCGCATGCGCGCGGATGGTGCTCTGTTTTTCTTAAAAGTTTCCTATGTTTTTGCACCAATCTAAGCATTCTAAACCTCCAAACAGCTACCAAAATACCATAAAACCTTATTTAACATATTATACTACCAAATATACTCAACTAACTAATCAAAACATGAATTTAAACTAATTCTATCAATATGTACAAAAGAGAAAATGAAAGGATTTCACCATGGTGGGTTGTCTCCCACCTAGCACTTTTGTTTATTGTCCTTAAGTTGGACTTATGGGGAGCTTCTCTCAAGGTGGCTTGTGCTTGTACTCATCTCGGAACTTCCACCAATGCTTGGACTTCCAATAAGCTCCATCATTCAAGATTAATATCTCCAAGCTTTGATGGAGTCCTTCACAAACTATGGGCTCCCAATGTTGATCCTCATGTGTTCCCGGATCCCATATTTTGTCTTCACACCCATCTCCAAGTTGATTATCATTAATCCATGTGGGTGGTGAGTAAGGTGAATTCTCAACAAAGTGACCAAACATCCTTCTAGAACCATGTACTCTAGTTATACACCAACCTTTGCTATCAAGCTTTGGACATGTGACCATAATGAACCTAGAATGATGCTTCCAACCACTAACCATCTCCTTTTTACTCTTAAAGCCACAAATATCTCTAAGTTGACCATCCGTTTCAAGCAAACCATATTCAAGGGGAATAATAAAGCTTGAGTATAAGGAATTTACCCACTTGAATGAGAGAGTGGATGGTGGTGGCTTGGGGAGAGGTATTTCCAATGTGCTAGTAAACTCCACTCCCTTGTTTTCTTCCTTGATTGCCTCCACCTTTTCAAAAACTTTTTCACTTTCAATCCTTTGTTCATCAACTTCATCTAACTCTTCTCCATCACTCAAGTCATAAATGGGAGGTTGAGAGAAATCTACCTCCACATCACTTTCAAATTCATTGGGAGAAGGTTCTTCAAATTCAAAGGATTCTTCACCAAGAAGATTGGATGCATGATCTTCATCACCAAGGGAACTCAATTCTTGCTTTACTCCTTCCAAGTCTTCATATGGTATATGCCTTGGAGGTTGTGCATATTTTTCCTCAACATCAACTTCAATCTTCTTGGAGGGGTTTTCTATAATTTTAGCTTCCCATGGAAGTTCCGCATCTCCTAAATCTTCAACCACTTCTTCCTCTTCTTCAATGGTCATAGGTTCCTCCAATTGTTCTAATACAAAGTGGCATTCCTCCTTTTCCACCGAAGTTTCCAATCTCTCCTTTAAGCTATGCTCCTCTTTAGATTCTCCACATGTAGCTATGGGAGTTTCTTGAGTGTCCAAAAGTTGGGATGCTAGCCGGTTTACCACCTCATCCAAGGCGGTCATGAATTGTTGCACATCCCTTGTCATCTCCTCTTGTCCTTGAAGAAGAACACCGAGGGTTTCATCCATTAGAGATTGGGGTGGATGGTAGGGTTCGTCATTTTGGAGAAAGGGTTCATTATAGGAAGATGGTTCTTCTTGGGAAGGTGGTGATGTGTATTGAGGTGGTTCTTGGGAGTAGTAATCTTGGAATTGTGGTTCCATGTATGGCTCATATGGTTCAAAAGGAGGTTGGTATGGTGGGTAAGGATCATGGTCATATGGAGGTGTTTGTTGAAAATAGGCTTGTGAGTGTGGTTGAGGGTCATGTTGAGGATATGACTCATAAGCATATGGTGGTGGTTCTTGAAAATCACAAGGAGATTCACCATAGCCAATTGATTGGTATGCATCATAGAATGGCTCTTCTTCATAGTTCATTGGTGGAGGTTGTTGCCAAGAAGATTGATCATATGCATATGGCTCCTCCCACCTTTGGTTGTCCCATCCTTGATACATATCTCCATTATAGTCCTCATCACCTACAACATAGTTGTAATCACACTCATAGCCAAAATGAGAATTCATAATGGAAAGAGAAAATAAGGAACAAAAACTAATAAGAAATAATGAAACAAAATACTAAGACTCGCAAAAACTAGCAAGCAACCCAAAAATCAAGCTATTCACAATATTTACATATATACAATAACCAATAACACAACACCATTGCAACTCCCCGGCAACGGCGCCATTTTGACGATTGGATTTTTGACGGTTTAGAATTTCTCAAATAAAATCTCGTTGTAAAGTATAGCTTCTAAACCAAACAATAATCCTCTCATACAAAAGATTGTTTGTCACAAGTAACAAACCCCTAATTTTATAAACCGAAGTATTCAAACCTCGGGTCGTTCTCCCTAGGAATTACAATAAAGTGTCTTGTTATTGGTTATGAGTTATTTTGGGGTTTTGGATAAGAAGCATGAAAATTAAATGACAAGAAAGTAAACTAGTGGCTAAAAAGGTCTTGGCAAGGGTTGGTGGTCAAGGATCTCTATCCTAATCACTAACCACAATATGAGAATTGGCAAGGATTAATCTCATTAAATCATCCTCTAACTAGTAGTAAAGGAAAGTCAAATGAGCTATATCAATCCTAGTCCATAAGTCCTAACTCTCCACTAATTCAATTAGTGAGAACTAGAGTCAATGGCTCCCAATCATCAATCACTTGGACATTAGTAACTCAAGAGTTCCTAAGTTACCTTTCCAAGCCAAGAGTATAAAATCCTACTCTAAAATCCAACCAAGCATTTCATCAAACACTTGGAAGGCATAAAAGGAAAGCATAGTAATATTGCAAGAAAAGTAAATCTACACTACTCAATTGCAAGGAATTAAACAACAACAAATCAAATGAATACAATTATTATGAATTACCTCTAATTGAATTGAAAGAATGTAGAGGGAACAATACTAGATCTACAACAAAATGTAAGAACAACATAAAGGAAATTACAACAAAAGAGTAGAAGAAGAATGAATCTAACAACAAAGAATTGAAATGTAGAAGTAGAAGAAGGCAAAGATTAAAACCTAGATCTAAGAACTAATCCTAATCCTAATCCTAATTCTAGAGAGAAGTGGGAGCTTCTCTCTCTAGAAACTACCCTAAACTAATCCTAATGAGTGAAAATGAACTAATCTCCCTTTGCTCTTCAATCCTTGACTTTAAATAGCAGTTTAGGCGCCAAAGTTGGTTGGAATTGGGCCCCACAACCCTTGAGAATTCGTTGGTCACGTTTTCATTAAAAAATCATAAACCAGCACCGACGCGTACGCGCACAGCACGCGTACGCGTCCATGGGGTGATTTGCAGGTGCGCGCAAGCGCCAAGTGCGCGCGCGCGTCCATGGGCGAGTTCAACTTCTTTGACTTTTCATGATTTCTCCACTTTGCATGCTTTCCCTCTTCACTCCTTTGATCCATTCCTAGCCTTTTCAATCTGAAATCACTAACAAACATATCAAGGCATCTAGTGGAATCAAAGGGAGATTAAAACCATCAAATTAAGGGTTGAAAAGCATGTTTTCACATCTAAACACAAATAAGGAGACAATCACAAAACCATGCTATTTCATTGAATAAATGTGGGTAAAAGGTGATAAAAGCTCTTAAAATCAATACAAGATAAACCCTACAAATGGGGTTTGTCAGGGCCCAAGGAAATAAAATCCAGGCCTAAGCGGCTAAATCAAACTGTCCCTAACCATGTGCTTGTGTCATAAAGGTCCAAGTGAAAAGCTTGAGACTGAGTGGTTAAAGTCGTGATCCAAAGCAAAAAGAGTGTGCTTAAGAGCTCTGGACACCTCTAACTGGGGAGTTTAGCAAATCTGAGTCACAATATGAAAAGGTTCACCCAGTCATGTGTCTGTGGCATTTATGTATCCGGTGGTAATACTGGAAAACAAAGTGCTTAGGGCCACGACCAAGACTCATAAAAGTAGCTGTGTTCAAGAATCAACATACTTAACTAGGAGAATCAATGGAACTATCTGAACTCTGAGTTCCTATGGATGCCAATCATTCTAAACTTCTAAGGATAAAGTGAGATGCCAAAACTGTTCAGAAGTAAAAAGCTACAAGTCCCGCTCATCTAATTAGAACTAATATTCATTGATATTTTGGGATTTATAGTATATTCTCTTCTTTTTATCCTATTTGATTTTCAGTTGCTTGGGGACAAGCAACAATTTAAGTTTGGTGTTGTGATGAGCGGATAATTTATACGCTTTTTGGCATTGTTTTTAGGTAGTTTTTAGTAGGATCTAGTTACTTTTAGGGATGTTTTTATTAGTTTTTATGCAAAATTCACATTTCTGGATTTTACTATGAGTTTGTGTATTTTTCTGTGATTTCAGGTATTTTCTGGCTGAAATTGAGGGACCTGAGCAAAAATCTGATAGGAAGCTGAAAAGGACTACAGATGCTGTTGGATTCTGACCTCCCTGCACTCGAAATGAATTTTCTGGAGCTACATAACTCCAAATGGCGCGCTCTTAATTGCGTTGGAAAGTAGACATCCAGGGCTTTCCAGAAATATATAATAGTCCATACTTAATTCAAGTTTAGACGATGCAAACTGGCATTGAACGCCAGTTCCATGCTGCAATCTGGAGTAAAACGCCAGAAACACATCACAAACCAGAGTTAAACGCCAAAAACACGTTACAACTTGGCGTTTAACTCCAAGAGAAGCCTCTGCACGTGTAAAACTCAAGCTCAGCCCAAGCACACATCAAAGTGGGCCCCGGAAGTGGATTTCTGCACTTAGACTTATTTCTGTAAACCCTAGTAACTAGTTTAGTATAAATAGAACTTTTTACTATTGTATTTACATCTTTGGATCTTTGAATTATCTTTTGATCCCTTGATCACGTTTTAGGGGCTGGCCTCACGGCCATGCCTAGACCTTCATCATTTATGTATTTTCAACGGTGGAGTTTCTACACACCATAGATTAAGGTGTGGAGCTCTGCTGTACCTCAAGTATTAATGCAATTACTATTGTTCTTCTATTCAATTCACGCTTATTCTTATTCCAAGATATCCATTCGCACTCAAGAACTTGATGAATGTGATGATTATGTGACGTTCATCACCATTCTCACTTATGAACGTGTGCCTGACAACCACTCTCGTTCTACATGCAATTAAGCTTGAAGGAATATCTCTTGGATTCCTTAATCAGAATCTTCGTGGTATAAGCTAGAATCCATTGGCAGCATTCTTGAGAATCTGGAAAGTCTAAACCTTGTCTGTGGTATTCTGAGTAGGATTCAGAGATTGAATGAATGTGACGAGCTTCAAACTCGCGAGTGTTGGGCGTAGTGACAGACGCAAAAGGATCACTAGATTCTATTCTAACATGTTCGAGAACTGACAGATGATTAGCCGTGCGGTGACAGCGCATTTAGACCATTTTTACTGAGAGGATGGGAGGTAGCCATTGACGCCGGTGAAACCCGAACATACAGCTTGCCATGGAAAGGAGTATGAAGGATTGGATGAAGGCAGTAGGAAAGCAGAGATTCAAGAGGGATAAAGCATCTCCATACGCTTGTCTGAAATTCCCACCAATGATTTACATAAGTATCTTTATCTTTATTTTATGCTTAATTTATCTTTATATTCAAAAACCATTATAACCATCAGAATCCGCCTGACTGAGATTTACAAGATGACCATAGCTTGCTCCATACCAACAGTCTCAGTGGCATCGACCCTTACTCACGTAAGGTTTATTACTTGGACGACCTAGTGCACTTGCTGGTTAGTTGTGCGAAGTTGTGAAGAAAGTGCTGAGATTATAAACGCGCATACCAAGTTGAGCGCCATTGTTAGAGATCACAATTTCGTGCACCACAGCCCACCTCCCTAAATCCAGTTGTGGATCTGTAACATTGACTCCTTATTCCATTAGTTGGCTCCCCCTTCAACTACCACGGCAGACAAGGTTACAGAGCTCTGCCAAGTCTGTTCCCTGTAACCATCATCTTGCCACTTGTCAATGCATCCTTTCATCTGTATGCATAAATCTGTATGTTATAAATGACCTTAAATAAAAATCCTAAAATAACGTTATATGAAAGTCTTTATTCATATTTTTATATAAATCAAATTTATTGAATTTGAATTAGATTTTTTGATACTAAATCAAATCAAACAGATTTAATTCAATTTAGTAGGTAAATATGTTAATAGTTTCAATTTACCAAGGAGGGAAATTCAAAATGTTACTCATGGTTTTATACCCCTAATAAATTGGTACAAATAATTTCGATTCGGTCCATAATTTTTTCACTCCTAGTAAATCAAATGGAGTTAATTTGAATTACAAGTTTATAATAAATCGAATGGATTAAATTTGATTTATAGTGGAACATGTGGTGCACGAAATTGCAATAACACTTTTGCAATCCCGCACAACTAACCAGCAAGTGCACTGGGTCGTCCAAGTAATACCTTGCGTGAGCAAGGGTCGATCCCACGGAGATTGTCGGCTTGAATCAAGCTATGGTTATCTTGTAAATCTTAGTCAGGATATCAGAAATTATCAGGATTGATTGTGAAAAGCAAAAGAACATGAAATGGTTACTTGTTTTGCAGTAATGGAGAATAGGTTGAGGTTTGGAGATGCTCCATCTTCTGAATCTCTGCTTTCCTACTGTCTTCTTCATCAAACACGCAAGTCTCCTTCCATGGCAAGCTGTGTGTAGGGTTTCACCGTTGTCAGTGGCTACCTCCCATCCTCTCATTGGAACGATTCCTAATGCCCTGTCACGGCACGGCATTCCATATGTCGGTTCTCAATCAGACCGGAGTAGAATCCAATGATTCTTTTGGCGTCTGTCACTAACGCCCCGCCTTCAGGAGATTGAAGCACGTCACAGTCATTCAGTTATTGAATCCTACTCAGAATACCACAGACAAGGTTTAGACCTTCCGGATTCTCTTGAATGCCGCCATCAGTCTAGCTTATATCACGAAGATTCCGATAAAAGAATCCAAGAGATAACTACTTAATCTAAGGTAGAACAGAGGTGGTTGTCAGGCACATGTTCATAGTTGAGAATGATGATGATTGTCACTGATCATCACATTCATCCGGATTAAGAACAAGTATTATCTTAGAATGGAAGCAAGCATGATTGAATGAGAAACAGTAGTAATTGCATTAATCCATCAAGACACAGCAGAGCTCCTCACCCCCAACCATGGGGTTTAGAGACTCATGCTGTGGAAGAAAAGGTGTACAATGTCATAAGGTCGCATTCTGTACTGATTACAAAGTCAAAAGGTCCTATAAGTAGTAAACTAGTATCCTAAGGTTTACAGAAATGAGTAAATGACAGAAAAATCCACTTCCGGGCCCACTTGGTGTGTGCTTGGGCTGAGCATTGAAGCTTTTATGTGTAGAGACGTTTTCTGGAGTTAAACGCCAGTTCTCATGCCAGTTTGGGCGTTTAACTCCAAGTTTTATGCTAGTTCCGGCGTTTAACGCTGGAATTTCTGAGGCCGGTTTGCTACGCAGGTTTGGGCCATCAAATCTTGGGCAAAGTATGGACTATTATATATTGCTGGAAAGCCCTGGATGTCTACTTTCCAACGCCGTTGAGAGCGCGCCATTTGGGCTTCTGTAGCTCCAGAAAATCCGCTTCGAGTGCAGGGAGGTCAGAATCCAACAGCATCTGCAGTCCTTTTCAGTCTCTGAATCAGATTTTTGCTCAGAACCTTCAATTTCAGTCAGAAAATACCTGAAATCACAGAAAAACACACAAACTCATAGTAAAGTCCAGAAAAGTGAATTTTAATTAAAAACTAATAAAAATATACTAAAAACTAACTAAAAGATACTAAAAACATACTAAAAACAATGCCAAAAAGTATACAAATTATCCGCTCATCACAACACCAAACTTAAATTGTTGCTTGTCCCCAAGCAACTGAAAATCAAAATAGGATAAAAAGAAGAGAATATACTATAGATTCCAAAATATCAAAGAAACATAGTTCCAATTAGATGAGCGGGACTAGTAGCTCTTTGCCTCCGAACAGTTTTGGCATCTCACTCTATCCTTTGAAGTTCAGAATGATTGGCATCTATGAGAACTCAGAACTCAGATAATGTTATTGATTCTCCTAGTTAAGTATAATGATTCTTGAACATAGCTAATATATGAGTCTTGGCTGTGGCCCAAAGCACTCTGTCTTCCAGTATTACCACCGGATACACACATGCCACAGACACATAATTGGGTGAACCTTTTCAGATTGTGACTCAGCTTTGCTAAAGTCCCCAATTAGAGGTGTCCAGGGTTCTTAAGCACACTCTTGTTGCCTTGGATCACAACTCTATTTCTTTTCTTTTTCTTTTTCTTTTCTCTTTTTTTTCGATTTTTTTTTTTTGTATTCACTGCTTTTTCTTGCTTCAAGAATCAATTTGATGATTTTTCAGATCCTCAATAACAGTTCTCTTTCTCCTCATTCTTTCAAGAGCCAACAAATTTAACATTCTTAAAAACAACAAATTCAAGAGACATATGCACTATTCAAGCATTCATTCAGAAAACAAAAAGTATTGTCACCACATCAAATTAATTCAACTAGTTTCAGAGATAAATTTTGAAACCCTGTACTTCTTGTTCTTTTGTGATTAAAGCATTTTTCTTTTAAGAGAGGTGATGGATTCATAGGACATTCATAACTTTAAGGCATAACTTTAATTTTATTAATTATGAATTAAAAACAAGACTCAAAAATAGATATAGAATGAGACTAGAAAAACGAAAAATAAAAACAAAATAAAGGAAAAATAAAAAAAAAACGAAAAACAGAGGCTCCTAATGATAGAGGTTTTCACAGAGTTAGGACTCAACAACCTTGATTTTGAGAAGTGGATGCTCCCTCAGCTTGAGAGGAGAGCTTTTGGCGTTTCAACTCTTGGAGTTCACGCCCCTGCTTCTCTTGTTCCTTCAGCAATTTGCAGAGCATGCAATTCTGATTCTGCTGTTCTTCCTTCAGTTGCTCCATAGTCTCTTGCAGCTTGTTAATAGATGCTTCTAGGCTGGACCAGTAGTCAATTCTTGGGAATTCAGGGAGGAATTCCTGCGCCCTCCTCTTGATGGAGTTGTCTTGCACTTGTCCTTCCATTGACTTCTTGGTGATTGGGTGTTCAATGGGTATGAACTCATCTACTCCCATCTTCACCCCAGCCTCTTTACAGAGCAAGGAAATCAAGCTTGGGTAAGCCAGTTTGGCCTCAGTGGAATTCTTATTTGCAATGGTGTAGATCTCACAAGCAATCACATGATGAACCTCCACTTCTTTTCCAAGCATAATGCAGTGAATCATCACTGCTCTCTTGATGGTGACCTCAGAACGGTTGCTAGTGGGCAATATGGAACGCCCAATAAAGTCTAGCCAACCTCTTGCAATTGGCTTGAGGTCTCCCCTCTTGAGTTGGTTTGGGACACCCTTTGAATTGGTTATCCACTTAGTCCCAGGGAGGCAGATGTCCTCTAGAACTTGATCCAACCCTTTATCTACTCTCACCATCCTCCTATTGAAGGAATCAGGATCATCTTGTAGTTGAGGTAGTTTGAAGATTTCTCTTATTTTGTCCAGATGGAAGTACATAACTTTCCCTCTGACCATGGTTCTGTGGGTATGGTAAGCGGTTCCAGTCATTCTTTGCTTATCTGTTAGCCACAGATTTGAGTAGAATTCCTGAACCATGTTCCTTCCAACCTTTGTCTCAGGATTGGTCAGAATTTCCCAACCTCTGTTTCGAATTTGCTCTTGGATCTCCGGATATTCATCTTCTTTCAGATCAAATTTAACTTCCGGGATCACTGACCTCAGACCCATTATTTTGTGATAATGGTCTTCATGTTCTTTGGTTAAGAACTTCTCTTCATTCCAAAGATTCTTTGGATTAGTCTCTTTCTTTCCTCTTGAGTTGGTTTGTTTTCCCTTGGGAGCCATGATCTTGATAGATCTTAGCTTAGTGATCACGGAAAAGCACACCAAACTTAGAGGTTTTGCTTGTCCTCAAGCAAAAAGAAAAGAAAGAAGAGAAGAGAGTGAGAGAGGAAGAGGAAATTCGAATGGTGTGAGGAAGGAGGGGTGAGGAACGTTCATTTATAGAGTGGGGGGAGGAGAATTTCGAAAACAAAAGAGAGGTTTGAAAGGAAATTTGAAAAGATTTTGAAAAAAATTTGAGAAAAGGGTGAGTTTTTGAAGAAGATTTGAGATTATTTTGAAATAGATTTGAAGAATGGTTTTGATTTGTGAAGATTTGAAAGTGGATGATGAAAGGTTGAAGTGCATTTATGTAGAAGATTATGGGTAAAAAGAGGAAAGTTTGAAAAAATTTGAGTTGAAAACAAAAATGTGGTCCCCCCACCTTTCTGGCGTTAAACGCCCAGAATGGCACCCATTCTGGCGTTTAACGCCCACTTGGCACCCTTTTTGGGCGTTTAACGCCCAGCCAGGTACCCTGGCTGGCGTTAAACGCCAGAAAACCTTCCTCACTGGGCGTTTTTCTGAACGCCCAGTGATGCTGCACACCTGGCGTTACACGCCCAGAATGGTACCCATTCTGGCGTTTAACGCCCAAAATGGTACCATTACTGGCGTTAAACGCCCAGAATGGTACCCATTCTGGCGTTTAACGCCCAAAATGCACCTTACTGGCGTTTTTTCGCCAGTAAGCTCATTTTCTCTGCTTTTTGAGCTGAATCTTTCTGTAACTCTGTGAATTCCTTCATTTTTTGATATTTGCCTCTGTAAGAACAAATCATACAACCTACTAATGACTGGGTTGCCTCCCAGTAAGCGCTTCTTTACTGTCTTTAGCTGGACTTTCACTGAGAATCACTCTAGTCTCAGTTTTGAGCACTCCTGCTCAAAGTTTCCTTCAAGATAATGTTGATTCTCTGTCCATTAACAATGAACTTCTTATCAGAATCAATATCCTGAAGCTCGACATATCCATATGGTGACACTCCTGTAATCACATATGGACCCCCCAACGGGATTTGAGTTTTCCTGGAAACAGTTTGAGCCTAGAGTTGAAGAGCAGAACTTTTTGTCCTGGCTCAAAGACTCTGGTTGACAATTTCCTGTCATGCCATTTCTTTGCCTTTTCCTTATAAATTTTTGCATTTTCAAAGGCATTGAGTCTGAACTCTTCTAGCTCATTCAGCTGTAGCAGTCTTTTTTCACCAGCTAACTGTGCATCCATGTTTAGGAATCTGGTTGCCCAGTAGGCTTTATGTTCCAGTTCCACAGGCAAATGGCAGGCCTTCCCATACACCAATTGGTATGGAGAGGTGCCTATAGGAGTCTTGAATGCTGTTCTGTATGCCCACAGAGCATCATCCAAGCTCTTTGCCCAATCCTTTCTTCGGGTCATTACAGTCCGTTCTAGGATTCTTTTTAGTTCTCTGTTAGAGACCTCTGCTTGCCCATTTGTCTGTGGATGATACGGAGTTGCCACTTTGTGGCTAATTCCATATCTGACCATAGCAGAGTATAGTTATTTATTGCAGAAATGAGTGCCCCCATCACTGATTAGCACTCTGGGAACGCCAAATCTGCTGAAAATGTTCTTCTGGAGGAATTTCAGTACGGTCTTAGTATCATTAGTGGGTGTAGCAATTGCTTCTACCCACTTAGATACATAGTCCACTGCCACCAGAATGTAAGTGTTTGAGTATGATGGTGGGAATGGCCCCATGAAGTCAATTCCCCATACATCAAACAGCTCTATCTCCAATATCCCTTGTTGAGGCATGGCATATCCATGAGGCAGGTTACCAGCTCTTTGGCAACTGTCACAGTTACGCACAAACTCTCGGGAATCTTTATAGAGAGTAGGCCAGTAGAAGCCACATTGGAGGACTTTAGTGGCTGTTCGCTCACTTCCAAAATGTCCTCCATACTGTGATCCATGGCAGTGCCATAGGATCCTCTGTGCTTCTTCTCTGGGTACACACCTGCGGATCACTCCGTCAGCACATCTCTTAAAGAGATATGGTTCATCCCAAAGGTAGTACTTGGCATCTGAAATTAATTTCTTTCTCTGCATGTAACTGTACTCTTTGGGTATGAACCTCACAGCTTTATAGTTTGCAATGTCTGCAAACCATGGAGCTTCCTGAATGGCAAATAATTGCTCATCTGGGAAAGTTTCAGAAATCTCAGTAGAAGGGAGGGACGCCCCAACTACTGGCTCTATTCTGGACAGATGATCAGCTACCTGATTCTCTGTCCCTTTTCTGTCTCTTATTTCTATATCAAACTCTTGCAGAAGCAACACCCATCTGATAAGCCTGGGTTTTGAATCCTGCTTTGTGAGTAAGTATTTAAGAGCAGCATGGTCAGTGTACACAATCACTTTGGATCCTACTAGGTAGGATCTAAACTTGTCAATGGCATAAACCACTGCAAGTAATTCTTTTTCTGTGGTTGTGTAATTCTTCTATGCATCATTTAGAACGCGGCTAGCATAATAAATGACATGCAGAAGTTTGTTATGCCTCTGTCCCAACACTGCACCAATGGCATGATCACTGGCATCGCACATTAATTCAAATGGTAATGCCCAATCTGGTGCAGAGATGACTGGTGCTGTGACCAGCTTAGATTTCAGGGTCTCAAATGCCTGCAAACACTGTGTGTCAAACACAAATGGCGTGTCAGCAGCTAGCAGGTTACTCAAAGGTTTAGCAATTTTCGAAAAATCCTTGATAAACCTTCTATAGAATCCTGCATGCCCAAGAAAGCTTCTGATTGCCTTAATATTGGCAGGTGGTGGTAATTTTTCAATTACCTCTACCTTTGCCTTATCCACCTCTATCCCCCTGCTTGAAATTTTGTGCCCAAGGACAATTCCTTCAGTCACCATAAAGTGACATTTCTCCCAGTTTAAAACCAGATTAGTCTCTTGGCATCTTTTCAGGACAAGTGATAGGTGGTTAAGACAGGAGCTAAATGAGTCTCCATATACTGAAAAGTCATCCATGAAGACTTCCAGAAATTTCTCTACCATATCTGAGAAGATAGAGAGCATGCACCTTTGAAAGGTTGCAGGTGCATTGCACAGATCAAAAGGCATTCTCCTATAGGCAAACACGCCAGAAGGGCATGTAAATGCTGTTTTCTCTTGGTCTTGAGGATCTACTGCAATTTGGTTGTAGCCTGAGTAGCCATCCAAAAAGCAGTAGTAGTCATGACCAGCTAGTCTTTCTAGCATTTGGTCTATGAATGGTAAAGGAAAATGATCCTTTCTGGTGGCTGTATTGAGCCTTCTGTAGTCAATACACATGCACCACCCTGTGACTGTCCTTGTGGGAACCAGTTCATTTTTTTCATTATGAACCACTGTCATGCCTCCCTTTTTGGGAACAACTTGGACAGGGCTCACCCAGGGGCTATCAGAAATAGGATAAATAATCCCAGCCTCTAGTAATTTAGTGACCTCTTTCTGCACCACCTCCTTCATGGCAGGATTTAGCCTCCTCTGTGGTTGAACCACTGGTTTGGCATTATCCTCCAATAGGATTTTGTGCATGCATCTAGCTGGGCTAATGCCCTTGAGATCACTTATGGACCACCCAAGAGCTGTCTTGTGTGTCCTTAGCACTTGAATCAGTGCTTCCTCTTCCTGTGGATTTAAAGCTGAGCTTATAATCACTGGAAAAGTGTCACCCTCTCCCAGAAATGCATATTTCAGGGATGATGGTAGTGGTTTGAGTTCAGGCTTAGGAGGCTTATCCTCCTCCTGAGGAATTTTCGAAAATTCCTTTACTTCCTCTAGTTCTTCTTGATCAGGTTGAGCATCTTTGAAGATGTCCTCAAGCTCTGATTCTAGGCTTTCAGCCATATTGATCTCTTCTACCAGAGAATCAATAATGTCAACGTCCATGCAGTCTTCTGGTGTGTCTGGATGCTGCATAGCTTTCACAGCATTCAACTTGAACTCATCCTCATTGACTCTCAGG